>NC_086206.1:9532500-10172500 GCF_035770615.1 Melospiza melodia melodia | reverse complement strand
TTCATACTGTTTAATGTTCTTGTGATTACATTAGAGTACCGTGTAAACCCACATCAGTGGATCTTGGGAAACAGAATTTTTTTGTTTGTTTGTCCACAATTCTGAAGGCAAAGTATTTTGAGCAGTGGTCCTTGCAATAACATGAATCATTTATTAATATAAATATCATGGATATGGTATAAATCTTCTCGGCTCCTGAACTCTCAGGACATTTCTTCATTGCCTGAGTTGGAATCAGCAAGGACTTCCTAGAGCCTTGGTATAGTTCACATAATGAACCATATTCCAGTCACAGGCAGTGTATTCCCTGCTCTCAACAACAGGAGACCAGTGTATGCTTTCTGTATGAGCTGTCTGCTGCATCACATCAACCTAAACAATATTTTATTATGCTTTATGGAAGTTTAAAACTTCTCTCCCTTCTAACACATTCCAGAGGACATGGTTGGGGTTGGCTGAAGGACAAAATTTGGCCATTCTGTCCCTTCTGCCCAATGCCAGATGCACTCATGAATAAAGTTGTGGAGGAGACTGGCTTTGTTCAGGGCCAGCAGTGTGCCTGTCAGTAACCTCGCTTAGGCAGCAGCACATAAATCCCTGCTTAGGTCTGTAAAGCCAGGAGCAGAGTGGGAGCCCACGGTGCTGGGGGGTGATGTGGGGGTGGTGGTCAGTGCAGGGCTGCACGGCGTCAGTGGACTGATCTCAGCATTGCCATCTAATCTGCATTATCCTTGAGCAAGATCCAAACCCATGTCCCTTCTCCCTGAGGTGAAAACTGCACCAAAATTGGACCATTGTTTCAACATCCACCACAGAAGGTTCATCACCAGCTTTCCATTTCTTTGTGTTAGCTGTATCACTGGCCAGCTGGTGTTTTTGCAGAATTTTTTACTTGACTGACTTCCTCCATGGATTTAGAGGTGAGCTAAAAATAAGAACTTCATGGGCAAGACAGTGTATCGCTTACCAGAAATGCAAATACATATAAGAGCTGATAATAAACATAAATTCATTGGCAACTAATGTAGTTAAGTACATTTCTACTTTGGACAAAGAGCACTGAAGTCTGTAGGAGTTCTGCCTGTACAACCATAACATATCACAAGCTGATTACTCAGTGAACAGATGTGAACCTGGACACTCAAGTATCATCTTGGTGAGAAGATTGCCTTTGGGTTTCAGATTGTTTTAATGCTTGGGGGCTTGGAAGGATCACAGTATGTGCCCAGGCCTTTTGGCCTTGCTATTTTCAGCCCCTGCACTGCTGTCTGCCCACAGCAAAACTGAATTGCAGGTGGTCAGCTGGCTGCTGAATAACCTGGTGGCATTTGGGCCACAAAGTCCAAATTACCTGCACAGAGTCCCAGCTGCTCACCATATACCAGCAGCATGTCTTGTGCAGCTTTTATTTCAGGGTTTCAACTCCAGACCAAGCAATTGCACTGCCTTTCTTAAGTAGAGGTGTGGAAGAGGAATTAGGGGTGCCCATGGTTTGCACCTCAGAGCAGTTCTGAATGGCACAGGGCTGGAGAGTGCTTTGTGCTCCAGGCTGGTGGGAGGATGAGGAGGGGGAGGAGGCTGGGGATGGAAAGGGCCCATGTGCACGCTGGCCCTGGGCATCCATCCTGCCAGCAGGTGGGCAGGAGAATGTATCTTCTATAGTATTTTTAGAACAAATTTAATATTTTAATGATAGATGGTTTGTTTTGATGAGTTTTGAAATGAAGCAGTGATCTTGGCTCTTTGAAGGGAAGTGATTGACCCTAAAGATTCTGCCTTTATTTTAAACAAAAAGCTGTGGTTTCATTTTCCTTCACATGATCTCTGTAAGGGGTCATTTTAAGGATGCATGAAGCACACTTACAGAAGACAGGAGTATGTTTTTTTCCCCAGTAAAATATTCAGCCAGTGCTCTTTGTCTCTCCCTGAGAACATTGCAGGATCCAGGAGCATTAAGTGAGCCACAGATGCCAAACCAGGGGGAAAAAAAAAAGAAACAAACTATATTTTCTGCTCATCTGTGGAGTGAGGATAACACAGGCCCAGAAGCACACGTTGTGAAGCAATTTCAGTCGTAGCTGAGTGCCTGTTTTCCCCTGGAGCACAGACTGTAAAAACCTTAAAAACCTTGGTTTCTATTTCCTTAATATTCTGGTTTTGAAGATGATATTGTGATGAAGAAAGGAAGAAGAATGCCCTTTAAAAAGTTGTTCTCATTCTTTTTAATTAGAAGATTTGGAGAATATTTGAAGTAGGAGAACCATGTTCCAGCTTTTCAACGTATTTGTAAGGCATTGATAACTAATTCATTTTAGAGAGAATGAGACATGAGCACAATAACTTGTGTTTGAATCTGTTACACCCAGTGTAAATCTGGAGTAACTCCAACATTCTGGAGTCAGCATTCTTAGTCTGCGTTTATCTCCCTGTAATTGGGATGGGAATCTGCTCCACTCTGCAAGAGACTGCAAAGAGCTCTTTACCTTTAAATCTATCCCAGTTAAATTACATGGGGCCACAATGTATCACCTACATCCTTGACTATTTTAATACAAAAATATAGTTTAAATCTCCCTGGATTTGCTGATCATCTTGGGATTTCTAAAGATACTGTTAGGCTGTAATACATGTAGAATATCAACGAAGAAAAAGGTCTACAGTCAATTTTTCTGTATTAGAATAAATAATTTGATTGTGGCATAGTTTTAATCTTAGCACTATGCAGCAGATTACTGGCAGCCACACCTATGGGTCCACACCTTTGGGTGCATACAGCCTGTGGTCTTCTGACCACTGCAGCTTTGCAGGAAGTGCTTCCTTTGGACCTGTGTTTGTGACTTCACAGCCTGTGGCCAGAGTAATGCTGTTCAATACGGTTTAATTTATTTTTTTTACTGCACTTCGATTGCTTGTGCTCTCTACTAAAGCATAAGGAAGGCCAACAAGAAATAGTGCTAAAGACAAATTAGAGATATTTGGCTCTCTTAGTGGGTCATCTCCCGGGTGAGTTGAGCAAGGGCAGGGTACAGAGGCTCCATCTGCGGACGCCTCCTCTCCTCCATCTGCTGGGTGGACACCGGGCTCGGCTCGCTGCACAGCAGACGGAACATGGACGAGCAGATTTTTCCAGACCAACCCAAATGAATCTGACTACCCAACAAATGGCTCACTTGGCTAACGGGGAGGGGGCAGCCTGCACATCTACAGGCTGGGTGACCGTGGATAATTCATGCAACAACCCAATGCCTTTCTTAACTCTGCTGTAAAATTGAGTAAAAATAACGCAGTTACAGTGAGGTGTCACATCTTGGCCAGTAATGAATGTTCTCTGGGCAGAACAGACTGACCCTCTTACTGAATGGGCATGAGCAGAAGTATTGCTGTGCCACTGCGAGCCCCTGAGCAGAAGTATTGCTGTGCCACTGCGAGCCCCTCAGCTGACAATACAGGTTGTTTTTCTAAGCTAGTATACAAAGTGATGAACTCTTTAGAAATCCATTTAAATATATGGAAATCTATTTGTTTTTCCAATAATATTTCCAAGGGGAAAATTTATTTTTCCTCTTGTCATGAGAGGGGATAAAATTCTGATCCCATCAAAATCAACTGAAATATCTTGGTGCAGCTAGGACTTTGGATGGCTACAAAGACATTTTCTAAAGTTTTTCTTTTTCATAGCAGATCCTTATGTTCATAGAAATAAGTGCCCTGCCACACCATGTCAGACTTGTGAAAAACCTTGGTGTGAGATATGGTAGGCAAAGATGAATGTATATGTTATTTGCATTGTTTTAAAAGGCAGCAGTTCAGAGAAATCTGAGGAGAGAGAGAAGCATGGCAGAACTTGTCCCTTTCCTAATAATTATAATTAAAAATTTTATAAAAAATAAATACCTGCCCAACTCTGGTAAGAATTGTATAAAAAGAAATGGTAAAAGCAGTAAATGGGAAGAAAAGTTTGCTGAATAAATGGCGAATTTGCTGAGGAGAAATCACAACACTATTTCAATGTGTGTTCACCTTGTACCGTGGAGTTTGTACAGAAAAGTTAACTTGGCAGCTAAATACTAGTTTGGAGTCCCTTTAGAATTATTTTACAAAGCAAGAAATGGTTCAGTTTTGAAGGCAGTAAAAAGGAAACTAATGCTTGTCACAGAAAATCTTTTTTTTTTCCTTTTTTTTTTTTAAGTGTTAAAAGCAAGTAAGCCCCTAGTGGTCTTAAATAATTTGCGTAAGTACACTTAGCACATTCACTTCCCTGGGAGTGCTGATTGGGTACCAATATATTAGTCCCTTGAAAAAGGAGAAAAGAAGATAATGAGAGGCAGGAATGCTACCTTCACAATAATTTCCCGGTATTCTGCTTTCCTCAGAGGTCTGGTGTGTGGGAGCGCTGACCACCTCGATCCTTGGGCAGATAATAGAGTCACTTAGGAAATGAGAGACGGCAAATGGCAATTTGAGGTGGGAGGGATGGCTCCAGCAGTAAATGGCACGCATTAGGACAGCCTAATCACTTAAATGCAGCCTATTAGTAAGTTTAGCTGAAGATGTTAAAAGAATCCTTGCAGCCTCTCTGCTGGCATGTTTGGAAGGGAGCTCAGTTATGAGACTATTAAAATGTTATTTTGATAATTAAGCCCACAGCTGTTGTGAGGGCGTTGGGGGCACGAGCTGGCGCAGCAGCCGAGCGCACGGCGGCGCGGGGGGCGGGCAGGGGGAGAGGAGAGGAGAAAGGAGGAAAGGAGCCCTGGGAGTTCCTTGGCACTTGGGAGAGCCGGAATGGCCACCTCCAGCACACAGCAGGCTCCTCATGGGAAGGTGCCAAGGCAGGAGGAGCTGCTCCCCTGCTCTGCCGGGATTCGTGTCTCTGCTTTCTGCACTGGGGCAGCTCTAAGGGGCAGGGTGAGGATGGGTCTGCCAGGATGTCTGGAGTTGGTTTGCTTTGGTGTAGGGATGGATCTTGGCTGGGCACAAAACTTGTGTCTGAGGGAGAAGGGCTGCAGACAGCAGCGCTGACACTGATGGTGGGGAGGTGAGTGTCCCCATGTCACATGGCAGGTGGGCAGCAGCACCCAGGTTACACAGGGGCCCCTTGCACATGCCAAGTTGTGCACCAGCACCAAAGGGGACATGGCTTACTTGAATGGGTTCTTCAAAATTAATGGCAAAATTTTGGTTGTTTTTGGAAGTGGGATCAGGCTATGATTGTGCTCAGACCATAGGTATATCTGTCCAAACAAACAAACTGGGTCTGGACCCCAGCAGGGTCTGGTCCCTGGGAATTACCCAGAGTTTGCTTTAGTACTTTAGGTGCTCACTAATTATGCAATAAAAAACCCACAACCAATTTCACTGTGGCAGGTGATGTGAACTATTTTGCAAACATAGAGTTTGCATTTTATTTTGTGTATACTGCTACAGACAAAACATGCATTGTGCAGTATGCGTACAGAGTTTATCCATGCCACCCCAATCTCCTCCTCTGTGTTAAAATTAGGATGATTTGCAGAGTTTATCCACATTGAACAGGGTATAATTGCCCAAATTAAGGCTGTCCATCAGGACAACTAGTAAATTCACCTCTTGTCTCTGTGTGTCAGTGGTAACCTTTCCACAATTGCTCCTCTACCCTCAATGCAATGTCAGTTGTGGTCCCTTGTTGACTCCCTGCCTGCACATGCTCACTGAATACAGAATCAGAAAACAATATGTGTGATATTATAAAGTAGACAACATAAACTGAATGTAAAATGGGGGAAGTTAGCCTTTTGATGAAAAGGGAAATTAAACCCAAGTATAGCTCCTGCCCCAGTATCAAAAATTGTTGAACTTGCCACTTTTCAGCCATCTCCTGCTTTCCGTGATTACAAAAACGTCTTCAGTAACATCTGCACTTCTTCTCAATTCATACATCACTGAACCAGGCCAACTTTTAAAATATTATAAATAACACTAGCTATTTATCTAAATTATTACTTTTCAGCTCAGCTTTTGATTATCAGCTGGTTTATATATAATTATAGCTACTGTCAGTGCTGATCTTTATTAACATCCAAATGACATTGTTTTTTCTTCTTTTAGAAAATACAACAAAATAAAATAAACAGCCCTTTTAAGTTTTGCCAGAATAGACAGGTATTACCTCACCTTCCTGGGAGGTCCATGCTGAAAATTAACTGATAGTTTCTGCTCTACCTGTGAGTGATCTGCTGCAAAAAATGTTCTCTAATCAGAATATGTAGTTTGAAGTACATTGAGCGTTTCTGTGTCTGATATTTCCACACAGCATTGTAAACATCCTGTGCTCTGTGCCAAGCAGACAGACAGCCAGAGTGCCTGGGACACTGGGTGTGAAGGTGCAGGGCTGTGCATAGCTTGTAGGGGTTTGCAGAAGGTGATGGGGGGGCTTTGAACAAGTGATATCTGTTGGGGCAGGTGACCCAGCCTGGTGTGTCCTACCCTGATTTCATACAGGTTTTATTTCCTCCAGTTAGTTGAGGTTATTTTTGCTAAAGATTAGTGGCAGTCCTAATGAAGTCAAGCAGGAATCCAGTACCAGCAGCACAGCTGGGGCCAAGGTGTGCTTAGCAAGAAATTGTTTACAGCTGTGATGTTAGGAGAATCCAAACTTGAGATGTGTGAACCAAAACAAATCCAGGAATGATTACTACGGAAGAATCTTGGACTTAGAGCTAGACAGTGAGATTGCCTTAGTGTGAGCAGCTTGACCCCACCATGGGATGGAAAACCAAGATTCCAGGAGACCAAGGCAAAGGAAAATGCTGTATTTAAGGCAGGAGATGGTTACAGCATGGGTCAAGGATTTCACAGTCGAGATGAAGTGAAAGGATAGATTTTTGTTGAGGAATAAGAGGGCTTAACACTACAATAGTATGTTATTACAAGTCTGTTGAACTTGTTTTAGCTTTAGGGTGTTTTGATTCCTGAAAAGCAAATTAATTACATAGTAACTCTGAAATCCTGGCTTCCTTACCACCAGGAAAAGGTTACTCTTCCCTTGTGGCTATTTCTTATTACCACCTTGTGATGATAAAGTATTTGGCACATGAAAGTCAGATGCTTTAGAGATTACTACAAGAGTTATTAGCCTATCTATGTACCTGAAGTATCTGTAATGGTATTAATGCCTTCCACTGTTCAACCTTTGTAACAGGGAGCATCACTTGACAATTGAGAGGAGATGCATCCTTTTCCCAGAACCAAGGCCACAATGTGACCTTCCAACAACCTTGTAAAGAGACATCGTCACACACGTGGGCCAGACTCTTCTGTGCTGTTTATTACAACATCTAGGCAGGGACTCTGCCCCTCTCACTGATTTCTGTTGCTGTCATTCCAGCTTATGGAAGACATAGGTGAAAGATGAGCCCAGAAAAAATATGAAGAGTTTTTTGGGGAAAAAACCCTCTAGGATAACCATAGTATTGGGGCAGGAGGTGAATATTGTCAAGAAAAGAAACTGAATGAACTGAATGTTCTCATTAGATCTATTTCTACACCACTTTCTGCTTAAAGAGAATATTAAATGTCCTTTAGGCAACACTTTGAAAGTACCTTTTTCTTTTTCCAGATGGTGTAATTAAAAGCCATTCATTTGGTACCTAAGTTAGGATTCACCTTTCTCCTTGTTAATTAAAAGCTATAGCTTACTAGGGCTGCTAAGTGCCCAGTTATTGGTGACTTTAGGGCTTTCAGGAAGATCCATGGTCAGAAGTGCTGGACCCTCTTTGAAGCAGTCACTCAGATAACAAATACCTACACTCTTGTTTTATTCTGGGGGATGATGATTATAACCTCTTGTTCTGAAGGGGGTGCCATCCTTTGTTGCTCGTGTAATAGCTGATGGCAACTCATTTAAATTAGATGACTTGTCCTCTTTATAGTGTCCATATATTTATGGGCAACCTTTATGTCTTTAGAGGTGTTTTTCGCTGATTTGTATGTGTATCCATCCATCTATCTATCTATCTATCTATCTATCTATCTATCTATCTATCTATCTATCATTCTATCTCACACACGGTGTACAGCCCTAGCCATTTGTTCTCAGGGGGTGGGTGTGCTCTTTGAAGAGAGAAGGTCTAACCACATTTTCTGCCTCCTCCCTTGGCCATGACCTCTTGGACTGCCTGAAGCCATTAATTCTCCATTCCAGGCTACTGTGAGCACTGCATTTGTTGCAGTTCATGGCAAGTGTGTTCCTGTGACACAAAAGGATTCTTCAGTGAAATACCAGCCAAATATATGTTGGGTTTATTGTTTGTTTTTCACCTTCTAAAATGCCAGTGTAAATAAAAGAGCTGCAGTGTTGTGCTGTGTGTCTCCAGCTGAGGCTGGACTGAGGCCATGGCCGTGCCCTTGCTGTGGAGGATGGCATCAGTCCCTGGCAGGAGGCACAGCTGCCCCAGGGCCTGGCCTGGCTGTCCCCTGGGGCTGCTCCTGCAGCAAGGATGCAGGAGGGCATCTCCAGCCTAGAAATGTCCCTGAAATTGTCTCAGCACCTGGAGACCTGCAGGGATTTGGCACAAGCCCAGCTCCTGGACCGCCTATGCATCTCTCTTGAGCTGAGGCAATGTCCACTCCTGGCTTATTTAGGCAAACAGAAGTGACATGCTGGAGAAACATGAATAGGCTTTTGTGCACTTCAGAAAAGAATTTTAGCATAACACCTTTTCTTTTTTTTGGGGAAGTGCAAACAGTTTGCCCCCAAATCTCAGGAGCTAGACTTTGTAGTGTCAAGGACTTCTTCTGTCAGTTTCTACTTAGGAAAATGCCTTGAGTAGAGATCTCTGGTTATCTGTTTTATTTGAATTACTGAAATAACATCCTGCAAAATGCTGATTGAGTTTGGATGAAGCTAAATTTGGGTAGTGAAGAATGACCCACTGTAAAGAAAATGCTGGGAATGGCTCCTCTGTTCAGCTCTGTGTAAGGTTCTCAACAAGATGTTTCCATTTTTAATTCTCCCTATGCATCTGTGAGATAAAACATTACATTTTAGCTCAGAGATTTCTTTGTCCTTTACTCTTTTGCTTTCAGTACTTAGGCACACAATTCCTAAGGCTCAGTTGCTAGGTATAAAAAATCGAAGGCAATTTTCCTCCTCAGCAAAGGATTTCCAAAATTCTCATACCTTCCTTAAGCTACAGCAGAATAATGGGAGGCTGGTGGTGCTGTCGTGGTGCCATTAGCTTCGCTGCTCGGTAGCTGCACATCAGCACAGTAATCATTTTCAGATTTACAAGCATTAAATATT
Organism: Melospiza melodia melodia; assembly: GCF_035770615.1. NCBI lineage: Eukaryota > Metazoa > Chordata > Aves > Passeriformes > Passerellidae > Melospiza > Melospiza melodia. Next base: position 10,163,220 of record NC_086206.1, on the reverse strand, counting down.
TTAATTTAATGCCTTGGCTCTCTTGTAATTCATGCACTTAATTATATGATAATTACTCAAATGAAAGAGATACAGCTGCTGTTGTATCAATTCTTCTAGGAATGTGAGATTCTGGAATTGGCCTTTGATTTCAGGGTTTTGTTTGCTGGTTGTTTTTTTTTTTCTCCCTGGTCCTTTCCAAAAGCTAGTGGGCACTTAGAGGTAATTTTTTTTTTTTTGAGTGTGTAGACCAGAGGTGAATTTCAGGTAATGTTACTTTCCTTGCTTCTTTTCCTGGAGCATGGCATACATTTGGCAGCTGAGGGACTGGGCACTGTGCTGGCTGTTTTTACTGCTCCTTGTGGATTACAGTCATTAAAGCAGAGGCACTAAGGCAAAGCTTCCCCAGTGCAGGACCCTGCTCCACTGGAGATGGCTGCAGAAGGAAGTGAACTGCAGGAAAGAGGTGTGTGTTTGTGTACACGTGCACATAACTGTATAGAATTTAATACCTTCGTCATAGGCCAGTTGCCCAGTGCAAGCACTGCACAATGAAATCACATAATAAATTAAAGTATAAAGGTTCAGCCAGGCCAAATAGACCACCAACAGGAACAAAAAGATTTGGCACAAAGGCAAACCCAAGTGACCTCAGAGGAGAAGGGCAATTAACACACCGGGTGAGGAAGAAAAAATGAATGTTTTTGTATTTGTATTAGCAAATGTAAAAAAAGGCAGTCGGTTCAAGGAAGGGAGTCCCTAGAATCTGGGAAGGTGACACTGTCCATGAGGACCACATAGCTGTCAGTCCAGGGCTGGGGCACCTCTTCTCTACAAGGAGATCTCCTTATGGGCATCCTGCAGTAGGTAATGCCTCAGACTCCCAATTTCTGCTTTCCAGCTCTGTTCTTAACTGTTTGAAATACATAACAGTAGGCTTCTCTTAGGAAAAGTAGTAATTACAAGATGGTGGAAGACCATCTTGTAAATAGTAAATCTTCTGATTTTTACTATTTTGGTTTGATCACATGTCTCCAGTGCTCAAAGATGAAAAATTAGCTTTGGTATATTCTTCAGTTAGGACATATGCTAGTGAAAGTCTCCATAAAGTTATTCAGAACTTAAATTACTTCAGATCTCTGAAAACTGTTCCACAAGTATGTGCAGCTTGCTCTGTGGGAGGGTAAGTGCCACATCCCTGGGAGCCGGCGCTGGCTCGGATCTGGCAGGAGGGCCATGTTGAGCTGCAGCCTTATGAAACTGCTTGTGCTCTGTACAAATACTTGAAACCTTCCATACTGAGCCCCTTCCAGCGTATCAGAAAAGAAGGAGCAGTTTCAGCCCTTGTGTATTCAAAGGAAACGTGCTTGTGGGCAGGCAGGAAAGAGACTGTTCCCCCCGGTGGGGCTGCTGGAGCTCTCAGGGATCACTTTCTGCAGGGCTCCACTTTGTGTGCTTTAATTTCTGGTTGTTTGCTGCTGCTGTATCTTTGGGCCCAAGGTGATTAAAAGGTTCGGTGAGCTTTCAGTGCTTGACCACAGGGCCTGCCCTTCTTGAGATGATTGTGGGGCCAGCCAGCAGCATCCCCTCAAAGGGAGAGTTGCTGGGCCTGAGCTTCTGGGCAGGCATGGAAGAAGTGCCAGACAGCCACTCACAGCCAGCACTGGCACATCAGCAGTGCCATGATTTGCTGCTACTTTTCTAGAAAACAGAAAAAACAAGAGACTGTTTAACAGTGATCACAGTAAAGTTTTGTGAAAACACGTTGCAGCCATATTTAAAGTTTTTGTTGTTGGTGGTTGTTGACATGTGAGATTATGTTTAATCCTCCAGGGACTCCGGATATTTTGTAAGAACTGTAAGTGTAAATATTTGGCAGTAGTTTCATATCCGTCCTTTCCAAGTCCCAGTGGAACAGATGATGCCGGGTTACTGTACTGTGTGGAGTTTCTGTTGGTGGCAGTAGCAGATTTAACACTTCTACAAAGTGGGATTTTACTTTATGAGTATTTGAAGTTTGTCTTGTGTATGTGTAGTAATTGCTCTGCAGCATGCTTTCTTGGAAATGAATGAAATATTTGTCCAGTTTCTTAAAAGCTGTAAAGGAGAGGCAGAGCCAACAACAAACCTATTGTGATTAACAATACACAGAGATGTTTTTCATTGCTAAAGACATCTAGTATAAAGCAGAAATATTTAGTTGCCTGGCTTGTAGTCTTATTGTCAGACTTACAGCAAGGCTAAATCCATTCAAACAGTTACTGGAAATTGGTATTTGAACTTGTGAACTCAGGAAAAACTCCTAATCTATGCTGAGGTTTCTGGCATGTCCTTCCAAGCCCCACAGCCTGTTGTCTTGAGCTTTCCTTTAACTCTCCAGAGACCTTGGTGTCTGCTTTTCTGAGTTCCTGCCTAAATAGAAGTTGCACCAAAAGGGTTACAAAATTTTAAGCCCTGTGTATGCAGACAATTTTCAGCTAGCTTACAGCAGCTGTGGAGTCGTGCTGATAGATTAAAAGCAGCTCCCAGCCCCAGAATGAAGTACATTAGAGCTCCTGCTGAGCTGAGCTGGGGTGAGGCCTACACAGCTGTCATTTAGGCCAAGTTTCCAACTGAAAACTGAAGAAAAGGATGCAACTTAAAGAAAAGTTGTATTTTAAAATAAGGCATCTGGTTATTAATCAAATATAGGCAGGAGCTCAGTTGTGCAGTAGGTTTCAGCCTCAACAGCCTGACACTTGGGAAGGTAGGGAGGCAATTTTCAAGGATCAAGAAGGGGCATGTCCAGTCAAAGGCTGTTACTCAGTGACACTGTAAAAATAATCCTGTTTTTTTCTGTACTTGTCTCTCTCCCTGAAAAAATAAACAGAATACAAATATTCTTGAACTGTTGCATGTCTGAGCAAGAGACTGACCAGCTCACACAATTGCTTTTTGCTGATACTGACCTGAAAACAGGGCTGATTCCTGAGGGAGCGTGCTCATTGAAATCTGCAGTTAGCAGAGAAGTATTTAAAGCACAGAAATCTTTATGGCCTTTCCTCCATTTCCCAGTGTGACTTTACCACAGGAGAGGTGGTCCCCAATAGCATGACAAGTTCAAGAAATCTCATGAGCACAGGTGATCCCTGAGCTGCCCACCCTCTACCCCGTGGATCCCACACCCCACACCGTGCTGATGCTCACCCTGACACCCAGCTCTGTTACTCCTCTGCACAAGCACTTTTAGTCTCATCCCAGCAGCATAAATGAACCAGTGCCTCTTGGTCTCCACTGCCATGACCAGGAGTAGTCTGCTTGTTCTTGATGCAGGCCAGTTTCCAAGTGGATTCTCAATTTTTAATGCAAGTGGGTGATTCACGAAAAACTGAGTGATGAACATGAATTAATTATATTATCACATTGACTTACTTTGGCTTCGGAGGACTTTTGTACCCATTTTTCATTTAATTTGCTTGTACAGTTACCACTGCTCTGACCCTGCTCCTCACTTATAAACTGTTTATCTCACAGTATTGCCTGCAAGTGCTGAAGCCAGATTTACTTCTGTTTCATTTAAAATAAAATATTCAAAAATATTTGTTTAAAATACTGACTTTTGTCTGTATATAGTGTGTAGTATGAATAATTTGTTGGAGTTCAGATACAGTGTTTCAGTTCTTATCAGATATGTATGACATGAATTTGAAAGTATGCCCTCTTGCTTGCTTTCTCATGTATGGTGCATAATGAATTTCCAGCTTGGCAGAAAGGAAAGGATCAGAGTGGGAAGCAGAGTATACCATGAGGATTTATCATGATACCAGTGAAAGCAATAAGACAACTCTGGGTAATTTCTTGGTTACTGAAGTAACAGTCTCATTTGGGAAAGGAATGTAAAATAAAGAACTTGCATTCTTCAGCTAAAAAGCCACTATCAGTCATTAATTAGGCTGATGCTATAGGTGGCTGGTTCTTGTTTCTTTGCTTATCCCAAACTACCCAACATTTTTCAGCATCATCCAGCATTAATATTAACATGTGTAAACCTATTTTTTGTACAGAAATTTGGGATAATTTGGATATAAATGTATGTATGTAGTGAATTAAAAGGCACAGTAAGGCCAGTGAGATCAGTTTGTAGTGTGAACAGTAAACAATGCACTCCAGGAGTGCAGGTGGACTACATCAGTGATCTTCCCAGAACACTCAAAACAGAAATGGTAATTTTCTTTGGGACCTTAGATCTGAAATTTGACTCATGACCCCATTGTAATGTGATGGTTCTTAATATATGCACTTTGGAGGTGATATTCCTCTGTGGGACTGTGTACACGTTCACACAGATCCTGTTATTTCATATTATTTATTCATATTGACAGTAGTAAAAGGTGGTTGTTACTTGTGTGCAGACTAGAGCTAATGCAAATTCAGTAATCATCCCTTAAGTACAGGGGAAGTAACTCAAAGAGAAAGCTCTCCATTTGGCTGTTGCTGTGAATCACCAAGCAAATAAAAATGTGAACTTCTGAGTCTATGTGGAATAAGTGTTAACTCAGTATCCTCTCCTTGGTGAACGCAGGGCACATATGTGCATGTGGCCTCTAGTAGAGTCAAGTAAGTCACCTCTACCAGTCCTTGAAAAACAGGACTGGCAGGACTTCCTGCTGTTTGTAGAACAAGGTTACTAAGCTAATCCACTATTGTCATAGAAATGTAATAAGCGCTTGTAAAAAGCTAAATATATAAATTATTAAGTGCTAAATACTATTGTTTTTTATTTGTGATTTTGAAACCAGTCTGATGAATGTCCTTAGTAAACATAGTTGCGACAAATGCATATATTACAAGGTTTTATGGTAAGAAAATTAAATTATATATAATGCAGCAAAAATGCATTTTAGGTCTGAACCATAGAATACCACAGTTAGTGGAAATGAAGCTTGTTACCACTCTGTTGCTCTTCAAGAACAGAGAATAGTATTGTATTATGAGCAATAATAACAAAAACAAACAAAAAAATCGTAGCAAAAATTTTCATTTTTCAGGATTCACAGAATTTAGCAGCCATTACTTAAGTAATAGGTTGAATTTTTGAGGATCTTTTTCTCACTCAGTTTAGGACTGATACCCTGCAATCTGCATCACTTAGGAGATTTTAGTTTTTTGTTAACTTCCTAGCATGGACAGTTGTAGGTGAATGAATCAGTATATAAAGAGAATTAATGTGTTTGAGATTTTGGAAGGAGGTTTTTTGAGAATTTTGTTGGAGTTTTTATTTTATTGTATTAGGCTTGGAATATTTCTAGCTATCTAATTTCATCTGAGCACATGAGGATCTGAATATTACATATTTACATTTTTGAGACGCGCATCAATTTTTATAAGTTAACATGGCAATTTTTTATTTGCCAGAATGCAGAAGCTTTCTCCACTTCTAAAAGGTTTTATTTTCATTAAGCTATGAATGCTGAAGAGTGTCTGTCAGGTTTTTTTTTGCATTAGCCTGGCTGGTTTATCTTAAGCATACTCAGTAGACTTGCCTCAGTTTTTCTCAAGCTATTGTTCTTTTTTACACTGCGTTTGCACACTGCAGTGCATCTGGGGAATTTCAGCAGTCGGAATATACATGAAAAGAGACCCGCTCTACTTTCATAAGGTCCCTGGATGAATTGGACGAAACCTCAAGGCCCCATGGTGGAGCCAGAGCCGCATTCATATTCCTTGCCATCACCACACATATGATAGCATGAAGCCCAGACCAATCGAAAACTTGACAGTAAGCCTTTTGATTTTGCGGGGAAGCCTTCATCAAGCTGAGAGAGGGAAGGGAATATAGCCCAAACTGGACTTCATACTGTGGCAAGTTTGAAATCCCAGCCCAACCACAGAGCTGCTTGATTGGAATAGTTGGAAACTGTGTCCAGGAATCCGGCAGCAAGAACTTGGCTTTCAGTTACTCTTGCCTTTTTAAAGGAAAACTCACCATACAGGTCACTTGGAAGCCTGATTTATTTTGTCAGGATTTTAAATATGTACACTCTTTCAAGGGATAGTTTTAGTGTGTAGTGTGTAGTGTTTGCTGCTATACAGTTCTGCTCCGCAGCAGCTTTGTTTCTTAGCCTGGTGGTGGAACTCTCTTGGCTAAAGCTTCCACACTTTGATGTTTTCTTCTAGGCTGTTTCATTATTTGGTCCTTAGTCTACTTAAGAAACAGAAAGAAAAAAAAAGAAACCCTCTTTTACACCATATGTGTTAGTATTAGCTGCTCCTTTAAACATTATGCCTGCCCATGTCTTGTAGGTGTGGTATGAAACTGATCTCTGCTTATTTGTCTGGGAATTTCAGCAGTATGTCAGAATTGCTGTTGAACATATGTGTCATCAGTTATGCCACTGAATAACTATTATTCTTCATCCTTTTTGGGCTGCTATGTCTGGGTGCTGACACACCTTGATATCTGCAGTGGTGCCTTTGGATTTGCAAATGGAAGAGCTGAGCATTTCCTCCTGGGGGAGATGGTGAAGCCTCTGCTGCCCTCCCCCCAGAATACTTAATTTTAAACTTTAATTTTAAAACTACAAAGCTTCTGCACTTTTGGTGCCTATCTAGAACTGCATGTTATTCATTGTCACCCCTGGAATTGTGATCCAATTATGCTCCAACCCAGCTCTCAGTCAGACAAAACTCTTGTTGACTTTCATGAGAGTTTGTCTAATTAAAAGACGAGTTGGGAGTGCAGAAGAGATAAATACCAGAAGCATGTAAAAGTGGCAAACTGATAGATTTGTGCTTTGTGTCAGAAGGTCATCCCTATAACACACTTTCCTGATTGCGATGGGAGACTTCTTTTCCATGGAGTGGTACAGAGTCCCCCCTTCAGTGCAGTGGTGCCTTTTATAGACTGCAATTCCTTATGGCTGAAGCAGAGTGCAAAACACACAATATTGTCTTGTGGCAAGTAAACGGGAGTGCTGCTACTTTAAAATGTTTTGTGGGGTTTTTGTTTGTGGTTCGGTTGTTTTTTTTTTATTAATCTGTAGCAAGACTTCTTTCTGGCAACCCCCCACTACGAATAAGGTGGGGTGAGGCTGGGAAGGTGTGTGGGACACATGAGAAGCCCAGCTTGGAGCTCAGGAGGGGTTTATCTGCAAGCCCTCCCATCCTCCCCTCCAGGGCAGCCGGAAGTGCAGCTGGAATGAGGTGCTGGGTTTGCAGTGCCTGCTGCTCACACGCTCTCCAAGGGCTGTGCTGGCTGTGAAGCAGAGTGGAGGCTTGGTGCAGATCCATCCCTGTGGCATGTTAAGGCTCTGTTGGATTGGCTATTCAGCAGTGTTTCCTCAGCCAACATTTTGGGTTTGGTTGATTAGATTATTTCTTAATACCACAACACTGTATAAGAGCATTTACTTTAGTTAATAAGTTTTAGGGTAAGCTGCAAGGTTCAAATGAATCAATTTTAAGCAGAGAACATCATTAGAAAATTATTAGCTTAGAAGCTTAATGTTAAGGAGGAATCTAAACCAGAACTTTTAAGGTTGAATTGTATAGTATTCAAATGTCTTTATAGCTTTCACAATCATCTCCAAAAAACACCAAATCTAAGACTATAAAATTGAATCTGTGTACATCTTAACCCCATAACTCATGCAAATACATGAAAATTGCATCATATAAAAGCATACACCAGGCATGAGGATGTTATCTCTGTTGCGTTGTATTTAAATGGCTGCAGAGTGTAAACATCCCAGGCTCTGTACATATCCAAAACAGAGGCACCATTCTGCAGGTCTGCAGAGAGAAAAGCTCCATATGGTTCTTACTGAGAATTGCAGTACTCTGCATTGTATCCCAAAGGGTGCTGAGTGCCCAAAGCCCTTGCCATGCCCCTGGAAGAGCAGAGTGCTCCCACATCTAGAGAGGATGACTCTGCAGCCTCTTCCTCTTCTGTTCCTCAGCTCTGCCAGGTAGGTGCTGCCAACAGCAGAGCCATTCTCACTGCTGTACACCCAGCTGCTTCCCAGGAATTTTGTGAAACAGGAGCATCCCATGTTGTCAAGAGTTAATAATTATACCAAATATATGCTCTGTGATTAAATAACACGCAGCTGGAAAAATTAATCACATCTTGCACTGAGAAATGCTTAAGACTTTTAAAGCAGCAATAGGTGCAGAGTTTAACATTTAAAGATCCCTTGAAATGCCAGGGAATGAATATAAATGACTTGGTGCTCTATAGTATTTCGATACAGTGATGCCAACCAATGGAAGCGCAGGGTTTGATCCTGCTATTTTATAATAGGCTAGTAAATATTTTATTTTGTGCCATGTTCCTTTCACATGTAATTTTAGTCCAAAACCAGCACTCCCTTAATAAAGCAGAAGTTTAAATTCATTAATTTTTTAAAGGGGTGATACTGTCTGTTTACCCCACTGCCTGGGCACAGGAGAGGAGGGACGTTCTTTTTGCTCTGTGCACCTTCCCTCTTTTCTCAGCTTGTCCTGCATTTCAGGATTTAAGGCTTTATTTTTCAGAAAGCTTGTCCCATTGAAGAAAAAAAATATAGTGCCATTTTGTTTGCTTTGCTGAAGGTGCAGACCTGAAGAATCAGTGCTGTGTATAAGCTGCCTCACCCTGCAGTTTCTCTTACCAGGGGCTCATTTGTATGCAGAGGGGATTAGTCAGAATTTACTGTAGCTTCGCCCTGGGGAGCTGTGAACTCCCTAGGAATATGCTCTGACGAAAGCGTGCAGTTGGTAAGATTAGAACAAACCCTTCTGCTACAGAAAGTGCCTTGGTCACTCACTAGGCCTCCAACATTGAAATCATTTTCATTTATAACCTTTTTGATCATTCAACCTCAAAGAAGCCTTGGCTTTTATGACAGCTTGCACTAAAATTGCCCAATTATTTGGGGGGGGCGGGGAGGAGAGGAGTGAGTGAGAATCTGAAAACAGTCAGATGTGAGAGACAGGGCACTTGATCTGCGCTCATGGCTTTTCCTTCCCTTCTCCTACCAATATTTTTACAGCTGTTGACATATATTGAGTTACATGTGGCTGTGCCATATCCCCATGGTATAGTTTCAAAGATCTGTTCACCGTAAAGTGTGCTGTTCTCAAGTAAATGACTCTGACTTCAAGAAAGCACAGTAGTTTAAATGTTACTATAAATACAGGAGCTAAGACATTTTAATTATAATTTTTGAGTTATACAGTGCTCTGTACGTACACGAGGCATTTACTAAAGGCTGGGGATGTGCTCAGGTTACTGTGCTCTCTCGTGGATAAGGCAGTAATTGCAAGCAGCTCATTCTGCTGATCCCCTTTATTTGTGTGTATTTGCACAGTGCTTATTGACAATGAACGTCTTGCATTTGGGAACTCAGCTGTGGGAGCTGCAGAAGAAAGAAATAAAGGCAATTCAGAAAAAAAATCAAATTCAGATTCAAGAGAATTTTTTTCTTTTGAGATATCTTAGGAATGTTACTTTTGTCAGAATGTAACTTTAGTTGGGAAATATCAGCACATCTATTGTCCTTTTAATGCCCTTCCAACTCACATCTGGTAACTAGGGCAGATTGAGAATTCAGTACTAACAGATCTGTCAAATTTTTGAGAAAATCCCAGGGTATGGGTTCATTGCTGATTAATTTTTTCATCCGTGTAGCAGCATTGGCTTTGGTGAGGTTATTCCTAATTTGCTCTGATGAAGGAAAGAAAAACCCTTATTGTCAAAGTGGGTGCTGCTGTTGTGGGGATAAATGGCTACAAGGTGTGGGGAAAGCACAGATAAGCAGCATTATGTGCCAGCAGGTTTGTTTTTATCTGTTAGTGGGTTGGGGGTGTTATTTCACTTTTTAAGCTTGAAAACAAAATGTTTTAAAAAGCTTTTACAACATTTGCCCTTGTGCATCAGTACCAGTTATGCACAGTAAAGGTGTCTGCCCTGGCAGTGGAGATCTGATCCTTTTCCTTTGGGCTGGGACAGGCAGCAGAACGGTGAATGTAAGCTTAAATAATTTTGCAATATGGTGACATCATCCTTCAGAGAGTTTTGCTATTAAGATCTATCAAATCAAGTATCAATAGGACTCCCTTCATGAATTTGTCTCCCTGCTTTACCTGTGACACAGTCATTGTAATGGAGATTTCAACTATCTCTGCTATTACTACTGCAGTAAAAGCAGCTCCTCTCAGTGTTTTCAGGTCCTAAACCAATATTCAGTATAAGCAGTAAAAAAAAAAAATCTTTCAATGACTGAAACTAATTTTGGATCAAGCTTTTACTGCAGACTTGGATGCCCATCATTGCTGATGGCATGTTTTTGGTCATGCAGTCTACCAATCTACATAAATTAATAAATAGTATGCATAATAGATATCACATGTATAGTGAACCACATCTCATGGTTGCCCTGAACAACTGCTGCAGTTTTTAGCAGCATTTCCCATGGCCTTGACTAGAAAAGCTGCTAAAGTTGGAGCCTCTGGGCTTTGTGGAAGTCCTCAGTGCCATTGCCAGCAGATCCTCCTTGGCCATTAAGCAGTGCTTCTGTGTCACTCAGCCAGGGAACGCTATGTACTTCCATTTAAAAACTGTTGTGAAGTCTCCTGAGTAGGAACTGAAAACTGTGGACCACCATCAGAGCTATGTCCTCTGGCCTTTCCCCTCCAAAATTGTAGCAGTCATTTTTTAAGGTGTTTTTGAGTAGCAGTGGGAAAGCACACGAGCTGCAGAGATTGTAGGAAGGCACTGAGAGCATCTAACCAAATCTTAACATCTTTTACTGGATTTGGACTCAAATCTTTGTGTGCTTCCTCTGCTTATAACTTCACCTCTTTTGTGAATCAAACCCGGCTTTTTTGTTGTGCAAATTGTACAGGAGAGTGAGGTCCAGAAAAAGATTTTTTTCTCCTTCTGAGCACCGCTACGAACTCTTACTTGTTCTTGAAGAGAACAAGACCATTCATCTTTAGCACCTTGCAGGTTGTTTTTTCTTTCAAAAAACTTCTTTCAAAGTCAGAGTGTAGGCAAGTGATCTGAATGATGAGAATAAGCCCTGTTCAGATGTACCCAGTCCCTGGGCAACATGTGAGATGGCAAAGGCCATCCGTTTGCATTTGCCTTATGGACATTTCTGTATTTGACACCTTCTATTTTCCATGCTAGTTAAGCAGCCTTCTTCCTGAAAGAAGCACTAGGAAGCTTTGATAACACTTTATTAATACTTAGTTAGCTATATACAAATGAAGTGTTTAATTGATTGATTTTGTGGATATTTTTGATTATGTAAATCCAACCCAAGCAATACTAAGTCCTGTTGCTGGAGGTAGCTCACAGACCAGCTACCTAGCAGGCAGATGTCTGGCAGTAAATTCATTAAAGGCTTGCATGTACAGTTCTTGGCATTTCTTTTCATTATCACAATTATCAGGGAGTACAGATGAGCTGGTTTTCCCCTACATCCTGTTGGATGGTTGCTTTTGAGGGAGGAGCCCGGGTGCAGGCAGTGTCAGGGATGCAGCATCTTCCTTGTCCGAGCAACCACCAGGGACATGCTGGCTCAGGCAGGCTGGGGCTGGGGCTGGCCTCAGGGTCTGGCAGAGAAGGGCAAGGGCATCTCAGGCACTCCTGGGGCAGCCAAGCAAAACAGGCTCCCTCCTGCAGCCTGAAAAGCTGGGGCACATTCCCCTCCTCTGCCTTTTAAATGACTTGTATTTGTCCAGTCTGCTTAGGCTAAAATTTAAGATTTGTATTCAGAGGTGCTGACTGACACATTTCCTTTATGAATTCTTGTGGATTGCTATTGATTTTTTACTGTGGTTTTCAAAATCCTACTTCTAGGACTCTAGAGATTTCCCTGCTGCAATAATAATGTATTGTCATTCTTAATATCTCAGCTTCTTGACACAATATTCATATTAAAACCACAAAAAAGCTACATTAGAGTAACACCGAGGGTCTGCCTGGAACCCACCAAGGCAGGGGAAATCAAAGTCAAGGCTGAAAATTAGGGCTGACACTGTGAAACGTATCCCATCGTACTTAAGTACTGGAGTTCATCTGTGATTGCAAGATCACTTGCATTTGAGAGATGGATTCCTCTGTACAGCAGGAATGAGTTATGATGTGTTGTAAATCCTAAGGATTAACTGTTGTAGTTGAGAGTGCCTATTTTTGTGGAGAGCTACGTAAGCCAGCATTATGGAAACTGCTTTAACATCTTTTATGAAATTTTGTTCTCTTTCACAGACAGGGCTATTAAAAATTCATTCTGCATTTCTGCCGCTCGCATAACAATTCTGGATCAGATTGTTCAGGTCAATAAGGAGAGAATAGATATGTCACAGCATTATTTGTATGAGCTTGTAGCCATTTTCCCCTTAACTATGTTGTCCCAAAAACGTTTTGCAGATGTGCACTGTCTTTTATGAGTGTGATAAACAGTTTGATTTATTCACCTCCATGATGTAAATGTGTTGTGTGAATGTTTGTGACACCATGGAGCTATTGGAAGGCCTTCCATTTGACCATGTCTTTTGACCTTTCTCATATTGGGAGCCAAATTTTTCCAGTCACAGTTTTTTGTGCTAAGTAGGAGAGTTTACTTGAGTTGTTCATCGGCCTCTCAGTGTGCTATGTGGAACTCTGTGGAGTGTCAGGAATGAGAGTTGAGAAATAACAGGGAAATATCCTGTGTCTGAGGAGAGGCTGGGAGGGCCTTGCATGCTGGTGAACTTCTCCAAGGGATGTGGGCTGCTCACTGGCACAGGGTCCTCTGCTGCCATCACCCTTCACCAAAAGGGAACAGAAATGTTCTGACAAAATTAAACAAATCAAATATCTAGGTTTATATTTTAGAGCAAAGTGTTTTAAACAATATTTTTATTAATGGGTTCAGAAAAAGCTGTTTGTGCCCCTTTCCATCTGCTTCTCTCTTCTGTTATTCACGCTCACATGAGAATCCATCTGACACTACCCCTCCTAGTTCATTAAGGCAATGTGAAGGGGTTTCTTTATAAAGGAGGATTATGGGTCATTTGCATACATCTAGGATCTGCTTTTTGGTGCTGGTTTGAGCAGTGAACAGGTAGGGGCAGGAAGTTGACACATGGATTCCCATCAGAGAGGAGCATTCAGACCTTGTGAGCTGAAGGACCTGGGAACTCAGCACACGTGGAGAGGCACAGTCTGTGCAACATGACCTGGCAATCCTGATGGAGCCCCAGGGGCACATGACCAGGGGTCATTTTGGTGTAGATGGTGACCAGCTTTACTTGCTACCTGCCTCTGAAGACATCAGTGGACTAAACTGAGGTTTTGGTGTAATTAAATGGAGCTGTCAAACACCAGAACTGTTCTGTGTGCACAGAATATCCCACTATGTTTGGATATTCAACAGCACTTGAAGAATTTGTATATGTTGTTTGCTATGAATAGTCTGATACTGAAAAATAGAGCATCACCCCAGCTGCTTTCATAGACGTGGCAATTTCTAGATTAAATTAATTTTAGAAAGACCAGATGAAGTTACAGCTTTACTGGAAAGCTTATTTTCCTCTGGAGAGATGGCTCATGCCTTTCCCTGACCAGACACATCACTCTGCTGGCACTTTGCATTGGTTAACACAATTCAGAGGGTAAATGCTGGTAACTTACTGAGTCAGCATGCAGTTATTGGTTCTTGAACCTACTGCAAATCACAGTTTTTATCATATCCACCAACATCCCCAAAGTGTAGTGTAAATGTTTGGAAAAGATCAGTTACCGATTGCATGTTCCATCAGGGTAAGGTATTTCTCCTGAAAGTGTTAAACCTCATAATCAACAAAACTCTTAAATAGAGAAAAAAATTAAAGATGGCTTTAACAGATATGTGCCCCAACATTATCACACCAGACCAGTTTAATGTAAATTCAGTACTTTTAAGAAAAAAATTTGTTTTGTTTCTTTGAAATAATGTATGCGTGAGTTAATCTTTCAAGTGAATTATAAATCCCTGTAAATGCAGTTAGCATTGGAATGAGCTATAGTTACAAAAATTGGAATGAAGATAAGTCATGTTTCCTTGGTGAAAATCTAATAATAGCATTCAGGTCCATACAACACTGCTCAGATATAGATCCCCTGTGATTGTGATGTGCTTTGAGGAGCTCATGCTACCCAACCTTGAGATCAAGGTCCACAAGGTTCAATACTGGGCACTTTCAGTGCTTCAAGAGTTTTATCAAAACTATGGCACTTGGGGTGGTGCAAACAGACATGCACCAAAAACACAGAAACAAACGGAATTGCATGATTTTGGAAGAGGCAAGGTGAGACTTTTTTACTTTAAGAGTGATGATAATCCTGAGTGTATTTAAGCATCTCAAGGTCAATGGCAGCTTTGATAACCTGTGCCAGAGCAAGGCTTTTTTGGGGAGCTGGGGGTGGATTGGCAGTACAAAGATGCTGTGTAAAAGCATGGGTGAGGAGGAGCAACGCAGCTCCAGCAAGGTGTGCTGACCCCTCTGACCTCATGCCCTTCACAGGAATTAAACTTGTTGTTTTACAGAGTCAGACCTTTAAAAAGAAAAAAAATCCTCTGAGGCCCTCACCATCCTTTTCTAGAAGTGTATTGGAGAGCCCTTGCTAACACGGATCTTGGAGAATTGTTAGTATTAAACTGCTGCCAGATTACCAAAGTGTAACAATGTACAGGACCTGCACTTTCAGCCACTGTCTCTTCAGTGTGTGGGTGGATGTCAAAGGGAATATTTTGTGTCAGTTCCTTGTGACCCAGATTCCACAGAAGTCTCTTATAAAATAATCTTTGAGCAAACACTACTCGCATGTCCTAAGGACACCTCATCCCCGTGAACCCAAAGGCAGGAGTGAAGCTGCTGTGCACTGCAAGATCTGTGACTTTCTTTCTGAGAATTTTGGTCTTGTTTGATAGTTCAGCCTTTGTGCCCTGCAGATCCATTTTAAATTGTCTGAAACAGGAATAAATCTATTACAATGACCACCATTAAAAAAAAATAATACAAGATGGGTCTGTGAAGAGGTGTTAAAGAGTAGAAATGAAAGGCAGAAGTTGTAAGAAAAACCTGTTCATTGGACAGACCTGCAATGCAGTAAATAATAACCTCAGATGTGAAAGACAGCCTGTTCTAGAAAAAAGGCAGTGGAAAGGACTTTTTTTCTCTCTCTCTTTTTTTTTTTTTTTTTTTTTTTTTTTCGTGGGTCTAGGGGAGAAAAGGTCCTTTATTCTTTGGTAACTTTTCTGATTTTAAATATGTGCTTGTCTGGTCATGAGGAGCAAGGTCATTCCTACTGCTCAGGGCCTGGGCTTTGTGCTGGTGTTGGTGGGAGCTTCTCTCCTCTCTCCTTTTCCTCCCTCCCTCTATCTCTCCTTTTCTTTTTCTCCTGAGGTGCAGATGGCCACATTTGCAGGTTAACTGGAACAGCTGGAGGCACATTATTAGCTTCCTGCTGCTAACTCATATTTGCTTAGATTTTTTTTTTTTTTAACAGCAACATAATTTACAAGTGGTAGGCCAGTGACAAAGCTGGCATGTTCTAAATCCGCATCTGATTTATATAATGCTGTTGCTTATCAGTGAATGAAGTCATAATTATTGCTTTGTACCATTAAATAGCATAAATATATAAACTGTTACACAAATTGCAGCAAATGTTTCCTCTAGGGAGCTCTAGACAAAATTTTAATGTAGTGCATTTGTCTGTGGTGGCAGTTTCTATGGTATATAATAATGTTGATAAATTTTACTGTAGCAAGTGACATTTTATAACATTAATCCTGGTGGTAAAAATCTGATGAATACTACAGCTGTAATGGTAGGTACAAGAAGAAAGAGAGCTTTTGACACCAAGTGAATTGATTTTAATAGTGCTTTAGAGCTGCAAAGCACAAGAATGGTGCAGAGATGGTAGGTGCTTCACTGAAAGGGGAGAGGACTCGGGCAGGTGCTGGACAGCAAGGCACCAGGGAGCTTGACTTGATGATGGTGATAATTAATTCTTTTTAAAATCTTTATTGATAAATACTTCCTCTTCTTTGAAAAGCAAAAGGAAACCAAATGGTGAGATGAAACAATTTAAAATGTCCCCCAGTTTTTGCAACTCAGCACATGTAAGTGAAGGCACTGTGCTGTGTGCTGTGCTCAGACGCTGTTCCCTGCCCGTGCTGGCAGCTGCTGGGCGCAGGAAATGGGCCAAGGGACAACTGGGCAACTTGTGACACAAGGACTGCCATGAGAAATCCTTCCTCTGACTCTGAATAGGGTGGTACAGGGGGCCTTAGCTCCTGTCAGTAACAGCACAAGTGATGTTGTGGGCTTTGCAATCCTTTAGAAATTGCCATTGTGTTGCTCTGTGATCCAGGGCCCGGTGCCTGGGCTGGGCTGGCCCATGCTCTCTGTGCAGGCAGTGGGGTGGCACAGCACTGCCAACGGTGCTGGGCACAGCAAAGCGCCCACCAGAAAGCCCTGGGATTTTCACCACTCATGCCTGAGGTGCCTGGCTTCAGTCATGGCTGAGAGCAGCTGGTGTGCTCCCCTCCTCAGAGACACCTGCCAGGCATGGAGACAAAGGGGGCAGCCCCAGAGCGAGCCTGGGCTGTGCCCTGCCTGTCCTGCCAGCTGTCTGAGGATGGTTTGTTTTGTTTTTATTCCTGGAAATAAGGAGTGCTTATTTTCTCCAGAAAAGCTTTTAAAAAATAAATGGATAACTCAAAGGAGATTCCTCATGGGCACTGTACTTGGGACACTTCTATAAAAATGGAGAGCAGTGTAGTTTTTTACTCAGTCATTTAGATTGCCATGACCCTTCCCCCCTGAAAAGTGGTTTTTATTTCCTGTTTTCTTCATGACATGACTTCTTTCCTTTTCAAAATCACGTCTCTGTTTCAATAACATCAAAGATAGATCTAGATGGTAAAAATTGCAGCCCCTGGCCATAGGGAAAATCCCAGTGACTTCAGACTGAAGAGCACTGAGGCTCCTGACACACACCGTGGCATGTTGACAGCATTTTTGTTGTGAAACCCTGACATGTCCTATATGGGTTTTCCTTCAGCTGTTTGCTTCCCGCATTTCTAGCATTTCACATGCCCCCAGTAATTATCTTCCTTTCTGAGAAATTGTATGTTTTTTCCTGCCATCCATTAGCATGAAGTTTATTGAGCGGTTGGGGATTAGTCACAGTTCTCTCGGGGGCTGAAGTGCTGATGCTGGAACAATGTATAAGGAATTCTCCCCCAAGAATGTTGTGCCTCCCTACTCCTCTGCATCACTGGGGAGGAAGAACAGAGGCTGAGTTGGCTCCCCTGCCTGGTGGCTTGGGGGGTGCTGGTCTGTACACTCCACCTTGGAGAGATACCCGGGTGCAGACTATGAACTTTGCTACTGGCTTAAGTGGTTGGAGTTTCAGACACCAGCACTGCTTTAAAAACACAAACATGCCTGGGAGCCCTGCACCTCACCTGTGGTACAGGAGGCACTGCATTACAGGCAGAGAGGGGTGGGAAGCCCATGGCAAGGGCATTTTCCTGTAGGAGTGGCAGGGCAGTGACAGGGATGGCAGCAGCATTGCTGTGGGACAGACATGCTCCACCTTCCTTTGCTGGTCTTCCTCCATCAGAGCTCTCCCTGCACCACAGAGCAGTCTCTGGGGTGCTCCATCTGCAGCCTTCCCTTTGCTCCAGCTGCTGGCCAGAGTGGCAGGGGAGGGAGCAGAGCTCCATGACGGGTGGTCTCTGTCCCTGGGGAGGATTGCAGTGGCAGTGCAGTGTGGCCATGGCTTTGGAGCCCTGAGATTTACTTTGAATGTGTATTGCTTGTCAGTGTTACACTTAGTGAATTCCTGTACAGTGCATCATGGCTTGTCCACAGGTGAAAAAGTGAAAAACATGGCTCTGCCATTAACAATTTTAGAAATAAAAACCATCTTATAATGGAAATGTGGCTCTCTGGAAATGTGAATCCTAAGCTGCTTGTCTAAGTGCTTAATCAGCTCAATGCACACCTGAATCATGGTTAATAATAGTAGGGGCTGCACAAGCTTTGTTATGTATTCTGCAATACTGCAGTGATTCCCAGCTCCCTGTGAAGACCACCAGGCCAGTCCCAGCACCAGGCATGTCACAGAAACCGTCTCAAGTTCACACCTCACCCTCTGCAGCACCAGAGGGTGCTGGGGCTGTGAGTAGGCCTGGCTGTATTTACTCACTTCAGCATCTTAATGCAATTACAAAGATGTTGTGTGTCCAGCCAGCTTGGTCCATGGCAGTGTTTGGTTTGTCTTTAGGAGGTGGTGAAGATGTGTTTGATGATGTTCATGAAGCAACAGGGCCATCTAGAACAAAAACCTGTGTTACAATTACTTTGTAAAGTCGTTCTGCATTTGTGTGTCTACTAGAAGCACTTATGCTTGAATGCAGCGTTTGATTTTTTTTCAGCTACTCTAAATAGATCATCTTTACAGACCACAATAAAATGTTTGTGTAATGCTTAACTGTACATTAAGTAAAATCCTGCATTAGAATATCCCTGTATAATTTCTATTGGGTAAATAAGAGCATAAAGACAAGTATCCCCACAATTCCCATTACCACATTCAGCACTTAGTTACATTAGAAAAATGAGGCATTGTTCTGCCAACTTTTGTTTCCCTCCATTTGTGCTACTTACCACTTATGAATCCAGCAGGCCGACCCATGCAGCAATTATTTCTGAAATCCAGCTATCATGGCACACGTGGGTACCCCAGCACAGCTACTGCCAGGGCTCCATGGCTAGCACTGGGCTCCTGTGCTCCTGTCTAGAGCATTATTGGCCAGAGCTGGTGTATAACTAATGGCATTTGGAAGGTGTAGGTGTAATGATGTCTGCTGAAGCATGATTTGTATTGCATTAAAGCATCCTGGTGGTTTTAAACAGGCTAAAGGGGATTTTCAGCTGTGGTCAATTACTGGGCTGCTGCACCAATGGTGTGCAGGGTATTTGGGTGCTCACAGGAGCCTGTGTTGTACTGACACCTTGCCCAGGCCTCTGCAGACCAGCTGAAGCAGTTGTGTGTTTGTTTGGGACCATTGTGAGTTTCTGAGTATATTACAAAGTTTCTACTCTTCTGCTTGACTGTCCTGTGCTTTGCTCCGGGAGGTGTGCAAGGTGAGCATATCTTCTCCTCTTCCTCCTGAGAGTGAGCACTTGGACTGCACCTTCACTGCTGTGCAAATTGGCAGAGCTGGACGTGCTCCCTTCCCCACCCTCCAGGCAGCAGGAGGGCAGGGGGCAAGGCCAGCCACTGCTGTTCAACTCCAGACCACGGCATCTGCTTTACACAGGGGATGGGGGCAGGAACCAAGGTTCAAAGCTGCCTCTGCTTGTATGGAGAAATCAATATTTAGCCATAAAACCAGGAGAGGCATGTTTGGGAATCACAGCCTGAGCGAAAGGGTTCCAGTATTGTCATAGAAGATAAAACAAGAGGAAAACATTTTGAATTTACTCTTTGTGTATTGAGGCCTTTTATTATTCATCAGTAAGTAAATATAAGCTAAGGGAGTGATTTGTTTCTAACAAGCTTATAAAATACTAGAGTCATTTGTGAGTTTATTGGAGTGGTGATTATAAACATTCCCTCATGCACACTCCTTTGTGTCAAATTAACATTCAAAATACAAATATTGTATCTTTGAATATTTTTGTAATCTCTTCCCAAGTATTTGAAATCTTCGATGAGAGACGATTGATGATGTTACATGAAAAGTAGCCGAATGCTCTGTCACAGTTTTGGACATGTTTTTCATTTCTTTGGCATTTGCTTTGCTCCTGCTGTCTCTTTGAATTGCCTGCTTCATGCTCTAGCATTTGGATTTTGATACAATGCATAATTGATGCTCATCTTAGCTGCAAAGATTCAACTGTTGTGTGTGCCACGCTATCTGCACGCCTCTTCCTGGGATGTGCCCCACAACCTGCCAGGACCTGTGCCCAGTGGAGGAGTGGCCATTCACACTGGGGCTGGTGGCCTTGGCACTGCTCCCTGTAGTTGCTGGGGCAGTTCAGGCACATGGGTGGCACCAGGCCATCCCAGGTCTCCCAAAACACTCCCTTGAGGAGCCGGATTTTTCTGATCACACCTCAGGACTGATTTTGGAGTTCCTCTTGTGCAGCAACGCATTTTCTGTTGGCAACCATGAGGAGGAGAGATGCAAAGAGTAGGCATCATCTACTACTCATCACACCCATCTATAGGATGAGTAGTAGATGCTTTAGACCATTCCTCTGTGGGCAGTTTTCCAAAAGGATGGGCTGTGTGGGGAAGCGTCTCAAGGCCTTTTCAGGTGCTGCTGGTTGAGACTGTTTAGGACACAGATCTTGGCAGTCCTTCTTGCCTCTATGGCTACAGACTTGCCACTTCACCCCCTCAATACAGCAAGTGTATTTGTAGTTCACTGGGACAGACCTTTTATTTTACAATTTTACAATTTTGTTTTCCCACATTCCCACTAAAACGTTCCCCGTGTTATCGGTACTCTGCTTTTCCTGTCAGCATGTACCTTGTTTTTATTAAGCAGAGGAAAATCCTGCAAGGGTGGGTCTTAGGCTAACATTATTATAGTGGCTGCCATTTAAAAAGTCAATTTTTGCCTACAGGCAAAGTATTGTTATCAGAGTTCATACCTATTTTGCATATATACAATTGTATCTTCCCTGCCTCTCTGGGGTGATAGGAGCAAATGCCGACTTCTTAATGCTGATTGTTGAATCTGAGGTTAAAATAAGAACTCACAAAATAAAAAAAAGAACAAAATGGTGGATAGCAGGTCTCTGACATAGATAAACATTTTTGGTTGAAGCAGGAACACTATGATGACTTGATTAAGAATCTTATTTTGTTTGAAGGCCCAGCTGAAAAGCAGCTTGATCTTTCCTCTCCTTTTTCATTTCTTCATTGTAAGTTTTGCAGAGCTGTGGAATATGGTTCTTCTCATGTGGACTTATTAGGTGGACACCCCAAGTCTCTTTCAAGTTCAATGATTGCACATCAGACCTTTCTCTGCAGCAATCTGAAAACACGTTTGGATCTTTCCAAGGCACCTCTGCATGGCTCCAGTCGTACCATGCACACCCTGAAAGCACCATCCTGCTGGGAACATCTTGGTGCTTCATTTTGGGATGAGGCCTGGGGCTTGGCATTTTTAATTTTTTTCAATTTAATTTTATTTTATTTTTAAATGTAACTTCTGAGAATGAGAGGAGTTGCAGAGAGCCCAGGACACCTTACAATGCCAAGAGCATGAGATCTAGGTGAGTTTAAGCAAAAATAGCTCTGTAGGACTCCTGCTCTTAATGAGCCATCAGAGCCTCCTGAATGTCCTTGTGTTTTGATGCCGTGGCATGCTCACATTTTCAGGTGGCTGCTTCAGCTCTGCTCTTCCAGATCACTTTATTTAACCAAAAATACAGATTTGCCTTATCTTTTACACTACGTTTTCTGTCACAGACCACATATGTTCTCCAGAGTCTGTCTACAGTGAGAGTTTGCACATGGCTTTCCTCGGTGGATTAAAAAGCTAATGACATATAAAATTAAGAAAATGTGTTTCTAAAAAAAAAAAAATAAAAACAAGCTGGTCATGTTGTGCACTGACAGAGCCATGTTATGACTGCCAACAGCCATATATTCCTGACTGAACTACAGACATAGTAAAATAGAAAGGAATTTGTTTACAAAGGCAGAAACCTAAGTCTTCTGAGTTTAGCATCCCAGAATAAGGTTCTACCCATGCTTCCCTGCCATGGGTGCCCCTCCCAGCTCTGCAGGATGTGTGTGCTGGTCTGAGCTCTCCTTCTGTGCAGAGCTCAGGGCAACTGCTTCAGTGCTGCCTGTCCAGCTCCAGATCATCCATGAAGTGTGCAGGCTGGCTGGCTCATGTGCAGCACAAAGAACACGTGTAAAGGGGTATGAGTTTGATACTAGGTTTTATGCATTGTAATTCATGTTTGCATGTTAGATGAGCACTACCCAGAGTCACTTTACAGTCTGTGTTATGCAGAGCCCTTGCTCAGCTGTGAGATCTCTTCCAGAGAGTCACTGGGTAGCAGTGACTCTTCTTATTCAAGATGAAGCTGGCCAGAGGGTTTGATTTCCACCTGGACTGTGGAGAATGAATCAAGCAAATTGCACCAATATCAATGGGAGATGCTCTGTACATTTACTTGTGCATAATCCCACAGTACAAGAATTTATGTCTCCATAATGCAGAGATGCTTAAGAAATTTTCTTGTTTTCATGCAGATTCTTCTTTTTGACTGCTTTAAGGAATATCATGTGTTACTGCACCCTGGGATTCCTGATTTAAAATATGTCTCATAGGGGAGGTTCATTCTTTTGGGCATATTTGCACTTAACGAGCTCTGAGGGATAGTCAAGCCATGCAAAATCAGTTACCTGTCTTAGCCAGCCAGACCTTATTTAGTCACCCTTGGCTCTCTGTGTTTGCAGTGGCATCTCATTTTGACATCCCCAATAACTGATTTGTGTCCCTGTCCCTGGGGAGAAGGAGGAAGGAGGCACGTGGGTAGGGTGGGGAACAGGAGCCTCTCTGGGGCTGGGCTGTGACATGAATTCAACCCTCAGATGAACAAGTAAGCTCTGGTGCAGTTGTGCTGAGTGCTCATGTCAAGATAGCTGGGTAACCATCATTTTTATTCTCTAAGAAAAAGCTGAGAGGTGTTTCTGGGTTTTTTGCTTATCTGTAGGTATTTCAAAGAAATTTGATCTTTAATTTGATAACAATGCCATAAGAGATTGCTTTTTAACCAGAGACTTCTCCCTAGGAATACTGTTTCTTAATAAGACAACAAAATTAATACATATTTAAAAGAAATGCATTTATTTGGGTAAGTAGTGCAAATTGCCCCAGCATTATGGGGGTGCAGCATTTGGCCAGTCTCTGAGTGTTAGGTGATCTGCCACAAAAATGATGCTCATGGCTGGTTTTCAATTGCATTTTTAACTCTGTGCCCACTGCACCATTTCCCAGATATCTAGATTATTGCAATCTCTTATTAGACCATAGCTGATACTGCTGTAAAGTTTACATTGCTGGATACATACTTCCATGTTTATGCAGATTTTGCAATATCAGAATAAGGCCCCTTATGCCAATGCACCTGTACTCACGCAAGAGGCATTGCACCAATGCAGGGATAATAGAATATTTCTTTGCTGATAGAAATAAAAGTCTACCTTCCCACTGAAAAAAAAAATTAAAAGTTGACATTTATTATGTTTTAAAGCCTGAAAGAACCTTCAGTGTTTCTTGGTTAAATTGTACATTTAGGTGGGGGTTTTTTAGGAGTTTTATTTCTATTTCTCCTTTTACCGGTTTTTCTGCTTCCCTGATGCCATCATGGGAACTGTTTATGCTTTCTCTTACTCTATGCATTGCTGAGTGTGGTTGACAACAACTGGCTTGTAGCCTGTCATGTTAATTATATATTATTAGAGAGCACTAATCTGATGATTATTTACACGATAGATTTAAAGTCTATCATGTCAATGTGTGCTTGGGAAATGGCAATGTGAACATCAGTGATACACATCCGTGAGAGTTGGTGTTTTAACAAACACTGTGTGCTGTCCCAGGAGTGCTGGGCTGGCTCAGGGGGCTGCTCTCCCTGCCCTGCACCCTCAGCTCTGGGGGCTGCTCTCCCTGCCCTGCATTCCCAGCTCAGGGGGCTGCTCACCCTGCCCTGCATTCCCAGCTCTGGGGGCTGCTCTCCCTGCCCTGCATTCCCAGCTCTGGGGGCTGCTCACCCTGCCCTGCATTCCCTGCTCAGGGGGCTGCTCACCCTGCCCTGCATTCCCAGCTCTGGGGGCTGCTCACCCTGCCCTGCATTCCCTGCTCAGGGGGCTGCTCACCCTGCCCTGCATTCCCAGCTCAGGGGGCTGCTCACCCTGCCCTGCATTCCCAGCTCAGGAACGTCTGAGTAGTCAGAAATGCAAAATGCACCCAGTAACAAGGCAAATGCCTTTTGAGCAGTAGTTGTGGGATGCAGCTGCCCCCCTGCACCCAGCCAGGGGAGGGATGGCTTTGCCTTTGGCACCTCGTGGCTGGCGGGTCCTGGAGCTCTGGTGGCCCCTGTGTGACCACGGTCGCTGCACGCTGGCACTGCAGGAGGCACGGGTGGGATGTGCTGGGGAGGGGGCACCTCACAGCTCTGGGGGCCTGCTGCTGAGGCTGGGGAGTGTGCCAGGCCTGTAAAAGGAGAAAAAAAGGGCTTTACACCTATTTAAAGTAGGTTTAAAGCTTTGCATGTTTTTAAAGCATTGGCATATTCCAGTGGGATGTTTAATAAGAGTATAATGATGTTTTAATTTTAATTTTTAATTTCACAAGAAGAATAGATGCCAAGTAGATGCTAGTTATTGCTGTTTGTCTGTACTGAGCTGTTCTATGTGATATTGTCAATAGCATGAGAGGATGAATGTGTTCCTGCTGTGCAGCAGTACAGGGAGCTGCTCCCAGGGAGGAGAGCAGGAGCAATAAGGTGTATTTAGTTTTCAGCAATATGATGGCATGAGGGAGGATAGTGCAGGGAATAGGCTGTGTGGCCATGGATTCAGGGCTGTGTTACTTCAGTTTCCTCAGGTATTGACATTAAACTTGAAATAACACAACTCTGAGTATTTCAAAACATTGAAATACATGACTTGAGTTGAATTGTGTGGGAATTAGGTGTTCTTACTAAACTCTAGTTATTCCTAGAGGTGCTTTAGTCTGGATAAAGCTAGTTCTGTGTGTGGTTGTATGGACTTGCACACTCAAAGAGAGCATGTGTTTTTTTCCTGTATGGGTTTTACATTTCCATTTTTACATGGAAGCCAGTGGAGTTATTCCTTAATCAATTATTGTGAAGGAGCAGTCAGACCTATCAGGCTTCAGTCCACAAAAAGTTTTAATATAGGCTATTAAAAATAGGCATCTTCAGAGAAAGGCTGATAAAGTGTGAAGTTATTGTGCTGAAGTATTGTGTGCACTTCTATAAATTATGTTTATGCAGTTTCCCAGATTAATATCTAAATCTAAAATAAAGCTTTGCAGGCAGGCCCCTCTGGGGCTCTGCAGACAGAGATAGATGATGCACAACTCCATGAACTCCTTTGAACTTTCAGATTTTATTTTTCTTGTAAACTGAAAATTAAGTTGATGAAGCTGGGCCTGGCAGCCCCATCCCGTGAGTGTGAGGCTCAGCCTTCCCCCCAGGAGCAGTGGGAGCACACAGCCTGCAGCCAGGAGCAGGGCAGGGGCTCTGGAGCAGCACAGGAACTCGCAGTCAGGAGGAAACTCCCTTCAGTCTCCTCCCCAGTCCCTCTGGGACCATGCTTCTTTTTGATGGTCATTTTAATATTGCAGTGTACTGACATATACTGGAGGCAGTGAACTTGCAAGCTACCCTATAAATAATTTGGCATCTAATTCTGCATATTTTGAGCTCAAGGCCCCCTAAGATGATGAAAGAGTTTAAAGCCCGTTGTGTGGTTAGGCTAATTTAGTGTGGAAAAGAATACCTTTTTGAGCCTGAAGAAGTGCATCACAAGTAACCCTGGAGTTTGTTACCAGGAATCTATAGGAACTTCCTCTAGCACCAGCAAGTCCTGTAGCTTCTGTCCCCTAATATAGTCCCTGATTTCCTGAATCCATTTTCCCCAGAGAGTCTCCCCACCTGAAGAAGAGCAATTGCCCTTTGTGCTGATAAACCCTTGTCTGGGCTGCCCATCCTTTGGAAAACTATGATAAACAGACTTGATTTTAATGACTCTTATCTATAGGCAAATATAGGGAAAACCAGCAAATTACATATGAATGCATGTTGGGAACGCTGTATTTTTGCTGGTATTCCTTATATAGTTTCTAGAAAAATCCGAGCCCTCATGTTATCATTTTTCATTAAAGTGATGTTTCTAACCACAGTGGACAGCTCTCATATCCCTTGAAAACTTATAATAGTAAAATTGTCATAAGGATGAAGCAGAAATGCAAGATTTTATTAAACAATCTTCAGCTCATAAAAGACATCAGGGTTGTGCCATTCTAGATCATATAAATATATTTCAAAGCAGAGTCATATTTCAGCAGAGAGATAAAGCACAAAAGAATATGATTAGTGGATACCAACATAAAATATTAAACCGTCCAAGAAGGGGTGTAGGGGTGTGTTTATCCACACAGGCACGTCGGCGGCTGAGCGCAAGGAAAGATTTCGGCAATCTATCAGTGGAGTCATGAGCACAGATATCCATGGCATTGTGTGTGTGTGTTGTGCAGTGGCAGGGGGGTTTGGCATGGTTTCTCACAGCGCAGAGCCGGGTGTTTCCTCACAGCCACTGAAACCACTGAGGGAACATGATGGGTGTCTTTAGTCTGGCAGAGTCATCAAAGGGAGATACGAGCTCTACCTGGATAAATAAATAAGTATAAATAGTTTTCTTTCTGATATGTGACCAGATTATTTTCCAGTTGATTTCCAGCCAAGGTCCCAAGGGGGCCACAGATCAAAAAAAGATAAGGGTCAGTTACAAGGTTGAGCTCATTCGGTGTTGCCATAGTAACTGACCTCCAGCATCCCTGGGAGGACGGCACCCAGCTCCCCAGGTGACATTTCTGTTGCCACGCCATCAATCCGCCGCCTTTCCCCGCCCAGGCTGCCTGATGGCCGTGCTGCAGAGCGCCTGGTGCCACTGGCAGTGCCAGCTGGAGCACGGGCTCTCCTTGGCCCCAGCAAAGGGAGCATGGGCTCTCCTTGCCCCCAGCAAAGGGAGCATGGGCTCTCCTTGGACCCAGCAAGGGAGCGTGGGCTGTCCTTGACCCCAGCAAGGGAGCGTGGGCTGTCCTTGGCCCCAGCAAGGGAGCGTGGGCTGTCCTTGGCCCCGTGCTGCCCCCAGCTAAGGGAGGGCGGGCTCTCCTTGGCCCCAGCAAAGGGAGCATGGGCTCTCCTTGACCCCAGCAAAGGGAGCGTGGGCTGTCCTTGACCCCAGCAAAGGGAGTGCAGGCTCTCCATGGCCCCATGCTGCCCAGGCTCTCCTTGGCCCCATGCTGCCCCCAGCAAAGTGAGCGTGGGCTGTCCTTGGCCCCGTGCTGCCCCAGCCTTGGCCCCGTGCTGCCCCAGCAAGGAAAGGGCCCAGCCGCACCCCCAGGAGCAATTACACAAATGCAGTGCAGCAGTGTGTCCCAAAGGTTTGTGCAGCAGGTCATGGGTTTAGGCAGCAATGGCGAGGAGGAAGTGTTGACCATACAGCAGACATTGTTTTTGTCCAATGTGACCATCTGCAAATTTGCCGTCCCCTTGCAGCAGTTGCAGTGTGTCTTCAGACCTTGGTTTTACTTCCATCCTTGGATTGTTTTTAATGAAAACCAGTGGTGGAGTGGTGCAAAGCAGATGAGGGATCAAAGTGGTTCTCTGCAGGCTTTGTGTTTGAGTGGGGTGTCCATCACTGCTGCCCTACCCTGGTTCCAGCCCCTTGCTCCTTCACAGCCACATGGAAAAAATTGCTGGGGAAGCTTCTTTTCTTACATTATAAATTTTTCCCTTTGATTTGTTATTTACTGGGAAATGCATTGCATAAACAGAATAGTTCCATGCAGTTTTCATTTTATTTCCCTGTGTTCATTCCAATTCCTATTTATTTCTACCATAATTAGAGCACACGGCCCATTTAATTCTACCGAATTTATGATCTAATGGACAGAAGAAGGTTCTCTGTGAATACAGTATATTAATGCTTTGTTACACTGAATCACAGTATTTCAAAGTTCATTAAAAGCACGGTTAACTCATGGATGTTAACATCTGAGTACAGGGAAGAAATTCCCTTTTATTGGCTTAATTTGCTGCAGTAGAGTAGAAATATACTGGTCTGGAAAGCTATAGTGTGGGATGTACATGATGTTGTCAGCAAGGAGCATCAGATTATTTTACATGATCTCTCAAATTAGGACTATTGCAGTTATTCTGTAGGGGAAAATTTTTGCTTTATTAAATCGAGTAGAAGAGAGAAGTTTTAACTAATAGTAAAGACAATGCCATCTTGATATTTGGTGTTCAAATCTACTTGTTGGTATAACGTGTCAGTACACGACAGTGTTAACATGTACTTCCACATTGCCATTAATATAGTTATAATTAGAAATGCAGCTGATACAGTAAATGGGTTTAATACAGCATTATTAATTATACTGCATCCTCGCCAGGAGGCTGCTGGTGTCGGTTCTCTTAGAGGCTTAGAGACTCATTGTAATATGTATTAAATGCACATTGCTGCAGCAGAAATAGCTTCATGGAG
This sequence comes from Melospiza melodia melodia, assembly GCF_035770615.1. NCBI lineage: Eukaryota > Metazoa > Chordata > Aves > Passeriformes > Passerellidae > Melospiza > Melospiza melodia. The sequence continues at coordinate 10,134,899 of NC_086206.1, read as the reverse complement.
AAGCATATTCCCACTCTAAAATGGGCAGGATGGCAGTGTAAGTGCTACTAAACACCCTATCAACATATTTAAAACTATCCTGCAAAGGCGCCCGGCCCTGGGAACAATGAGTGACGTGCTCTGCCACCACGGTTCAGCTGGGTCTGGCAGCCCACTAATCCTCACTAACAGGCAGTAAATTATGTACCTCCAAATTTATACAAACGCCTGCCTTTGACATCAGCGGGCACCACCCAGGTTTCACCTTCAGGATTCAGATAATCAGCTCTCATTCCTACTGGCTTCCCTCAAGACCAGTATGGAAATAAGTATGTGTCTGCCAGGGATCAAATGTTTTTGGAGACAAAAGTAGGTACTGAAAACATTACAGGATACTATCATCTCCCCATGATACTTTTACACAAAGCGCTCTGTTCCTCTTTTGGCCTGACATAGTTTCAGCCTGACAGAATCCAGCAGGCCTGCTTGTTTTAAACAAGAGCACATCCTATTATTTTTTTGAGAAATGAAGTGTAAAATTAATGCTTATTATTTTGAGTTCAGGAAAAAAAGGCAAGAAACCTAAGATTCTTGTTCACTGTGCATTGCTTGTTTAGTCCTGTAATCATCTGATCCCTCCATAGAAACGCTTATGAAGAAATGGGAGAAGATCTGGCATAACAAACTGTAAAAATCTGCATTTTATTTTACAAATGAGAGGGGCTGCATAATTCACTTGAGTTATGTAGGTCTCTCATAGATGCTTGTCATGCTAGAACAAAAAAGGCGAATAAGAATGAGGGAAATGATGATATGTTTGCTGTTGCCCAGCACCACACATTTGACTGTCACACCACATTGTCAAAAAGCCTTCTTGCAGGTACCTAGATGATCTTATATAATTCAAGGAAGTTATTCTCCAAAGGTGACTGAGTATCCCTGTACATGTGCTGTGTTTCTGTGTAAAATAATATGCTGTAAAATGCCATAGAGGAGAGAGTGATTATAGCAGCAATTCTATCTATATCTTTGGGCATTTTCATATTTTGAATACACATGCATGAAAAGAGAAACGTTTGTCATGCTAACCATGGTACTTTTTCCCCCTTTTTTTCTTTCTGGATGGTTTTATAGACACAAGAAATACATAATGGACTCCTGTGGGAGTGGAATAAAAACCCCCACCGGTGAGGAGAAGGCCTTATAATTCAGAAGTGGATTTGCAAATCAAAAGGTCTTGCCTCGAGTGGGATAAATTTCCAGATCTGCAGGAACCCATTATGTTTTATTATTTTTCATTCTAGTTTTAGTTTGTTTGTTATGGGTTTAACTATTTAAAATACTGCAGGGATCAGCCAAGAAAATACACAATCTCTGTTACCTAATTAAACATACCAAGCTTGTAAGGATATTCTTTAACTGAAATGCTGAGCATTGTTTGTTTTTCTTTTCTTTTTTTAGTTTTACTCAAATTATAGATATTTAGGCTGGAAAAGGAGCAGCAGTCTAGTCATCAGTATGTGTCCATCTGTATTTATGAACACATGTGCTCACACAGGACTATAGGCTGTACATGAATCATTGTTTTCCAAACACCCAGTATGTAGAGGGTAGAAAATTAATGTCAAACACGATTTCTCTGATTTATTCGTAGAAGGCATTTGTTCCATTCCCCCCAGTTCCTGCTTTGTCCTCTGCGGGTTTATTGCAGCATTTGGTTGCTGTACACAGCAGTGTGGCTGGGCATGCTCAGCATGAGGCTCATGTCCCTTCCCATCTCTTCTCCCTTCTGGAGCAGGTTGCAAAATTCACACAAAGCCAGAACTTTTCAGGCAAGGGTCTGATGGGAGACTCCAGCCTTAGGCCACAGTGAGGGGAGAGGGCCTGGTTTGGAAATGTACACACTGGAGAGGGCAGCGTGCCCGCCCGTGGAGGCTGCGCGAGCGGAGCATTGCAAACCTCGGCGTGTCCTAGAAACATCCCAGTCCCTGCTTGTGGCTCCCAAGGGAATCCATAGAGCTGCTGCCACGGAGCTACCAGCCCTTTCATCTTTCTGTTCCTGGCTCTTGCCTTTTCTCTTTTTATCTCCTTCCCAACTCACCTGTTTACATGTCCCCATGCTGCCTCCCCATTCCCCCGCAGCTCTGGTGGAGCACTCACTGTGGGCACCCACTGCCACAAGGGTTCCAGAGGCAGCACGGGCAGCTCCCACTGTCCAAGCCTTGTACAGGGGCCTTGGGATCCTGATAGTACCAAAGGCTTCATAGCAAGCAATACTTCCCTTCTCTTTAGCCCCTTTTAAGATAGAAAAAGCTAATTTGAAGCAACTGTAAGTAAAGACCGTGCTCATGAGGGCTCACATTATTTGTAAGAGCCAAATGTATTTGGCAAGGATTAGTTAATGGGGTAATGTTGTAATTTCTTAGCAATCTTGGAACTAAAAGTTAATAATCATTGATATTTGAGGATGTAAAAATAAAGGTGAGTGTAGAACAAAAGAAAGAATTTATTTAGTTTTTAAAATGTGTTTTCAGGAGAAGCTCATGAGCTGCCACAGTGAAGGAAAGAACCATTTTTAGGGAGTTATTTGCAGAAACCAGGCACAGTATTAAAACCTTTTAGGTAGTTTCTTTAGGTAGTTTTTATAAACCACATGCTATGTTTTCTAAAATTCTGCAACTCCCTCCCTCCCTTCTCTTAAGAAAACCAAAGCATTGTTTAGTTTTATGTGTGAAAATTGCTTTAACATGACTTCAGTTTCTCAAAAAAAAAGCTCAACTTTTTTGTGGTTCTGTACCCAGAACCACAAACTTCAGTAAATAGAGAAGCATATTTTCTTGCAAAAGTGGTAGACTTAACCGAGGGTAATAATTATTGCTATTTTACTGAGTTCAGTTAGAATATAGACGCAGCTAAAATGGGGTCTGGGTATTCAATACTTAAGATATATGACAAGGAAAATCCACAATCAAATTACATTAGAATACCTTCAGTGGTTTCTCTACACCTTGTAAAAAGCCAAGATATAAAAAAAATTTACACTGACACTCTGCTTTCAGCTCCTGCTATTCTCCAACACTTCCTTGCTCTCATATATGTTTGCAGTGTACTCTGAGGCGAAGACATCACTTCAGCCCTCTGTCAGTGCTGGTGCCTGAATCCACACTATTAAAGTGCTTTTAAATGCTGTTTGACTCTTTAATCCCCTGCACCCAGGGCAGGGCTGCTGTCCCTTTGTGGTGGGGCTGTTGGGAGCCCTGTGTTGGATGGAGCTCCCAGCACAGCCGGGGTGTGGGGGCTGCAGCCCTGAGCTCCAGCAGCCCCTCCTGCTCTGGGGCTGGGGGTCCTGGGGCTCCTGGGGGCCCTGTGCCCAGCACAGGCCTTCCCCACCGGCTGCTGCTGCCTCCCCGACGCTAATCTGCTGTGTCACTAACAAGTTGTATCATTTGAACCTTGCAGAGGAAGGCATCAATCATGAGTGCAAGCTGTGTAACCAGATGTTTGACTCTCCGGCAAAGCTCCTGTGTCACCTGATTGAGCACAGCTTTGAGGGGATGGGAGGCACATTCAAATGCCCTGTTTGTTTCACAGGTAAGACAGGGAGGCCAAGACAAGCCTCAGCGTGCATGGCTAGATCCAGAAATGACACTCAGGGGATTTGTGAAATACTGTATTCCTTTCCCTGGGAAAAAGAAATACTGTGCTTGGAAATGTTCAAATATCCTCTGTCTGAGCTGGGGCTCGCTCTGCCGAGCAGCTCTGTGGCATCTGACACCAAGCAGCACTGCCACATGCAGCAGGCTCTTCATGGCCCCTACGCCTCCAAACATTTACATTTTGCCTGGGGACTCACAGGTGCTGTGTGTTTGCAAGGGCAGGACTTGCAAGGGATGGACCTGCTCTTGCAAGCCCTAATTCACCTGAGCAAGGACTCTTTAAAGGCCGGTTGCTTCATGGTCTGCTTATAGTGCTGAGTAAATGGGAGTAAATGTTTGATAAGACCAAATTGTACAACTCTATGGTTTCGCCAGCTGCTGTCTCAGAGTTTTTTTTTTAATCCAGTTTTCTTACAGCGGTACATTTCTAAATTCTGTCTGAGAGCCTGCTAGGTGTTCCTTCTCTGTAGATCATTTAAGCTGTCTCATCAGTGCAAATGATCACGGGTGAGTCTTACTTTTCCAGGATCTGCAGGGTGCATGCTAAAGGCTGCCTTTTATACTCTCTTCAACACAGTAGTTAACATCTGCATTTCCAATCTGTTTGAGAGATAAGGATGGTGTAGGTGTCACTGTGGGCCTGTTGTCAGTAAAGGGGCATGGCAGCACCTGCTATTGCTTTAACTTTGGTGGGAATAAGGTGAACCTACATTCTTTAGGGTTTGACCCACCATTTGAGAAACTGCTTTTTGTGTGAGCTTGGAGTTAATATATCCTTTCTGAAATGTGCTGTAAAAAATTTTGGATGCATTTGTTAAATTCTGCTGAAGAAGCCATTTTCACATACAGATGACCATTCATGTAAAGTGACACAAAAATTAAATCAGATATAGATATATTTTTTTACCAGCTAAAGCTGTGGTTCAATATATTCCGCTTCAAAATTTCCCTCGGTAAAATCAGAATAATTGTCAATCCAGAATCATAATGCAGATGCTGTGATATTTGTGATGTTAAACAATAATATTTTTCTTTTATACTGAATAGACAACCTATTTAAAAGATCTAAAAATTGTGGCAAGCCTGCCCTTTCAGATTCACGTTTCTGCCAGAAATGCTGTTCTGGGCCACGTATCTTCCAGACCAGCCATCAATGCTTCTCCTGGCCCAGTTGTCCTGCATTAAAAATGCATCTGATGCACCTGCCATGGGCACAGGGCTCCCCATGGGAGCAGTGACGTCCTCTCTTTGGTCTGAAGGCTGAGTTCTTCCAGTTACCTGGACAGTGTTAGCTTTATGTGAAATATCAAAAATCCATACAGGATGTAAAGTCTGTTAAAAGTAAGCTGACTGTCAGCCTGGAGACTCTAAATTGAGTACTTGTAAGGAAATTCTGCTGAACCAAGTGTATCAGCACTTCTCTGGCAGATATCCTTGGACCTTTTACAGTTGCAGAGACTCTGAAGTGCAGTTTGAGACAAGGTGCCTTATATGAAGCAATCTCAACTAACAGTACTGTGTTGTTTCAGTTTTTGTACAGGCAAACAAACTGCAGCAGCACATCTTTGCAGTGCACGGGCAGGAAGACAAAATTTATGACTGTTCCCAGTGCCCACAGAAGTTCTTCTTTCAAACAGAGCTTCAGGTATGTTTACAACAGGAGTAAAAACAAAGCTAAAGCTGTTGATTTCTCTGTGCAATTGTCACCCTTGTGCAGCATTTAGAAAAGGTGCCTAACCTTGGTATGGTCTTTTCTGCCCTTAAACAGTCTCTCAGTCTCCTCTTACCTCCTTGGGTGCCTGGAGGAGAAAAAGGTCTCTGAGCATGGCTGGAATAAATAAATAAATAAGACAAGACAGATATAATGATTTATGAGTATTTCTCTTGACAGTAGTGTTGCTACATCCTTACATGTCTACGTCAAACACCTTGTAAATAATTTCTTTTTCTCCATTAATAATTTAGGGACTGATTAACATACAAAGACTAAGCAAATGGTAGCTGCCCCATCCCCTTCCCTGCTGCTAAATCATAAGTAAAGGAATTTTCCCTGCTGAGTATGAGACAGCGTGGGTGCATCTCGACATGATGCTCAGGTAGAGGCTCCTCCCAGGCAGCAGCACATTGCCAGGCTGGGCCCTGCACCCCAGGCCTCCCACACCACTGTCCCTGGCAGCTCTGGGGCTGCAGCCACAGCAGCTGTAGCCTCCACAGAGCCAGAGCTCACACCCATTCCCAGGGGCACAAATCCTTCTGCAGGGGCTGAGCCCTGACCTGGGCATGGTGCTGCAGCCACGCTTGGAGCCCTGGCCCCACCGGCCTCCTTGGAGCAGGGAGGCTGGGGGTAAAACCCCACATGAGCCCTGGTGCTGAACCCACAGAGACACTGAAGCTGCTCCATGTGTGTGTGCAGGGCTCCTCTTGGGCAGTGGAGCCCAGAGCCTGCCCTGGCACAGAGGTGCCCACCCTGGCTGCCTCCTCACACCCGTCTCACCTGTGCAGCATGGCCACCAACACCACCCCTCCCATCCCCCGGGAAAGGCAGTCTTTTTATAGAATGGTACCATATGCCTCATTTAAATGTATTAGCTTTATAAACCACAATTTACTTAAACTTTGGAGGGTTTTTATTTATCTTGCGAAATTCCCAAGCTGCTGCCTCTTGTGTTGTGCTGTCATGCTGTGGAAGGATGGCTGATCTTTTCACTTTGTTGATTTTATATTTTTTTTCTCCCAGGGGATCCCGCCTTTCCCTTGTTCTAGCGACCTGATTTGCATAAGTGTACAAAAGTTTTAACTATACCTTGTTAATATTTTAATAAAGTCAGCAGATTTTGGGTTTGTGTGTTCTCACTATGAACGTTTTATGAAGGCAGCAGTGGCTTGCAAAGACAGCTTTGATTTTTTTCCTCCCATATCTCCCTAAAAGTGGCTTTTGGTCAAAATGCCAGCACAATTAAAATGGGAACACTGGCTTCCTAGGCCACTGCATTAACCTTTAGAATCAGATGATCAAATAAAGAGAACCTGGTTAAATTATAGTCTAAGCAACCTATTTTTTGCAATTACAGATTTTAATTACATAGTGTTTCAATTCTGAAGTTTTGTGCATTGCACAATTGCTGCAAATGTCAGCTTTAATAATATAAATTAGGATTGTAATTTTTCAGTTTTTATGCAGGATTTTTCTGCACTCAAAATTTTTCTGCTTATAATAATGCATAATAATTACATGAGCAGTTTTGAATTATGTTGGCTACATGAAAATGCAATACTTAGCTGCACAGTTTTAGTCTTTATTTCAGTAGTGACTCAGAAATGTGTGTTTACTTTATGCCAGGGAATTTACTAATGCAAATATTGGAGCCAAGGCGGACACAAAATGTGTGTATAAATCAGTTAGAAATGTGTCAGACTTTTGAACCAGTTTGCCTTGGCATGATTATCTCATTAGTTTCTGGTGTGTAAGCTGCCTGCTCTAAATTCCTCAAATGTTGGTTATATTTTTGTTGAGTAATGAAGATTTAGTATTATTTTAGTGAACCAGTTGTTCAGCTGCTACTTGGGGTTAAATCTGCATAAACCTTTCTGTGTCTTTAACTGTGCAATTATCTTATGTGGGCAAATCAGCCTCCATCAAGGGGTTCTGCTTGATGGATTTGACTGTTCAGCTCTAAACTTGCTTTCCTACTGGCATGAAATAACTGGTATCAAAACCTGAACCTACGCACTGTTTTCCTTCTTTGTATTTTCAAGTGAAACCACTGAAAATACACTTTAAAAGATTGAGCATTCAACTATTTCAAGAAGAAATTCAGAGTGGGGTGCTTGTAGAAAAGCAGGAAAAACAAGGAAGGTGGGGAAAATGACAGGCAGCAAAGGGAAAAGGTAACTTTTAGAGATGTTACAGACTGGCACGGACTAGCCTTGCTGATTTTTGAACATTTCTTTTAAACAATGTGTGTGCCATGTGATGAAAAACTGTAAATGCTGCTGTAAATATACCTCTAGTGGCTGGTGCAGATACTTCTTTGGTAGCTTAATGCTCTGGAAGTGTTCAAACCCTCTTTGTGCTGCTGACCCTAGTAGTTGTATTTTAATATAGGTTTTTGTTTTGAAGTTTACACCATCTGATGGAGCTGTAAAACCAAGGCTTAGGAACGCTCCAAGGAACTGAACATGCTTTATAAATGGTGGAAATTTTGGTGAGAATCTGGAGCAATGAGTCAGTGATGTTACTTTGGTGATATTACCACAAGAAAAGAAAACAAAATGCTACTTAACTGCTTACATTATCTCACTGGAAGTAAGGAAGGAAAACATGGGAAGGTTAAGCATGAAACACAAAGGAAATAGTATGTGTGATAACCCCACACACCCTCAGGGCAGAAGAGGAAAGGCTGGCAGCTCTGTGTTTTTCACATCCTCACTTTGTACAATTGACAGCTATGAATATCATGAAATTCTCCTGGAAAAAGGGTGAATTTATAGCTCATATATAAAACACCAAGGCTATGGCATTTCATTCCCCCTACTGAAACATGCTCACTGAAACAAGTGTAGAGGTGCAGGGTTGGGGTTTCCTCACATGTAGGGCAGAAGGAGCCCTTTCAGACAGATCCCCATCTCAGGAACTGTGCTGGGAGCTGCTAGCCCAGCTCCTCAGAGGCAGCTGGAGCCATGGGCACTTGGACATGGCAGACGAGCTTGCTCTTTGACAAGTGAAATTTTATTTTTTGCTGTTTAAAATGTAGCAGGGAACCCTGCCCGCCCCAAAGACCGGTCAGAAATGGGGACACACAATGGGTGCTGGGAGTTATATTTGTGGTGTGATTCACAGCAAGGAGAGATCCCTCCTCAGGTGTTTGCATCGAGAATTGTACTAAGCAAATTGTGACTGAGCAGTGGTTTTCAGAGAAAACTTGAGAAGGATTTTTGTGTGCACTCTTTTGCCACACTGCTTTTCCAAGGAGCCATCACATAACCGGTGAAGTATTTGTATTTAAAGGATTAATTCCTGCTGTTTGCTTGTGTACTGTTAATCACACTGTTTACTCCTAAATGATTACAATTGATGAAAACTAAGGCAAGGGATGTAATAAACAATGGCAAATAATCCACGTACCAAGGGAGAAGGTACCTGCCAGGTCGTTCCTAGCACAGGTGTTCAGGTGTTTTATTGCCTGATATGAATAAAGGGCTTTCTTTTCTGCTCAGATTTGGAGATATGTCAAACCACTAAATTAAGAGAGTTTCACTGGAGGAATGTGCTGTCATTTGAAATGCCCAGTTTTTTAAAAGTACACATATCAAAAGGAACTACTATGGCTCATTGGCTAGCACTGTGGTCTGTCTCCCCTCTCTTTTTATTTCATGTGAAAAGCTGGCAATTTTCATATATCCATAAACAGGAATGAGCTGCTGCACAGAAATTGCACTCATTATATTAATAATGATTTACCATGAATGTCCTCCAGGGGCTTGATTTGGTCCACATCAAAGTCCTTGGGATTCTTTCTGCTGATTACAGCAGATCAAGCCCTAAGCAGGTTTTCTCTTTTTAACTCTGCTTTTAATATCAGCTTGATGTTAGATGTGCCACATCAGACCACAGGGCTGTGAGGACACCGAGGGCTGTGACCTGCCCAGGTGAGGGGACAGCACAGCGAGCTGCCCTGTGCTCTGATGTGACCCAGTGGGGCACACACGGGAGCTGCTCTGTGCCTGTGCTGGCCTCCCTGGGAGGGGGCAGTGGGGAGCCACATGTGCAGCTGCTCATGCCAGTGGTCCCTGGGGCCATCTGGGTGCAGCAGTGTCCCTGAGGCACAGAGGGGAACCAGAGCCCCCTGGCTTGGCTGTGATCCACCTGCCTGCAGGCGAGTCTGCAGGGCTGTGTCCAAGGGCTCCCTTCACCACCACTGGAGCACTGAAGAAAGACTCCAGCAATTTTGAGTCTGTACCCAGCCATATCTCCAGCTTCTATTTGAAAAATGGACTTTAGCTACTTTCTGGGGGCATAAGAACACTTACTTAAGTAGAAGTAAAATTTTTCTTTCAACCAGCCTTGTGCTTGCAGCAGTGCAGAATCTCAGTGCTTCTGTGCCCCAGTGAACATTCAGGCAGTGAGAGAAAGACAATTCCATGGTGTCTTGAGGAAGTTGCAGAAAATGTTTCTCCTTGAGAGTGTGTGGATGGCAGGACAAATGGGACCTGAAATGTGGCTCTATCTCAAGGCAGTGCTTTCATTTGATGTAACTTGGTGTATTTCAGGACTTAGTGTGGGTTAGATGGCAAACACCAAGTGCTTCTTAGTAAAACATACCACAATATCTTTTTAAATTTCACAGAAAGCACACACAAAATCATATGTGGAATAAATTTTCTGCAAGCAACATCCTTTTTTTTTCTTTTAAAACAGATTTTTATCTTTGCATTTTGTATTTTAATAGCCTTTTAAAAACCTGTTAGCTATTTCTCCTTCTTTTATACTTTTATTTTTTAATCTTTAAATTTTTTTAATGTCATCCATTCTTTAAAATTGTGAAAATGACTAGTCAGTTATCCTAGCAGATTTGGCTAGCGTTTCTTAAAAAAATGTTGCTGTGGTGCTTGGAGTATTGTTAAATTTTAATTATTAGTAGTTACAAAGCTAATAAATTACAAGACTACCAAAATCTATTCCAGCCATATTGCTGGGTTTCATTCAGACACAGTCAGATAATTATAACTAACAATAATTAAAAATTAAAAGTGCTGTAGGCACATACCCATCATGTTGAGTCTGCCTGCCTGAACGTTCTTTATGGACTGCAAAACCACAAGTTTTATCTGTGATCTGTTTTCACAGTAGGGAACAGTTTTTACCTATAAGGTCTCTGGTTTTCAATGTGTGTGTTTAAATTCAGAGGAGGAGGAGGAGGAATATATGGCTGTTTGAAACTTTAGAGTTAGGAATAGGCTCTGGTAAGGACCAAAGCTAAGAAAATCCATTGCAGACTATGTGGGGCTGGTGCTGGGTGTGCAGCAGCTGCAGCTGGGGCTCTGTGCAGGGAATGCCAGAGATTTCCTGGGCCTGACATCCACAGAGGTCAACGTAAGAGCAGGGGCTGCTCATGCTCACACACTCCTGTGTGGTTTGTCAGGCAGCACCTTCTCCCCTGCACACAGGCAGGAGGTGTTTGCTGGGGCTGCTGGGACAGTAATGGAATCCAGGCCACGTGGCCTCTTTGTGTGGCCACCTCTGCTGCAACAAAGGAGGGTGCAGAAAGCTTGAATTGCCCTGCATCTTTATCCTGTCTGAGGTCTCTTCAGTGAGAGGCACAAAGATCTCTCACCTGAGATGAAGATATGTCTGGCACTGGAGCAGCACGGCCCATAACAAAAACCCCTCCTTCACTTCTTAAACGTTAGGGCCATTCTGTGGCTGGCCCTGGCTAGCAAAGTGCACACAACTTCACATTAACATGTGCAGAAAACCCAGCAGCCGTGCAGAGTGGAGGAAAGAGCAGGGAGCCAGGTGAAAGGCATCGTTTTAGCCATTAATGCACTTAAGCGCACCCAAGTGTCAACATGTGTGATCAAGTGTAAGGAGGCATGTCGCTGCAATGTGGCAGGGCTGGCACACACACGGGGCTTCCTCCAGCAGAGATGGCACTTGGAGCTGCTGCTCAGGCTGCCCAGCTAAACCCGTCGTTGCCTGTCATCTATGCCCTAGGGCAAGGGTCCAACCAACTTTTGCGCAGGCACCATGCCATCCCAACAGATGGGCAGGAGTGTAAGCCGCCAAGAGACAATGTATATGCATCAATTGTGCTTATTGAAAGCACAGTTCCTGGCTGGAAATGTTCAAATGTCTATTTATTTTGAGATAAGATGCCTTTAGTTAATGGGTAGGGAAATGCAGCTTAGTTTTGAATGAATTCCTTTATATACCTTACAAAATATAATGGAGATGTGGAAGTGTAAGATGTGGTGATTATGGGGAGATCTGTTAAAGGTCTGTTGTGACACAGAATCCTCCCTGAAAGTGACTCAATGTGCCAAGGTGCTATTTGCCTCTGAGTACTAGAGACCAAATTTTGTAGGTGCTGCACATAACTGTACACAACTCTGGCTCAATACATAGTGATATGCAAGGAGCCAGCCTTTTGCACTGGCAGGTTTTCCTTTGCACACAGGTGTACAAGCTTACCTCCCCTCTTAGTGGTGGAAAACACTTTTACTTTTTGAGGCAATGAGGGTGACACATTAATCCAGAACAAAGCTAGACTAGTTTACATATCTCACAAAAGAAATTTGTTTTCCATGTGACTAAAAGAGAGGAAAATCATATAATATGCTTTTATATTTGACAGCATTGCTGCCCACCAGAAAGGATAAATTATGGAAGCATCCAGAGAGGAGTCTGTATGCACACATTAAAGGGTGTTCCTTTCGCCTACTTGTTAGCTTTATTCAATTAAGACTTGTTAGTGTTTGTGAAAGATGTGCTTTGAAGACCCTTCTGAATATACAATTTGATATTCATAAGGATCCAGGCATACTATATGTAAATAAATAAAGCAGGAATGTTGTACTTCCAGATCCATTAATGCATTCCCCTCCTCATGGCAGCAGAGCACACGGGCTGTGTTAAACATCCATCCTGACCAAAAGGAGGAAGCACAGGAGAAGAAATGAGAAATGGATTTTCTTTCAGAAAGACCAGATTGCACTCTCTGGTCTGGCAATAACAATTACTAATGACATTTAGAGAGAAATTAAGGATGAGAAATGCAAGTTGGCATTTCAGCAGTGCCAGTCAGTAACATTGCATCAGAGCTCACAGGAGAGATGAGAAAAAGTTTAGGGATGGAAAATTAATTTTGTTATGTCAACAATTAACAAATACCTTTTCTTCATTCTTTACCGCACTATCACAAATTACCATTGTGATAGTATTTAGCAGCTCCTCAGCTGAATGAAAATTTCAGCACTTTGAAATCCGTATTTCTAGAGTCAAAAGCATATGTTTATGTTTTGCTGTGGTTTGTTGAACAATGAATGATAGAAAGAGGTTCAGACTGACCAGGGAGGGAGAGCATGAGCTCTTGGATGTGTATAGCAAGAAAATTTTGTGGATTTTCTCTGCAGATGTCTGTAGTTCTTATAACCATGAATGAATTAAGTTTATCAGCACATTTTCTGAGTTTTTTTTTTTTTTTCCTGTTTTGTAAATTTGGAAAGGCAAGGTTGAATAATATACCCTGTTCCATGCTGGACAATTTTGGAGGAGCCAGACATAAAGCCTGGAAACCTCAGAGCTTTTATTCCAAAGACCTTCACGTGTTCACAAGGTGACATCCCTGTCCCCACAGGAGGGTGGTAGGAAGCCCTGCTTCCTGCTGCTGCGTGGAGAGGCTGGAGCACAGGGGCCATAAGCTGTGAGCACAGGGGCTGTGAGCGTGGCCATGGCACAGCTGGCTGTGCAGGAGCAGTGTCCTCAGGGACAGCACAAGCGGCCACCCCTGCCTGGCCCTGCCGCGCTGGGTAGCACGTGCCTTTGTAAGCAGGGCAGAGCCCTTAAAAATAGAAACAGAACGCTTGTGTAACATGTAGACAAATAATTCATTTTTCCTTTTGTTTTCTCTCTGAAATGTCTCGTCAGAGATTTTCTTTGCTGGTGGGAAGAGATGTCTGATCCAGCCCCTTTGATTTTCCCCTGCTGTAGTGGCTGCTGTGGAGCATAGTTTGGGGTCTGAGCATAGACTAGCTCCGTTGCCTCCTGTAAGTGTCGCTAGCATCCAGAGGAACTGACTGTTTTTCAAAGCAAGAGGGATGCTGCACTGGAAAGGGCAGAGTATAAGCATTATTTAAAGAAAATACTGGGGCTTGATCAGCCTCAGTTTTAAGGAGCTCATCGAGGGTGCTGTACAGCATCCTTTTAAAAGTTCAGTCTCTTCGTTTGCTTAGAAAGACTGAAGTGGGGATGCTTGTCCAGACATAACAGTATATGCCTGAGTGTTTTCACAAGAAATGTCTAGATCATTAAATATAATAGGTCTCAGCTGCAGTTTTGATCACTGAAGCATGCACACAATTCATCACAGCAAATTAGGTACGTCTTTGTAACTTATCTTTCTGCAATTTGCTGGCACTTCTAGAGAGCTGAAACTTATATTGGATGTGCTGCAAAAGCCATTTCAGATAAAATATTCTGTGTTTATTGTTGGAGAACAAGGATTCCCTAATAACAAAAACATGGAGCAGTGTGTTTCTGCTCCTGCATCTTGCAGAACCAGCAGTAGTACCAGCAGAGATCCCCAGCCACATTCATTATTTATATATTTCAGTGAATTTCTTGTCTGCAGTAAAAGAGATATAAGCTTCAACATCAGTCTGTGCCAAATTCTATGCTACAGCCCATTCAGAAACCTGAGGCAGCCGTGGTTCTCAATCATTACACAGCCCATTTATCTGATTGGAGTTTTGTCCTCTCTGCCTTGCAGAAATGTTGCATGTTCTTTAAAAGCTGAGTTTGACCTTTGGAAAGAAAAGGCATTTGCTATTTTAATTTTAGGGTTTTTTTTAGAGAGAACCTGAGCCTCCTTAAATGGAAATTGGCATTGAAAAGCAGCAGAGTTATTGAAAAGCATTTACTTTATTACTAGAAGAGAACAGACGCTAGTGGACTCAAAAATTACATTTCAATGGACTCATCAGTTTCAGTCACTAGTTAGTCTGTGAACAGATGGATATATTTGTAGCAGTTAGCATGAATTTATGCCCTGGAATTTTACATTTGCCCTAAGAGCACTGCTATCTTAGTTGTTGCCTTGAAGGGTTTGGAGATTCATTTTATTTTTTGGAAAAAAGATATGTTTGTTTCTAATTGCAGAGATTTCTTACATCATAGAAATCGCCTTGGCTTTCAGAAATATGAATGATATATAGCTTCTGTGTAAGGAAAATGTTGTAAAAGAATCCCCAGTACAGCTGCTGCAGAAAAAATAAACATCTCAGCCTAAACCTAGATAAACCCCTGTGGACTGAGAAAATAATTTTCAATAACCAGATATTTTTAACTCTGTGTATCAAGGTAGTAATCACAGTCACCTGTATTTGCATCTAGGGTCTGCCACAGTCTAATTGCTTGTCTCTTTCCACCCCCGCCCCACTAAATTTTAAGGCTTCTGGTTAACTGAGCAATGCATTAAGCACTCCATCTCCAAAACAGAAAGAAATACTGCCCTAGCCTCTACCATGTGGCATCTTTAGGTTTCAGGGATTTCGTTTAAATCTGAAATTTATGTCCAGGAGAAATAAATTATTAGATTGTAAAAGCAGCTGGGAAGGGAGTAAATATAGTCTCTTTTGTCCTCTATATCATTTCCCCAGGAAGATAATAAATGTGTGGCAAGCGTCTTGTGTTTCCTCTGTCATACAAATGTTGTGTGTGTGCTGTATTTCAGATGTGAAGCTTAGACTCCAGACAGGAAATCCTGGAGTGATACTGTACTGCTGTTTCCTACTGCTGTGGTGCTGGTGGAGGCCCCATCACTTTTACTGCTTAGAAGGAATTTGAAAAATAATTTCATGAAGAAATTTAAAAGCCCTTGTGTGTACCCCTGATTTCCAGAGTAAGAGATTTAGGGTGTAATCCTAGGGTTTATCTCCTCAGCCAGTGGAAGGCAGCAGGAGCAGCAGCCCTGGCTGCTGCAGAGAGCTGAGGATAGGGGTCCTGCCCTGTGACCCCATCCCAAGGGCCAATTTTCCCAGGAGGATTTTAAAGACTGTAAGAGAAACTCCTATTAATTCCTCCCTGCCTTACCTGTTCTCATTCTTCTGTGAGGTCAGATACATGGAGCAAGCATGATGAGTGGCCAGGAAAAAGATTGGGTCTGAGAACAGCAAAAGGATAAGGAATTGTTAGAAAGTCAGTGGTCTACTGGCTTTTCTGCCCCTGGCTGTGTGTATAGGGCTGTCACTGCCTGCGCCTCCATGCTGCTGTCAGGAAGGCTGTCAGTATTCTCAGTCCAGCCCAGGGATCTGGAAACAAGCCTGGAACAGCCTTGCTGTTTGCTTCTTCTGTTGTTCCTACCAGAGAAGTACATTCAGTCATATACTGTTGTTTGCCTAATTATACCCTGCTTTAACATTGTATTTTGAGAGTAGTTTTATACCTCCCTTTGACCAGAGGAGAAAGGAAAAACCAATTCAGAATACAGCTTCTTTTCATGTTGTGCCTGTTCTGCTTATGTAAAATGAGAAGGGGTGGGAGTGTTTGATGCAGGTTTGGGTGCATGTGTGCAATGACCCGACCCGGGCAGTAATCACCAATGTTCCCTTCATGTTAATGGAATAACTTATGAGATACTGAACTGTCTATCCTCAGTGAGGTGATGGGGCTTTGTTGGAAAAATCTGGATGATAGAGTGAGATGGTATGTGCTGATGGGATCAGTGTAGAGACAGCTCATGGCTCTGTGCAAGGTCAGCTTGGGTTCAGCGAGGCTCTGTCACCCCAGCTCTGCATGAGCCAGACCAGATTTGGCAGCAGCAGTCCTGAGCTTATCACTCAGCTGTGCTCGAGCTGATGCACTGCAGAGTGTGCTGTGTGTCTTGTGTGCCACATCCTGGGAAGGCAGTATGGACACCCAGAGGTCACCTCCATGCAGAGCCTGTCCCCACACCCCCATTGCCTTGGCTTTGCACCAAGCAGGAATGGCCAAAGCAGTGCCCACACTGTGCCAGCCCTGGGGGAGAGCTCCTGCCTGACTACCCAGCCTCCTCATTTGTTTCTGCTGCACAGTTAAACCTGAATAAATTGCCATGGGCATTGAGGTTTGGCTGTGTATGGCATATCTGTCATCTGTGTGTTACATTATTGTGTCTCCAAAAGGAGCAGTGAGGTTGTTTAAAACATATTTACTTCTGAAAAATGTGTCCTCCTCCTTTGGGGCTGGCACATGCTCTTAGTCTTTGCATGAAATCAGGATTGTTTAAGATGTGGCATCTTGCTGTTTAAAAAGCAGATCTTCCTGAGACCAGTGACACTGTTGTAATGGAGTAGCAATGGCTGGAGAATCCCATTTAACCCAGTTGTTTTGCACACATACCATAGCAATGCTGCCTTCCTGGTCTGTCTTGTGATGTCTTTGAGGAAAAGGCTCATGTTGGTGATGTTTTGTCCCCTCTTTTACTTACAAGAACAAATTGGGCATGGCTCTTTCACACTCCAGCTCCTCCAGGGTTAATTCCTTGTGGCAGTGGGCAAAGCACAGGTCTGTCTGCAGATTTCTGCTCTGCTGGTAGCATCTACACTAATGGGGCAGCATGTAAAGCACTTCTGTAACTATGGCCTTGCTATTTTATAGCAGAGCTACTTGCATTGGAGGATTTTTATTCCCCTTTTGAAATTAGAAACCAGCAATAACAACCATTATGTCCAAGGCAACAGGTCGCTGACCAGCTGTTTTGTCAGCGCCAGCAGTGTGTGGGGGCCATGTGACAGGAATATTTATCTGCCCCTAAGAAAAGTGTATCCATAACACAAGGCAATACAATTTGTCAGATCAGTATTCCATTAGAGGGAATTTTACTTAGTTGCTGCTTCTTAAAGGAATGAGTGGTCAAAGGGCTGTGGTCCTACTGCAGGCAGGTGCTGCTTGTGTCAAGTCTGGCTGTCCACACTTGCTTATTTAGCCCAAGGAACTTGGATCAGCTGCAGCTCCCATCATTCAGTGGAGGATGTTGCCTAAGTTATGAATGTGAGACCTGCCCTTGTTAATTTGCATTAAAATTCACAGTTAAGACAGATATATAACAATATACCTGTCCTTAATACCAGGAATACCTAGCTGGTGCCAAGGGGAAAAACAACAAAAAGTAATCAGATGTTCAGTGACCCTTGCCATACCAGAGAGCAGCAGAGCAAGTTTTATGTTCAATTTCCTGGCTTTTGTTGATTTATATTCCCATGGAAAGAGTTCCTCAGTGAAGCTTTGCACTATGCATTCTAACTTTTAAAGGTGTTGTGTAAAGTGTTTCACTTTTGCTCTAAGTATTTTCCCCATGTCCTGTAATAAAGACCCAATCAGGAAATCATTTGGTGTTTAGAGGAGTCACACCATGTTCCACAATGATGATTCCAGCCCTCACAGAAGTGAACAATTAACTGGCTTATGCAATATGATTTACCTTAGATCAAGGAGGGATTAATGAGATCAGATTTGGATTGGTTTCTAAGAAATCAACAATTTCATGCTTTTAGAGGAAAACCTAAGAAAGATTCCTGTAAAATGGTTTACCTCTTGAAAATTGTTTTGAAACATTGCTTCCCTGAGTAGGACCTGTAAGTAGATTGAAAACAGGTCAGCACTGGGGTGTGCATTGGGGTTTTTGGTGTAGCAGGGGCAAAGGAGTGTCCCTGTGGGCAGGAGATGCTTTCTCTGGTTACTGAAGCTGAGGTTTGAAAACAGTCAAGGACAGCTTTGGAGGGTCACTTCAAAGCTGGGCGCAGGCATGCTGGGTTTGTGACACATCATGGAGGAGCAGGGGTGGCTGTGACCCCAGTGGCTGTGGGACCAGCTTCCCAGGAAAACATGGACTGACCAAGCCCAGGTGAAAGCAGCACCACTGTCAGCGGAGCAAAAAAATCCTGCAAACCATTTTCTGCTCTTGGGATCAGAAATGGCTCTGGAATCCAGTCAGGGAGTAACAGTGGGGCTGAGGAAGGAGTGAAGGTATTCTAAAAGTATTATGGTTTCATGCGCTTCTGACAACAGTAATTTGTCCCTCTCACTTTATATTTAGGAAGTGTAAGGTTCTTCCCTCGGCTTATTTTTGATCTTGTGCATGGCATACTGGAGACTACAAGGATGCTGATAAATTTGCATTTCTGAGTGAAATTCTCAGGAGCGTGTGGTCCCTCAGGACAGGTATTATTAGCTCCTTGTTTTCATTGGGTGCCTCAGTGAATCACGGTGTGTTTACAGCTAGTTTCTCTAACAGAAGACTCTGGTTATCTCTTAATAATGTATTCCTCAGTGTTTTTTATTTCCAAAGTGCTGTGGTAAGGAGATTTTCCCAAAGGCTTCAGTTTGCTTTTGTGCTTCAGTATTTTACCCAGTGTTTTTGAAAGAAACATAGAGACTATTGGTGAGGCATTTAATAGAATACAGGAGGCTATGCCAGGCTTAGGCTGTGCTTGGAGTTCACTTGCATTAGGCTCAACTAGGTTTCTTCTGAGTTTTAGAGAAGAATAGAGATGGCAGATCTAGAAGACTGATGATACAAAATTATTAGTCTCAAGTGGAAAGGGGAAGGCATGTTAGGTGAGTTTTCCAAGTCTGATTAGGACTAAACAATCTGAATTAGAAGAGAAATTAAATTCATAAATCGTCTAGTAATTCTTAGTGGATATGAGGAAGCTGGCACTGGGAAAAATAACTCTAAGAAAGGTATTTGTATAGAAAGGTAATTTTTCAAACCAGAATAACTGAGAAACGCCTATCAAAATCCAAGAATGGGTTGAAATGGGCAGAAGCAGTGTGGTCAGGAGCACACTGAGGCTGGGCAGGACACGGGGCTCGGCCAGCCCTGCACACCCACACCTGCAGCTGTGGAGGAAAAAGAGTGACTGAGAAAAGGCATCAGCATCCAGGCAGTCACGTGTGGAACAGCTTTGCCCCACTGTAAATGTTATGAATTCCCAACCTTCCCTTGGACGGCAGATGAGGTGCCGGGTCCTGAGCACTGGAGGAGCCGGGCGGGTTTCTGGAGGGCTGAGGGGGTCCCTCAGGTGAGCAGGCACTGAGGGAGGCTCCTCATCCTCCCTGGTGGGTACAGAAACCCCTGGAGAGGCTCAGTCCCGGCACAGATGAGTGGATGAGTGTTTGTGTGTCCCAGCACCAGTGAAAGGTGCATTTACCCCTGGAGTAATCACGTGCAAGCATCAGAGTAACTCAGAGGCAGCTATTTCCATTGGAAACGGGCAACTTCGCTTTTCAGCAGACACCAAACCTCCAGGCATATTTTCTTAGACACTCAAAATGATTTTTTTTTCCCTGGTTCAATAACTTGCAAAGGACAGCTTTCTACCTGCATTTGTTGAAGTGCCATCTCAAAGTGTGCTGACACAGGGACTGACTGACGAATGGCAAGTTATCAGATGCTCAGAGATGAAGGCAGCCGTAACACAGGCAGCCGGTGCCTTTCACAAAGGATGTGCCACCTTTCGTTTGCCTCTACCTCCATTTCAAGGGACCCTTCAAATAAAGAAGGGACATGTGAACCTGTCTTGCCTGACAATTTTTTTTTTTATTGCATACCATGATAACTTGGAGTTCACTTGTTACAAGCATTTTATGTAGTGGGTGAAATACCAAGGGAAAGGAAAGAAGTAATATTGTGCTGCCTGAAAAACTATGATCTAAACATATAAATGTCACTGCATAAGTTACCTGAAACAACTGGAAGGGCAATTAACACCTGGTTTTATGGGAAACATTGGTTACCACTATCAGTTTTAATGAAGTGTATTAACTAAATTGTGTTCTGAGTATTCATTCAGCCCTGTTTATGGCACACTCTTGAGTACATTTACTGTTTGTCAGAAGTGCAAACTAGTGAACATATGAGGCTTTAAGACAGGCCATCTGTTAGTCTTAGACCCTTGGATAATTGTCAAACAGTTCTAAAAATAAGCACATACAAACTGCAAGGGGGTGCAAAGGTGATTTTTCTTTAGAGTCTGATAGGAAAGGGAAAGTAGAAACCAGAAATTAAAATTAAAAATAAACACTTTACCCTGTAAAGCAAGCTTGCTCTCCTTTCTTTCTTTTTCACTTTCTCTTTCCTTTCCCACCCTCCTCCTTCAGTGTGACTTTTTTTTAAATTTTTTTTTCCCCTTCTTGCTCTTCTGGGTCATGGCATCCCTTGAATGCCTCTCCAGTTTAGGATTAGAGCAGCACCAATTTAAGGCTCACAGCTTTCTGTAGAGAGCATAATCTCCAATGGTTAAAGCACAGGTCATCTTGTGTCCTCTGCCTAAAGTAATCCTTTTATAAAGTCAACGCATAAAGATTTTTATCTTTATGGATTGCTGTTAAAGGGAAATAGTACCTGTGCACATACATGTGTATGCTTATGGATATGTAATGAGCAATAACAGCTGAGAGATTTATTTTTGGACCAGTATGAATTCAAAAGATGCAAAACACTGAAAAAAGATTGATGCAGATGGTATTTCATAAATATTTAGACACTCTAGCTTCTGTTTGTAGCAATTTGGAGGTTTTGTTGTGTCTTTTTTTATATATATGTTCAAATGTGAGACAAACCTTTGCTTCAAGTCAATGCCTGAATCTGAGGTTTAGTTTTTGTCTGGCAAGCTGTGCATGTTGGCAGTCAGTGGAGGCATCACTTCTCTTGTTTCCCTGCTCAGTAAAGGGAAAAGGAGAGGGAATGGGGAGGAGGAGACACACAGACCCAGTGGTTCCCAGCCATGACCCCAATCTCTGGGCTTAGGATCCGACAGTGAAGGGGTGATAGAAGCCTGAACAGAGGTGGGGAGAGGCAGAAAGAAACTATCTGGGCTCTTACCTGGGTCTGGAGGCCCCCCCACACCCTGAGGAAAAAATATTTGGATTAATGATCACCCAATGGCTAATTACCAGTTCATTTTCATGTTGGCCAATTGTAACATGAATCTATTATCTCCATAATTGTTATTGAAATTATTTTAGGAATGGTTTCTGTTCATTTCAGTGGCATTTGGAAGGGGGAAGAGGCTTTGTAGCCTGTCATCAGAGTCCCAGTCTCTGTGTAACACTGCAGAAAGCTTATGAATTTTACCTGGGGGTGGGGTATCACCAGCCTTGTTAGGCCATTTCTTAACCTTGCTATAACATATGGTCTTTTAGGGGTATGTGCTCATGCACATAGACAGTGTATTTGTAAATGGCTGATAGAAAATGTCTAAATCCATAACAGATGCACAATGGCACTGTAGACTGGATGTGTTATGGCCCCAAACCATTATCACACCCCTCACAGTTGCATTTTATTTTTTTCACCTGCTCCTGTGTAGTACACCTGTGACTTGTTGGCAGTGAGTGTTGTTGCAGGGTGGGAGATTCCCAGCTTGACTGCCTGGCTTGGAGCTTCGCTCCATCATGTGCTGCTTTTTGTGTGTTTTTTCTCTCGATCTTTATATAGCTTGTAAGAGTTCTTTGAACTGTTGTAAGTGATCATCTTTCAAGCCTTTCCTTCTTGACACAGAGCTCTGAAAATGGAGATTGTCATGCCAGTGTTTTCATATTCATGCATGTAAAAAAACAGAGAAATATTCATTGTGGATGTCCTGCACAAATGGCTTGATCTGCATCCAGAGGACAGGCAGGGGGTGTCTCCAGGGAAGATCTGGAGAACAATCAATATCTACATGGACAATAATTAACCATTCTTTGAAATCTTTTTATTTCCTGCAAAACCCATCAGCCAGTTCCTTGATCACAGACACTTCCATAAATGGTTCATTTGAGGATTGTGCAGCCAGTAGAAAATTCCACTTAAACACTGCAACAGCCCCGAGACTTGGGGTAGTTGTATTTTTCCCACTGACATAGCTAATGGAATTGCTATCCATTTTGCATGATTATTAAGAAAAGAAGAGATTTTCCAACCTTATCCTATAAATAAGCTGTGACTTACTTGATCTTGACAGGTGACTTAGTGCTGCTGTAGAGTTTTCCAGCTGCAATAATGTCTCAGAATGATGTATTCAGTGGGGTATCAGCTGTGAGCTGTGCAGAAACCAGGGGGTCTAACAGGAGCTGGGAAGAACCATTTTTCCTGTTCAGCTTCCAAATGATGTCGTGCCTCCTGCTGGCCCCAGACGGGCACGTGTATGGATGGCCTTGGAGCTGCTAGGCATGTGCACACACACAGGAGTGTTCCTGGAGGGCCTGCATTTTTGTGGATGCTCTGTTTTCCTCTGGAAACCACCATTAAGCTTTTTTATTTTTAACTATAATTTCTGGAGTTGAAAAATCACACCTGAGCTGTTTTCAGCCAGCCCACCCTCCTGCTGGAAAGGTGGGTGAAGTTTCCTTAGGCTGCTTAGGTTGCAGCACTCCTGTAGTATCACATGTTTCCAAGCACTTGCTTCCTTCTGGTCTTTATGATTTCCTTCTGCTGCTTGGAACAGCCCAGTAGCTCCACTGGGGTCAAAACTGTTCCTGTGCACAGGGCATTCTTAATACTTGATTTTCAATTACTCCAAAAGTCTGATCAGCCAAGAGAATTTTCTGTGTCTGGGCACACAAAAAAGTGCCTAACAAAGGTACTTGAAAAACCATGGATCAAATCTAGCAAACACACATGTGAGAGAAGAGACATAAGCCCTGAATGGATGAGATGCTTTCTGACATCTACAAAGCACAATTCTAATGAGCTGCAGATGCTCAGGGCACAAGGAGTAGAAGCAAGAAGATAAGAAATTACAATTACTAGTAATAGGAGACAAGTTTTTTGGAAGGCATGTTTTGAAATACATTTTAGTATGTGAGAAACCTATATGGGTTGCAGAGGATACAGAGAGGTTCTCATGGTACTTTCAAACACACACAGTAGTGGTTATTTAGCCTTCACCCAGTGTTCACTGGTGCCTGGGTGTGCAGGACTTGGCATTTGTGCAGTGGCTTGAGCAGGATGTGCTCAGAAAGGCAGGGGAAGGATGCAGAGCACACAGGCATCGTGTCCATAGGCATTACAGACCTGTTTGTGAGGCTCTGTGTAAAACCTGGCTCTATCTATTAACTGCATGGTCCAGGCACTAGCCAGCATATTGATTGTCATTAATGCATACCTGGGGAATAAATGGTACATTCCTAAGATACTAAGAAAAAATAAAGATTTGCATGTGAAAAATGTCATTTAATAACTCCTAGCCCTATGGCACAGCTGATTTCTCAGCTCCTGCCTGACCCATCTCTAAATGGCTGCAGTATTTGAGTACAATCTGTTTGTTCCTTTGACAAATTCTGATCCCAAACCCAGTGTATTTCTTGTATTGGGAATGTTCAGAACATGTTATTAGCTGATGTTTGAGGAGGGAGGGCTCCCAATGAAAGCTTCATTATCAGATTTAGAGCCACATACCATTCCTTTATTGACCTGCCTGGTGTAATCAATGCAGCAGCCACACAAGTTTGAAATCATGTTCCCTGACTGTAGGCTGTGCGTCATGCATCCAGTGCTGATTGTGCATTATCTTTTAAATGACACTGCCTAACTAAGTATGGATTTGTCTACCACGAATAGCCCTTCTTTCAATTTGAAGATGGTAAACCTTTTGGGTTTTTTATTGATATTCAGGATGACCTAAAAATAGAACCGCAATGAAGTGCACAAGGAATGGCCATTGTTAAAATGCTGAGGAGTGTGTGAGCACAGAGGAGCCTGTGTATTCTTTCACATTTCCATGCTTCCCCAGCTAGGTTTAGTGGGCAAGCTTCTTGTCAGTGCTGCTATTGTGTGTGCAGGGCTCCATCCATCCTCCTCCATAAAGTCATTGTTAGACTTGAGAATAACACCCAGCACTGCAAAGGTCACTCCTTCTTAAGGCCAGGAAAATTTCCATGTATATCAAAGGAAAAATGTATTGAATTTTGTGTTTGGTGGTGTTAAATTGTCTAAAAGCAAAGCAGTTCCAGCCGTCAATTCGCTAATTTCTGATTTGTGGTTCTGCATATTCAGTGTCAGGGGTGTCTGAGAGGGCCGGTGCTATGCTGACCAGGGACTTTATGATTTCCCAGCTGGGATTTCGTTCGCAGGGGCTCCATCCGTGCTGCTGCCCCGCTCCCGCCGCCCGGGAGCTCCGGCGGTGGTTCGGGAGCTGCGGCCGTGGTTCGGGAGCTGCGGCCGTGGTTCGGGAGCTGCGGCCGTGGTTCGGGAGCTGCGGCCGTGGTTCGGGAGCTGCGGCCGTGGTTCGGAGCTCCGGCCGTGGTTCGGAGCTCCGGCCGTGGTTCGGAGCTCCGGCCGTGGTTCGGAGCTCCGGCGGTGGTTCGGGAGCTCCGGCGGTGGTTCGGGAGCTGCGGCCGTGGTTCGGGAGCTGCGGCCGTGGTTCGGGAGCTGCGGCCGTGGTTCGGAGCTCCGGCCGTGGTTCGGAGCTCCGGCCGTGGTTCGGAGCTCCGGCGGTGGTTCGGGAGCTGCGGCCGTGGTTCGGGAGCTGCGGCCGTGGTTCGGAGCTCCGGCCGTGGTTCGGAGCTCCGGCCGTGGTTCGGAGCTCCGGCGGTGGTTCGGGAGCTGCGGCCGTGGTTCGGGAGCTGCGGCCGTGGTTCGGAGCTCCGGCCGTGGTTCGGAGCTCCGGCCGTGGTTCGGAGCTCCGGCGGTGGTTCGGGAGCTCCGGCCGTGGTTCGGAGCTCCGGCCGTGGTTCGGGGCTCCGGCCGTGGTTCAGAGCTCCGGCCGTGGCTCGGGAGCTCCGGCCGTGGTTCGGAGCTCCGGCCGTGGTTCGGGAGCTGCGGCCGTGGTTCGGAGCTCCGGCGGTGGTTCGGAGCTCCGGCCGTGGCTCGGAGCTCAGCAGCGCTTGTGACACCTGGCGGTCACGGCCTGGGAGTGCCACAAGCGGGCCAAGCCGCTCCGCTCTGCCGCAAACGGGGTCACCGCCGCCGGCCCGCACCGCCCGCCGCCTACCAGCTCCTTCCACGGGCGATCTCCATCAGGGAGATGTCATCTCTGGATAAAGCATGTAAAAGCGCATGATTGCTCTTTTATCCTGATCACGATGTGATCAGCTGTGGAATAGCGTAGAAGGACCAGATGATTTATGAAAAGTTAAAATATCTTACTTTATTTTAAAGCTTCATCACTGTAAATAAATAATTAGATTCAAAATTCATTTTGTGTTTAAAAACTTATTCTTCAAGCTGGCGGACTTGCCCGGCTCTGATATTAGGCAGATGGAGACTAGGGAAATTGCTTAGGCTTGAAATAGCACAAATGAATTTTTATATTTGGGGATGCTAGGGACTCAGCTCAAGAAAACCTCACCATGAACCACTTCTCTAGTTCTCAAATAATTGGATAATCATACAAATAAAGCTAGGCTTATGTGTAAGACTGGGGTTTTGTCAGAACACAAAATGTGGGTGAATCGGTACTGCTCTAAAAATACGCTTCTGAGGTTGGATCCAGGATTTATTGGCTCCTACACAAAATGGCAAGACAGGTCAGCATCCTCTGATGTGAGATACTGTGATGACATTGAGGCTATTACAAATCTACCAAAAGGAAAAAAGGGAACAAAAGAGACTCTAAACTGCTGAAAGAAATGTATAGAGAAAAGTACATTCTTTAAAGAGATTTAACTTCTGGGTTACATGTCCAGCCTTTTTTCTGCTGGGAATATTACCCTGGTGCCTGAGCTGGCGGTTCAGCTGTTATTGCCGAAGTATTTCTTGGACTGAGAAGTGTGTGTCACAATCTGGTGTCTCTTGCTGCCAGTGCTTGCACCCGGTACGAGTGAAAATAAAAGAGTAAAATATGGCAAGGGTTCCCTCACGATTCAGATTTTTATTTTTTTAATTGTTACAGTAAGGGAATCCCTAAAGGCAGTTTTTTTGCCCATGAAGTTACCATTTTCTTTATATGTATTGAAAGAAGCAAAAAAAAAAAAAGGAAACCTTCATGACTATACTTGGTTTGTAGCATTTTTTTTCTAAGTTCATGCCAGCATTAACAGATCTGTCAGAACAAAGCAAATATGTCATATTGGCAGCTGTTACTTATGAGTACTTTTTCTTTATTGCATTTTGTTTTGTAATAATTGAGAAGCTTTTATGTTGAGCTCTGCATAAATGGTACTGAGTGGGAGGGTATGGGCATGCTTTCTATTATTCTGCCCCTCATGCATGTCTCCTTTTTTCGTCTTTCCAGAACCACACATTGAGCCAGCACGCACAGTGAGCCACTGGCACTACAGGACACCTCTCTGCAGAAGACTTGACGGTGGCACAGTGGGGAGGACCATTTGAACATTACATCCAATCAAAGTGTCATTTGCAACCCAGATGTAAAACTCTAATGATTTGGCCATGAGGCGCTGCTATTATAAGCAGCTGGAAATGAATATTAATGGAAGAGATTAAAAGTATTCCATGCTCAGTATTTTTTATTGTCCTGCTTCAGCTAGTGTACTTTAGAGCTTCTGCTTCTGACTGAATTTATAGTGTTAGATAAATCTGCTTTGATGCTGTTGCCCTTTGTTGCTTCTTGTATTATATTGATAGTTAAAGATTAGGTGTGATTTTTTTCTTTTTTGTTAACTGCTTTTTAATTGCAATTTTAGGTAACTGTGCATTGTGATGTGATTGCTTGGCTATTGTCTGAATATTTCTTTTTAATTTTTTAATTAAAGACTAATGCTTTGATTGGATTTGCCAGTTCACCGGACAGTGATTAAAACTATGTAATGAATATAATCGGTTTCAGTGCAACTGGATGGTCTGCTTTATAAATGTGACTTAATCTGATTGCAATAACTAGTACAGTTCAATAAAGGGAATACATGAGATTAGCGTCAGAGCTTGTCTGTCTGTCAGTGCCCCCTGCATTGCTGCTGCTTCTGGGGTGGCTGAATCTCAGTGATCACTCACCTGATGGCACAGAGCACTCTGCAGCCCAGGAGGAGTGAAAGCAAAAGCCATGGTTCTGTGTCTGGTATTGTGTTTGCTTCTGGATGTGCCTCCCTGGCTCCACGGTAGGTTGACGTGAGGTAAGAACATGTACTATGAAAAGGTATTGCTAGCTTATAATGCTCATTAATATTTTAAAATTTTCAGCAAGAATAGAAGAACCAGACCTATAGCTGCCTTGCCAATATTTCTGTGCTTCTTTGTTTTAATACAAAAAAAATAGTTTCTGCATTGTATACAAATGCGCAGATATTGGATCAGGCCTTGCAGACTGTGGTAGGATATTTTACCCACCCCAGACCTCCAGGTATTGTAGCTCTGTGTAAGTGCCAACAGAGCCAATTGCCAGGCTTTCTTTTACTCTTTTTTAACTTATCTTATGGTAAGGAGGTCAGGGAAACAGTCATTGTAAGGACCATGGACACCTCTGGAAAGTTAGAAAGATGTAGTTCTCCTGGTGTCTCCAGCTTGAGTGAATCATAATCATCATAAATATTCAGCAGTTGTGACAGCTGAAATGATGTGGTTACCCATTCCCACAAAGTACAAGGCTTTGCAAGACTGGCATGGGAACATGCACAGTCAGAACCTTTCAAAATGGCTGCACTGAACTAAAGCACAACTTGTTGTCATTGGGCCATGTCTGGGCTTGGAGCATGTAAGTGATATTTTGTAGGAAATATGTTTTCATGGACATATAGTCAATGCCTAAATTAGTTTATATAGTGAGCTTTTTTACAAGTGCAAGGGTGGCATAGCTTGTTGATGCTGCAGCCCATGTTTTCAACAATTTAGATCCCTGTTGATGTTGACAGTGCTGTTGCACAGACACGGTTCCTTCAGAACAGTACGGGAAGGCTACAATCGAAGCACAACTTCAGGCACAACTCAAGTAGGGTCATCCTTACAGCAGGAAGCACCAAAGCAGTCCTAACTTAAGAAAAGTTACATTTTTCCCCAAACAAAAAAAATAATGTCCTGTTTGAGACAAATGATTGATGGTTTTTATTCTGCTGAAATAACATTGCTAGAATGGACAGTCAGAGTTTAGGCTCAAATGTGGCTTGTGATAAATTTACGAACCCTAATATAGCAAAACTAGGAATGACTTTTCTTAATTCCAAAGAGGACAGTTCTGTTTGCATCTAGATTATTCTTAGCTCAATGTTTCTTCATCAAAATCACACTGAAATGATCTATTTCTAGAGAAGAGCATTAACTTTCAACCCAATTATTTCTCTCTAAACCACAGAACAGATGTTTATGGGCTGAAAAATTAGTTAATGAAATCACCAATTCATTATTCCTGTTCATAATAGAAGGATGTTCCTAACTCAATTTTATTGCTTTAAGATGAGAAATGGAAAAGTGTCCTGCAGCACAGACTCACAGACTTTCATGCCTTTGCAAGAAAACCTGGGAATGTACAGCAGCTGCTATGGAAAGTACTCATGTGCCATCTTCTCCATGCCAAAGAAAGGTAGCAGGTTCTTACAATGCAGATATTGAAAAAGGAGGCTTTTTGCCTGACACTGGTTTGAAATTATGCTGGATCACTTCTTGGCAAGCCTTCAGAAATGAAAAAGACGTAGGTTTCTACCTTCAGGAAAAGGTACTGCATTGTGAATCCCAAGAGCTGAACTGATGTTTCCATGCAGCTCAGGGAGCTGCTTTAGTAGTGCTGTACTGAAGCTCATGCCTTTGTCTGAGCATCTCCCTGCTGAGTAGTTAAAAGGAGGTGCACAGTCACTGTGCTGAGATGGGGAGCTCCCCACGTGGGGATCCTGTTTGGAACTGCATATATTCCCCATGTTAGTGGGAATGTGGGCATGGGTTAGGGTGCTGGGAACCTGCTCAGCCCAGCTGTGCCAAGCAGTGCTTAAGCTCATGTTTCACATATCCCAAACCCTGACCATGCCATGGGCAGGGTCAGAGTGAAAGGATAGTTTGGTTTTCCACCCGGCCTTTGAAAGGCAACTGTAGGTACCCAGCTTGTGGTAATTGGGACTGGGGCTGGCCCAGCCTCATCCCCAATGAGCTGCAGCTGTGAGCAGCAGGTGAGCAGCACTGACAGCAATGAGCCATGGAGTGCCCAGGGGCACTGAGAAACCACCAAAGGGAGCAGAGGGCACACAGGGGCAGGGCATGGACAGTGAGGGGCACACAGGGGCAGGGCATTGACAGTGAGGGGCACACAGGTGCAGGGCATTAGCAATGAAGGACACACAGGTGCAATGCATCAACAGGAGGGGATAAAAGGATGGGCTAAAGAATAAGCAGGGCAGATGCTTGCAGCCTTCTGAGGTGGCATGGTGTTACTCTGGATAGGTGAGTGCTCAAAGCCTTCTGCTATTGTGTGGTGATACTCTGTGTTGTGGCTGTCTCAACAGCAAAATGTGCTGTGACAGGTAAGAGGCTGAGTGAGGGCTGGGGTCCTCCTCCATCTTCTTCATCTCTTTTGGCATCTGAGCCTCACTCATGAGCAGCCCAAGTCAGGTTGGAGAAAGGGGCTGGACTGTGCCCCCACATCTGGGAAAAATAGCTGTGGTTCTCTTCTGCTCTTCTAGTGTTTTGGTAGTATTTGAACACCAAAGGATCAATGCCACTTCTTAAATATATTTCTTTCCTAAGACAATATGGGGGAATGTGCAGAAGGCTTGCCATGAATCTACTGGGTTATTTTGTGCTATTTTTGAGATAACCAGGCCAATATGAACAGTCATCATTACATGGTAAGGAATGGTGCTGCCTTGATAACTGCTTTCTTAGGGGCCAAAAAAATCCAGTTTCGGTTGTGGGAGTGAAAGCTACTGCAAAGAAGCAGAGGGAGAGCTGCCCACTTTTCTGTTCCTGCCATGGAGCTGTATCTGTGTCACACTGGACACCTACAGCTCACAGAGGTGATCCTTAGCCTATGCCAGGGTGCAGGGCTGGTGTCTGTCTCTGTTTTTGAGAGCCTGGAACCTTGCCAGGCAGGGCTCTGGGGGGCAGAGCTCTGCAGCACAACGTGGGGCCTTTGTCTGGTGTTTCCTGTGCTGCTGGTGCCACAGGGGAGTAGGAGCAGAGCAGCCCTGCACTGGTACAAAACAGCTTTGCTGCCATAGTTGCAATCACACCAGGGAGTGCTTTGCCAGGGTAGTATATAGTTCCTGTATCCGTTAAAAGCTCCTAGGGAAAACAGAGCCTAACTGCAGGTAGAAAGAAGATAATATCACAGCTTCTGGTACATGCCTGAGGTTTCACCCCCTTTTTCTTAGTGGCCAAGAAGTGCTGCTGAAGGGGCATTTGGAAAACAGTCAGAAATGTTGGGCTCCAAAGGCAGCTATATTTCAATAGCTATGACACATTGAAAACAGGCTGGAGAGCCTTTTCATAATCCCTGGATGTTTCCCTGCCTATCTGTGTAACTTGCAGCTCCTGTGTGGTGGTGTAGACAGGGGCTGGCACAGGCTGTTCAAGGTGTGGGCAACGTGGATCACTTACAGTGCAAACCAGAATTGCTGAAATTCTGGCTGAGGATGGGCTTTAGGCAAAATGTCACTTTATGATCCCAGTGGTATTAGGACCAGTGCAGTGTTGGAGATAATGAATAATTCTAAATCTGTAATGAAATGTCATACAGTTTAATATCTTCATGTTTAGAAAAATACTGAAATATAAATTCATATAAACACTAGATTAACAAAGGACTTGTATTTGTAGCAGTCTACTCTACCAGCCCTCATGCACTGAATGATCTTTGCATTTAGTTTCACTACAAACAGACACATCCAAAACACATGGAGATACTTAGTCAAGAAGTAAGCTTTACACATTTGTGTTCTACTTGATGCTTCTGTATGTTCTTTTCTGATCCATCACCTTCAGTAAGGATCACCACCTCCAGTCTGGTGCCTCAAAATCTTGGAAAAAGCAATGGTTAGCCAATTGCCTCCCAGAAGAAAGGCAGACAAAAGATGTTTGAGGACCATTTGAGAGAGTGGGTGACTGATCACTTTGTGCTGAACATCTTGGAGTGGACTGGGCAAGATCACCCACGAAGCAGGGAAAAGTCAGGGAGCCAAGGGGCATGTTCCTCCACAACCTGACTGGCCTCCCAGTGGAGTTAATGAAAATTCTGCCTTGTAAATCTGCACATTGCATGTCCAAAGTGTACAAGTTACTTTGTCTGACCAATGTCTAAGAGTAGACGGGGTTTGGTGTGTTTATCAGGCTTTTAGTGTGTAAATCACTCTCTGGTATGAACAGTGAAGATTTTTCCTCTGTTCTGCATAAGTGATATCTGTGTTTTGGCTCACACCCTAAAGCAGGGAGGTTTCTGCAATCCCCTCTCCTCCAGAAGCACAATCTAGGTTGGGCAGAGGTGCTGTGTCCCTGTGGAATGCTGTCAGGGATCAGCCAGGCAAGAACGGCCCCTGCGAGTGTTGTCCTGGCTGTGAGCGTGAGGGCCCAATGCATGTACGGCCACAGAAACCCAGATGGTGGGAGCTGCCGCAGCCACGGGGCTTTGGAGCCGATAGGAGCATGGTGTGCTCTTCATTGCTTTGTCTTTTTCCTTTTTTTTCTCATTTTTGCCCCTTGTGAAATGCTTTGTTCTTAGTTTTGTCTGTTTTTATTACATTGCTGCTGTCCTAACAACTGTGAAGGCCCTCTCCTGCAAGTGGAAGAATATGCCTTTTGATCTGTGTATTTGTGAATTATTGTTACTTTCCTGACAAAAAGGAGCACCAAGCAGCATCTTGGCAGATTAGGCGACAGAGGGAGACAGGAGGTGTCCAAATGAGAAACACGGAGCACCCTGAGAGAGAGACAAGACATTGACTGATCGCCTTTCAGGCAGCTCCAGAGGAGCGCGGTGTGCGCTGCCCCGAGAGCCAGCTCAGTTCGGCCATCAGAGATTGCCCTTTGCGGCGGGAAAAAGGGAAGCGTTTCCTGAGGGGGCCGGGGCCGGCCCTGTGCGGCGCTGCCCCTCGTCGGGCCCCGCTCGGCCGGCCCTGCCCTTGCCCGCGGCTGTCCCCTGCCTTTGTGTCCTTGTGCCGTCCGCGGCCATCTGTGTCCCCGCGGCAGGGCCGCTCCCTCACGGCCCCATTGTCCCCGCGGCAGGGCCGCTCCCTCACGGCCCCATTGTCCCCGCGCCGGGCCGCGCCTCGGCCTCCCCTCACGGCGGGGGCGCCGCTGAGGCGCTTCGGGGCGGCTCCCTGGGTTCTGTAAATCGGAACTTTGGTTCTGTTTTCTGGAGCGGGCGAGCTCCGTGCTGGACGCGAGCTGCGGGGGCTCGGGCAGCGCTCGGCTTTGTGGGGGTTTTTCTCCCCTGTGACATCTGTGGGTGTCACAGCCGCCCCGTGAGAAACATCACGCTTCAACCCTGCTGCTGAGTGCTTTAGGGACATCAATGTCCCCGGGTAAGGTGATGCTGGGACAGCGTTTTCGCCGTTTTACCCACACTTGGTTCTTAAGTGCTTTGTCTGTATAGCACAGTGCAGTCAAGCTGCTCTGGCAGGGTGGAGAGGCAGTGCTGGGTATTACTGAGCTGTGGGAACATGTACAGACCAGCTTTTCTGGATTTTGCCTCTCCTGATGTTCCCAAGTACGTGTTGGTGTTTAAAGCCCTGTACAGCACTGATGGTATCCTCAAAAAGAAGAGACTGGAGAGTTAGTGAGTGCATGGTAGCTCTCTGTGTGAGAAATCCTGCTCGATGAGGCATCCCCTCTTGAAAAAACCTTTAGCCCCAAAATCTTTTCGGATCAACTAAAATCTTGCTTTGAACTTTTAAAAATTTATTTTTATTTTTAATCTATATCTTCAGTTTTCCATGACTGGAACAGATACCTGGCCCCTTCTCTGGTAACAAATGAGCGAGCAAAACAAGCCCTCCAAACTGCATGTGCAGAAGCTGTGTCCCTGAGGTGCTGGGCTCTTCCTCACCAAGCCTTTAATTTAAAGGAAAGGGAGAGAGAATTTTTTTTTTCCCTAGTTGGAAGCAATGCAATAAATAAGTGCATCTTCTTCCAGTTGCAATTTATAGGCACTGTTCCTCAAGAAATTGGCTTCTGTGCATGAAAGCTATAAATACAGATGCTGTGCTTCTTCTGTGTGTTTTCTGGTTTATTCAAGGTATGTCAGTGTAAGCCTGTGATGAAGAGAACATTAAGGAAGTGTGCAAATGAGTTCAGCTAATGCTTTTGTAATGGTGCTAAATGGTCAAGAGCTTCCATTAGCCTAGGTAGGAGAAACAGTTTGGGTTGCTAATTAGTAAGACAGAGTTTCACCCAAAGTAGGACTCAGAAACATTTGTCTTCATAGTGGGCTTCTAACTTAAGAGTCGGTCAGCTCTAGCATAATTCCCAATAGATCTGCAATGTCATTATATGTTATATTACAGTATATAGCCTCACATGCTTAAACACTGAAACCTGGAAGATGAAACCGTGATTGAAGTCAGAAAAAGGTCTCATATACAGAGTGTGGAAAGAGAAATGGACAGTCCAAAAGGAGAAGGAGGGCAACATCTGACTTGTGTCAGAGCCAGTGGATGCAGTGCATGAGTTTAAATAGCTTTGCCTCTCTCTTTCTAACTGGCTTCATTGTGTCTGTGATGATGCCAAGAACAATGGTCTTTAAATAAAATCCCATCTTCCACTTTGGTTTCAGTGCTGAAGCTGAGGGCGTGTGTGGGTGCAAGCACAGGGCCAGGAAAGCTCTCTGCTGAGTGGAGCCATGTCCATGATTTCTGTCCCTGGCTGCTGTACCACCTGTTCTGTTGCTAGGCAAACCCAGAGTTTTGGGAATGACCCTCTGTTGTGTATACTTCTCATCTGATCCCTTGCTACCTGGGTTTTTTTTTTTTCAAATTCCAGGTGTCTCTTTTGCTTTTTCCATGTTCCCCTCCCTCAGCAGTGGCACCTGCACTTCCCACCAGGTTGTGAGTTTCCCAATGCTCACACAGTGGCAGGAGTAAGTCTGCCATGGGAGAATCTGCTGTGTTTGGTGTGGCTTGAGAAGGCAGGTAAGATTTGTTTTGTCCTTGCAATCAGGAATGCCAACGCCCCTTCTCTTGCTGAGGGGTTTAGCACCATAATAGAGCATAAAATACCAATTAAGTCCAGAGTCATCCCTGCCCTCCATTTCTCATTTCACAGAGTATTTCCAGTTCTTGTTTCATTTCATCAAATTATATACCAACCTCATCTCCTTTCTTGAAACTGCCAGAAAAGTACATCTTCTTTTGTGCTGCACTGCAAATATGTGCACAGCCATTTCCCTTGGCTTCAAGGAGCTAAATGTTCATACATGCCAGGCACACTAGGATCAGAGTCCTTGGTAATCTGGATAATTTAGGTAATCTGGGTAACCTGACTGTGCATCAATGATGCAGCAAGCTGTGGGAAAGCAAAAAACTTTTAACAAGCTGACCCCAAACCCTGAAATATTTTTGTATGTGAGAGAAATCTGAAGGGAGGAGGAGGAAAAAAGAGTCAACATATCTTTACTTCTTTGTGGTTTGTTTTGGTTTATTTGCCTGTTTTTTGTCCAAATGTTATTGAGAATAGAAACAAAAAATTAGAGAAGAACCACTAAGGAACCCAGAATACCCCCATTGTGTGTGAAACCCAACTGGAACAAACAAAGAAGTAGGTGCTGGAAATATACACACTCAATCTTTGCAGACACAAGTAAGCACCCGAGCTGTAAATTGGGCCTGAAAAACCAACTTTCTCTGCAGAGCTGTGTGTGGTTCCTTTTCTGAGACCTATCAGTTGATGCTATTCAGGCAGAGCTCCCCAGCTCAACTCTGTGCTACTCTGCCCATAAGGGTGTTGAACAAATATTTTGTATCCAAGAGAGACTCATTAATGCCTTTCAAACCGGATGCAAGTTCCTCATTATTCTTCTGCATAGGTCTGGTAATGGGAGCCTCCTCTAGAGATGCCCTACACAGATGTCTTTAGGAAATGTTGATGGCATGAAGCAGGAATTGTTTGCACTGAAAGATTTATAACCTTATAACCTTTCCAAGCCTAGGCAGTGCAAGTAGGCTGAGAACCAGCAGCAAGGGGTTTCTGACTTCTGCACTATACTCTAATACTGACTAACCCAGAGAAATCATTTTGGTCTAAATTTTTGCTGTTCTGGGTCCTCAGTATGAGGAATGAAATGTCAGGGGGTTTTCAAAGGTACTGAGTGTTTCTGACTGCTATTTGAATTGAAGGTTTAGAGTCCTTATTAAAAAAAAAAAAACCCAACTCCCCCTCCCCCCAAGCCCATGGATCTTAATTTAGGGCTCCCCAAATCAGAAGCCACTTTGAAAGACATGCAGAAGCAGAGAACAGCCGATAGATTTCCATATCCTGCAGGGTTTTGGCATGAATCCCCTTCTTTGGTTCCAGGCAGAAAAATACAAAGAGATGTCTGTGAATAGGACCTCGCTGGGTGTCCAACCCTCTGAGTGAAATTTCCTGTGCAGAGGATGGTCTCGGCCTACATTTTCTAGTTATTATATAGAATTTGTTTCCTGCTAAGCTAGGAAAAAAAAAGTATAAAAACATAAAACCTTCAGTGGATTCCCACCTTATAGAGCTACTTCAAGCTGTACAGGCAGAATTTGTACTGGAGGAGTTGACATTGAATAGGATAGTTCAAGGGAGACACCAAAGCTCAGCAGAGACATCCTTTAAAAATTATTTGTCTTGTCTGCAATATTTTGTAAGTTGATCCAAATCAGATTTTTGAGTAATACCATTAAAGTCAACAACCAACACCCAGGATGAATCAAGCTCTTAAAGTGCCATTCAGGCTCCTTGAGAGACACACATCCCAATGACTCCTTTAGCAGTCATTAAACCAATTATCATCCCAGTCTATTTCCAACAATTATCATCATAGACTTTTTGGGTTTAATCAGCTTTTTAATTGACCTGTGAATAAAACAGGAGATACAAAATTCTCCCCTGATACCTCAGGTGTAACTGTTATACATTTAGCATTGCTGTGCACATGAAATAAATTACACCTTAATACTGACCTGGGACTGGAATATGAACAACAATATACTCATAAATTAAAGCTAAAAACAAATTAAAGGCAATAAGGGAGAAGAAGAGGAAATAGTAATCCTAAATAGAATGTCACCATGCTTGGTGACATTGCTTCTGGGACTTCCTTGGTCAGCAAATTTTGGGGCTGGGAGAAGGTTTTGTGGTTTGGTTTGTTTTTTTGTTTTTTTTTTTTTTTTTGTTTTTTTTTTTTTTTTTTTTTTTTTTGTTTTTTATTTTTTTTGTCTAAAATGGTATGCAAAGAACAGAATGATTGTGATACAAAATTTTTGACCATCTTGAAAGTGCTGCAATTATAGAATTGTGTTGCAAAAACGCCTTCAGACAATTGCTTAGGATTTTAAAAAGAAATCAGCCGTTTAGGCATATGTCCCAACTAACTTTTAGCATCCCCCGCCTTAGCACGGCGCTGCAAAGTGGCCTGAATGCAGCAATTTGCGGGATTTGGCACTGAGAGCCCCGCAAGCACTTAGCAAAAGCAATTGTGTAGCTCTATTGAAAATCCCGCGTGTCATGCTGTGGGGAGCCAGCACTTTTTATCTGTCGGCACTGTTGGTGACAAATATTAAAATAAAAAGTATGACACTATAGGTGCTTCAAAATTCAAACTGCAAGTTTCCTACTGCGGGACTTCTAACCATGTAATAAAGTGCAGGGAAGAAAGCAGAGTTCAGACCCCATGCTGTAATAAAGGCAAGGAAATCTTAAGTGTTCAAATACATAATTCATTCTCTTCTGAGACTTTCTACCAGGTTTCTCCCAGTAAAGATTTTAATTTGTGCCTGGATGATACAATCTTTAATTTCTCTTTTACCTCCAGAGAGAGCTGGGAGGGCGCTGGGGCAGCCGTGCCCATTGCGGGGGATGAGAGGGAATGGTCAGGAGGGGTCGGGCGCTCCTCGGCAGTGGGAGGCTGTGACAGCCCCGCAGGGCCAGCCCGGCCGCAGGACAAGGAGCCCCGGCTGCCACTCGCTGTGAAAGTGCCTGCAGAAAAGTCACCGCAGCAGTCAGTGAGCTTTGTTTGTTTCCTATTTGCACCTTAAATAATACCTTCCTCCAAGGATCTCAAGGCACATAGCAAACACTGGCTGAGCTTCGCCTTCTTGTGGGGAGGTAAGAACCTGTTCCCACCTCTTCTTTGCTGTACTTTCTACTGACTGGAAGACTACTGTCTTTTTGTTACACAATTATCAAAACTGGAATACAAAACACATGACTTAGAATTTTTTTTGTTAGCTATGAATATTAGACTTGAGGATTTATTGCTTTGTTGTATAAATATTTTTACCTCTGTTTAATAATATTTTATGTAAGGAACAGTGCAATTATCATAAGGGAAAAGAAACTAATGAGAAATTGGAGACATCTCTGCGTGTGGGAGTGGTACACAAAAGCAACAAGTTACTGAGAAGTTATTGGCCATATAAATGAGCAAATATATCCCTGCTAAAAGTTCAGTGAAATCACTGCATTTATATCAGGGATAAATTTGGCTCAATTGTGAGAAGAATGCCTGCATCTCACTCTGCAGTGGTCATTTGACCTAAATTATATACATTGATCTGTGTTCCCCCCTGGTGTTAGCATGCCAAATTGACTGGATTACATATTCAGATGTAAAGCTACAGGAATGTGCCTCTTGACCCATTTAGATTTTCTAATCCAGGCTTTTAAGTCTAGTTATTTTCTTTTTAAACCCTGGTCTTTTTTCATTCCTTCTCCAGTACCTTCTTAGGGACTGGCATCCATCCCATCCCAAGCCTGGTAGAGTCCTTGGCAGTCAATGCTTTAGAGATTGTTGTCTTGCCTGGGGTTTGGTCCCCCCAGGTAGGGTAATCCAGGCAGCAGTGTTTGCAGTCATGGGGTCTGTGCACTTTTGCTGCCTTTCCTAGGAGGAATCCCAGAAATGCTTTGCGTGTTCAATGTTAAAAACATTTTTATTTTAATGCTTGTTTTTTTTACAAAACGGTTGGAAAGATTGTGTCCCTGTTGATGCTGCTGAGAAGGCTGCCATGGATGTTGGAGGAGCTTGGCCTGCAGGTAGAGGCAGAGGACATCATGTTTCCATCTGGGTCTCCAGGAGCAGAGGATGGTGATCAGGGCACGGCAGGGCTATGCTCCATGGTGCCAGCTGCTCCCAGGAAGCCCAGAGCCTCAGTGCCTGTGCCTAGACTTGCTCTTTCAAGAAAATATTATTTCATGCTGCTTTTTAACAGCTTTTCAGTGTAGGGAGAGTTAACTCTGATTCCTTTCTGCAAGACAGACTATTAATTAGCAGCATGAGCCTGGTGCAGCTGGGTTGAAATGTGTTAAAACAAACAAAAAAAAATTAAGCACCCTCTGCCTACTTCAGTTTAGGGGAAAGGTCTCTCTAACTCTACCTGCTCAGAGGCTACATTGAGGCTCTTTGACTCTGCTCTGAGACTTGCTGACACTACTGATTCAACACTGTATCAAGACACTCCAACTGTGATCTGAGACCTGGAGCAGAGCAGGAGCATCTTGACACAGTGTCAAAACAGTAGTCAAGAGCGCATGGACGCAGCACTGAAAGGCTTTTGTCTCCCAAATGAAAAGGAGCTGGATTATTTTCATCTTTTTTCCTTTTTTTTTTTCCTTTTTTTTTTTTTTTCTATTAATGGTAGCTTTCTCTTAAATAAAAATCCCCACAGTTTATTTGCAGGAAGAAAGCATGACATGTCCCCCTCCCCCCTGCCTTTTTGTTTGATAAAGCAAAGTGACAGACAATGCCTTCACTGTACAATGCACTTCACTAAAGCTTCACTTTACTTCTTCCGCTTTGGAGAAGTAAAAGGCTATATTTGAAAATTATTCCAATTTGGGAACCAAAAGAGGCTAATCTTTTCATGATACTGCACATAATTTATCTGTGTCTCTTTGCATTTTTGTTTGTTGTATA
The DNA here is from genome assembly GCF_035770615.1 of Melospiza melodia melodia. NCBI lineage: Eukaryota > Metazoa > Chordata > Aves > Passeriformes > Passerellidae > Melospiza > Melospiza melodia. The sequence goes on along the minus strand of NC_086206.1, from coordinate 10,095,615 downwards.
TTTGGAATTGCATATTTGTACAATAACATAGTTTTGATCTGTCTTATAGTTTTGATCTGACTTGTAGTTTTGGACACAGTGTTGCTCACCAACCTCCCCACAAAATTCAAGCTATAATACCTGTGAATTCAGTTCTGAGTGTTGACCAATGTTCAAGAGAAGAAATTAGTTCAATTGTCAGAATGTGACGATGCCTGCTGAGACAGGTTTCGTTTCTGCAGATGAGATGGTCTTAATGCTACATGGACTGTGACTTTATAACAGGTTCAACTCATTTATTTGAAAAATGAGAATACAATTGAATTTATTTTTCCTTGCTGGGGTCACAGGTACCAAGGAATTAGCAAAACCATCTACTGCATGTTTTATAGATGACAGTGTTTTTGCTGAATGTTAAATGAAAACAATCCATTAAAATAAAAAATGAAAATTCTTTTTGTTTCCTTTTCCTCTTGGGCCTTCCCAAAAGGAGGTCGACACCGACCCAGTTTGAAAAATACTTACCTAAGCCAATCACTGCCCAGCATGTATTCCCTTGAGCAACTTGAGTGGGCATGATGCCATCTGAACAGATGGGCATTACTGTAGGCAACCAAGAGACCATGCATGTGAATCAAGTATGGGTGTTTACAGCATCATTTCCCTGATGAGAATGTCAAAATGGCAGCCCAGTCCGAGCCTTTGGCTCCGTTCACTTGCATTTCACTAATTCAGCTCTAAAATGGACAACTTCATGAAATAAATTATTAACATTAGGTTGGGTGGTCCTGATTGTACTTCATTGGCTTGGGCAGAGCAGGTGGGTAATGGACTTGCTGAAAATACCATGCCTGGCTCCTGTCTGTAGCAGGGGGGTTTGTTCTTTTGTGAAATGAAGGCAAAGAAGCCCCCATGTCTGTGCCAACTATAACATGACAAACAGGCCAACACATCAGTACTACAGATGTACTGCAAACTGAAAAGAACATTTTTGCATTTTTTTAAGGAGCCATCTTATTTCAATCAAAATTAAAACACTATAAAAGGGGACTTACATGCCTGATGTATTTGAATAATATCCCAGTGCAAGGTCATCTCCTTAAAGGTGCACATATTGAATTAGGATTTCACTGCTGTCCTAAAGAGAGATGCACACAAATTGTGTAACATTTCTGAGCCCAGCAGTCATTGTAACTCCTGTATTTGTTGAATGAAGAGATTTCTACTGAATTATCATTGGAATTTCTCTACCATCCTTTAAAAAAAGAACTTCAAGTACAGAAAATAAAGACTGGAGTTTAAATATTAATACCTTTGTCTACTTTAACAAAAAAGGCTATAAGATATGTGTTCTGGAAACTTTATATCAAGTGTATATCTGAAGTGCTGTAATTATTTTGTTTTTCTTTTGAGGATCTTGTATTTTCTTCTTGCCAGCTTCTGTGTGTGTTTGTGCAGTGCTAACTGCTTATGTACCCTTCATTTTCAGATGTGGTAATCTACATAACCTTTTGCTTTCCTGAGTGGCTAGTCAGCCTGAACTTGGAAAGTTGGCATGCTGAACCATCAGGACCAGGTATGAAATACTTGAATCCATATTTCTTTTGGAATAATGCAATATCTTACCCATAATAGGTAAAATGCCTGGTGTTTTAGAATTGTTTCTGGTTTTATTTGAGATTGTTTCTGTTTTATTTAAATAATCTAATTTTTAATCTTCTAAGAAGTGAGTGGTGAGTTTTGCATCTAATCCTATGCTTTAGTTGGGGAATTCAGGAAAAAAAGAAGCAGCTTTTCAAAACCATATTAGGATTGTAAAAATGACACTTTTCTAACACTTGGTTGGAACAAAGAGTATCTGAAATGTGCCATTTTCTGTATGCAGATTATTTAATTATTTTCCTCTCATTTCAAGCTATCAATATCACCATTTTCATTTGTCTTCTACACTGTGCTGTGATGGTTCTGCCTTCTGCCATTAGACTTGCTAAAATGCTCTGATACCTTCTTTTTCATTTTCCAGGGAGCTTAATGTTTATTTTCTTGCTCAATGTCATGGTAACAGAAAGATTTCCTTTATATTATAGCTAAGTTTGTGCTTTAAATCCAAGCAGGGCAGGTTGGAGAGTGCAGTATATCCCATGTGGAAAGGCAGCACTTGCTTTCTGGGTGCCAGCACATACTCCCAGCTGTTGCTGTTGCTGTGGGGTCACAGATGCAGCTCACACTGAATCACTTAAAAATGTAGCAGATATGCTTGGGGACACAAGCTCAAATTTTCAGGGCCTGATTATTCTGTTAGTTTCATATGTGCAATTCCCACAGAAGTCAGAGGAAGCACTACATGCAAACCTGACAGGCTAATTTGGAGCCCAGAACTGCAAAGGATATAATCATACATTTGATTTCTGTGCGTTCTTGGGATGTAATTCTCACCCATCTCCATGATATTAGGATATTCTACAGCTTTTGAAGAATTGAATGAAGCTAAAAAATATTGGGTGACTTGTAATATTTCATTTTCAATAATCAGGGGAAGGAAAAGAAATCTGAAGTAAATGACTTCATATTGGACCAGCCCAGAGTGAAAAATGTGTTCTACAGTGCTCTGAAAACTGAGCTAAGAGTAATACAGCGTGTGGCACATTATGTGCAGGGAAGGGCCCCGAGGGATGAAGGCAAGCTAATCAAAGGAATAGCTAATGGCCTAGAAGGAGAATGGGGAACAACCTGCTTCTTACAGAGCCCCTCAGCTCAGAGGGCTGGTGTGCAGACTGCTGGGACCCCAGCCTAAGGTCTCAATGAATTTATCCAAAACAAGTCAAATTCAAGACAATTTTTTAATGTCTATATATTTTATTCTTTTATCAGAAATTTCTTCCTCACAGAGAACAGAGACAAGTATTGGGGCTGAACCACCACTGCCACATCTGCACAGGCTTCTATAACATTACTCATGCCTGTACTCCCACAGCACACCAGGGGTAATACTGCTGGTCTGCTTTGCCTGCTGACTGATCAGCATCTCAGGGCAAATAAAATTGTCAAGTAAAATGGATTTAGCACTGGATCATTAAAAGATGATCTACAAAGGTGACCAGTCAGGTCTAAGCAAGCTGTCACTTGTTTCCATAAGCAAATGGAGACCAAAGACATCTTTAATATGATGCTCCCAGTGTCAGTATTAACTCTCTTTCTCATCTGTTTTCAAATTAATGGGACTGAGAAATCCAAGAAGGAAAGTGGAGGCTGAGTGATGCTGATTACTCTGGAAGGTATGGCAGTTGGTGCACTAATGGGGAGCAGAATTACAGACATCCATAGGAATTGAAGGAGCCTTACAACAACAAGGCAGGGCAGGCAGTGCAGCCTGCACAATGGGGAACATGGAGGTTCACTGTGCCCTCTCTCTTGAAGCCTACAGCTTTGGGAAAAGTTCAAAATGCAGTCTTGGGAATCACAAAGTTTGTTGGCATCCCCAGATACGCTAAGATTTACAGGAGATGAAAAGTGCTCTTGGCATTAGGAACTATTAATGATCAGTTTTCAAACTGTTTGTATCATTTTGCTGTGGTCGTAGCAGAGGACAATGCTACTGAAATAGAGTAGGAGATTTCAGCCTGTAACACTGAAAAAAAAGTTAGTGCAAGGCTAAGGGTGTTTAAGGCTTGTGAATAAAGAGTTATGTGTAAGATGGACACAGTACTGGATGGCCCCAGGGATGAGGGGTAAATGTAAGGTACTTAAAGTTTCCATTGATTTACCTCAGTGTGAATAAGGGAATTAGTGCCAGGAGCCACATCCTGCTCACTGGGTGCTGGCTGACATGGTGGGCCCTCAGTTTGGGAATTCCAGGTTAGGATCAGGAACAGCTTTATCTGGAAATTTGCCTGAGGAGACCTCACTCACCTCACCTGTATGCTGCAGTTGCTCCGTATGTCAAGGACCAATAAATAGTTTTAAGATTAAAAAAAATACAGCTTCTATTTTCACCTTTGAACAGTTATGTAGAAAAGCACCTTACAAGATGAAGTTCTGGCATCAAATATTCCAATATTTGATGAGAGTAGAGTCTGTAAATGTCAACTGCATGAAAGAAAAAGATGGTTCTCTGAGAATTCAGGACATCACAAATGCAGAGGAGAAGTTTGAAAGATGGTGGTGGGGGTACCTGGCTTAGGAGAGGCATAAACCAGGAGTGGACAAGGTTGGAAAGAGGGCAATAAGGGATAGCTTGGTAGAGCCAGAGGTAGGGTGGATGGGGGAGTGGGATTGCTGAACCTGGATTCAGAAATGATCTGAAATAGTTGGCTATGTTCCTATAGTTTATGCAGGACAGTTCTAAGCCTGTTTTGCAAAATTTTAAATGTTGAAGGAAATCAAGGAGGTGAGCAGGTCAGACAGTATGTATTGTTAGGGAAAGCAGTAAATGAAGCACAGCAGAAAAGGAAAGCTTATGGATGGAGAATAAGTAGTCTGATTTTTAGGCTAGTGAGCTGAAAGCAATGGTGGGATATCCAGAAAAAAAGAGTCAGAAAGTGTCAGAGATACAGAGGTAGATAGGGAGATGAGGAATCAATAAAATAAATTTGCTGTATAGTCTTGAGAAGGGTTAGGTTGCCTTAATAACTAGTGTGAATGAAGGAGAAAATACAGAAAAATGTGAATGCTGCTGACTTGTACTGGGAGGAAAAAAAGCTGAAGGTTACCAGAGAAAAAACCAGGGGTCTGTCAAAGTAAGAAGAGGAGATTTGCTTTGGACAGAAGGAGGGATTTATTTTATGAAGACTGATTAAGGAAAACAAACCTGGTATGAAGACCTCTTGATATGGCCAAGATGTGATCTTTTGAGGAAGAGTTTGTAGAAGCTTTCTTAGTGGAGGGACAATGATTACTGTGTGGAACAATTAGCCATAAATTAACTTTCCTGGTACTTTGGCAGTTAGATATTAAAAGCAGGTCCTAGTGTGCCTATGTATATGTGTACATATATTTATATGTAAATATATATATTCATGCTGAGGCTGTCCCTGAGCCCCAGGGTGGTTCCATGTGAAGCCCAGTGCCCCAAAGTGACAAGGGGGTTGTCCTCTGCACTGCAGCTATTCTGGCTCATCCAGTGATTTTGGGTTCCTGTAGGAGGCCTATTCCTACAGGGAGTAATATATGCAGCAGATGTTTGCAGTGACACAAAACAGCCTTTCCAAAGAGGCTGCATTTTTTTCAACCCAAATATGTTCCTGTGTGAGAATGGCAATGCAGACTGACTGAGGATGTGCACAGGCTTGTAGTGTGAATTTCCAATGCACATAGATTCCTTTTCTGTGAGGGACACATAGATCTTATAGCTGTGTCTCTTACATGCTGGCCCTGCCTTTTGCAGAGGTTTGGATTCTGGTTTGTGGGTGGCTTGTACTTTGTCATTGGTCTTTCACTGCATCTCTGAGGTAATTCTGGACATGTAATTCTGCACAGGTAATTCTGTTCATCTCTGGACAGGCCTTCACAGCACTTAATGTGCTCCTACATGGCTCCTACTTCCATGTTATAGGGCAAAGATGAGCTTTGTCACTCTGTGTGACAGCAGTGATAGGAACACTTGGTCTAGGTTCTACATTCTGTTCATAAGATAGCATAGAAATTCTCCACAGTTGTAAATAATTGTCCTTTTTAAACTAGTGAGTAGAAGGAAGCCTCAATAGCCAGTGCCAGGTAATTCATGCAGCACATATGAGTGTGTTTGCTTCAGAGGAGAACTTGGACAGAGGTAGACAAATAAATACAAACTAAAAGCACTCTTTTTAAATTTGTTTTGCAGGTGTCATGTCATTGATAGTTTTTGTTTTTTATGCTGATATTAACTACACACTGTAAAGTGAAACCAGGATTTGGAAACTGAATTGCTACTCAACAAAATGAGTGAGGAAAGAAGTTTCAGTGGGAGACTGCAAGTAAAATGTGTTAATACTGCACTTAGCTGTGACTCATTGTGCAGATCCTTGCATTACAGGCACATATGTTTGGACAGAGATTTGCAGCTGGATTTCAGAGTAATTTCTTATTTCACCATGCTTGGAGTAACTGCTGGCTCCTGGTGAAAGGGGCTGCATTGCCCCTTTCTGCTTCCACTCTGCTTGTTTGCCTTGCCTGTCCCTTTGCACAAACTCTACTGATGGTGTGGCAGCAGAAAGGAGAAAGCTGTCCTCCTCAGAATTCAACAGAAGTAGAGTCTTCTGTCATGCAGGGGAGCTGAACTGAGTCATATGATAATTGCATGGTGTCCACATCCTGTGTGAGGGAGGGGCTGGAAATCTACTGCTGCTTGTGGGAGGAAAATGTGGGAGCAGAACCATCCCTTTGGTGGTAGCCTGAAGTTACACTGGGTTGGTTAAAGCAGGAGGTCTTTTGTCACTCTTGAGGCAACTGAACACACGGGACAGGTCAGTGTGAACTCATCCACGTTTGGTGGTGGGCACACAGCTCTTGGTGTCTGCACTAGGGACTTTGTGGAAATGAGTCTTAGAGAAACAAATCTGAGGTGGAATTAGCTTTTGGTTAGTGTGTTATTGTGTATAAAAAGAAAACCAAGAAATCTGATAAATTATTTACAAAACCAGCAGTCCAATGGGTGATAATTTTGCTATTTTTAAAAATGCTTTTATGCACTACACCTGTTGCTAAACAGCTGTTATAAAACTCTCCTGGGTGTCTGTCAGGGTGAAGTCTTTACCAGTTTAGGGCTGGGTGAGAAGGGGAGCTGTGTTCCTTCCCTCAACTTGTATGCATGCCAGAATCCAGACCTTCAGCTGCTTTTCCCTGCTCCCTTCATAACATCCATTGTCACACACACAAGGTGTCACAGCTATGAGCTTTAGCAGCACAGATCTGTAGCTGTCACCAGCATCTGGTTTTTAAATCCCTTTCTGTGGGCTCATATGTTTAAGTTACTTATTTTTAAATTGCAACTGAGTCAATATTTTACATTATTTGGGGGCATAAGCATCATGAACCAGGAGAGGCCGGATACAAGAACCTTACACGGAGGATTTCTTTCTGATAATGCACAGATTATGATGCTCCCTGTAACAGCAAGGGTAGGGGAATTGCTCCACTTTGAGGCTTTTGAGTTCTATCAAAAGTACTCCTTTGTGGTTACTGCTTAAATCCTGTAAACACTTGTTGCTCAAAAGTGGCCCTCCTTCTGTCTTGAGTCTTTTGATTTTTTTGCCCTTCTTGTAGGGATACACTAACACTGCTTTTATTATGTATGAGGAGGTAACATTTCTCAATAAAACCAGCTGTGTGTACTCCCTAGATTCCTAATCCTGTCCTCCCCATGTAATGGGCTTCATATTACAGCTGTTCCTTAACATTTTATTTTTTTAAAGTGGTCCTGTTTTTTTCATACTTAAATATGGTTCTGTTTGGTTTTTGTGATTCAGTTTGGTTTGTGAGAAATGCTTGCATTTTATCTGCTTTGCTGCAAATGCTAACTTCTCTGAAACAAAAGTATGTCCTTTTCCCTATTTAATTGTGGGACTTCCTCAGCCTGTGTTGAACAACAACCCTTGTTTCTCTCCAAAGCTGAGATCTCCACAGTAAGATCTGAACATGGGCAGTTTTGGAGTTGGATTTTTTCTGTTTTGTGATGGGTTTGTTTCTTTGTGGATTTAGGGGAGGCAGGTTGGTTTGTTTTTATTTTTTGCCCAATGTTCATTAAGCAACTAGGTTTCTTTGGTGCTGAAAAGTGCAGTGAAATATGATGAAATGCAGTGTATCTGTCATTCTAATGTGAGTTTTAGTGCTGTTTAAATTCTGAGTAACTATATGACTTCTGCTGACACGCTGTATTCTCTGTGAAGAAAATCAAGAGTGTTTGAAGTCCAGAAGACAAGCTGAAAGCGTGATGCTTCCCCATTAAAAATAATTTTATATGTGGAGAGTGAACTAAATATTGCTTTTCTTTTCCTTATGATAGCCCTGACTCCTTTTTAAAATAAGTTTTTAATTAATTTCAGTTGGAACTTGTGGCATAACTGTTTCATGGATATTCTTAATGGTACTTTGATTCCTTCTTGTATAGTATTATAACTATACTTTTTTTTTCTGGCTGTGTATTGCCTGTTTGCCCTTCAGGCTACACAGATTACAAAATGAGATTTCTCTGTGTCTGGCCACTGATCTACAGTCTCTTTTCTGTCCTCTAATCTGCTGTTCTTTAGTACTTTGATTCCTTATGTTCTTGGGTGGCCTTTCTTATCCCTCTCTTTTGGATTTAGTGTTTTCTCTAGTTTTTCCAAGGCTGCTTTCTCAATGTTCATTGTCTGTTTGGCATCAGCATGATCTGTAGCTTCGCTCTTTCTTCCTTTCATCCTTCACAAGATCTCTGCTGCATATGGTGGACCACCTTTCTTTTAAACTGCTTTAGCAAAAGCCCTTTCAAAAACTTAAGCAATCTCCAATCTACCTTCTTGCCCATTCTTATCCTTACTGTTCCCTCCCCACTATGCTCCTAGTTTGAGATCTGTCAACTCTGCATGACTAAATCAGTGTAAATAGGCTTGGCAAACAGTTTTGGGTTCTTATATGTTGGCTCTCCCTGGGTCCTCAGATTTTTTTCCCCTCCCTCTCTCTGCCAGAAAACCTGCTCTTTTCTCTCTCTCGGCACCATCTCTTGAGCGCTGTCTCTTTCTCTCCTTTTTCTGTCTTTGTCTGTTGTCTCCAGGGTCTCCACTGTCACATCATACAGTTCTTCCATCATATCTGGCATTTCTGACCTGATCTTCCTCTCTAGCTTGCTGGCATTTTCTCATTAGTTACAGGCGTCCCCTGATTCTGTCAGGCTTTTTTAAAAAGTTATTTCCTACAGCTTTTCTAATTTTTTTTTCCCTGACTTTTAAAAATGTCCTCTAACAACTGAAGCAAACTGGTGGGAGTTTTGAGTTATCTTGCTTGCTTTCTTCCTTTTTTGTTTTGCATATTGACTTGCTGGAGCCATTCTGAAAACCTTCAGACCATCCCATTTGTAGTGCTGAACACCATCTGGATATCTGCAGCTACTGAGGAAGGCTGAGGGTAGCAGGTTACCCTGCCTTTGTGATTTCAGAGTTTACATAAAACTATCTACTGACCATCCTGATGCAATTTTTAGGGCTTTTAATATGGTTTGCAGTATGTTTTCTTCACTAACAGTTTATGTTGTCAGCATGGTGCCTTGAGCTTCCGGTTGCACAGCTTTGGCAATCTTCACTTACTGACATTCTCTTTCCTAGGGCCAAGTTTCCCAGGAGATTTTCCTCATGTGACACAATCTTCTGTAAACTAGAGCACTGAAATCTCTTAGCAAAATTAGTTCATCAGGCTTTAGTACTGGGTGACCTCACTGTGAAACAGCCACTAAAATACATTTTATGTGTCCAGATTGTCTAGGTAATTCCATTAGTATCATTCTCATGGTAGCTGAGCAGGTAGATTGTCTTATTATCACAGAGCCTGAATTAAATTCAGGCTAATTTAGTGATGGTAAACTCTGCTGCTGCTGTGGGTTCCATGTAATTCTTCACTTCCATAAACTTCTCTCTGTTTTTAATGTGAACTCGTAAAAGAAAAATGCACTTCTCTTTCTCCTTGTTAACAGCTTCATTTTTTAAGTAATGCACACAAAATAAATGCAGGGGATGTATTTGGTGTGTTGTTGTAAAAGTAGAAGAACTGTTTCATTTTATTTGTCAAAAAACATATTTGAATTAATATTTCACTCTTTTGATGATGCCACTTTTATTGGGACAGTCAAGACTGACAGGGATGGGCGTAGTATAAGCTCCTCTTTAGTGAGACTGAGCAATTAATTTTTCATTACAGAAAAGAAAAGCAGCCAATCTTTGCATTGTTTTACCAAGTTTTCTTTCAAAATACACAAAACTTGTATTGCCTATAATCAAGTGGACTCACAAAATCCTGTTTATAGATTTTTTTTAACTTTAAACTAGACAAAAAAGCAACATTGGATGGGAAGATTTGGGTAATTATAGGACTTTTTTTTTTTTTTTTGAGATGTTGACTGCATCAAGGTGAAAGGGGAGGAAGGATCCATTGCCAGTCTTGCCCCAAGTGACTTTGTGACTCTTCGCCTTCCTCCAGTTTCAGCCATGTCAGGTAAACAGTAAAGTCCAGAAACTTAGTTTCTAATCTTTCTGAAGATACAAATTTTACCAGTAGCTACTGTGTTTTGCTTTTGTTGGTTACATTGCCTTCAGAACTGCCTTCATCCTTTCATACAAAGCAACAATTTGAAGTATGCTAAAGCGACGTGCTGCTTTTGTGAATTTCATTTATTCCTTCTCAAGATTTTCATAATTTTTTTTAATGCTGGAGCTCCCTGACAGGAAAATTTCATGATGTTACCAGGAAGTAGTCCCATCCTCTCCACCTGCCCAGAAAACCCCCTCTTAGAAAAAGCTGTAGGAGGTAGACTGTTTCCAGTAAAATCTTTGGAGTTTAGCAGTGTTGTATTGTGGAATGCAAGATCTTTGAATGTAACTTTAATTTACAGGCTTGGCTGCTGAGTTTTTGTAATAAATTTGCTTTAAAGTGTAAAAAGAGCCAAACAGATGAGACTGGGGAAATAAGAAGGTTGCTTTATCAAATCATAAAGATCAGCCTGCCTTCCTGACCAGCAGAATTGTTCAGCACTTCTGGAGCTGCACGCTCCTACTGAGGGAGGCAAAGCTTTTGAATCCCTCTGGTCAGGCTGCCTGTGCCTTGGGTTCCTTCTCCCAGGACATCAGGGTGTTCCCAGTGGATGACCCTGCTTGAAGAAGGGTTGGGTTGCAGTGCATCTTCTGCTGCTTTATACACCATGTAAATTCTCTTGTGAAATCTGGCACTCTGTATTGGTTACTAAATTCTTCAAGGGGAGATTTCTTGATCCTGTTGAGAAGACAAAGCTTTTACATGCTGTGCTGGCAAGTGAGTATGAGGAGAGAACAAGACAATCTCCTTTTCTTTTGTAAGGAGAGAGTATATTCATAGCTGATAGTTTGTTCACTAGTTCCATGTGTTATTTTCTCAGAAGTTGCTGTCTACAGCAGGAATACTCTGCTTTCACAAGTAGAACAGTTTTTAAATATTGAAATAATTCTATTAATTTACCAAAAGAAATAAAAAGAGGAAATAAATGGTTTAACTGTCTACTGTCACATGCAAAATCCTTGATTTCTTACAAGGACCATGTAGAGAGGAAGGAGTTTGTTTTAATCTCTCTGAGTTCTGTTAAGCAGCAAAGAACCTCTACTTTTGTGGTGCAGAAGTCCACAGATCTGGCTCTGTGGTGAGTATGTCCTGTGGAGATCTTGCTCAAGGTTGGAAAAGTTCATACGCTGGATCAGTAGAACCCAATTATCAGCTCTTTTTCCCCACCATCCCAATGTGTGTGTGTGTGTGTGCATGTGCTCACCATGGCAGCCACAGCCACCAGTCATGCACACACCCCTGGCTGAGACAAGTGCTGAAGCTTTTTAATTTAGAGAGCTCTTAATTGTGGGATTATGGTTTACACTTAAAATATCATCAGTTTTCACTGTAATGTAGAACACACAGCTGCTACTGTGTTTTCAAACAAGGTATTTTCAGCAGTAGCTTTTGCTTTAGCAACTATTCACACGTTCATGAAACCCCCCTGAACAAGTAAGCCCCTTTTTCCCTGGACTAAACACATAGGATATAGGCATGGCTATAGCCTTGTTCCTTCTCCATCTTACCCAATAATTTGACAGCACAGGCTCAAGTATTTCTATAAATTGATTTCTGGGCCATGACAGATACCTTTCTGGAGGGGCCCTGCAAGGAAGAGACATATGAGCTTTGTGAAGTACCTTTCTAGCAGCCAGCACATAAACATGTCCTGTTTATTTTTTTTATTTACCCTGTAATAGAAAAGATACAGTGTTATTTTCAGGCTTATCTTTTTCAAATTTCACAAAAGGACTTGAAGTTGTATTATTTTAAAGGACATGCTATGGGAGATGAACTTTTCAACTTAGAGGAAGATAGTTTTCGCTGTAATTCCTTTGATAATCTTTGATAATGGAGTAACATATAAAAGACTTCTACTAAATGAACAAATCTTTCTTAAAGTTCCAAAACATTTCTTCAGAAGAACATTTACTAACTCTTACATAAACTCTAAAATTTTCATTCTTTATACTGGGTGTCTGCTTTGAGCTTGACTTAGTTTTTGATCTTTTATCTTTCTTCATCCTCTTTGCTTAAGTTTTTATACTGTGGTTTTTATCTAGACTTCTAGTATTCTATGATCTCTGATTGTTTTATGTTTTCAGGAGTCCAGAAGTTTTAGAATATTTCTTTAAGATCAGCTTTATTCTCACTGCTGTCTGTCCATACACTTTTTTCTTAGTTTTAAGGAATTATGTGTTTCAAGGTAGAACCTTCTTTGCAACATTTTCTTCTTGCTAATTAGTAAAAAGAAGTTTGTGAAGTATTTCTGTCCTCAGCATTTCACATCATGGCCACGTGACAAGTGGGTAAAGAACAAAGTCCAAATTAAATTTAAAAAACAAAAAAAACCCAAATAATATCATTGTCTATAAACCCAGCCTCCTAAAGTGAGAACTGATTTTCTGAGAAACTTGCAATTTTTTGTATTTTTAAATTATCTTTCAGGAAAAAAACAAGCTAAAATTCAACTTGACTCTACCATTTTGAACTAAGCAAGTAGAGGTCACACTTTGGAGGGGATAGATGTGGTGCCAGATTTGAGGTGTCATGGTTTTGTTACTTTTCCTTGTGCTGTCTGAACCTCCTTTAAGCTGTAACTGGGAGCACTTGCTCTTGGAACTCTTGGCTCTTGTGTGGCAGGAATGGCAAGAGGGGCTGCTGGCCTAAGGTGGCTGCAGTCACTTTATGCTTTAACAGAATGGAATGATGCAGCTCTGTGAGCCCATACACAGAGTGTCCTTCATCCATGACAGAAGCAGCTGAGCCTCAGCTATAAAGTAAATAACCTTGATATTTGGTGCCTAATTGGTGGGCAGAATAGACAGGGCAGGTTTTATAGAGCTGGTTTGCTTAAGTGGTGGTTAAAAAGCTGTGGGATTTACCTGGTAGTAAGCATTCCTAGAAATGCAGAAGCAATTATTTATATTTTTTCTCAAGTAATGAAGCAGCAGGGTGATTGTCTCTATTAAAGGCTTTCATTTAATACTAGACAAAAATGAAAGTTTGACATCTTTTCTGTTACAGAAGAGTGTAGATTTATTAACATTTGGGAGCTGCATGAATAAGTGCTGCTGACTATAGCTTATGTTTGTTTTCTAGAAATTGGAAGTTCCTCCTGGGGATAGTTCCAGGAAATGTCAAGTACCAGGTTTCTGTTCAAAAAACTGCTCTGTACTGTTCAAAGTGGTGTAGGTGGCATGGTCAAAACCAATCTTTTGTTCTTTGGTTTATGTGTGCAAGAGCTTTCTGTAGCTTGATGGGCACTCTGCATGTGTTCTTTATTCTTCAGAAATCTCATTTGCCCCAATATTGTAGCTTGATACCCAGGTAATTCTGTGCAAAGCAGGAAGCTCTTACTCTGCATTCCTCACCTGAGGAATGTAATGGGCTATTGCAATGGGGGCTGCTGCTGAAGGTCTGTTCAGGTTTTGTTTCATGCTCTGGCTGACACGACCAGCACTGGGCTTTCTGCTGACAGGTGTGCTCAAATACTGACTTCCTAGCTAGAGAGAGGTGCTGGATCCCCAAGTTAAATCACTAGTTATACACTCATACACTTTAAATTGACCTTGGAAATAGTCACCAGTACAACCAGAGGTATGGTACAAATTTTTTCTATATGCAGCATTAAGATTTAAGTTAATATCACTCATAAAGGAGGTGATGATTGGAGGAATTCCTGTTGAGTTCCTGTTACTTTTTCTTTTTCCTTTTTTTTAATACCGATTAAGTTAATGGATTTCAGATAGAGAAAATGCTTGAAGAAGGCTTTTTTGTTTGCTTTTATTTACTTATTTATTTGTAAAATGAACCCAGTCAAACACTCTCAGTCTACTTGGATCTAGGTGTCACTGAACTTCAGTTAGCTTCAACTTTAGAAGAGGACATTGAGCCAAACAGAAATTATTCTATGTACAAAGAGAAATTCTGTCTTGGTACAGATTCTATAAGGTGTGTGCCCATGACATACTTCTGAACCTACAATGTTGTTCAAGGGATTCAGAAGACACTGACACAGAGCAGTTCACTTAACAGGACATCTAAATCCTGAAACTGGATGCTCACTGGTACTTCCCGCAAAAATAAATCAGAAACAGAGAACACAGCTCTATCTGAATGCCTCTTTGAAGCCTTTTAGGAGCTGTCCAGAATTGGGTGCAAGTGCTGTTTATTTTTCACTAGTTTCAGATGTATCAAATATTTAATCCTAAAACCTTGCTGAGCTGTATGATTATTTTAACTAGTCTGTGAAATACAAGTGAAAATCTTAGCAAACTCTCTTCAACCCTTCCAGCTCACCCACGCTGACCAGTCTGGTATTGCTCCAAGAGCAGCTACAATTCATAAACTTTAAGAAGCATTAAACACATTGATCACGTTAACCAAGAGAATAAAAGTTGCTGCCTTCTACCATTAGGTTCAGAAACAGCAATCAGTAGGGTTCTTTGGGACTATCATTTTGTACTAGTGGAGAAATTTAATTTCAGACATAATTTTATAACCTCTGCACAACTGTTCTACAATTTTCCATATGCTTTATTTGAATGCCACCCATCAGAAGCTGCCCAAGGCAAGGATGTCTGTCCTTTGCCTTTGACTTTTTGCTTTCATTCCTCTGCTCAATACACTTGCAGTAGCTGTTACTCGGGGTACACCCACCATAGCATGGAGCAGAGTTCCTTCCACAGCTTCAGCCTTCATGAGTCAGGAAAACACAGCTGGAACTTCTTGATCAAAAACCTCTTTGTCCCCAGGAAGCCCTGCTATCAGTGCTGTGGTTTTGTTTAAGGGAAATTCTGCCTCCATGTCTGATGTGAGGACGTGTGGTTGGGAACACAAACTCACATTGCTCTGACACAGGGCCAAGGGCCTGAGTCTGTTGTGGACTCTTGTACTGTTACATCAAGGGTAGGATAAGGAAGAGTGCCCACAGCTAATGGCAACAACACTTTCACCTGGTTTCAGCATTTATTAAGGACATGAGGGTTACAACTTCAGCCCAAAGGTCCTGCCTGTTCCAGGAGTTAGTGTGCAGCAGTAGATGCTTGACATAAAGGTGGTATATGTCCTTTTTTTACCTTGCCACAGTTTGCATTTCACAGATTGTGGCATATTATGCCAAGCTAATGTTTTAAAGCCTAGTGAATTTTAACTGGTTTTGTTGCATACATCACCAAAGAAAAGAGAACACCAGAAGGTACCATTTCCAGTGCTGCAGTTTCACAGGTCAGTGATTCCTTCTGAGGAGATTGAAGTCTCTCAATGTATGATTCTTGCTCAATTTAACCAGGTTAACAGTAGTATATTTGCAGTCTCTTTTAGATGACTTCATGATCTTCTGTAATGGCATCTCCTTTTTTAAAACTGATTTCAGCACACTGGTAAATGCTGATGATTGTCCTTGAAGAGCTGTCATAACTACCCACAACATTCTGCTGCATGCAAAGGGGATTGCAAATCAGCTGGAGTTTAGGATATGGTTTTCATTTCTTTTATATCGTCTAGGTTTGGTGAAGGTGTTTTGGAGAAAGTGATTTAGAAACTAAGCTGGTCACCGTTTGGCTGTCTCATGTTACTTTAAGCAAGAAGCCAGTCTTTCTCTTTTTTTTGGTATGCATTGCTGTTCAACACCTTAAGCCCTGAGCAACACTTTTGTCCTGTGTGCTAACATGATGCAAAGAAAACACTGTTGTAAATTTAGAGGGCAGCTGTGATTCTGCTGAACCTCTGAGGACAGGTTTCAAAGGGCTAAATATCCATATGTGAATCAAGAGTACAGGACATGGGCTGTTTTCCTTGATCCAACTGGGATGTTTTGTGAGTTTGTCTGTAGCAACAAAAACCATGGAAAGTCATAGGTAAAGCCAGAATTAGCAAGAACCTGTTGGAAGCAATCTAGAGAATCAATATCACTGGTGACAGTTTTGTCAACTGTAGGGTGCCTATATCTGTATCCTGCTTCACTAAATAATCAATCTACTGACTGCCACTTAAAGTTTGCTCTATATTCCAGGCACCATACTTGTGCCTGAGATATAATTAGTGTCTGGGATTTGATGAATATGGGGGAAAATCTATTGATTAGAATTTTCCCTTCCTTTCATAAGAAGGGTGAAGGAAGCATTTGTTTCAATGTGTTGAAAACTTGCTCTTGTTAGATAGAACATGTACTCTTTTACTGTAACACAATCACTCCTGACTGTCTCAAGACTAACAAATAAAAGCATATTTAGTTTTAAAAAAGATAGAGAGACAAGTCTGGCTCTAAATGCAAATGAATATTTATATTTTAGGATTACCTTCTTTCAGTTTACTACTAGATACATACACTTTAAAATTTCTATACTGTTCAAAATTTCCTTAGACAAGACTGTGTTACTTGAGTGACTCACAACATGTAGAAAACATGCAGATTTTCTCTGCTGCCAAGAGAATCAGGGGAAGGAATCAAAAATGGCATGGAAACTGACTTAATGGAAGATTTTTTCTATTTTTTTTCTTTATCCCCTGTAACCAAGTTTAAAAAATCCAATGAGGTTTTAAAATAGGTTTATTTCTTTTATGATTTCTTTATGAAGTAAAGAATTCCTGTAAGACTTGTCACAGATGATCCTTTTGCATTTTATTAGAATTTGAGGGGGTCTGGAGCAGAGTGTGAAAGCTGGAAAATTAAAGAGTTGTTGCGAGCATGAGCATAACAAAAAGGAATACTGAATATACCAAAGGGAATAAGAGATTCAAAAATCTGAATTTTGTGGATTTCCTTGACTTGTACCTGTGCATAAGATATCTAAGCATATCTTTGGGTAATATTTGAGACAGAGGTATTTTTTTAAAGTCTTAAATTTGAAAGTCTATCACCAGTAAATCAAGCAGGAAAACCAGAGAAGAATAGCCTTAACATATTTCATAAATTTTCTGTGATGAATCAAATAGACAGAAGAACTTAAAGCCTATCAGACCTTCTTTACAGACATCCTAGAGCATTGAAAATGTCTCTGTGGACATTTTCCAGAATTCATTCAATACTCTTGTTTAAACTTCTGTGTTTCTCAGGTAATCTTATAACTAACTTAAAATGAGAAAGATTCAGACCTCATGTTTTTTACAGTCTGTATGGACTGTACATTAGCTTGAATAGTGAAGAACTCAAAGTAAATGTCACACATGGAAAGAAAGAGGTATAAAACTTGTTGGCAAGTTTTTGTAAGAACCATGGCAGTTTAATTTACAGGTCACAGTCAAGTCTTTACCCCTCCTTTTTTCTTCCCTCTAATGTTTTTGGCAATCCTTCAATTGTCTGTTATTGTCCTAGATCTTTCATGCCTTTTCTTTACAACTTTTAACTCAGCTCTTCTTGCTGAAGGCAGCCTTAACTCACACTCTAAATGGTTCTAAATGGGTTTTTGGAGACTTTAGGATTTTTGAGGTAGTGGGAATATTTTCTCTGACTTCTCCAGCAGTACTGTTAGATCTGGAGTGCTTCCCCAAGTGCCACATGCTTCAGCAAAGGAAGCTCCTCAACAATGGCTTTTGAAATGGAAGAAGCTGGTAAGTACAGTATATGTATGCCCTTTAAATTTTATTACCTGGTTATAAATCTAGACTGAATGGTGAATGAAGCAATTCAGAAGTTTGTAGGGCTCAATAAATTAAAATCAAAATTTCTTCCAAGGCATGGAGAATGCGGTGATGGACATCAGTTTTGTGTTTGAAAAGAGTTTACATCTGTTAGTAAATTTAAATAATGAGTTAAATGTTTTTTAAATGATAAAGTGTGAGGGCATATCCTTTACATAATTACTTTAAATGCTTTTTTATAGCTTCAGGTTTTATGTTGGTAATCACATTGCTACCTGACAGTCTGTATGCAGTAATCCTGCCTCTTTAATGGCTTTCACCTTGTTGAAGGGGGTGTTCATTTGATCTCTCTTTAATTGGCAAAGATAACTTCAGTAAAGAACAGTGCTCTAGTAATTCTGAAGTATTTTGAATGATGTGCTAACATTCTATAAGCCATGGATGTTTTCTTGAAACAATTTATTGACTCTCAGGGGTTTTTGCAAAGTAGTTGTTTTAATAAAATTCTAAGCAGTAATTGGGCTAGTTTTCACAAAGTATAATTTTTAGATTCAATGATAGTTCCTTAAGGAAGGGGGATAGAATGTCATTTCCTGAAATGAAAAGACAGTAATTAATAAAAGGATGCTAGATGGGCACAACTATATTTTTCCTTTGTACTCATTAAAATCTTTATGTAACAAGTAAATAAATGAATGCTACTTGTGTCATATGGATGAAAATGATCCAGTTAGATCTTTGAAAATGTTTTAGGGGCTTGGAAAACCCTGCAGCTAACCTGGATGGCTGTTTCTGCAGATTGTCTTATTCCAAGGAGCCCTAGACCCCTTGGCTCAGCTCTGTGGAGCTGTGTTTGTTTTCCCGTGGTCACTGAGCAAGCCCCATGCCCAGACACACAGCTTGCTCCTCTTCCCCTCTCCTGGCTGCAGGATATGGTAATTGGGCTCCAGGGAGCTGTGCTGGGGGAGGCACAGAGCATCCTCCTGGCCTTGCTGTGTTTTTCCCTGAGCAGTGGGCAGGCAGTGCTGCTTTTCACAGCTGAGTGACAGTCCTGTTGGAAAGTCTAAAGGAGCTACAAAAGCTCTTCCAGCTATTAGCTCTGAAAAGCAGTTCAGATAATGGGCATTATACACCATTTCCAGCTTTGCTTTTTTCCTCCCTAATCCAAGAGAGAGGTGAAAGGCAGCACATTTTAAGAATCAGAGGAACCTGTTATTTGTTAGGATAGCTCCCACATGAAGTTTGAAGTAGTGAGATAGGCTCTCACAGGTGACCTCTGGCAAGCTGACCTGGTTGGTGTCTCACCCTTTTGGTGGAGGCTGTCCCTCTGGAGCAGGGTGCCAGGTCAGCACGTGTGCCCTCACTGGATCAGCACTGGAGGTCACGGTGTTGTGACTGAGCCAGTGGGACACACTGCAGTGCCACCTTTCATGCTCCTGGAAGAGACTGGAGGTTTCCAGAAATGTCTGTGTTTATCTGATCTGAAAGATCCATGCTTTTAACATCTATCTCAGCTAATGCAAAAGGTTTATTCTTTTAGCTACACAGATACACTGTTGATGGTCATGGTCACTTATATACCAAGATTGTGACTGTAAGTTATTATCTCCATACAATTAAAGGTGATGTGTTTTGTGCTGTACAGAGTGTGGTTTTTCTTTTACTTTTATACTGGCTCTTTGTCCCATGCTTGCTGGGCTGATGTGTATGTTTACAATTAAATACAACAGCCTGTCACTAGTAACATATTTCAGAAGATGAAGGGGGAAATCAACTCACGGTCCTCTAATCAACCCTGGTCAGTAATTTAAATATTTTCCATTAAGGTGAGCTGATTCTGGGCAAATTTGCTCTACTTTTCTTCCTTCCAAGTAGCCCTGCTGTTAGGTTTGGAAAGTCCTATACTGTAAAGTTGGCACCCTGGAAAAATAAAGACAAAAACCACAAGAAGAAGTTCAAAAGAAATACAGACTAAGAATGAAGTTTTCAAGCTATGTTCCAAGGCAAGGACTTTTCATCTTTATACCTTTGAATTGTGAATCAAGGCAGTAAAAGTTACTACTAGGTTAAAGTTTAAATGGCATAGAAAAGGTAGAAAAAAGATTAAACATATTCTGTCTGGACAGTGGAACAAAGACTTTGAATCCTTATCTATGCACCTGTCTATTGAGTATCTAAGTTCCAGGAGTCCCACAGAGGACATGCAATGAGCACTCTTATTGTTCGTATTAAGAACTGAAGTAATTGAAAGGAAAAGTAAGGTAAGGAGAATCAGAAATCAGATGTGACTGCCTGTATGGTTAAAAAATAATTTAAAGGGAAAGTGACTATCAAGCAGTTCATATTATGGAAATCTGACCATTGAAGATAGAATAAAAAAAATCTATTATTCTTTGAAAGAGTTTTTCCTCTCTAAGTGAGACTTAAATATCATTTGAAAACCAGTAATTTTCACAAAGTGCCTTACTGGCCACTTGTAAAGGAGCAATTCAAATGCATGTTTTTTTGATTCTTTGAATTTGTCTGATGGCTGGGTTTGAGCCATGGAGATTTTTTATTTTGTTTTTATTTTTTCCTGTAGAGACATCTGTTTTGTGGCTTTTTTAAAGTTTAAAAATTATGCAGGTATAAGTAAGCATATTAAAATTAAAAGCTCCGTTTTCTTTGGCTTCTTGTTGAATACAGACATAGAAATCAAAATTGATGTGACACCTCTATTTTGCTAAGAGAGTAGTAATCCTAATAATAATTTTAATGTTTTGTATGCTGAGTTATTAAGTTGCATTATCTGCCCAAATCTTGGGTTTGGGTTTTTTTTGAGCGTTCCTTTCAGTTCATTAGGTTGGTAACTGCAGTGTATTATATGGAAGGTGATTTATGAGCTTATGCATGTTAAAGGACTACATAAAAATTTGTTAATTAGATAGAATGAAATCAGTGGGATTTTAATTTGTATTTCATGCAGAATTTATAAATTATCAATTAGCACTATGGCTTCTGTTTCATTTGTTGTTGGCTATGGGAGGGAGAAGGATGGGGATAGTTACTGTCTGGTGAAAAAGAGAACCTACCAAAGAGAATGGAAAATGCTTTTAAAGATAGATTTTAATGTGTAGCTTTTATATAATACAGATACTTTGTGCCCTGCAGAAGTTCAACAACTTTGAAAATTGCCTATTGCCAGGGTGCTTGCTATGGTTTATGATACATTCAGGAATATATTGTGTCTAGGATTGATATGAAGTGTTGCAGGTTGTGTCGTTATCAGATGGTGTGATTTTATTTGTGTTAAGTATCTCCAATGCACAAGACAAGTTTCTGTTCAGCTTTCATTTGTCTATCACAAAGGTATTTTCATTTGAGACCCACTCTGAAGCTGAATTCTGGCTTTACCATCCATACTTCTGACTGAGGGTCTCAGTCTGATGCCCATTTACTTCTACTTAGAACAAAACTTTGTCATGTGTTTGGGGCTGTGAGCAGGAATCACGACTGATGAGCTGGTTGTGTGCAGAAGTGTTGTATGCTGCAGCTATGCTGGATTTGCTGCACATGGTAGGACAAAAATGTAACTGAGTGTGTCTGGGTTTTCCTGGGATGTGTTATCTGGATACAGGAAATCTAGGCTGAATTCAGAATACAAGATGACTTGACTTTTCCCTGTGAAAACACACATACATGAGAATCCCAGATAAATGAGGGTCTGCTTTATGATGTCAGAATTCTTCTGACAACGTGTTTGCCCAGACAAGAAATCAGCCTCTTGTTTAGAGCTTTGTGCAAAACTGAGCAGGTAAACAGAACAATCTCTTCAAACCCACCACACAGTGTCTCTGTTGGCCTTGCCTTGACCCTTACTGGATGGTGCTGTGTGTATGTGAGATTTTCACATAGGGGTTGTTCATTGTAGTTTTTTCCTTGACTCTAAAGCACCACTCAACACAGTTGGTGTTACCAGTGGTACAAGTGTGGCTGTGTTGTTACCCCATGGTAATGTTTGCATTTCCATCCTCTGCGTGTCTTTAGCCCCTGGAATGCAGTTCAGCACCAGTGGATCCCAGTTCCCATGGCATTACAAATTCTTCCCCATCAGCTGCAGGCACACAGTCAGTCCCTATTTCACAGAGGTACAGTCATGTGTGATGAGCCTTTTTCCTTTGCATCCCAGATTTCAGCCCATCTCATCTCTTGTCTGTGCTGTACTGGATGGGGCCTGTCCTGTTGCACAATGATGGCAGCACTCTTAAGATGTCACCTTTAGAGAAAGCCATCATACTTGCTCATTCTGCTCTGCCACTATCCTCATAACACTGAAAAAAGTCACTCTTAGCTACCTTTGCTTGGTCATTGGGGCTGTGCTGGTGTTGAGCTGTTGGAGGCTGTTCTATTTGGAGTTGTGATGGTTTGCAGAGAACTGAGGAATACTGGGCACCCAAGGGTGGTAACACAAGAGAACATCAAGGGGCTATTAATGGTCTGTAAACTTTAATAGTGAGAAGAGGATAAGAAGAAAGTGGTGTGAAGAGCTCTGGGCTATCTGATAGATGCACAGGATGAACATTGCAGTTACATGATCCTTGTGATGTTTTCCTCTTAAAAATTCTTTGAGTTATATTGATCCACTGATTTGATGCTAGTATGTTGCTTTGCATCATGTTACTGAGGTGATTTTTATGTCATTCTTAATATCCTAAAATGTGCACTACATCACTGTAAATGTTTTTAAGTAGAAAAAAGCTTCAGAACTCAGAAATCGCAGTATTCTTTTAGGTTAAATATTAATTTGTAATCACAATATTAAAACTTCTTTGTTCTCCAGATACATAAGGAGCACACACATCATGATTACAGAGAAATAAAAAAAAAAAAAATTTCATAGGTGTTTCTACATTAGCCATTTGTATGTGACAGAAAAGTGGATTTCCATTAAAAACAAGCTTCAGAAGAAGTAACTATGTTACTTGGATATTATTGATGTGAGTGAATCACTTAATTTGTTCTGCATAAGTATTAATTTTTGTTTGAAGAGGGTTTTTTCTGATTGACATATATAAAATATCTTTATGTCTCAAGTTTTCAGTACAGGCTGACTTATATTATTAACATAATGCAGCTGACTTGGTAAACATTTCAGTTAATACATACACAATGTGTATAAACTAGAGCTGGGGAAGTCTGAATAGATGCTTTACCCACCCAGATGAAGGGGCTTTTTTTTCTGTAGTATATCCTACATGCTGTTCTCCTGTAATATTTCCAGATTTTAGAAAATTAACAGTTATCTGGGATGTCCCTCAGGCAAGATGTCCTGTGCAAAGAATTTAGATGATGCTCAAGACAAAATTGAAGAGTACTCTGCGTATAAACAGTGCTAAGAAGCAGTGTTAGGAGTCAGAGGGTAGCTGGAGTGCTGACTTTGGGTGATATATGAAAGCGAATTCTTTAACAAGTGTGATAACTATAGATTTGAGGCTGCTTCATGTACAGAAGGGGTGTTACACCTCCTCACAGGCCTGGCTTGTTAGTCAGCTTGGGAAATTACATTCTTATCAAAATTCCACATGAAATTCAGTTGGGATAAAATATTAATCTCTTCTTGTCCTAAACAGCTCATGTTACTATAAAGCTGCTGTGTTTCAGCTCCAAAAGACTTGCATTGCATTAAGTTACTAGATTATAATTTTGTGTGCTATTCAATATTTTTGAATGAAAAGCATTTGCTTGTGCCTCCTTCCTTGCCTCAATCAGTCAGAAATTATGAACTTCAGAGTATTTTCAAACTTGAGACTTCATACTGGGCTGCACAGGAATGGGTGTGTATTTTAGACAGAGATGGACATGTTGGCCATAGTTAAGGAGATAAGAGGGGGTTGTGCCCATTTGCATAATATAGTATGCCACATCCTGCTTTAAGAAAGGGTGTGTGTGCCTTGTCTTTGTAGCCTGAATTTCTTTCATAGAGTAAATTGGAGCTAGCAGATGAGGTTGCTGTCCTCTGGTGACTTTGATGTGTCTCCTGAGCAGAGTAGTTTTGCCCTATGTACCATAATGAACATAGTGTAATTAACCATTGGAACATCTTGCCCCAGTAGGTTCTCTGTCACTTGAAGTCTTGATTTAAACACTGTAATTTTCTTGAGAGACATGTTCTAATACATCTAAGATCTAGAGAGCTCAGGAGAGGTGCTACTGGTGGAAGTCTACACCCTATTTAACCTGAAACCTCAGACGAAATAGTCCAGATATCTTTTTTTTTTAGCTTTAGAAACTACATGAACACATTTATAGTTATATCAAGATAACATCCCATGGGCTAATATGTTTCACTCAGACAACATGTCACTGAAATGTTCTTTTCTTAGCAGGTGTTGCAAAACAAGGCACTGGGATCTTTGCAGATTAATGGTCAGAGGCTTTCTTTAGGCTTTATCTCATCAGTTGTCTTCCTGGTGTTCTGTCTTCAGTGGTCTCCTTGCTTCCTTCTTTAAAATCATCTCTGCCTCTTCTTGCACAATGGCCTTTTCTGCAGACAAAAAAAAACCCAAAACAAAACAAAAACCCCAACAAAACAAACCTTACTTACTTCTGTCTATTACAGCTTACACTTGGTAAAAGATGTTCTATTATTTATTAGTCTCACCAGCTTGGCAAGATGTGCGTTTTTATGACTTAGCAAGCTATTTTAGGATCAACTTGGTACATGGTTGGATTTTTCATCTTTCTAAATCTTCTTCTTTTACATGAGCAGAGTACTCTGGTGTGACATAGTCTTCTGTGTCTGCATCATCCAAACAGAGCAGGTACCAGTGATGGTCTCTTTTAAAGGTACCAGGTTGGGCTCAGTTGGTGGCACAGCTATGGTCTTGTTCCTGGAGAAGGAGACTGTGAGTGGAGCTTTCAGGTCACCAGAAGAAATTCATCACCAAAACTGGTCCATTTGTGTCACTAATACCATACTTATGTACAAAACTCACCCCATAATACATAGTTAGAATTTACTGCTCTGCAAAATAACTGATGAGAGGAGCATACCTGAATGGATTTATTTAGGTTAAATTGTGCCATGGGAGTGGTTGGAAATTATGAGTTATTTGAAAGCAAAGAAAATTTATATTATAGGGAAGCAAGATTTGCAATGAATTAATCAGTTGCATATGTAAAGTAGGTGTTTGTAATTTGTGTGAGGGGAACTTAGTGTAAAATAGAATCGTAGGGTTTTGTTGTGGATTTTTAGCATCTGTTTTAGGGATTGTACACAAAATTTGAGATTGCTGGTCTTTTCCTTTTGTGATGCAAGTGCAGAATATTGTGCTGTGCCCTATTATTGTGCTTAAATTGGAACTGATGCCACCGTGGAAGCACTGTGGTTCTTTTTTGCATTCAGTGCCTGTGCAGTTCTGAAGCAGCCTGCAGGCGCTCTATTGTAGTTTGCCTCGCACAACACTTGGGGCCCAATTTTGAATGGCTTATGCATTAAAGAGACATTTTCCTTATTTTCTAAATGTTTAGTATTGTTCCATGAGGAAATTTGTAAATTTTGTTTGCTTTAGTACTGCATTTTAAAGAAAACACTTTCAACCTGGCAGGTGATACCTATGTTTTGCACTTGTGTCCGATCATGAAGTGTGTGTGTCTCTGTGTAGTTCACAAAATAAATTATATTATATTATATATAGTCATATCTCTTGTTTTCTGGAATTTGACTAAGGCTTACAACTTCAAAGGTGAGGCTGGGCTCCTTTTTTGTGTTCAGAGAGGGTGACTACACTATTGTGGCCAGCATTGCAGTGTAAGACTTGTGAGGCTCGTCCTTTGTTTTAATCTTTAAGTGCCTCAGGAGTCATCCATAAAGGATATCCCAGTGGGGGAGTTGAGGTCTTGTGGACAGTTGGTGGAGGGGGCAGAGTAAAAATTCTGGAAAAATCTGCAGATTTGCTTTCAGGATTTCCACTTTTGTTCCCTTTGGCTAAAATAACTCTTTGAAAATGGTGCTGTGGAAGTGGGTAAATGAAAGAGAACTACATGGGGCTAAGGAATGGTGATGTTCTTTTGGGAGTTCAAGGCATTTATACAGTTTGAGAAAGAGAGTGGGGAGCTCAGTATTTGATAAAATCTACTGGAGCCCTCTAATTTGTTGGAAATAAAAAAAAGGAAAATGGAAAAAAATTTAGGTTATTCCCTTGTTTAATTTGCTAGACTGGTACTAATTCTGCAGTTCACTTACTGTACTAGTTAATTTCAATATCCACTCTGCATTCTTGATTTCAACAGGGGAGAAGGTGGATGCTGAGGGCAAAAGGGTACAGGATTGGAGGGGGTTTGAGTGGATCTTTGCAGCAAATTGCGCATACCCTTTCCACAGCTGTACCTGAGTACAACTCATGTAATTTTTTTTTAATTATTCCATGAGGTTTTTAATTGTGGAATTGTTTTTCCACTTAAGTGAAGCTTCCCAAAAATAATTATTCTCTCATATTGTATGATACTAGATGGAAATCCTCTATCAGAAAAGATGAACTTGCAAGTAATAACACAAATAATATACAAAGTGTTTTCTAACAGCTTCTAATTTCAGAGTTACTTCATGCTGCAAGGTTACTTAAATTTCCAGCAGGGCAGAATGCAGGTACTCTAGAGATCCTGTCAGCCTGTAGCCCTCGTTTTTCATTCATGCATTGTTCCCTGTGCAAGATGAAATGTGGTTTTGCTTACAAATCTTTCCCTTGCTCCATAATCAGCTCTTTAAGCCAACTCAACTACCATTTCTGATGTTGACTTATTTTTAAAAGTGCTGATTAAACTTCCCAAAACAGTTACAATTCCTCTTAAAATATCAACAGAAGTGCGTGCTTTCAAAAGCTGGTCAGGATGAGGCCCCTAACATTGCCCTGTGTATATTTCCATATAAGCAAACAATGTACAGAGGAGTGTTTCAATATTTTCAATAGTCTTTGAAGTAAAAACTAGTTCAGTTAAGTACCTCAGCTCTCTTCTGTGGGAACGGTTGTTTTACACAATAGAATTCCCTCTTACAGTTGCCTCTTTTCAGAGAGGTTCATTTAATATTTGTCCATGGTATCACCAACTGCAGTGCTCATTGAATGGTCAAGAAGGAAAAGTGCCTGTTCTAAGCAGATTCCAATCTAAGGATGGACAGCTAGACAGATAATATAAATGCGAATGTATAACAAATGCAGAAGAAGAAAGGGTTTGCTGGTGTGAGGGGGAGGAGAGACACTTCAGCATGGTGGAGCCGTATTTTAATCACTCCAAGGAGCAGCAACAGGTTGCATTATGGCAGGTCTGTTATTTAATGCTGGTAGGGTTTCTTTTTTTTTGTTAGGTGGCTGCCATAAAATGTATTTATATGTTTGTGCATAAGAAACCGCATCCTTTCCACATAAAATGTTGGTTGTCCTTTCGTATTGAAAGAAGGTGGGTTTATTTCAGACCTCTAAATCTCACTCTGGTCTAAAGCTGCCCAAATGGCATTTATACTGGTGCCTTGCCTGACAAGGGTTCTTTGTGAAGGTGCAAATGTGCTGCAGTCTCCCTGCTGTACAGTTAAACTTTCTGTGAATAAATCATTTTAGTAGATTGGGCCAGCAGAGGATTGCTTGTAGTGCATTGTGTGTGATTTAATATTATGCTATATGCAATGCTGGAGCTTAGTTCCAAATCTCCCAAATGATGTAACATGTACCAAAGACTGAGTCCAGATTGTTTTGGCACCTAAAAGGCTGGCAGTAGCAATGCTAAAGTGCTTGTGACTCCTTAAACAATTTAAAATCTTTGGTTTCTCATAAAAACCATTTGCAGTATTGACACTTTAAATTCAGTGAACTGCTGAGCCATGGCCAGACCTGCACTGTTGCATTCCCACCCACTTTCCTGGGGAAGTGGATGGGCTGGTGTCAGTGTTGTTTCTTTCATTTAGGTTCCCTGCAAAAGTAGCAAACCAATTTATAAACAGTGTGTCCACATACAGAGAGCAATAAGAAAATGCCAGAAAATATTTAGGTTAATTAAAACACAGTAAAATGATATACTGAAAATTGAGTTATTCAGGTACTATTTTTTGAGATCAGGAGATTAATTCAAAGGAGAATGAATAATTTAAAATAATTATATTTTTAAGGAATCAGTCTGGAACAACATAACTTCTGTTAGATTACTTCCTTACTGAAAATATTTCACTTTTTCTGTCCTCTCAGCAGGTGAGATGATTTTTTTGGGAGGTAGAAAAAAAGATTAATTTTAGTTGTCTGGGACATCAGAATTTATAAATTATTGATTAGAAGAAATGGACCCTGTGCTTTCTGTGTGACAATTAGATCAAAATGTTAAAAAAGCAACCTTTTGGGCTGTGGCTGATGAAGTTTTTGTAGTTCTAAAATTTGCTGTGGCATTTACAGTAGCCATAAATGGTTTCCAAGAGGCTTCTAAACGAATTTATGATTCCTTTATAATTCCTGTGAGGGTGAATTGCTGCCAGCTGCAATCAGCCAGACTCAGGGCTGTGCTCCCCTGGGCTCCGGACAAGCTGAGTGCAAGGGCGCCCCTGCCGCGGCCCTTCCTGGTGAGCAGGAGCTGCTCCTGGGGGAACTGGGCACAGGGACACTGGGCAGGGCGCTTTGGGGACGCTGCTGGGGGCCCTGAAGGGACTCATGGGTGCTTTGTGGCCGTGCAGCAGCTCTCAGGGCAAGAGACAGCTGGTCCCTCACAGTCAGCTGGGCGTGATGTTCTATGGCACTAAATATCCTTTGGCCAGTTTGGGTCACCCGTCCTGAACATGCTTCCTCCCAGCTTTTTGTGCACCTGCTCCATGGCAGAGCACAAGAAATGGAGAACTCCTTGTTTTAGAGGAAACACAGCTTAGCAACAACTAAAACATCAGTGTGCTATCAATATTAATCTCATACTAAATCCAAAACACGAGCACTAAACCAGCTGCGAAGAAAATTTACTCTATTCTGGCCAAGAAGTGGGCTTCTTTTCTTCTCTCCTTAGCTCAGTTTACGAAATAGGTTTTTTCTTTTGAAAAAGAGTTGCAAAATGTTCTTCTGTTATTCATCATCATTAACTTGCCTTTCTATTTAATAAATTTTTCAGGAACTCATCTTTTGAAAATAGTGATTGTAGGTAAATCTTTCAAGTCTTCCTTTTTTGACTGTATGAAAATGAAAGTACTTTGAATCCTTCAGTCTTTCAGGGAGATGGAAAATGCTGCACATTTCATTTTGATTCTAGTTAAGTTGTTTAATACTCTAAGGGTGATACAGAGAAGTATGGAACTTCAGAAATAAGATTAAGCTGCACATGTTTAGAAAGAGTCCCTCTTTAAAAGGGACTTCTAAGAATCAAACACAATGATTCAGCAAAACCTCTGTTTTCTGTCTCTGTGAAAAATCAGGCATAATTCCTGGATTTTTGTTATTAATATGAAATAATATGTACAATATATTTTCAACAATGCCCTTCTATTGGTGATGTTTCCAGTGATCTTATGAAATTTCTCTCCTTTAGAATATCAGACTTTTGTAGCAAATGGGCGTCCCATAAGAGGTATGTTGCAGAAGAGGAGAACATGTCCTCACCCTAGAGCAGAAGTGGTGTAGTATGTGAGTTTTTATTGAGAAAATGCTTGTTTTAAACTGCGCTGCACTTCTAAGGATGGTTTTGTGTCTAGCAGGTACAGGGGTATCCATTTATTTAGGGATATCCATTTTAAGGACAGTATTTGATTACCACACCCCCTTTTAGTCACTTTTTTCCTCCCTGCCATCTCAGGTGTGCATCTGTGACATGTGAGCAGTTACCCTTTTGCAGTGTGGGGAACCTGTCAGGTAAAAGCAGAGATGCCTTTGATCCCATATGAGCTCTTTTCTTGCTTTGACCTGGCTTCGTTTTCCTTTATAAATGGCTTGGTAGTACATCTAATACATATTTCTTCCTTCTATTTTAAGTATTTATTACAAATGTAACAAGAAATCCTGGCTAGGGGTGTATTACAGGAAACTGAAAAATTCTATGGATAAGCAAAGCAAGCTTTGAACTGCAGCAATGTATCTATAAAACATATGCAAAAATAAGGCCTTTACACATCTTTACTGTTGTAAACAAGAAGCAAAGAACATTTTGCTCCATAATTCCACTTTTAAACAGCCAATTAACTCTGCAGAGCTTTTAGTTCCTAAACTGCAGCTGAGAACCTGTAGTACAAGCAGAGGTATTCCCAAGGGACTCATATTTCAGTTGAAAGGTGTCCTGCAAAGAAGCAGCTGTTTGTCTCTAATGCAGGCCCCTGGCTTTGCCACTCTGATCTTAATATATCCAGCCAAACTAACCATAGAGGTGCATAGATTAGACATTGGGAAGAAATTCTTCCCTGTGAGGGTTGGGCACAAGTTTCCAGAGAAGCTGTGGCTGCCCCATTCCTGCTTAGTGTCCAAGACCAGGCTGGATGGGACTTGGAACAACCTGGGATAGTGGAAGGTGTCCCTGCCCATGGATAAGCTTTAAGGTCCTTTCCAAGCCACACCATTCTGTGGTTCTAGGCCAGTTAGGCTCAGTCTCAGTAGAAATCCCTCAGTGCCACACAGGTCCTTTTGGGATCTGAGCAGCTGACCCAGCACTGTGGGAAACACTATGCTGCTCATGAACTTCAGTCTGAAATGAATTCAGAAAGGGACATGTGGCCTATGGGGCAGTAAAGAGAAAGTTTGGGCTAGCTGCAGTTCATACAAGTTATATTTGTAAGAATACAGCTGTGAGGACAGTAAAGCAGATTTTCTGAGTCACACTATGGCTGTGAAACTACAGCATCCTAGCAGGGGCAGTGTGTGCTCTTTAGGTAATTCTCTGACACCTCTGAAAGACACTCTTCAATTTTATTTTTTATTGTATTGCATGAGGTATTTGTGAGGTTCTAGTTAATTTGCTGAGAGTCAGTCCTCACTCCTGTAATCTCACCCAGCAAATGACAGGCTCATCTGTAGCAGCTATGGTGGGGTCTTGTGCTCACTGGAGTACATCAGCATGGGTCTGATTGCAGCCTGGAAATTAAATGGTGTTCTACCATTCACCCTGTAACCAACACAATTGCCAACACCTTCTGGTAATCAAGATGAGTTCAATCATATTTGAAACCTACATGACATTTCAGCCAGGTTTCTTGCAAGGAGTTCTGAAATCTGCAGCCCTCCATGAAATAAGCTGTTAAACTGACAGGTTTTCTTAAGACTGAAGATCTGATAAATTATGTCAGTTGCAGAGCTTCATTTCAGTCTAGTACAGTTATTCCATGAGCTTGCAAAGTGATAACACATTTGATCTAGTGCTAAGAATGTAGCAGATTTTTAATTACAGCCTCTTTCTGTAGGAAATTCATACTAAAAAAAATGAGGATGTGAATGTGTGAACTTGGAGGTGGCCAGGAATTTCATCTACTTTTCCTGGAAGTTTTTTCCTACTTTTTTTTTTTCATTGTGGTGGTTAAAATAGGGCTAATTTATTTTAAAAAACTATATGTGGATGCCACTAGGTGAGATTATTCAGGAATTCTTGTTGATGTGCAGGAGTTCCTTGGATGTTTGAAATTGGATGTCATTACTTCCCAGAAAAGAGCTTGCAGCAGTGTTCTCACCTGGAGAGGAGCAGAGCCCAAATGAGGAAGGGACAGGTGTTTGTTACCATTGGCCTCTTTTGGAATTGTTTTTAAAATTAATATAACTGCTTCTGAAAGTTTTAGAGACAAGAGTTTTAAGTGTGGCTCTGACTGTGGTTTTATGGGAACACTTTTAAATTCTGATTTTACAAACCTTAGAACTTCACAGTTGCTGACCTGTCAGAAGAAAGCTGTGAAGACTGAATGCTTTTCCATGAACTGTTCACTGGTGTGTGTGCGTGTTATTGTAATGGAAGATGATAGAGAGATTAGTTTTATTGCCAGTTTTTTCTCTCTCTGCATGACCCTTGTGATTTTCTGATTTTCTTTTTTTTAAAAAGTTGTTGTTTTGTGCTGGAATTAACCATACTATCTTTATATTAGCTTGATTTCAAGGTCTTGAATAAATGTCTCCTTTAAAGAAGGAAGAATAAATTCTGACTCAGTTTTAATTGTAGTACACAAAGGCAAAGACCATTGCAAGCCAAGGGTGTTTATTGTCCTGACACACATTATTTTTCTCCTTAGAAAAGAAGTGTGCACCTTTGTTTCATTATTTCTTCCTGGTAAGTGGACATTTTGTAAACTCCCACCTAAGGGCATGGCATCTCGAAAAAGGACTGTGTCAAGGTTAGTTGTAATGAGTAAAATATGCAAATTCAAATTAAAAATATTTTCTTAATCGAGGATGCATAAATTATTCCCAGTGGGCACCTAAGTGACAATAAATTTCGCATGCCTGGGAATTAACATGCCCCACTTATATTACTTTTCTGTTCCATTAAAAAAATACATTATTCATTTAAATGGCTTCCATTGTATTTAGCTTCTGAAAAAGAGATCAAACTGCTATTTCAAGGCCTAAATTTGAGCAACATATAAACCAATTTTGTGTATACTTTCATGCTAAACTTGGAAAAAATCTTACGTTTGCCACGTCTTCAAAAAAAAAAAATCATACAAAAAATTCAAAAAGTAAAATCATACAAAAACCAGGTAAACCTAGTCAGCTAATTGCTGTGATTCTCTGAAATGATGTCAGCATTTCTGATACCTAATTTTGGAGTATCCAGGGTCTTTCTGTACATTTGATCTGGGGCTGCATCCCTGTTAAACCCGTGCTGTGGCCAGGCAATGGGGTACATGAGCACATTTTGTCCTCTCCTCCTCCCAGGGTTGTTTGCCTGTCCCCTGATCTGCCTCTGCAGGCCGTTCTGCTCTGTCCACCCCATGCAGGGCTGAGAGGGGACAAAAGAAGCTGAAACTCGAATTTTCAATGGGGGCCAAGGTGTGTTTGAGCTGGGAATAGGCAGGAGGGAATGGAGATCTATGGGGATGGCATATAGAGCTCTTGGCTGCCCCTCTGTAGCTGTCTTTTGATAATCATTAACTACCAGTTTGCTCATGTGAGCAGCAGTTATTAAAAATGGGGGGTAGTTTATCTGCACGCTTTCTTCTTAGCTAAGCAGGTTTGAATGTCCAAGGGTTTCTGTGAGCTCTTACCCGGTGTATACTGAGCACATTGTATCTAATCATTCATTTTTTTTCAAGCCCTTGGAGGTGCTTATAATCCTAGGGATGCCATAGAAGCTCCGATTCTCTCCATGTAAATCATTTACAGTGGGATTTCAAAAGGGCTCAGCCTAACCCTGCTTCCTTAGAAATCAATTGTTAAGGTCTTTGTGACTTCAGTGGGAGCAGTTACGCCAACACAGAGTGCTTTGAAAATGCCTCCCTAAACTGTAAATGAGAATATACATTTGAGAATGTTGCAACCTAATTTTTAGACTGGGCTTGTGAGATGATAGTAAGAGAGTGCCCTAGATTTAGTGCTGTATCTATTTGATTATGTCACTTTGCCACCTTGTCTGAATTTGGCACTGTAATTCCTATTTACATGGGATTTATTCTTTTTGTCTGTTTGGTCTTTGTATTTTTATTGTAATGATCTTATCATTCCAGCTCTACATTGTACCCACAGAAACATTTAAGAAACTCTTTACCCTAAATGCTTCAGTATACATAAACATTTTATACTTTAATGTATGTGTGTGTAGATATATATATATTCTATTTTTCTGCTTGTAAATGATTAGGGACAAAATAGATGTGGGCTAAATTGAGAATTTTTTGGATTTGCGTGTTGGGATTTTTTTGTGGAGGGGGCTGTTTTTGTTTGTTTGGGTTCCTTCTTTAAAACATCAAAATAAATATTTAGGTGGTCCTTTATAAACATTGGCCTACTTTATTGTTCAATTATGACTTTAATATTAGAAATGCTTAACTGTGACAGATTTTAAAGAATATTTCAAAAACTGAGTCTGGAGGTAACAGCTTTATTACTGCATGATGACTTGACCCATATTTCCTAACATGATTTCCCTACTGTAACTCATTCATGTAAGTCTAATGATATCAGTTGACCTTGACAGCTAGACCTAAAAGCCTGTGGTTGTCCTCTTTTTTAGGATCTTTTAGATTTTTCTTAGTTTGGTTTTTCTTATTTTAGTTTTTCAGCAATTTCAAGAAATCCATTTTAAATATAGGATATCAAAAATTCTACCAAGAAGGTATAACTAATTCTAAGCAACCAGAATTTTTGCAATTCCTTTGAATCTTTGGACTGAGCATATTTTACATAAAGTTGCACAGTGATACCTCTCTCTAGCATAATTCTTAAATCCCTTGTAGCAGACAAATAGAGCTAATTACACAGCCACATGGAAAAATTACTGTCAAATACTTTCTGTGCCTTTAGTGAGAGATGACTTTGCTGTTCTTGTTTAGAATTATTCTTAACCTTCAGTTCTGCCTTTAAATGAATAATTTTTATTTGGTCTTTTTAATTCCCCCTTTTAGTAAGTATTTTGCACTTTCCCTAAATGGAATTTCTAGCTGGAGTACCTTGGCCTGAAGATGAGGTCAGTTTTAGTGATAATGATGAGATTAATGCTAGGTGTTTTAAAATCCAATCTGTCAGAAACATTAGACTTGTGCATAATAATGTAAAGGGGACACTACCAGCTTTCCAGTGAGCCTGTCACTTTTAGCTCTGAGATCACATCTTCAGACTTGCTTTGAGCCCTTTAAGAACAAACCTGAAAACCACCTCATTACTATGCATAGAAAAACTACTTTAATCACTTTGAGATTTCTAAAATGTATTTGTTAAAATCTTTCTCTCATTCTGAGGCTGATATCATTTGACTAAGGGCACTGAGGGAGCCTGACTTGAGAGGTATTGGGACATGAAAATATTGGAAATTCTTATAAGCAGTGTTTAAAATAGCTTTTCTGTAAATGATTTGGTTCACATAGAAAAAATGATTGTCTGGTGCTGTGGTTTGGCAAGCACTAGTGATGAATATGAATAAATTCACAGGTGATTTCACCTTTTATGAGTAACATGACCATGGTTTAAATTGTCATAGCAACTTTTCCAGCATCATGAATCCTCCCCTTCTTGTGTTAGCCAGTAGTGTAGGCAGGAGAGAGATGGAGCCGGTGGACACAGTCCAGAGAAGGGCCACAAGGATGATTAAGGCATTGTCTTTGTATCATCTGTTCCCACAGGAAAGTCTGAGACAGAGGGGACTGGAGAAGAGAGAGTTCAGGAGATTTTATCAGTGTACCTTCAAGGAAAGGTGTAAAGAAATCAGAGCAAGGCTCTTTTTGCTGGTCTCCAGTGACAGGACAAGAAGCAATGTCCTGGTTTTGCTCTTTGCTCTGTACCCAGGTGCAGATAGCCTAGATCTAGTCCTCCTTCCTTGTTAGCCAGGCTTAAACACTGCTCTGCACACAGGAGCTGCAGTGCAGCCCCTTTGGCCTCGCTGTGCTCCTCCTGTCCTGCATCACTAGGCCTTGGGCTGGGGGAACAAGGGCTCTGCTGGGCTCAGGGGGAGGGAATGGCCTGAGGGCTCAGGAGCTGCTGCCCAAGGCCTGCAGCTGATGCCACCATCCCAGTCTCGTTCCTGTATCTTAGAGCCCTGGAGAGAGCAAAGCCACACTGCCATACTGCCTGTGTGCATTCCCTGGCAATCCCCTTCAACACCTTTCCTGTGACCCCCATCCATCCTGAGCCGAAGGAGAGCCCTCCCACATTCCTTTGCAAGGACAAACTTGTTAGTGCTGGGATGTTGGGGAGAATACCTGTCAGGAGAGGGTGCAACGCTAGGAAATAATTTTGTTGGCATATCTATCTGTTCATACCAGATGTTGTTGTTCGTACCAGCATTGTTGAAGGGCAAAATACATTCTTTTGGGGTTTTGGGTTTTGGTTTGGTGTTGGTGTTAACCAAAATCTTTCCTACTTGACTTTTTTTTTTTTTTTTAATTTTGGTTTTCTTTGGCCTTGATGTTTTTACTTTTAATCAATTATGATATTAGAGATATTTCAAGTAATAAAGGGGCTCTGTGATTGGTATTGAAAAGGTATTGAAAGAAATCCAAGTTGTGCAGATCAGTAACTTACTGTCTAGAAAATTTAATTTTATATTGTTTGGTAAAAGTTAATGATGACTGCGAGTTTTAAATGTGTTGATTGTTACTGACAAGCAGGTTACTTATAACAACAGATTTTGTGAATTAGTAACAATCCCGTAGTATAAAATTAAATATGAAATTACGTTTATATTATAATTTTCTTGGAGACAGTTTGAAATTGAAGATAGAGGACATGAAAGACAGAATTCTCCTGTGGAAATACTCCATATTTGAGCACTTAATGACCTGAAAGAGGAGGAAATATTTTGCCTGTTAGAGACCTAATGGTTCTTTTATACAAGTCTGATTCAGCCACATACATAGGTTTCTAAATTTTGGACACTTTTCAAATATGAGAATCAGCACAGAGGACTTAAGGAAATGTCATTATTAGAACTACTCCAAGCTGAATGCAAACTGAAGTTGCAATGAAATTTAGGTGTAATGCTGGTGTGATGTATTTGATGCAAAGATATTTTTTCCTTTAAGTTCTGAGTAAAGTGATTTAAGTTTATTTTTTGTTTGGGGTTTTTGTTTGTTTGTTGTGTTTTTATAATTTTGTGTATTGAAAAAGTAGTTTATTTACCTCATAGGCAAAGAAAGGAAAGCATGTAACAAATGAGATGAAAGAAACTGGTGGTTACTAAATATTTGCTGCCGTTTGACAGGCAAAGTGTGGAGATCTTGGGTTTGGTTTTGGGGGTGTAGAAGTGTTGGTGTTTCAATGGCACTTGCTTCTTTTATGATTTAAGTGTTGTGGGTTATTGGGTTTTATTATTTTGGAAAATAGATATTTGCCATGAGAAAAATATTCTTTATTTTTAGTTTTATTTAATAACTGGCACAGAGTTCTGTGGGTAGATTTACTGATAGACTGGATATCAGGCTTATGAAATGTTAATACAGCTCTTCAAAATATTTTGATAGATGTTAATATTGAAATAGCATTGGAAAATAAGGGAATATTTCAACATAACTAGCCCTTGTAATTTGATCACCTGATCCAGTATTTTTGAATCCTTGCCCTTGCTGGGCTGGAATATGAAATTAAGCATTCAGATCTGGAAACCCCAGTCTCTGGAGAATTTTGCTCTTTTGGAAAAGGCAGCTCTGTCAGCACAAAGGCATTTCTGGAAGGCATTTCAATGAAGATACGAAACTGTAGAGGCCACATAGAGAGAGGGAGAGCAAGGAAGAAATAAGGAAGTGTGTGGGTGAAAAATGCTAGAGAGACAGTGGGCCAACCCCACTATTTTTGTGCTAACTTGGGTTAAGCAACCCTACAGTATGAAAACTTATTGAAAAAATACCACAAAAAAGCAGTAACAAAAAATGTTTAATATATTGCTATTGAAATGAAGATGGCACCTGCTGATTTGCTTTCCTTTTATGTGCAAATCTGTTTTTTATAATTCCATTTCTGCGTTATTCTACTAGTTTAAGAAAGTTTTAATACAGGCTTGAAATACCTTCTAATTGAAATTGATTAGAATGTTTCACTGTTTTTGTGTGGTCTCATAGAATACATTTTTGCATTTAGCATTGGTGATTTTTATTTTTATCTACATAGTGTAAGCCGTTCATGTAACTTCAATGTGTGCTGGATTAGCTTCTACTGTTAACATTCCTTTTTATTTCCAGTTGCTGGAATTATTGCAGCTGATTTTGCCCCAGGCACAGTTCACTAGGGAGTTGGTACCTGGGGTTCTGTTGATATCCCTGTCACTGGCAAGGTAAGGAGAGGTTGACTTGCATTCGCTATGAGTAGCAGGCTGGAAATAAATCATTTTAATATGCTTTCTGAAGATAAAAAATTAGGAGGGGCAGTGGGTGTCTTGCTGATTATTTATATGCAGTATACCAGTAGTAACTGGGAACCTTGACTGTGGTTTTTGAAACAATATTCTTTCTTCCTGATGTGTTGAGAAACAACTCTTGCTCACAAAATGAAGGAACTAACCTATCTCAAAGGGAGTATTTTCTGTATGACAAATCAAAATGATATTTTTTTCCTTGGGAGAAAAAAATGCCCTTCTAAATGAATATCTGCAACAAAGAAAATTTAGCACTGAAGTCCAAAATTTTGGCTTCTTCTCCATTCAACAAGTTTCTTATGTGGCACCTCAAAGCTGGTTCATGAAAAGCTTGTGGGCCATGAGTCTGTTTAATTGTTTGTTTTGTTGCTGGCTCTGATGATATTGGATCAATAAAATAACTTGACTTTCAGAAGCACTTACTAATTCCTTTTTTCCCTAATAGCATGGAAGGAGTTACACAGCTGAATGACATTTGTTTAGGTAGTCATGTAATATGAATATCTTTTAAAAGAAGAGAGCACTGAAAATGAGCTCTTTTTAAAAGGATTCAGTTTTGACAAGTCAGTGCTTAGTGTTTGAATACTCGTGAAATGATTTGCTTGCAACAATGCCATATTTAGCACACTAATAAAAGAGAGGAAGGAAAGTGGATCTTTGATAAGCTAATTATTTTTGGAACTTGCATCAGAGTTTAGTAAATCAGCATGCTGCATCTGCAGTGCTAACCAAACTAATCTAAAATACTTGCCTCCCTGTGGAGGTATAGAAATGTCATAGTCTGTGGAGACCTGCACTGCATTTATGCAGGTCTGCCTTTTCTGTCATAGATTCAACAGACCTTTCCAGAGAAGAACTACAGTACTTTAAACAACATTAACGTGGGGTTTAAAGAGATTAATGAATATCAGCCTTGTACTAAATAAATCTTTATCACTTGCTTTACCTACTGCAGTAATTGCCTCTGTGCAGTGGAACCCATTCAGGCTGTCAGCTTGCCATTAATCTCAAATACATCTTTGACAAAAGAATCTACCTTATCTTCATTTTGGTTGTGTCTGTGTTTGTATGTGAGGTCTGGCACTTAATCAGGTCATCAAAGTACCACATATGAATCTGTTTAGTTGTATGAATGTTACATGTTTGAGGAATTCTGACCTCATGTAACATGATTTATAAATTAACACAAAACCCCAGGGCTTCCAAATCTGTTTGTTACAAATATGTACCCATTTTTGTCACCAAATGAAATGTGATAACAGATATGAGAGCCATGACTGTACTGTGTGAGATTTATGCAAGCAAACAATATGTGTGTCTTGCTTGTGAAAACATCCTCACTGGCCCTCCCACCTAAATGACAATAATTTGCATCATACCATAGACAGCTTTGTGTGCATTTGTGTGCATTTATGTTTACAGATTATGGTTTCAAAACTGATTTTTGTTTACCTGTGTGATAAATCCCCTCCTTTAATATGGCTATCAAGTTATAATTGAGAATCAAGCTGCTGAGATATGGAATTAATGCACATATTTTATACCAGCTTCATAATGCAAACAATTTAAATTTTTATTTAGCCCTAATGTCACAATGAAATTAATTATCTACTTTGATGTGAATTTAAACTTCTTTAAGCTGTTTCTGAATGAAAAAAATATACTTGTTTATTTAGGATTTTTGGAGTATTTTCAGACTCACGTGAAAGGACTGTCTGCTTTTTGAGCTCACAACTAAACATGTAACCAGAATTCAGGTATTTTTGGATTAACAAGTAAGGATAAATTATATAAATGGACTAAGTTCTCCCTGGAAAGGATAGAGGTTTAGGAGGAATATAATTCTGTATGTGGAAGAACCCTTGCAGATTTATTCAGGTAGTTCATATCTGCACAGATAATTGTGTAGCAAAAATTAAGAACATGAAAAAGCAAAGATCGAGTATATAGACTGAAACATGAACTTTAACATGAGTCTGAAATCTGGTAGTTTTACACTGGCAGCCTTAAATTAGGTGCTGTTTTGGATTCTTTCCCAATAGGTAGGATTCACATGAGGGTGTGATGTCCTCATTAACTTCATCAAGGGAGATGATTAACAACTGCATTTAAGCTGTTTAACCTCAAAGGCTAGGGAGGAAGATGACCAAAACCTAGAAAACCCAAATTTGCAGGGCATAAAGCTCCCTGTGGATTGAAATATCTGCTATAAGTGTTGCTGAACGAATAAGTTAGTGTTGAAGTCTTCAAGAATGGTGAAGCACTTTGTAATTTATTAAAAATTAACCTATTTAGCTTAGGTTTTCTAAATGGAGGCTCTTAGGGGCGCTTGTTTCATATTTTGAGCGTTGGCCATGGCTAGTAACTGCTGTAGCTGTGTGAACAGTGCAGGCAGTGGCTCTGTTGGGCAGCAAGGAGGTGGGGACCATCAGCAAGGCTTGATGCAGTGTGGCTGGGGAGGGCTCCCAGCATCCTGTGTGTGCTGGTGCCATGTAGATCCAGTCCCAAAGCAGCCCAGGTGAGCCAGCACAGCACTGACCCCATGGGCACCGTGCTGCCTCACTCAGGACAAGCTGCTGCTCTTGTCTTGTGCTTGGAGCCAACTTGTTCTGTACTCATTTGAAGACTTTGTCCTTCCTTGCACCACACTTAAAATTAGGAGACCTGAGGGCTCTGTTTGGCCTTTTGCATGTTTCTCATATCACAATAGTTCTGCCCTTCATTGCCTTTCTCTAAGCACATTGGCACAGATCTGGAAATCATTACGTAGAAATGTTATGTAATATCATTGCTAAACACTAGAGGATATCCCCAACTTCTGTTTTGCCTTTGCATACCACATTTCTTAAAATCTTTAAGGAAAATAGATTTCTTAGAAAAAATAGTTTCAGTGGATAAGTAAGGCAATATATCCTGGATATCTTGGAATTTCAAATAAGTCAAGACTGGATAATCGAGGCTAATCTGTACATTTATTTGAACTGTTTTGATTAAGGGGTAGGTCTGTTCAGCAGAAAAACCACAAGTGAGAATTTGCCCTTTACATTTAGATTATTATTTTTATGCTATGTTTCTTGACCTTTCAGTGCTGTGTTTGGTGCTTGTGGTTGCTAAGCACATTTAGCTCCTTCTTTAAAAATCAGTCACAAGCCACTGATGGGTTTGAGACTGTATTCAAAAGCTGAAAGCAAGCTTGTTTTTTGTGTTTTGTTGTGGATTTTTTCCCCTCTCATTC
The DNA here is from genome assembly GCF_035770615.1 of Melospiza melodia melodia. Classification (NCBI taxonomy): domain Eukaryota; kingdom Metazoa; phylum Chordata; class Aves; order Passeriformes; family Passerellidae; genus Melospiza; species Melospiza melodia. The sequence goes on along the minus strand of NC_086206.1, from coordinate 10,054,622 downwards.
ACAGCAGTCCTCACGTATCTGTTGCTGCTCAGCTGCTAAGACCATGACCCAGCTGATGCTGTAATGCTTCTTCCTTTTTCTCCTTTGACCCACTGTTTTCAGAGTTTCCTTGGAGTCCTGCATGTGAGCCACTCATACTGCAGCTTGATGCCTCTGCCTGGAGCTGCTGGCTCTGCCCTTGCTCTACAGTTGACCTTGCAAGGTCTTTCTTTCACAGTAAAGGCTTGAAGACCAAACTCCTACAGAAATGTTTATCCTGAGAGCTGTTGTTCACGTCAGTAACAGCTGCAATAAACACATGATTTACAAATCCATGCCAGAAGAGCAGAAACACTTTTACATGTTGTCAGAATTACAGCTATTTATTCCAACAGCTCCTCCAAAGTATTCACCCCACACTGCAGAGCAGAAACTTTTCAGTACACATCTCTTCTTATAGACTGTTTTTCAATCTCTGACATATTGGCTGAATATTTGAATTAGGAGATGGCAAGTAAGAGCTGAAAAGGTTTGATCAAAATTCTTGAACTGTGTTCCAGAGGTTATTGTGGTTTGGTCTAATTAATAATATGCTCACTTTAGATCTTCCACTGACATGTTCTTGCAGGAATGGCCATCAGATGCTCATGGGTTGAAAAACTGATATGGAAGAGAGATGAGGGCAGAGACTTCTCTAGCTTTAGTCAGTAAAGACCCTGGAAAGAAAGGGTAAGGTATAATTACTTCCAGAGTTCAGCCTGAGAAGAAAATTATTGGGAAGACTGCTGGATGCAGAGAGTGGGATGAGAATGACACAGTCAAACCAGAGGCATGGTAGAGAACCCTACCTTTAGCTTTCCAGAGCTACCAGCATTCAATGGGCTATTTTGGAAAAGGTTTTTCAGTTTCTCCTCTGCAAAATATCTCTAAACTGGTTGGATTGTCATACCCTTCTTCAGTCTTACTCTGGCTGCCTAGTTTTGTTGTTGATTTTAGGGATGTGATGAGAGCTTTTTCAGCTACCAGCAGACACATGACATCAGGAGGCTTTGCTACTCCTGCCAATGTAGGTCACAACTCCCAGGAGGTATCTAAGGCAAGGACCACTAGTTTATCATCCTTTTACAAATGATGATACAAATTTAGATACAAATCTAGTCATTAGAAGCCATATCTGGATTTTTAGTAATTCCACATGTGTTTTCCATTTTCTGAGACTCTTGGATATCCTGAGCATTGACACTTTTCTGAGTAGCCTCTCTGTGTTTTTATATACCAGCAAACATTTCTTGTAAGCTGAAAGGATCTGCTCTAGTCCCTCAAAATCATAGATTATATTGTCTATATAGCAGTTCTCAATTACCTTGTTTCTAAACTCTGCTTAATAGAAGCTCAAGCTCAATGTTACCTGTAGATGCATTTACTATTGTCTTCTTCTTTATAGCACATCGTTCATGCACACACATTTTTTGAAGAAGGTCCTCCCTTATGTGAAGAATGTTCTACGGGTTTAATAGTGTCTCAACAACATAATTGTATTTCAGTAGTTGTATTTTCATTTTTTACTACAGTGGTTGCTACCTATTTTTATGGGCATTGGGGGAAACAGTGCTCTAAATATATTTGAGGGACAGCTAAAATATATTAATATTTCATACTTCTTCTTTTGTAATTCTGTTATTTTATAAAAAAATCAAATTCTTCATCAGTTTTTAAGATGTTATTTTAAGAATTGTGCATTCCTGTTTCAAGCTTGGTTTTGCTTTCTCACTACCCACTTTCTCATGCTTTTTGGGGACGAATAGGGAGCTGGGAACTCTGATATCTGTCCTGCACAGAGACTGGGCTGTATAAAGGGTATGATCTTGGAAGCAGCTCTCATCAGTGTCCCAGACCTTCAGTGCCTCAGGATCCTTGTTAGGTTATCGTGTCTCATTCAACTTTTTTGTTGCTCTGTAAGATTTATGATTTTTTTATTGCTGCAAATAGTGATTTCCAAATACAAAAAGTTCTAGTAGCCTACTAGTCAAGCAGATAAAATTAACAGAGAAGGAAAATTTACTTTTTCTCTGGTTAAACTCCTTGAGGGTTTTAAGGAAGGCTTTTTGAGGAGTGCCTTGCTCTTGCATACCAAATAGCAAAATTTCCCAGTGTCAATGCTGTTTCTTTGTACTCTCAAAGCATTGTTACCAAAGAGAGGATTTCATTCAGCCAGGTCTCGTTTTGTCATTTTGGAGTTCAAATATTAATGCCTTTTTCTGTATCACACCGTGCGGGTCAGACTTCGTGGAATATCGGAAACGGCGTGCATTGATGAAATAACTTTATTTTGTGTACTTGAGATACTTCTATTTTTGAGCCCTGTATATCTAACAATAATGGCTGGTGCTGTCCTTGCAGTGTAAAGGGACAAATATAGGCAAGTTGCTTGAAAAAAATATTTAATGTAGTTCTCAAAGCATTGCAGCAAAACTTTGAAATTAGGCTTTATTGGGAATAATTAAAGGAACAGGTTTGGAATCAGTTAAAGACCATATCTATGTGTAGGAAGAAAAGTGGAACAATATACAGTGGATGTCACTCTTTGTTCTTGGATTTTCCAAGGCTCCTATGTGGAAAAAGATGAATTAGTATGAATGGATGAAAATAGGTTTTTAAGATATTTTCTTTCTTTTTCTCTTAAGGCACTGCTTCCATCTACAGCTTTCTTCCAAAACTTGAGATGAATGAAATCTGTTTTAACTTCAATAAAATTAGAAGTGCTATGAGAAGCCTTTGGGACAGGGAATTTTCACATATATTTTTTAATGAATGACATTCTTCAGCTGGCCCTCTACCCTGTCTAATATTTTGCAGCCTTGGAAATTTTTGTTCTGTGTGCTTTATTTTCTGTGGATATTTGCATCACTGAATGTATTTTTAGAGACTCTATTGAGAATTAAATTTTATTAACTCATTGAAGATATTATATTATTTTTATGCAATTATTTTCCAATTCAGAAAGATTTTGTGTAATATTACAAATCAGGTTTAAGTCAAAATATGCACAATGGAATTTAAAATCCTTATTTCCCAAATGATGATGATAGAATTAATTAACCTGTTGTTTACTAAGGAGTCTCAGTCCCTCATATGCTATTGAATAGAGGGGCAGAACAAACTCACCCAGGCTTGTCCATGATGTGTGGGTGCCACTTAGAGCAGCCCAGTGCAAAATCCTTTCTGGATCTGGAGCACACAGCTGTCCATGCCTGTGGGCCCTTGCTCAGCTTGGAGAGTGTGGGCTCGTCCCAGAACCAGGCACTGCAGGGCCCTTTCTGTGCAAGGATGCCAAGGGGTGGCTTCTGTTGTTAAACCAATGTATTGTCTGTGCTTTCTATTAAAGGGGAGGATGATCCTCGGAAAATACTCTTGATGACACTCAAAAGGTTTCTTGTTTTGGTAGAAATTTTTTCTACTTTCCTTTAAAATCAAGTAGCCTACCTTGATGAATGACAGGTCTTCATCTTCCTTCTAGGAGAAGAAAGAAGTGAAATTGCAGGTGTGATTCACCTTTTTCTTGAAGGATGTTGCAATAAATTCAATAAGTTGCAATGCCATCTTTATACCAGTGGTATTTTCTTTTTCCAATGGTCTTGGATTTTTCTTTTTGTTTTTTCTCCTCACGCGGTTTATGTGGCAACCTATGAAAATATATGTAAGTCTTCCTATTTGCTTTAATGCCCTGGAAGGTTTACCTTAGAAACACTCACCTCAACCCAGAGAGGATGAATTACCACCAAAATGTAAATATTAGTGAGGTTGGTCAGTTTGTTTGTTTTTCCTTTGTTTTTTTTTTTCATTCTACAAGATGGTGTTTTTCTCTGAGCTGTTTAAGGTTCAGTTTTGGCAGTTTGCTGTGGGCAGAGGCACTGTGGTCTGTGAAGACACACCAGTACAGATCTCCACACCTAGTTTTTGGAATAAGGGATTATGAGCTACCAACTGGTTTTCATCAGCCTACAATTTTCCTGTCAAAACCTAAAAGAGCTGCAAACAATTTTGTTTGTGGAAAAGCTCAGTGCCTGCCTATAATTAACATTGTGACAGTGGTTTTCACACAAGTCTATTGCTTATTTTATATGAACTTCAAAGGCTTTTATAAACATGAAATGTTTAACTACTGGAAAAATAAATAAAATTGAAATATTGCAATAACTTGGATGAGATATTTTTCCCCAATGTTTTCTGAGAAAATAGGTAACACAAGGTACATCTGGCCCAGATGAGCTCTCTCCCCTGTTTAAGGCTGTGGGCAGTAGGGTCTTTCCACCTCTTTTGTGTGCACCAGGTTTTATCAATGGCAGCAGCAGGAACATGCCTTTGAAGAACTTTGTGTCATGTCATTTAGTTGAGTGCGTGAGATACTTCAGGGTTTCTTTCTGTTTAAACAATGCTCTATCCATGTGGTCCTGCAACCACATTCTATTGGTTTGCTCTTCTAACTGCAGCTACCCCAAAGTCCTTTCTAATACGTGTTCTTAATGTATATTTTTGTGGCTAAGTGCCTTTCTGTAATGAACTTCCTTCCACGATTTCTTACATCACAGGGTTCTGGTTTCAAAGTGGAAGATTTAATTCTATTTATGTTGAATTGAATTAAAAAACTCAGTTGTATGGAGTTTTTGAGAAAATCTTTAGATTATTTGTTCTTAGGGTGCTTTTAAATCCATGAAGTAAATTATTTCAAATTTTGAAATATTTTTTGTGTTTATTTGGTTATTAATTAAACATTGACCTAATACCCTACAGAATAAGGAAACATTTTGACATCTGAAAGTAGAAAGTGGTGTAATTTAACAAAGAGAAGGTGTTTTCTTTTAAGATCTTTAGCCATACAACTCTATAGCAAAGTGAAATTGAAATTTTGTTGTTTTTTTAATCTAATGTGCTATTTTATTTTAAATTATTTATACATTGCTATTTTATTTTGGTTTAAGAGCCCATTACCAGCACAAATATGACCTCACATAAGGTCGGATAAGAAGTAATAAAATCATATGTTGTAATCCTTCACTTATGTTTATTTAATTGGAGGAGAGTGCCTGATCCATACCAGACTTTGTCACACAGAATAGTATTTGTTATACAATTTTGAGTTGAGAAAACTACCTCTGAATGAAATTTTTTCATAGCAATTATAGTGTGTAGCTCATACTGGGGAAGAGAAGAACTTAAATCAGACTCAAAACACACGCTGTGAATTCTGTAATATTTTGTATAATTTTTACAGTCACAAGATTTATCCAGAGTGTTCAGGCATATCAGATCTATCACCAGTTTCCACAGAGAGTTAGATATATTCTGGGTGCATGCAACAGCATTGGGATGATGTGTCCTCTTTCTTTTGGCAGTTTTAAAGCAGCTTGATGGCAACTGGAGTGTGGTGGTGGGGTTCTCCACTGATGTTAATTGCAGGCAGAAGAGATGGCTATATCTTTGTTGTCTTTAGAATTTTGCTGTGTGTTTTGGCTGCTGATACACAGGACTGAGGGGCTTCTCTTGGCACAACCTGCACCAGCCAATGGAGATAACTCATCAAAAACCATCATTGCTCTTGCCTTCATGCTACTTAAATTGCCTTTCAGTCACCACGTAAGCCTGGCAATTTCCATATTAGTTTCTTTGTTACTAATTATTTTGGTAAGGATAGGTGAGGATGAGTGACTTTTGCTGCTGGTAAGGGACGTGAAAGGGCTGGTTCCCAACTCTCAGCTCAGCGTGTTACTGTTGCTGAGTGCAGACTTTGACCTGGGACAGGTGGAACATGGACAAAGTGCTCACAGAAATCTCAGTGTTTTGCTATGCAGTGCTCTGCACATTCCTTCCCTCTTATTCTTTCAAGTTCCCAAGACCAGATTTTGGAGCACCAAGTTCCTTATGGAATCAGTCTTCTGTTCTTCATAACACTTCAGGAGTTGTACTCCAGCTCCCTGGCTGGTCAGATGCCTCTGTTGCAAAGCATCCTCCTTATCCTGGTGTCAGGAATGATGGGAATGGGTGTTGAGGCAAGGGAAGATCCCCCTCTCCTTGGCCTCCTGGAAATGGGGCTGTGCTTGGCTTGTTGCCATGCATCTTTGAGTGGGACATTATATCTCTCTGCTGAGCTGAACTCATGACTTTAAGGTTTGTTTGGGTTTGTTTTGAAAGACTTGGATGCAGCTGTCTCAAATTTCCACTCAAATATGTTCATTTGGCCTTGCTTGTAATGAGCTGAATTTCATATTGCCTGTACTGCACAGTCAGCTTGCTATACAGAATCTTAACAGCTTTAATAATTCCCCTAACCATCCAATTAGACTAATAATAAAGGCTTAATTACATATCCAGTTAATCATCAGATTTGTTCACTGAATGGCTTTAATTGGTAGATAGAGCTGTTACACTATTCCAGTTTGAAAGCTATCACCCATTTTTGCTCACAGCTATATCCACCCCAATTGTTTTTTATGATTGGGATTTGACCAGCATTTATTGAGACAATAAAAAATCTCTTGAGCAAAGGAATGTAACCTCCCAGTGCTGTGGGAGCACCCTTGCACCTCTGGGTTCTGTGTTCAAGCCAGGGCCTCTCTTCACAGTACTCTGTACTGCCCATGTTGAAAGAATTCCAAATAGCAAATAGCTGCTTTACAGGTTTCCAAAAATGAAGATGTTCTGTATTCTGCCCAGGTAGTTCTTTCAAAATGACTGTTAAAGACTCTGGGACCTGGAAGCCCCTTGGCTTTGTGGGAATCAATAATGCACCACCTAAGCCATTTTGAAATAGATACTTCAGTAGCCCTGAGTCTTTTCTTATTATGGAAACATATAAATTGGCTCATCCTGTAAAACCCTTCAGTTTTAAAAATGAAAAACCTAATTGCCTTATGGACATTCAAAGAATGGAGGCGCTTCTCTGGGGAGATTTTGCACTGAACCAAAAGATGACAGAACTAGTTACTGATTAAAAAGAAAAGAAGAGTTAACCTCTTGATGCCAGTTGTCAGGATTTCCCCCACATATATTTCTGCCTAGTTTAATTGCTACTATATTTCTACACCACACAGATCTTATTTCATTTTCTTCAGGGTTGAATGGGGTAACTGGTTACAGAAACCTCATTGTCCCAGTCATGTTCCCTTCATGCTTTCACATCAAATGTCCTATACAACTGCAAAATAATTTTTTTCTTTAACAAGCCTTCCAGCATCCTGAGTTCGGAAGACTCATGTTCAATGTTGAGCTTTAGCTGATAATATTGACCTTTGCTGTATTCCATGAAGGTATCATTTAAAACTACCTTAGCTGGGGGTAGTTGGGGGGAGCAGGGGGAGTCTTCCAGTATGTCAAGAATAATTATTCTGCCTTTGCATAAATAATCTGTTATCAGAGGAGAAGAAATGGTGATATTTTTAGCAGGCTCTACACCCTGGGGAAGTAAATGACACATAAAAATGAACTTTCAAAGTCTTGGTCTATAGAAAAAGGAGCAGTATGTGACAGGGAAAAGAGTGAATTTCTGTGAATTAGTACAAGTCATTATTCGTGCCGTACACACTCGCTTCCTTACATCCCCTGCACTGCCGCTGGAATAGAAAATCAAACTCGCGGCCGCCTCCCTGGCCCCAGTGGCAGCCGCTCTGATTGGATGCCTCCTGCAGCAGGGCCGGGAGCATCAAGGAGCTGCGGGCCGGGGAACATGCAGAGCAGCCCTCCTTCAAGTGCGTGTCACAAGCTACCTTTAAATAGATGTAAGTGCTTTAGGTTTAACAGGCACCCCAGCTCCCCCTTGCAGCTCATTTAAGTGGGAGGAGGGGTGTACATACAGATCAATAGCCCTTTGACAAACTGTGTTTCCATAGCTGGATTCTTAAAAAAAAAAAAAAAAGAATAGAAGATTTCAGAAAATGCACAGATGCTGAACCTTAAGTATGAGGAATTATCTTACTTCAGCAATCTTGTGTTTAGAGTCTTGGGTTTCAGACTGGTTCTGGGAGCTGTAGATTTGTTTAGTATGCACATTGCACATAAAAATTAAACAATGTCAGTGAGAGCATGGTGTGTAACCTTTCGATTAACTTCTCTTCAGATAATTAATGTAGTTATTCATAATGTGCTTCTGTTCACAATACAAATCTAATACTTTCTGTAACAGAGGTTGAAAAAATCAAAGTCTTGCTGATGGAGCCCAGAGGTGCTGTGTAATGTCCTCATGCAGCAATTTGCAATATATTGATATCACAACAGCTTCTAGGTGACACCAAAAGTAATAGCTACTGGTCCTGGAAACCTGTGAGTTGACTCTTTGAGCTTTAGCATTTCTCTGTATCCCCAAATGTTGGCTCCTTGTGCGTCCCTCTTCCCCAGAGCATGGCCTGTCCTTTGGCAGAGGAAGGAAAAGGGGTGATGAACAGAGCCCACCAGTTCTCCACATACTTTTGAGGGCCAGTGGAGCCTTTGGGACTGCTGTGTTTGGTGTCCCAGCTTGCACTCTTTCTCCTCCTGGCTGGCTGCTGAGACATCTCCTGTACAAAGCACCTGAGCAGAGCTGTGTGTGGAGAGGACAAGCAGTGCTGGGATACAGGGGCTGTGCACGAGAGAGAGACAGAGCAGGCAGGTGCCTTTCTGTCTGTGACATGGCAAGAACTTCTAGAACAGGTTCTGACTCCTCTGGTGTAGACAACTTTGGGAAAGAAAAAGCTGGAGATGACTACACTCATCCATTGCCCTTGAAACTTCATTAAAACCTGGTTCACAGAATTAATAGTGTTGTGATGCACAGTGCCTCAAGTCCCCTGAAAATTTCTAGTACCAGTTTTTTCATACCCTGATAGCAGCTGATTTTTGTGTTTTCCATTATTTTCTTGTTTGCAGCAGCTTTTGGCTCTCTTGTTTTTCCTTCCACACTTTAAAGCATCTTCCTCTACACTGTTTAGCTGCTTGATGGCTTCCTAGTGAAGGGGCAGTTCCAGATAAGGGCTATACCTGTTCCTACCCTTACTTTCTCTTGTTCTGCAGCCCATAATGGCATAAGCCATTGCCTTACATAAGCCATTACATTTTTTTCTTTAGATTTGATCTTAGCTTAACAAACTGCTCCAAAAGTTGATAGGGATAAGAATGTAAAATGGATAAAGCTGAAGTGCATACTTTTTGTTGTTACATTTGAATGAGAAATTTTCAGAGGACACTAAGGACACTTCCCAGTAATGAAAGAGTTTTGTGCCAAATTTCTTCATTAAATGAAAAGAACTTGATATAATCTGTGATAAGGGGTATTTTTCTGACAATCTTCTAGTTCTCTTTCTAAATGTCATTAGCCTTTTTTATGAATCTCATTGTGAAAGGGATAGAAATAAAAATAATTTCCTCATCATTAGAGAATTCTTTCTAGGGTTACTACTTTTTATGCACCACTCTGCTGTGCCATAACTATCCCTGGTAACACAGGGCCCATTTCTTGCCTTGGTGAAGGCCAGTGATGCCTTCTGAACTGTAGGACTTTTGCTGTCATTTCCAGACAAAATTATTTTGCCTGCTTAAACTTCTAAAAGCTTTTTAAAAATCAGGACCTTGTCAGCTCTGTTAGTTGTGTCTGCTGTACCCCATTCACTGTAATCAGGCTGAGATTCCTATATCTGTCCCTGCAATTATGCAGTGTAACACATTGCTTACAACCATATCAGGAATCTTCTTGGTTTATGATGGTTCATTAAGTGCATACAATTAAGCATCTGTTCAAACTAAAATGTTAAACTTTATGGCATTTGCATTGACAACCAAGTGTGTTCAGTACAAATGCCACATTACAGTACTTGACTTTTTAATATTTTATTATGTTGTCTTGAAATTAACTTTTTACCCTTTCTTTCTTCACCCTTTTAGATTGTGTTTCAAGAGAAATGCTGAAGCTTGTTCGTGCTTCTCCAGACCTGTTTACACTTCTGCCCTGGCCTAGCTCTGTGACCTGTCAATTCTTGTTTGCCTCCTCTGTAAATTATATGAGCCTTGAGACCTTTTTCTTTTCACACTTTGCATCAAACATTATTTCTTCCTCCACATTTATTCAGCTCCATTTCAAACTGTTAAGTGTTCACTTTTATTTTTTTCACCCACAAGAGCAGCAATTAGTTCTTGGAAAGCTCACAAATCTGCAAACTATACCCTTGCTAAGTGAACTTGTCTTGTGATCCTATTACAGTGACTCTTCCTTTTTTCAGTGTGGATCCCTCTGCATTCCTACTGCTTGTCATGGTCTTGTCAAGCATTCAAATGGAAGCTCTTCAGGGAAGGGCTTTATGTTTAAATATGTTTCTCTATAGCTGCTGGAGTACTGTAAGAATAAATGAATGTTCAAGGTTAGGCTACTAAAGTTTATTTGATGTGCCAAAACTCTTCTGCATTTTGGAGCCACAAGAATGAGCAAATTCAAAGGTTTATGTCAATGCTTTAACTGCCAAATTATGAATGCAATGTAAAACTATTACAGCAGTGTTTTGATATTTTCCTGGTGGTCACCTTACCAAAGGGCTGTTACAGCAGAAGACAACACATTTTCAGATGCATTTGGGTCACAGGCCTTACTCTGAAAGCTACAGATGGGGCTGTCTGGATCTCACCCAGTCGACCAGGACTCTGCAGCCTTTAGAGACAGAAATAATATCTTGGTCATGCATATGTGAAACAAAGATTTGTGACAGATTGCATTGTATGCAATGGTTTTGATTGTTCATAGGAGATTGTTCATAGGGTTAAGGAACCAATAGAATCAGCATGAAAAAGCTGAAAAACATGCTGATAATATATGTAATGAAAATTAGGAACAATTTGATCTGATGATCATGTAGGCATATTCCAGTAACACGCAAAAGCTACGTTTCAAGGATGTGCCTTTGGGTCTGTTTTGTGCCAGTCTGGAGCATAAAAGAAAAAAAAATGTACTTCTGCTGATGGATTCAGTAGTTGAAGTCAGAAGTAAATCAGCTGGCCTATGTATAGAAGGTGTTCAGTGGAGTGAATTCACCCAACTTCTCGAGTTGCTCAATGGCAGCTCTTTCAGTGCTAGTCTCAGTTTTGAATATTAAATACTAGTTGTGTTCAGCTTTCTCTGTTACTGTACTGGCTGGAGAATAACTTTGGTTTTTTCCATCCAAATCCACTCTAATAACAATGTATTAATTAAAATGGTGTTATTAGTGAAAGAGACAGTCACTGTTAACCTTTTTTAACCACTTTTTTGTGTTGAGTTGAAATGTGATGGAAATCAGTCTCTCAAGAAATTATACAGGAACTTTTGACCATGTTTCTAATTTAAGATCATTCTGCTCCTTACCCTGGAGTTTTGGAAGAAACAGAATATTTGTGAGTCAGTGTTAGCACAAACATTACCCTACAAAACCAGGTATTGTTCATATAGTGGAAGAACCTGAAAGATTTGGAAAACTGAGACTGGTTCATATAGACATCTAAAAAACAGGTGCAATCCAGGTGACTTGAAACTTCTGAATATCTTTCAGCACTGTACATGGTGATGTCTGTTACTTTTTCACACAAGTCCCAGCACTTCATTGCTCTTGTTCTCTCTTTGTGTGAAAATAGCTGGGTTTACTTCTTCAGCCTTCTGGGAGAATTGACTAAACAGGAGGTAAATCCTTTTCTTCCTCCTTCTCTTATCTTTTGGATGATCAGACCATATTTCCCTTCTTTTCTCCCTAAGAAGTTTGGTTTCTCATTTTCCATTTTTGTCTCTCTGCTCAGCTGTAGTTGTAGCCCAGGCTGAGAGTGGGTGATGTTTGTGACAGACTGTGCCTGTTCTGTTCTCTGCTTCCTCTCCCTGGTGACTTTGGGCCTCCCTGCTCCCGTTCCTCCTCCTTGGGGCTGTGCAATCCCACCCGGAGGCAGGGCTTGGGCTATGGGACCAGTGGCTGCCCAGGCAAACTGCTTCACCTCCCTCCTAGATCAGCAGCCAGAAAAGTCTCTTCAGTATCAAGAAGGAAAAAAAAAAGATCTCTAAAAATGTGGCAACTCTAACAACATTCTGTGAAAGGTAGAAATTTGGAAGCATCACCACAAATTCTTAATTTGCTTTCCATATTTAGAGTTTTAGAAGTATCTCAGAAGTATGCTAGTGTGAAATTAAATTCAAAATATCAGGGATAAATTCAGCATCCGATAAAAGAAAATATTGTAGAAGCAGGCTAATATTTTAAAAATACCTAATTATCTGCACAATTAGCTTTTCAGACTACTTAACAAGTTATATGTTTTGCAAACCCTGTGTATTTCCATTGAGTCCTGTCTTAGGACTGAGGGATTTTCAGTCCTGGCACCCATTTAGAGAAATGAACTGGCATCACAACATTTGTTGTTTCGGGCTGACTTTTGTCACTGTGTTTGGTGATGTGTGAAAGACTCTTTTCTGCATACAAGTTTTATTTAAAACCTGATGAGTCTTGAGAGCTAATCAATTGCTGTCTGAAATTTCACTGTCTGAAAAGATACTCTTGTGATTATGTTTGTGGAAAAATATCGATGGAGCACTACAGCAGTAGGCACCATGTAAATCAAGTGGGTGCTGCCAAACCATGTAGTCAGAGGTGCTCTTGTTTGGGATACAGTGTTTAATGCAGAATTAGGATTAGCCTGTGCAGAAGCCAGGTCTGATAAGCCCCCTGGAGTCTTCAAAGATGAAGTCGCAGAATTTTTAAAATATATTGTCTATGGCTCTAAAGAATGAATAATGAAATAGACTTGCATTTGTTTTAACTTTAGTTTTATTTTCTTACCACTGTGGTGGTGAGCATTTGATGGACTCAAAGTCATTCTCTTGCATTTTGCAATTCTTATCTCCTTTATTTGTCTTCCATTATGGAATCTTTCTATCAAATAGGCAGTTGAGGGTCCCTGCTGCTGCTTAACATGAGCACAGTATGTTTCTGATTGACATCAACCAGAGAGTTCCCAGTGCTGCTTACTTGGACTGAGAGAACAGGCTAAAGCCCTCCTGCACTCACAAAATCCATCCTGAGAAATTTGAATAGCTGAAATGGAAGCTCAGTTATTTTCTAGGGGAATTACTGCTCATGTATTACTGGGAAGGGGGAGAAAATAATGTAGTGAGGAAAGCCTTCAGAAAGAGAGAAAGTAGGTGATAAAAATAGGGCATTTCCCTGACTGAATTTCCAGGCTGTACAGCGAGAGGCTTCACTCCTCCTTTTTTGACCTTAAAAAAATAAAAGGGGAGGGAAGGATGTTGGTACATCAAAACAATATTGGGGGTTTCTTAATAGATTGAAGCACTGCCCAAAAAAATGGTATTTGATTTTGCTGCTGTTGATTACACTGGAACTGGATGCAGCTGGCTTTAAAGCATTCTGTGATTCTAAGGAATGCAATGAGATAGTCCCCATCAGCTCCCACGAACCTGTAACTAGTTAGAAAGCTGGCACTTTAATTATCTAGCAATAGATCCCCTCTTCTTGCTACTACAACTTGATCTAAACTGGGCTTACAGTGTAAAAATAGTTCTGAGACTAATGCAGTTATTAAAAATAACTTTAAAAATCCATAACCAGTTGTATCAAATCTAAATTAAAAATATAGATTTTTCTTATGAGATGAAAAGTGTGCAAATATACCATGAAAATGAAAGTGCATGCGGTGGAAATATGTGTGTGTACAACATAATTTGTGTCTGTAATATAAAATTGTGTAATGTCCAGTGATTTCAGCTATAAGTGAGCCCCATCTGCTGGTGATGTAAAGAAACAACTAAAGTTGTAACTGCAGAGAAAAGATGCATAAAAAACTCTGAAACTCTTGGCAAAAGATCAAGGCCTTAAGTATATCAATTATATATATGCATTTAGGTGCAATCTAATCACCATGCTTCTTTAAAATACTCAGCTCTTAAGCATGAACTAATAACTTTATCTTAATAAAAAATTTTAAAAAAAAAGTATTTTTGGAAAGTTTGGAGACAGGTTGGTCTTTTGTCCTTTGTGAAGATTGAATTTTATTGCAAATTCTTGTGGTCTAACTTTTCCACATTTCTGATTCAAATAAAGATCAATCGTTTCTTCAGTTTAGAAAAACTATATTAAATTGGCTTTTTCTTTTGTGGCATCAAACACTTCCAGGAAAAAACTTAATTATCACAAACTCCTCTGGTTTTGTTGTGCAAGGCAGTAGCAGTGCACCAGCTAATGAGAACAAGGAGAATAATTAGAAGGGAAGCCCTGACAGCCTCTATGTGTATGAAATTCAAATTGGGCATTTCCATTGTATTTCTGCTCTGGTGTTGGTCGAGGTTGATTTGCTCTCAAGGCTTGTAGGGATTGTTACAGAGTTAAGGGCTGGCTCTGCAATGGTGGGACTCCAGGGCTCTGCTTTGGTGGGTTTTGGCAAACATTTTGGTTTCCACCTTTGCATGGACTCCCCATCTGAGCAAGAGCTGGGTGAGGTGCAGTTCCCAGGAGCTGTCCTGGGTGCACTGGGCTGAGCTAGCACAGAGCTGTGGGGCAGCTGGACAAAGGGGACTGCTGGGTGGCACCATGAGCCCCCTGTGCCCCTTGGCACACACCCACACCAGCCTCAGTCAGGTCCCAAAGGCCTTTTCTTGCTTGTAGACTAAAACCAGGCACTCTCTCTGCAGGCAGGTTTTGGAGAGCAGTCTGCCTGCTCAGCGAGGTCAGCACATTCCTGTCTTAAACCAGTGGATGAGCAAGGCTGGAATGGATATAGGAACAAACTTCAGGTGTGTGAGGTTTAGGAGTTCTTGTACTCCAGCTTCTCTAGCTGCACAAAGAACTGAGTTAAGATTAAGCATCCAAAATAATCAATTTCAGTTCTTTATTATTCCACTGGTAGGGGTTTAATTCGTATTAATTTATCAAAATATGCATATTTTTATATTCTTCTTCGAGTTCAGATGTTTCTAGCTCTGTACATCCTACACAGTTTTGTATGACCCACATTGCTTTTAATGCTGCCTAATGTAAAATTATTATATTTGGTGTTTTCATAAATGCAATTGGTAAGTTTATTATAATTATGAGTGCTCCAGTATTTGTAAGCAGTTTGTTCTGTGGTGACATGAGTCAGGGAGTGCCTGAACTGTGGCAGTGTGATCAACACTGGGATGAAGGGCAGGTGCTGTGGGGGCCTTTCCCCTCCTGAATGAGACGTGAGTGCTGTTAGTCTGTTGTGCCTCTTTCACCAGGTGTAAGTTAACATTGCACTCATGGTTTTGCTTGTTTCAATATGGCATCCTTTCTTCTGAGACTGAATATTTCAGAGTTTTTCTTTTCTTTTGTGTTTACCCCTGGTGTTTTAGAGAGAACTACAGAGGGAGAGGTGTGGCTGAATTCCTGTAGCAAAGAGGAAATGGATTTTGTGTACTTGAGTTCTGTATAACAACATTTGGGAAATCTTCTGGGCATTACTGGTTAATCAGTAATGTGATAACTCCTCCTTTTTTTTAGATCTTCTGTTATATTTCTGTTAGCTCTTGCTAAGTCACATTTTTCTTTCCTAATTTTTGTTAATGGCCTGCATGGCTTTCAGCTTTTCCTATTAATTATAACACTAAATTGAGGACCTCTTCCAGTGCACATGGTGTTCTTCTGAAAAACTTGGAAGTGCTTTTCTGTGAGAACATCTTAAAAAGCTGAGAATTGGAGTTATGGCTAAGTTAAGGTGGAGTTATGGCTTTCACTCCCCCACCTGAACTAATATTTAGTCCATTTAATGCTGTCTGGTGCTGTGAATTTGCTGTGAATCTCTGCAGAGAAGCTATTTCATGAAGCTTTGTGTATGGGGATTTTATGAGATCCTTCTTTTCCCTTCAGCGCTACCTTCCTGCACTGTACAAATTGTGTAAACTTAACCCTTTTCCCACTTTGCTGGAGGGCTGTGGAGGCTGTGATTTCAATTCTGACTAGGCTGAGTAAAATGATTTCACACTGCAATACTCAGCATTTCTCACAGAGACTTGTTTCCGTGTCGGTATTTACCTTTCTCTTTTAACCTTGCCAAGCAAGCCCAACACAATTGCAATAAAAATGGAAGTTTTTCAGTGTTCTTTATATAATGGATTTGCTTATGAACTGTTAATTGTGGCACTTACAACTGTGTAGTCAAAGCTGCTGTTCATTAAGATTTTAGGCCTAAAAATAAAAATAACACCAATGTCTTTCCTAGGGGTCAAAGTTGACCACTTCTGGTTCAGACTTGGGTAAATGCATCAGTGGTGTATGAAGCTGTAGTTTGCCTCTAAATCCATAATTGATAGCAGTTGAAATTGGAGCTGGCCTTGGTAACAGCAAAGAGCTGTGAAACACCAGGTGGTTGTAACCCATGGCAAAGAGAAAATTTGAAATTAGAAGAGGGAGGTGGACAGAAGGAATTAATGTTGCTTTGCAGAGGCAACTTCCATGATTTAAAGTAATTTTATGGGTGGGCAGTAGTAGGGTGGGTGCAAACAAATACAAGAGAAGAAATAACTACTAAGTAATGGATGTTATGTTAGCAGGAAAAGAACTAGACCAAGGGAAAGGGAAGGTGGGGTTTAGGAAATGTTATAAAAATATTTGAACTTGAATTACCATGTCATCTTTCAGGCAGGATAAATTATCCTTTGATAGAGTAAGATTTTTGAGAACAAGGGAAATATTACAGAAGCATTAACAGACACAGACCTCACTGATGCCTTATAGTGGGCACTGAAGTTTGAATAAAGCACCTTCACACAGAGGAAGTCATTGGCTCAGAAGATTTTGAGTGTCACCAGAATGAGTTTATGAAAACTTTGACAAATTATGCAGATTATATTATATAATTATGCAAATTATACCGTATACAGAGGGATGGCCAAGTTTGGCTGTTTATCCTTGTGTACTCCCTGGCTTTTCTCAATTGTTCCCTGCAAGATGATTTTCATAAAAACTGTATTATGTGGGAAAATACAAGTTTTATTGAAATCAAAAATTTCCACAAACCTATATGTTTTTGATGGTGGTTGTTGTTTGGGTTTTTTTATGGAGGGGAAAAAGAAGTATAAACAAGTCCAAATATTTTTCTGATTTCAAATTTGTTACAATTTCAAGAACTATTTTTGAATATGTGGGGTAAATGGAAAACAGTCTTTAAAAAAGTATTTCTAATTTTGTCTAATTTTATCATATCCCAATCTAAATGGACATTGTCCTTTTTCAATAATTATAATAGTTTGAATACCTGTTGAAAATTTAGACTGTAGGAATAGTGTTTTCCAAATATATAATTTATCAGCTTCTTCTGATTAAAAGAATGATTACAGAGCCCTGTAGGAATGGACTGAGAGGTAATCACTCTTAAAATAACAGAGCAATCAAAACATGAGTTTCTTTCAAGGCTCAAACAAGATGTGAATTCATTTAATATGTTGTCATAATTTCAGATAATTAAAAGCTGATCTAAAGACAGCAAATGCCAATTGAGAGAATTTAAGTTCTTAGAGTCATACTAGGTATTGAGAAAAGAGAATAGTGTTGTTAATACTGCTCTGAGATAGGTCCAGATATTTGCATTCAAGAAAATGCCATAAAGTGTCTTGCAAGTGGTTTTTAATTTTTACTTTGCTTTTTCAAACATAGTTGTCACTAAATGGTTTCATATTGCCTCATTAGAGACATTTCTTGAGTTGTGTGCTGTAGGCACACACATCCTTCTTTAATAAAAGTAATTTCAAATTGATGACTGCCTACAGCATGCTCAGCAGTATTTGGAGAAAAAGGTAACCTATTAATATGCCTGGATTGAATTATTTGTGCTCAAAAATGCTGGTTTATATTTTAACTTTATTTTAATATGAATATTCAGATTACCAAAAAAAACCCAAAAGCCTGCAAAATTTACTAGCTGACTGAAAAAAAAAAAAAGGAAAAGAAAAGCCCACCCTAAATAAAAAGAGAAAAACATTTAAACATTTTGTCAACAGTGTTTGGCACCTTCTTAAAAACACTCAGTAAAACTCAATATAATAACTTGATTTCTTTCTAATAAATGACCTTTCTTGGCAGGTAAAAAATCCTGTACAGAGACTCTTTGGGTTTAAGACCATAGTGACAACACTATTAAGGGAAACAATTTTCAGCCATCTGGAAAGTGTTCTCACTGCATCCCACGTGTGCCCCAGGAGCACAGGGTGTGAGCAGAGGCAGGGCAAGCCCAGGGCCAGCGCTCTCTCCATGGCTCTGCTGCAGCACTGGCTAGACCAGCTCCTCATTGTGCCTCCCTAAAATTCATGAGCTGAATTCAAGGGTTGAGAAAGTGCTTCATTTGTTGTTTTTAATCTTTTCGGGAGATCATGTGCTTATTCTTTGTCTGCCTGCAGATGTTCTTTAGGGTTCCATTCTAACCTAAATTATCCAAGGTTTTAAAAGCTGTTCCTGAAAATACAGGTGTGCTTCTGCCATCAGAGGGGGAGTGACAGAACAAGGGGACAAAAATTGTTTGAAAGATAAATTGCCCCACTGCAGCAATGCTTAGCTATTTGTTATTATCAGGATAGTACTGTATCACATGTTTAAAGTTCCTTCATTGATAACTTAAATATTGTTATGGCCTTTTAAAGAATTAATAGATTCCTCTTCCAGTAGGGCTGAATTTACTCCCAAAATTCAAGTTATCAAATGTAAAATTAAGTGCCTGGTGTGCATTAGGCAGTTTGACATCAGTCTCCAAGACCTCTCTAGATTTATAATACCAAGCAGTAGGAATATTTACTAATACTTCTGATAGTTGTAATAATTTCTCATTATCATTAATCATCATCTTGGAATGAAGTAGCTGAGTGGAAGCAACCCCATATAGCTGCTGCCATTAAAAGATCATTTGCCAGCAGCAGCACATGGCACTGTGTGGGTTGGCTCCCAGGCTAACTCCAGAAGCTAAACACAGTAGCTCATGTGGCACTGTGTGCTCAGTTAGGAGCTCATGAGTTGTTAATGACCCCCCTTATACCTATTTTTTCTCTATAAATCTTTGAGAAGTTCTTGTACAGAAACAATACTCTAATCTGCAGTTCTCCAGGTCAGATTGCAGTCTTTGGTGAAATTTGTCTTCACTGCAAGCACCTTCAGAGGTAATCTTCCAGCTTTCATCAGCTGGAGATGCAGGCTTGCTCATGCCTAGGAAGCTGAGGTGAGCACAGCATCTCTCCCATTTCTGGTAATGCTTGCAAGGAAGGGAACATTGCTGTAGCTTCTTGCTTGGGTAAGTTACTCTTACCCATGTTCAAACTGGTTGATGCTGATACCCATCCTGGAGGTGCAGGCCATTTGGGACACAATGTGAGAGCTGCTTGCTGGGCCACTGGAAATGCTGCCTGAAACTGGTGGTGCAGAGGAGTTGGTTTCTGTTGCAGGGGAAGAATCACTGGAGTAATTTTGTTGTGTGTATGAGTGTAGAATAGAAATCGTAATATATTTCTCTCTTGGTACTGTTTGTCTTTTACTTCTATACTGACTAAATCACTTGAAATTTGTGACTATTTATTTAGTTTCATAATCCCCTTGTGTGTAATTGAGTATCCCCATTTCACAGATAAGGTACTAATTGATTTCCTCGCATTATGCAGGGAATTTGGCAGAGCAGAGAGTTGAACACATCTCTCCAGAGCTTGAGATTCCCTCAGTACTTACTGGGCCATATTCTTTTTCTCTGTCTCCCTTTTTCCCCTTTTGTTCCTCTCCTTTTTTTTTTCCCTGCCCCTCAGTTTTCAGAAATGTGCCCTGCACTGTAGAGAGTAGACACAGATAGTCTCTGACTATAAATGTCAATTTAAAAATGTGGTTTAAATAAAAATCCAATCTGGATACACAGAGGATATCACTCCAAGGAGGAGGATGGATGGAAATGGGTGTCAAAGGACAGTGACAAAGTTTTGCATCAGTTTGCATCACGCAGTAGCCTCTGGATCCCTGCTTTAGGAAGCAGGATTGCATAATAGTAAAACAAAAAACTCTGAGTCAATGTTTTTCAACTTAAAAATGCATGCTTGCTTTCTTGCTGTCTTTTTTGCAGAACACCTACCTAAGACAGACAAGTATTCAGTTGTTGGTATGTGGAAAAAATGAAATTGCCCTTTGTTAAGTGCTACTACTGAGTTATGTGTTCTGCTTGTATTGAAAATTCTGGAGCTTGCTGAGTGTAAATGTTAACTGTGGTCACTGATACTGTGTTCTGATAGATACCCAACTAGAGATTTTCTTTCACTGTTTTTGAACATATAAAGCAAAAGTTACTTTGCTTTACTTGCTACCTTTAAAAGGAAACAAAGTTAGGGTGAAAGAATTGCTAGTACAGAAGCAATTCACCATGCAAACTAGTGTCACCAACTAAATTCCTATAGATGCTATGTATGTCTTGCTTGATGTAGACTAATTTGGACTCTGTAATTTTTAAGGCTTCAATACTTTCCAATATTCCATTAGAAATCATTATTTTAGAGTTATAAAACATGTATGTTCTTTTTTCCTAAGAGGCCAAAATGGCTACAGGTCTTTCAAGTTAAATACTGTACATAATTAGATAGTTTTAAAAATGTATCTTATGTACCCAGAAGTGGTTCCAGTCTCTTGACAACATACAAATAAGACAGATATTTTTTTCAGTGTGTGTTTACAAAGTTGCCTAGACTTTCAGTCAATATGTGGCATGGTAGCTTACACAAATATATGCTTTAGTACGTTTAAGCTGTAACTCGCTTAAGATGTAAAGATGAGTTGAGGAGCCCTCACTGGAGCTGATACTGCTTTGTATGTTCAATTATAAATGTAGAAAACAGTTTGAAACCCTCAAACATATCTGTCTTAACAGCAGCTAAAATCTTTTTTATGATAATAGTATTTGCTTGGAGGCTACAGTAGCACAAACACCACCTTTTAAAACCAATAGATCTCTGTACAGGAGTTCTCTTCTGACTTCCTTTTGGAAGGAGGTGATTATGTTTAACAAGGCAATGAGTCTTTCACAGGTTACCATTTCAGGACAGTCTGTCTGTGGAGTTTTTACACGTATGTCAGTGCCCTGCTGAGAGGTCTGTTTTTTCTAGAGGTGCCAAGCACCATATGTGAAGTGTCCAATTGTAATTAAGTTGTCTGATGTTAATAACAGCTTAGGTGGTTTCAAACATAAATCTGTGCTAACAGGCATGGTGGCTTTTGGGCTGAGGCAAGATGCAAGCTCCCAGCAAGGTTGCAAACATAAAGCACCATTTCAGGGCATATTGGATTAGAAAATGTAGACAAGCTTGAAAAGCCAGCTTGATATAAATCCAAAGCATTTCCTGACCTCTTTCTACTGTCAATTTAAAGAGGAACATATCTTACCAGGTTACAAGTGGGTGATTTGGTTCTTTAGAAAGTCATGATGCAGCTGCAACCTGGATTGCTCTTTGGCACCCAGCTAACATTCTAGCTTAATAGATGGGGAGCTTGATGCAGGAGGGATGGTGTTTTCTGAACCAGAAAAATGCTTGTTAAATAAAATCATTATTCTCAGTGCCTTCAGCATACACATCACATCCCTTCCCTTGAAATTCTTTGCTGTGATCAGAGCAAGGGCAACATACACTGATTGGACAGTCAAGATGTCATGAAGTGTCAGAGCCTTTGTTTTGTTCTGTGTTTAAAGGTTATGTTAGGACAGCAGTAAAACTGAAAGGGTTTTTCTGTAAAGTGAAGTAGCTTTATTTCTTCTTGTCCCTGGAAGAGGAGCTGATTAGCTGATTTTTTGGGAAGCCATTCTTTCATATACAAGAACAACAGTGACTCTTCTTTGTGGGTTATTGGAGCAAGAGGTATGTCCATTTACTCTTCTGGTTTGAACCGTTTGTACAGTCCTTGGAACTGCTGCTATGATTATTTTTTTACTGTGCTTTGCTTGTGTTCTTGTGCCACCAGCCATGTCAGCCAGTCAAGCCACTTCAGAACCTTCAAGTTATTGTCTCAGTTGCTCTAATCCTTCCTCATTCTAAGTGCTTTGACTTCTGCTGGATGCAGGTACCTCTCTGCATCTGCAGAATTCACAGGTTTTTGTTGGTTTTTTTTGCGTTGGGGCTTCTGAATTGCCACCACCACAATTTCAGGTGGATTGGAGGATAAGAAAATTGCCAGAGAAGTTGAAGTTGGTTGTGAACTAGCACAAGAGATGAAAATCTTGGGATAATCTTTTCTCCTGGCAAGAAGATTTTTTTTGAAAAATGGAGGAGGGAAGTTTTTTGCTGTTTGAGGCCATGGATATATCCTAGGGCTAGACAGGTGCCACAAGGTTTCATTCTGTTTAACTAGTGAAATGTTGTGAGTTTTTGTTCTCCACCAAACCACGTGGATAAATGGAAGTGGTGCTAATGTTGTGATTTGAGCTTTGTCACCCTTTGCAGAATGTGCAAAACCAGCCTTTGTAACAGTGCTGTAAGACCAGAAACATCCCAGGGTATAATGTGAAACAGAGCCGTGGAGAAACACAATGTCCCTCCTCTGCTCACGGCAGTGGTGCTGGGTTAATGGAAGCCTCCACTCTGGAATCACAGTGTGTTTGTGAGCAGACCTGTGGGTCCATGCAGACGCTGGGAGCTGCCCAGGCTGGGGGCTGTGGCTGATTGGAGCAGTCTCAGCTGCAGCCTGTGCCTGTGTGTGGGCACCGTGCCCGCGAGCCGGGGGAGGGAGAGCAATTCCTCCTCCCTGCAGTGGATTCATCCGGCACAGCGGAGGCCAGAGCGAGGAACTGTTCCCTGGAACCTACCCTGTGCTCCTGCTTCCTTAGCTCCAGGCCATTGCTCCTTGTCCTGCCATCTTCTGAGACCAGAGAATTCCCTTCCTTCATTTATATTATTACCTTGAAGGTATTTATAGACTGTGATTGAGGCCCCCTGAGTCTTCTCTCTTTGAGACACTGTAAGTTTAGCTCCCGAAGTCTCTCCTCACACATCTTACCCTGTAATTCCTCTATTGCCTCTCTGTATTTCTTCTAATATTTTAAACACTTTTCCTAAACTCCAAGCACCTGAGCCAGCTGTAGTGTATTGCTAAGCAGGGCAATGTTATTAATGCCTACTAAATATTCACTTTGCCTGTAACTCATCCAAGACCAATTCTAGTTTGCACCCTTCCTCATAGTATTATATGCTTCCATTTTGTGTACTACTGCCAAGTGGTAATTTTTTTCTTCTGCTTTTGTGGGTATCTTAGCAAAGTGCCAGTGCTTTTTAGTTCTACTTTTATAGTTACATTTCTTGCTTTATTCTTTGAGCATTTTTTTTTTCTTGCTGGTCTCAATTTTCTTTTTATGCAATTTTGTTTATTTGTAAAAATTTTTTTAGTTGACCTTAGCCATCAGTGTTTTAGGCCATCTTGTGCCTGCCTAGATGTGGACAAAATGTAGGATCCACTATGTACACAGATACTGAAAGGTGACCTGTGTAGTGATTATTACTCATCACTTTTCTCAAAAACAAGACCAATTTTATCAAAAGTATCAAATATGGTGCCTAAGAATTCACCTGCCAAACCATTGCTTTGACCACAGGTTTGATAAATTGAGGAGCAGATATTGTCATTGCAGGCTATGCACAAAAGGCTGAAGATAGAGGAATGAATCCTTACTTTCTATAATCTGCTAGCTCCTTTATGACAGAAGCTGAATATTCAATGTAAAGACCTGATTTTCTGTGATGCTGGTGGTCTTGGAGTCTTTCTTCCACCAGGATATTAAAAAATATCCTGCTGGTATTGATCAGACAGTACTGTCGATCAGCTGCTGCAGGAGAACTGACCCTGTAAGAGGAACGATAGTGAGCACTGAGCTGGGTGATCTTTTACTGATATTTGCCAGGTTTCCAGAAGGGGGTGTCCTAAAGCATGCCTCCATGTACAGAGGAACATCATTCCATCAGGGTGGAGGAAACCATTATTCTTGGCTACAAACAATCTCCAAAGACAATGAGAATGTGGATTGACAAACATTTATGGTACCAGTTTTGTCACTACACTAGTCTGCTGCTCTGTTATACTTAGACACTGATCAGTTGGTATAGCAGGCATTTCAATTACTAGATTAAAAAAATATGCTTTCACTAAATGTTTTTTTCACCTTAATATTTGTCTGTCAGCATGAGCTCATTATCTCCTGGCAAGGTTCTGTTCCATTGACATTATCTCTTAATTATATTAAAATGAAAGACAGAATTTTACTGTTCAAGAATAATTTCTAAAACTATAATTTATATTTAGACAACTGTGTCAATAAAGCAGAGGGAGCATGCTCTTCAGATTCTGTGTAATTGGATTGGGTCAGTCTGGTAAATCAATTCTCATAAATATGGCATGAGTGTTGTGATCTCCCCTGTCTGAAGCTGCTCCTTTGGTGGCTGCAGCAAGCTGAGCAGGCTGGGCACATGGACCCTGGAGTGCTTTCACTGGAACCTCCCTGGGGCCAGGTATGGTTCTTTGGCCTCTTGATTCACTAAGGGGACACCTTGCATTACTTTCCACTGCAATACAAGTCAGAGGAACACACTGACTATTTTTTATAGACTAATCAGTTTCCAGCAGTTCCTACAATTACAAACAAAGTATTGGGGATAGCTCTTCCAAGGAATTTAAATATCAAATAGGAAAAAAAATAGAACAAAATTTGGAATTAAGTTAACCTGTGCCAAACAGTGATATTAATTACTTGGTCAAAGTACAGACCTCTCCTGTAGTTTTAACTACAGGGCAGTTGTGATGAAATTGATTTTTTCCTTATTCCTGTCTTTTAAATCCTGTTCATTACTGGCAGTGTCTGAAAGCAGCCATCCTTTTAGTTGCTGTTAAGTGCAAACAGGAAGGAGTTTGCATTAATTTCTTTGAAGAAACAAATGATACAAGGGTGTACTGGAATCAGGGGTGGGAGAAAATGCTTTATTGAAGAGCTGATCATGGTCTCATAGTTAGGAATGAATTGAGTTTTACATGTAAATTGAGGTTGACCAATCTCTCTTTTAGTTGTGAATAATACTGTGTTTTCATAATTCCAAAACACGCTCTTTAAAGAGAGACTTAATTCAGATTACAGATTTAAAATTATTTAAGTGCACATTTTTCAAAACATTTAGTTCCCCAAGTCAAATGGTTTTCTGTCCTCACAGACTTGATCTTAGCTCTAAGGACAGAAGCCTGTAGTCTGTTTTGTGTAAAATAATAATATTTATTAGCTCTGCAGGGAACAAAGGGCATAACTTTGGATTGCCCCAATAAGTGAAGATTTCATCTTCTGTACAGTTTTAATTACTAGAATTCTTTTCTCACATAATTTTATATAAAAATACTTTCCTCTAAACTCTCTGCTGTCTGCCATCTCCTTCTGGTCGGGTTTGAAAAATGAGTGAGTATGAAAAAGTTTTAGGTGGGGGTTTATTTTTTGGGGTTTTTTTTGTTTTTAACAGAAACCATTTTTTGAAACAGCTACCAACTCTGTTTCAACACTAGTGGCCCCAAAATTTTAACCCACACTATTGGACTTAGTTAATATTCTCTGTGAGTCAAACCACTTCATTTCCATGCTGGTGAAGGCTGTTTATTTGTAGTTTAAGACTAATTCTGCAGTTTGGGTGTTAATAGCCCTAGGGATTCTTACAGTGATATCCAGCACATCCCTAATAATTTTAGTCTAATATTGATGTAACTTTACATTCATTGGAAATGTGTTCTTAGTGGTTAGCATAGGCAGGCCCTATGTAACTAAACATCCTCTCAGGGTGCCAGAAGTCAAGGGGTCCTGAGACAAGTCTGTGATGTGGAGTAGGAATTTATGGTGTGTGAAGCACAGGGAGAGAGGGAGGAAATTGTGGTCTTTAGTAGCCATTTGCTGCAGGTATTCATCATTTGGGGTATCCAGAGTTGTCAAAGTGGAATGGTTTGAGTGATCAAAATATAGTCAGGTGACAGTGGTCATAATAAAGTTTAGGTGACTTTTAAAATATTTTAAATACATTATAACAGCACTTAGCATCTTGCTGGTATCAGCTGAGATAAGCACAAATATAAGATACCTACTAATCCTTAGTAGGTATTTCCAACCGAAAGCAAAATAAATAGGCTGTCCATCTATAGTGCTGCTGTTTACATCAGCAAAAGGAGGGCAGATACACTAGTTTCACTGGATTTTTCTCCTTTATTTTTAAATTCACTCCTTTATGAATAAATGCCAGGGGGTGCAATTGTTTCCCAAGGAATGCAGATCTGCTACTTAAGGAAAGCAGAACACAGCCCTCAAATGTCCTCACCCATGAATGAAATCACCTCTCAGAAAATCTTTGAACTAAAGGTGTTTATTCTTCTGCATTTGTGTTTTGATTCCACTCACAATTTTCTTGTGAAATTTTATCCTTGTAAAAATGAATCAAAAATCTAGAGCAATGGACTCCAACTCAGACCCCAGTCAAACTTTGAGAAGCCTCAATTCTCTAGTTTTCACTTTCCTCAGACGTAGGAAACCTGTCCCTAAAGCCTTGGAGTCTGAGATATTAATGGATTTAGAAGAGGGAGAGATTCTCTGAGGAAGTTGTTGAAGGACTGTCTCTTTTTAAAATAGTCACTACACAAAGTAAATGATTGTGGTTTACACTGGAATATACTCTTCACAGTTTATCCCTGCTCCAAGTGAGACTCAGCTGAGAGCCAGGAGTTACTGCTCACCCTTGATATTTCTTTGGACTTAGGAACTGGGGTAAAAGGAGGCATGGTGGAGGTTCAG
The DNA here is from genome assembly GCF_035770615.1 of Melospiza melodia melodia. Classification (NCBI taxonomy): domain Eukaryota; kingdom Metazoa; phylum Chordata; class Aves; order Passeriformes; family Passerellidae; genus Melospiza; species Melospiza melodia. The sequence goes on along the minus strand of NC_086206.1, from coordinate 10,027,844 downwards.
GCTGGTTCCCAATGGGAAGGGTTTTTAAAATAGTAGCCTGTGTTTTGCCCTACTACACTGGTGAAAACTGCACGTATGATAGTCTGTCCTTAAGAAAAGGACAGACATGCAAGGCAGTAGTTTTTTTCAGAAATGTCAATAAAAGTAAATGTTTACTTGGTTTTTTAAGGAATCATTTCATTTTTCTTTCCTTCTGTTTTATCAGCTTGTCATTCAAGCTCCTTAACATTGTCAAAGACTCAGTTACATTTTTTAAACTAAATTTTTTAAACTAACAAGTGTTAACTTTTAGCTAAGTAAACATTCTTCAATTACTTGTGGTAGTCTATTACTTTTTGAGAAGAAATAAAGATTTATCTGTTGTTTAGGTAGTTGAAGGTATAACCAGTATCATTTCTGTGACTAAGACAATTCCAAATGTATTATGGCTAGTTAGATTTTCTCTTCCATTAGATCTTATATATATGAGAAATGTAGTTAATTCTTTTTTTCTCTCTTCCCCTCTTTCCCCTCCAGTTAATATATTGAAAAGATAAAGTACCCATTTTTTTCTCACTCTGTGCTTGGAATAACTCACTGGTATTGAAGACTCTCCATACTTTAGCACTTTTACTGTCCAGCTGACCTGCAACATTGCTGACAACATTATTCCAGGTCCTGCCAGCCAGATTTCAAAGAGATGAGAAGAAAAGGGTGCTGCTTCCAAAGGCAGCTGGGCTGCTGAGGCCAACAGGTCCTGGTGCTGCTGGTGACTGGAAACTGAACTGTGGTGATTCTACCTAATGGTCACATTGTTATCTCAAATTTAGTATTGTCAGTCCTATATTAAACTGTCTGATTGTGGTTGGTTCTGGAGAGGGTGTTGGATAGTTACAGGATGCAGAAGAAGCACACTGGCTGTTACTGTGCTGTGCCCCAGAGCCATGTCCTGGCAACCAGACAGAGAATATGAACTGAGCAGTGCCACTGTATCAGGGCAAGGCCAGCTTGCTCCAACTGGAGCAGTACCTTAACCATTAAATTAAGCTTAATTAAATTGAGGGCAATTGTAAAAGTGTTTACTGTAGAAAAGCATTTTGAACAGGGGAATGATTTAATCAGCTACATTTCTGTTTGTGTTGTCTCATAAAGGTTCCCAGTGTGTGTTCTCCATACTGAAAACTTGAGGAGCTATAAAAGCCTTCAGTGAACATACTAGATTATAACACTTTTCCAAAACAAATTTATATTGCAAATGCTTTTTATACTTTTAATCCTTTCTTGAAAGAAATTTTTCACTTTTTATACGGACAGATAAATGTATTATCTCCTTATCTGCAGCTGAATCACCATAAACCAGCATTTTGATGGAAGAATTTCACTACCATGGGGTACATAACAGATTTTTTTCCTGCCTGTGGTTTGGTGTTTAGAAAATAGCATGTGGCTGTTGGCCATGATTAAAGTGACATTTTCGGCATTTTTAGAGTCCTGTTTTCAGGGAGGTCTTAAAAATTGCACAAATGAGAAGTTTTCAAATGTTCAGGATGATTTATGTTTAATCTCTGTATGTTCAGAGTGGACTACCAATGGCAGGCTTTGGAGACTTGTTATGAATATGACTGGGACCAAAGGCACAGCACAGGTAATTTTTGTGTCAGAGCTGAACCCCCATTGACTAGAGGAGAAAAATTGGCTAAATTTTAGGTGTGGAAGATTTATAGTAGAGTATTCTTCTCTTCTGAAAGCAGAAGGTGGAGCTTCATTCATGTCCAGTCAGTGATGCTTTTCCTTAAGCAGCCACAGATTTTCTGGGCTTCCAGTACCTCATCACTCTCTTAAGTGAAGAATTTATTCTTTATATCTATCTAGCCTAAACCTGCCGGTTTCAGCTTAAAGCCATTCTCCCTTGTCCTGTGATTGCATGCTCTTCCCTCTGTGTCTTTCCTGTAGGCCTCATTTAGCACTAGAAGGTGCTGCAAAGTCCCCCTGAAGCCTTCTGCAGGCTGAGCAAGCCCAGCTGTCTCAGCCTGTCTCCATGGGAGAGGGGTTCCAGCCCTGTGAGCCTCCTCATGGGTCTCCTCTGCACCCACAGCTCCACGTCCCTCTTGTGCTGGGGGTCCCAGAGCTGGGTGCAGCACTGCAGGTGGGGTGGCAAATGGGAATCTGTTTGCAGAAATGCATTCAATTAAACCAATATATCTTTTGACAGAGTAGAGGAATTATTCACCTACAACCTCTCGGAAGGTGGAATGTCAGAAATAAAACACTCACACAAAAGTCTAGATTCACTAATCTGGTGCTCCCAGGGACTTCAGGTCATCTAATAGCTTGATGAAACAGAGTAGCTCAAAGAAAAGTGCTTCCTCTGGGATGGAGATATCTATAGCAATGGACTTTTCACAGAGCTATTGGAAGATCAAAAAACTAACAATTGTGGGATATGATGTACTGAGAGCAGCTTTATGGGACAGACTTGTGGCTTTTAATGATGATAGGATATGCTAGATATCAGACTGGAGAGATTAAATAATATATTTGTTATTAAATGAGAACTTAACCCACACTGCTAGAGGGAGGCAGTATTTTTATGATCTTACATGGTGTAGATTCCTCTTAACACTTCACAAGAAGACCTAGGAGTGAATCTATGAAGTTTTGATTGAGGTGACCTTTAAGTACAAGAGGGGATGACAGATGGAAAAACACACTCTAAACAAGCTTCAGTATGAAGATTTTTCTCCTTGTTTGTCTCTGGTTTAAAGTAAAACATTCTATAAAAGCCACATAAGGGAAAAAAAAACCCCAAAATACAGCTTTTTATGTAATTGACCGTTTGCTGACAGGAATACAAATCAAAGCCTTGGCACCTTAATTTTCTGCTTTAATTTGTAATTGTAGCCTGCTTGAGTTGTATGTGTTGGGCATTTCAGATACAACTTCTGGAGGGAAGCAGCCTTTCCTTTCAGGCAGTCACTGATGTGAAGGGCAGTGTGTGGCCCCAGAGAGCAGGCATGGGCAGGGTGCTCCCTCCAGCCCCTGGGAAAGCTGTGGCTCTGTAGCCTCTGTCCAGCCTGGCTTGCCACCACAGCTGGGCTGAGTGGAGGAAAGTGAGCCCAAGATATTCCTCAAGTTCATGATTTTGGTGCTGTTCAAGGGGAACGGAAGGATGGAAGCAAGCAGGGTGGGATGAGATGGCTGCCAGCACAAGCCTCTGTGTCCTGGGAGAAGAGTGGGTTCTGCATCTTGTAGAGAAGAGACATGAGAAGAGGAAGAGGGGCTAAAGGGATTTGTGCCTTTCTTGAGGGGGGAAGAGGGTGGAAGTGTGGAGGGATTGGATGAGAGTCAGGCAAGAGGAGCAGGCGTCTCTCTGGGCACTGGTGGTGTAAGAGAAAAACGAAACTCCTGAAGGGATTGGGGATCATGTTCTCACATCCCAGGCACAGGGCAGCATGGTTCCTGCCTGGACACCTTCCAGCTCTCATCCCTGGGCTTTGAATTTCTCAGGTTGGTGTCCTTAGCAGCAGGAGGGAAGCAGCTTGGAGCGATGAGAGAGGTGACAAGTCCCCCTGGAGCTTTGCTGCTGCTGCATGGCCTCCCAGGCTCCTGCACCCTTGTGTGGAGTTTTGCTGCTGCCAGTGGTAAATACAAAATATATTCTTTTGTTCCTCCTCTTTTAGGAGGGGAAATTAACTTCTGTCTGTGGTGCTGGAAAGCTCTGAGCAGCATATGACATACAACCATCTCAGTTAATAAAAGGAAATAAGTGTCCCCAAAATGCTGCACCCAGAGATCTGTGAGCCTATAACAATGTAGTTAAAGCTGAATGGCCACCAGCAAAAAATGACTTTCAGGAACTGTAAGTAATATGATGGTTGGAACTAATTTTTAGTCTTGCCACAATTCTTATATGGGACTTCAGCCATTTGAACAGCTACAAGACCATGTCCAGATTAGGGTATCAATATCTGACCTACTCCCCACCTCTGTCCCTCAGTGTTGTCCTCCACTTTTTCTTACAAGAAGAAATAGGAGCAGCTGAAATACTGCTTCTGTAGTTAATGTACTTGGCTACAAAAATAGCACTAGCCTATTATTTAATTTAGGAAAATTAGAAGGCTATTTCTGACCCAGCAACATAAGAAATTGAAGTCTATTTGTCACCTGCAAACACAGAGCTCAGACAGCAACAGCGCAAACTTCTTCATGTTGGTCCCTAGTGTGATACTAATGTTGTCTGGGAGGAAGAGAATTCATTTTGTGAACCCTGCTTTAGAGAAAGGATTACCTATCGTGCTTAATTGTGTGCCTGCTTAGGAGGGTGTGGTATGGCTGGGAACAGTGCTGAAGGTGCTACACCTGTGATCCCAGGGTAGAGATTGAGCTTGCTTTCAGGATGAAGGAACAGCACTCATAGTTCTTGCAGAAAATGAGAATAAATATAACAACTCCTCTCCCAGGATGCACTTGCTTGCAATCAAAGATTTAGAGTTGTGCAGTCTTCAAGTGTGATGTTAGTGTGGACAACCAAACCAGTATGGACACATCACATGCTACATTGTAACTGATTTATAATAAAGTACCAAGATGTTATTTGCTCACTAAGAATGTATTGAGAAGATAATTAATTTATCAATATACTTTTTCATGTACTTAACTTCTATTTATTTACTTAGAAATAGATGTGCATTATTATTTGCACTTTCCAAATTTGGGTTCAGAGAGACACTGTTTCACTAGGAATTCAATACAGCCATTGAAGTTTGTAGTTGTGGTTAAGAGCATGTTAAATTGTCAAGTACTATATTGTTGTGCAGTGTATTTTGTGGGTAAAATTGTGGATGCATTTATCTTTCTAAAAATCTGCACTAGAATTGTTTGAAACTCTGTCCTCCACATACTGGCACTGTGCACTGGGGCTGTCCCATTCCTGGGAGTGCTCAAGGCCCCGTTGGACAGGGCTTTAAGCAATCTGGTCTAGCAGAAAGTACACACGGCAGGGAGTTGGAATGAGATGATACTGAAGGGCCCTTTCAGCCCAAACCATTCTGGGAGCTGTGACTCCAGCTGCTGGCCCTGTAACAAACTGGTTTGCTTTATAGTTTTTAGGCCTGTAGGCTGCTGTCTTTCAGGAATACCAGCATCTGTGGAATCTCTTGGAGTCTGTCAGCTCAGGCTTTCCTATTTTTAAGAATTTGTATTCCCTCAAGCTTCAACTCAGCTTTGAGTGTTTCAAATTGTTTTAAGCACAGACTGATTCAAATAATTTCAAACTAGGGCTGTATTGATTCCATAGGAGTTTTGTGGTGACATTAACAAAGAAAAGGATTGCATCTCTCATTGGCATGGTGGGAAACACGGCCTGCGTGTTGTGACAATGATTTGGCTTTCTTGGAACAAAGATCTTCTGAATTTCTTGGAGTTTGGGTGATACACACAAAGTTTGAAACTTGGCTGTTGTAAGCCAGAGTGTTGTCCAGTTTGGAATGAGCTGTAACTGGCCTTGTGTTTCTGTTTGGATAAATGCAAAAGCCTTCACCAACTTTTTCATTGAAACTGCGTGAATTGCCAAAGTAGTAATTAGGCTGAGGTTGGATCCCATTCTCTGACTTATAGCATTGCCTCACAGAGAAGGCAGCAAGGGAATTATTTACCTTTTAATTGTAGTTCTCTGAAGGTGGGAGTCTCTATGGATTGATGCTCAGGGGGTCTCAGCTGTTGTGACCTTGGGTACTGAATGACTAGATTAAATGGTAAAGTTTAGAACTGGTCATAATGAGTTAGTACAAAAAGATGCCTTGAGGGGTCTATATGGCATATCATAGCCCCTAACTCCCAAATCCTTTTCAGACTAATTATAATAATTAGAACTTAAATAGGAATAAAACCCCATCTCTCAGGGGGAAGTGGGAGGATGAGTGTGGCTCTAATAGCGGACACCATGCTCAGAGAACTCAATTATAAGCAAGTAATTTTCTTCTCTCCAAAAGGTAATTGGCCTCTTCCACATCTCTTTTCTCACAGATGATGGGGGAGAATTGTGTGGAGAGGGTGCTTGCTGCCAATAGGAGCCAGGATTGCTGGTTGATGTGTGGAAAAGAAACCCAGCAATGGCCTTAATATTCTGCACTAAAAAGGAAATATCCTGGACACTAAAAATGCCCAATAGGATAAATATGGGAAAAAATGCAGGAGTTCAGTAGGTGGGTGTATTGAAAGTTGTCTTCACCACACTGGAGTTAAATGACTTTCATACAGACCCAGAACAGGAGCAACTCTCAAAGCTTGCAGTTGCATCTCAATATCCCATTGTTGAGATCACCCCCCAAAGTATTATAACTTGGCTTTAAGTATTCCTCTGAGACTGCCAGTAGTGGCCAGTTAGTTCAAATGTGGCAACAAACTTCTGACAAACAGTATACCTTAGGTTTTGCATTTTTAACATGCATGTGTAAATTTCCCTTTTTTAATAGCTTTTGTTAAAGAGTTTCACTGTAAGGTATTGCCAAGAAAAGAAGCTTCAAGGGAAAGTCTGTACACTCCTCTCTTGGTCCTGTTCTTCATTTTCATACCAGGCCACCCCAAGCAGCTCTCCAGCCTGGAAGAGAATGCAACTAAAGGATCTAAGTGAGTTGAGGTTTGCTACTGCAAAATTAAAAATACTCTGCTGGTATGCAGTCAAGCTTAAGAGGGGTTTCTGGGCCTTAAGAATGCTTATGACGCCTTATAATTCAGGAAATCTGATTTACTGGAAATGTTGATTACAAGTCTCTGCTGTACTGGTTTTGGACAAAGCCTGCTGAACAAACCTGTGATTGAAGTTAGGAAATTGTACAATGTCCTGCAGAGGGCAGGTTACTGGCCAGGTTGATATCTTTAATTTGACAGCTTTCTAGTACCTCTGAGATTTGCTTGCAGTTAGTAAAATGCATAAAATTCTAGAAGACTAACATGTGGCTTTTAGTTTTAAAGCATTTTGTAACTGACTGATTTCATCTGACAGTAGTTTCAGAACAGATAGCAATTGTTTACAAAACCAGATGTTTTTATCTCATCTTCTATAATTCTTTGCAGTCAGGAGGGAAAATAAATAATCCACTTTCCCAGAGATATGTCTTCATATAATAACAGGCTGTCTTCACAGTCTGTGTGGTCTCTGGTCTGAGAGCATTAAAACTCCAGACGTTCAAATCTCTACATTTTTAGGCATCAAGTAGCAGTCCTTATCTTCCAGCTGCCCCCAAATCACAAAGTTAGTGTTCAGGTGTCTTTCTATTTGCTGTGGCATATAAGGATACATCTAAAAGTGCAATTACCCCAGGAGCTCCTTGGCTGGAAGGTATAACTGAATGTTCTCAGATTTCCAGTTATGGGTAGAGAACTGCACAACGCTGTGCATCTGCAGGGGACTCTCTGTTACTACTCACATCAAATATTGGCAAACTTTTAACTAAAAAACCTCTAAATGGTGTTTTTAACCTCTCTGGCATTCAGCATCTGTAAAAGCTGTGGTTGCCATAGTAGCAAGTTGTTGCCTGAGCAATAGTGTTCTTATGATGTCATCAGGAAACAGCCTGTTCCCAGGAATACCTTGAACTCTATATAGAGGAGTGCTGCCCTCAGTGTAGTTCAGTATGGAAACAATTAGAAATGCATGTTTTTATATTGTTATGAAATACTTCTTTTCTATGTGCTGGCACATCTTGACATCTGTGGTGGAATTTTTGAAGAAAACAGGAGAATTGCTTTGAACTTGTTGAAGAAGGGTTATTATGTAAAATGTGTATCTGATGGTGAGTGGTTTTTACATTAACCATAGTGGCTACGTGCCTGTCTGCTATAGACTGGCTATTGTTTAACTGGAGTGTTTTATTCTGTGTCACAAAGTTCATTCCAGTTTCTTAGTTCTGTTCCTGAAAGAACTACAAGTTTAAAGCTTCGTGATGGTATTCTTCTCTGTTCTCAGCACTTGACAAAGAGTGGCCTTTTCCTTGACATATATTTCTGTATAGAAGTAATTGGCACTCTGTGAATTCTACCTTTTTTCTTGCTTGGATTACTACGTGATAAGTAACAGCTCTGAGATGGTGCACACTGGTGTGGGAGTGGCAGCAAGGAAAGTTGTTGTTTTTTGTGCTCTGTCCTGCACACTGAGTTTCTGCATGTCTCATCCTAAGTTTTGAGTAGAACAAGCCACATAACCACTCTTACAGCTTTTCCCAGTGCATTGCCATGAATCCAGGAGCCTCTGCATGGCACATGCACATGCAGAATGACCAAGCATCTCACCTGGACCAGAGTGTTTGCTGAGACTGTTGCTTTCTGGCAGGCTGTATGAGTTCCAGCAGGGATAATGGAGCCAGCACAGCTATTTCTCATGCCATAAAACATCTGCTCTGTTGTTAGCCTGGTGGGTCAGTCAGTTCTTCTGTGGGCCACAGCTCTTGAGGGGTCCAGCCCTCTGTGCCTACCTAGGGTGGGGAACCCAGGAAATTCTTGGTCTGAAACTGCTAAACCTGTGTCACACAACCAGGGCCCCACCTGATCTAAGTGTCTGCCCTTATTTCATTTTGTGCCATCATATGGCCCCAGTCATCCTCTGATCTTGTTTGACCTGGTTTTCAACAAGATATGCAGCACGAGCAGAAGCTGCCCTGCCTACTGTGTGGTCTTGCTCGAATGCTGTTGGTTTTTTTTCCTATCTCCTTTAAAACACAATCTGCTACCTAAGATATTTTGCAATCTAATTTTTATCCCCAGTGCATGCTGCAAAGGTGTTGATTTCATCTTAGGAAGAAATTATTTGCTTAACTGTGAGGGTGATGGGGCACTGGCACAGGATGCCCAGAGAAGTTGTGGCTTTACCATGCCTGGAAGTGTTCAAGGCCAGGTTGGATGGGGCCTGGAGCAACCTGGGATAAGGAAAGGTGTCCCTGCCCATGGCAGGGAGGTTGGAACAAGATGATCTTTTAGATCCCTTTCAGCCTAAGCCATTCTAGGATTCATTTTAAAATACTCTTAAGATTGAGCTTTTTGAAGCCAACAGAACTTGAGCTACATAGATGGAGAAAAGTGTTTTTAAGGGAATGTTTACACACTGTGCATCTTTTGTGCACTTGAAGTCAAATGAAATGTTTTGCAGAATCTGTTGTATTTATTCCCAGTCGCACTGCCTTTTATAAAATAGAAAGGATTATATTCTGCAGTTAAAGATTAGCGGTTAGGGTTTTTTTTTAATGGATATTTGTTAAAATTATGTGATGACACTGAAGAGAAAAAATGCTGTTCTAGTCTCTTCTTTCTTCCAGAAAAAATGCTAATTGGCCTGTTCTGCTTTTTAATAGTGGCGTTTATTACCTATTGAGGCAAATAAATTTGTTTCATTCCCATTTACTTTTATTCCCTTGGAAGGATAGTTAATTTATATTTCATTTCATGTAGGACACTCTGGACTTGAGCTGTCTTGTAGCAGAGAGAGCTGGAGAATGGAGCAACAACCGTATTATTGAAGAGCTCCATAGCCACAGACTGGGAAAAGCATGATCGGATGTGATTTTCAGAACAGATGCCCAAGCAGAGTTGGCAGTTAATTAAAAGCACTATGTACTTAATGATTAACTAATCACAGCGTGATGGCATTCAACGGAGATGCAAGAAACTTCTCTGCTGGATTCAACAGAGAAACTCCTAATGTCTGCCTTCAGGGTACTGTACTTACAGCCGTTTGCTTTTGCATCACCAGCAGAGACAACAGGAGCAGTTAGGCTGGCAAATTTCATTAAGCATTGCTTAGTTAAAACTTTAAAAACAGAAAAGATGAGCTTAGTCAACTCTGTATCTGCTGTACATATAACACAGTGTGTCTTTAGCAATGGTATTTCACAGCCATGTTGTCAAGCAAGTGATGGCAAAGCACTGTGAACATTTAATCAGACTTCATGAGGAAGGTGCAGTAAGTATTATTTCCATTCTACCATGAGTAAATAAGGGAGAGAGAGATTACACATCATAAGTGACATATCTGTAAATAACAGTCTGGAATGTTCTAGATATTCAGCAACTGATGGTGTTTCTTTCTGAGTTTTTTGCAGCAGAATTACAGAGTCATGCTTACAGTGTAACACCTATTCATTTCAAGTGATTTTATTTTCTTTACCACTTTTTCCAATATTTTATTCTTTTTAATTTTACCCTCAAGTATTCAATTATTTTGCACAGGAGCTGTCTTTTTGCCTGGATTTATGTGCAACACCTAGTACTATAAGGTCCTGTGGTGTGACAACACAAATAATCACGATATTGCATCTCTGCATTTCATAGATTGTGATCACAGAAAATCTAGTTATGTGCAAAATTCAATGCAGGAAGCCGAGGCATTTTCAACCCAATTAGAAAGCAAATTTCTGAGAAATCTCTGGGGTGATTGCTTTCTTGTCACAATTCTGCTTCATGGTGTGGATGCAGTCCAGATAATTAGAGCTAGAAAGAAGAATGACAGTGGATTAAAAAAAAATTACCATTTCAATTCAGTGATGATACTGAAGAGAACATTTTAAAATTATTGTTAGAGATTGCCAAAGATAATTGTTCCTGGGTGATCATGTTTGGCAATATAAACCTGCTACTTTCACCAGTAGTGAAGCGCTGGCTGTGAGGATGCCTGGGTCCTGCTCCTGACTCACACAGGCTGCAAGTGCAGGATACTCAGCCTCTATCTCCTCGCTCCTCAGATTTGTGGGTAGCAGAATCCAACATGGGAAGAGATGCTTGGATTAATTTTGCACATACACTACGCACAAGAGATTTTTGACTGGAGCAGGGTATCCCACCCAAAACCAAGGCAAACTGGGCTTATTCTCTTGGTACAACTTGAACGTGGTTTTCTTCCTGGCAGTTAGGTCTAATTCAGGAAAAAAACAGGGTTTATTACTTCCAGCTTTTGCCATGGCCAGCTGGTGTGCATGTTCTGTGTTTCGGTGCAAAATTAGCTTTTCCCAAAGCAAAGCCTTTGGAAGTATAAGCAACCAGCTTTTCTTTTTCAGGCAGTAGGTGGAACAATAAGACTGGCTGGTGCCTCTGTGGTGGCAGCAGCCATTCAGCCCACATTCCCATCAGACAGGGTCTGGGTCCCTCCATCACCCTGATAACCCTTTCTGCTGTGTTTGCCCAGTCCTGCAGCTCTGACTGCTCCAGCAGTCAGATGAGCCATGAGCTGCAGACCAGGCACAGGAGGTAAAGGTGTCAAGTAGAGGTCCAGTTCCTTGGTACCTGGGTAAAGTCCAGATATCTTTCTGTGTCCTCATGGCACTGCTGCAGTTTTCTGGTGCTACCACAGACAGGACAAATTTGTTTTGCTCTGCATGTCACCTTGCGACTGCTGGCATGTAACTGTGCAGAGCTGAGACCTTGTCCCAGAGATTTGCATGTGCTGACTGGAACACATGGACAGGGCACCCAGGGATTGTTGGCTACAATCCAAAAGCCCAAAAAGGTAAGACACCTGTCAAAATCCCTGATTTTTCAGTTTCAGGTTTCTGGCTGCACTATGGAGGAGCCAATACAAAGTACCTAAGCTAATGATGAATCCAGGACAGTCATTGCCAAAGTAAAGCTGCTTCCAGACCCTGTCAGAAAAGGAGAGTCTCCATGGCTGCAAGGCTATAGGATGGCTATGTGCCTTTGGAGTGGGAATGTTGCTGGACTTCTGTGGAAGTGTATGGTTGGTGCATGTATCTCCAGATTTGGGCACCCCTTTTTTGGAAGGAGTAGCACCTGTTTTTCTCCATCCGAGTAATAGTGAAGAAAGAGATCAGAGGAGATGGACCTGTCAACAAGCTTGCCAAGAGAAGTTGTCTATCTGTTAAGAAAGTAAAGTAATAGTGACTTACCAAGTTAGAGGAAAGAAGGAAATCAAATAATAGCACAAACTGATCTGAACAGAAAAAAACAATGAACAGAAGTGTTGCTAAAGTGAATGTGCTCAGTGCTTTCCACATATAGAAGAATGTACTGGCCTTGTTTTCAAGGCAGAAAAACAAAGGGAGGAAGTACAACATGAGCAAAGCCTGAAGTGGCTCCTCTCCATGGTAACATGTTACATGAATAATATCTTTTTGGTGATAAGGCAAGTGGGAAGCTCTTGAGCCCCACAGGAAAGAAACATCTCAATCGTCTCTCTGTGCCTTCTCTGGGATAAATAAGCACACCATGGATGAGAAATACTTAAAATACTTAAAATAATATTTGGGTTCTGTGGTGTTACTTTGGCATCCTAATGGACTGGTGCCAACATATCAGAATTTCCCATGGTCTTTCTACTTTAAAAAAAAGGCTCATAAAAACTTATGTTACTTTTAAAAAGGCAGCTCATTGAAAAGACCACTGTTTTAATGGGAAGTTCCAGTGTTGAAGTGCCTATTACAGTATCCTGGGTGTAGGGAAGGCTGACCTTTCTTACAGGACAGCAACATAAAACTGAGACCAGTGGGAAAAGCCATGAAAGAAAAATATTTATCTTTTTTTCAGATTTCTCTGTTAAGATTCTCTAGGTTTTCAGTCACTTCAGGACAAAAGCCCAGGAAACAGATGCCAAGAAACAACACAAGCAGAAAGCATCACTAGTGGTGGCTGAAGCACTGAGTTGCTCTGTGGAAGGAGCCAGCCCCAGTCACACGGATACCAGGATGAGTTTTTGCCTTTTCTTTTACATACATTTTGTACAACTTTTATGTATCCTCAGTACTCTTAGCATGCATACTTGTAATTCCTTAAGTCTGATAATTTAGCACAGTCCCAGTACTCTGTTAGGCCAGGAGACCAAACATCCTAAAGGCCTCCTAGAAGGAGGCCAGAAAACCCTACAATATTTTGGGAAACCAAGGTGCCCTCTAGAACAAATCCTGTAAAGTGGAGATTTGGCCCCATCCTCAAATGGGAGAATATCACACCATCCATCCAGGCCTGCCATTGGGGCACCCTTGTTAGATCTGCTAATTTGTAAGGTCTATAAATTGTACACACAATCTACTGGGGGAGTGCATTGTGGCACATCCCACCTTGGCCAAACAGTGCACCACAAGGATCCTTATTGAAACACCAAGGCAAAAACCCCTTATCCCTTAACTGTGGCTGGCTCTCAAGTTTTGAAAACCAGGGAGAGGCATCAACATGAGCTCAGCTATGGAGCCCTGATGTTTGCTGGTACAGCAGTGGTGGGCCATCAGAAGGAGAGTTCTGATGGCATTTTCTGCCCCCTTCCCTTGGTATTTACTTGACATTGTCCCTTCCAAGACAAACAAGCTGTCAGGAGGAGGGGGACAGAGACAGAGGGCGTGGTGATCTTGCTGATCAGGGTCTGTATGTGCACCCATGTGAGGGTGAGCTCTTCTCTCTGTCGCTTCCACAGCAGCTGGCCCATGCTCTGATTTGCAGCATTGATGAAAAATCAATGCTTGCCAAATGGAGACAATTAAAAAGTCACAGCAACAACATTAAATCAACAACAATAAATTAAAAATCAACAGCAACAACAAAAATGTTGAAGTTAGTATCTTCAGGTTATGGAAAATAAGCAAACTTGCAAAAATATTTGGGTTTTGGGTTTTTTTGGGGTTTTTTTTTGTTTTTTTTTGTTATAAATGCCAGAGACTGGTATGAAAAGATTGCTTGCAGTGAGAGCACTGAGCTGGGCTGCAAGGAGCTGATTTCCATGACCTCTGGAGAAAGGATTCTATGTATAATTGTTAAAATGAGAAAAATCATTGACATCTGAGATTTAACCTACAACACTTACTCACTAAGTTGTTTTTTTAATGTTGTGGACTATTGAATGATAAAAGTAATTTTTCATTATGTTTGTCTCATTTCTATGTTACACTGACTTTATAATAATGTCAGCTCTTTCTTTTAACATAGGAAGGATTTAAAAATGAAGCTTTTTATCAGTACTAATGCCTGTTCTGTAAAGCAAGTGGATAACAGTATGTTAGGGTACTGGATTTCACATTTCATATTGAGCAGGTATTGTTCTTCTGGGAAAATTAGTGGTAATACTAAATAAATAAATTTTTAAAATCCTGATCCAGTATTATTTTTACTTTAAGGATTTTCCACTTTTTGTAAAAATAGCCTAGAACTTGCAAATCAGGATAGTGGGGTAGATCTGAGAGATAAATATGCTTTTCCATTTGTCATGTCTGGTGCATTGTAGTTTTTCTAGTTCCTTACAAAAGAAAAAGCATCATATTTTTGAATAGGTATGCATTAGTTACTGAAACATTTCAGAAAGTCCATCCCAGAGCAATACAATACCACTCCCTTCTCTTTTTATACAATCAAAACTGATTTACAAAGAAAGTCATGCTACCTGGAAAACAAACCCTGAAATCAGTTGGTGGATTCTGCTGATTGCCATGTAAACTTCTTGCTTCATTTTCAGCATACAGAAGCTTAGAGGATGAGTTGACCTTGTACAAACTTAGCCAACCTCAGCAATCTCCTGCCAGATGTGTGCTTCATTATTTAAGTGATACCACACTGTCAGACTCCTCCTGAAATGAAGTGGACATGCCAATGCAGCGTCTGGCCCTCAGATCCTCAGTTCCTGTAAGTAGAAAACCCTGTACAGACGGAGAGCTGATTCCATGGGCCCCAGGGAGGCTCACGTGGGTTTGAAATGTTAATCAATGCAGTTCAGACTGCTCTGAAAGTGCTGTCCTGAAAGTGGTAGAACTTTAAAACTTCTGAGCTTCATGTCTCCATTATAATGTATGTTTATAATGTTTCAAAACTCGTTATTTCTGGTGTTTAGATAGATTTGATTACTGACAATTGCTAATTATTTCCTTTATTAGAATGCATTTTTAAAATACTTGATTTTAGGTAAAATCAGGCTCTGCACATTCCTATTTGCAAGAAATTGTGTGCTGTTATATAAATCAGACTACTTTCCCTTTCCTTTTATGGGTATATTTGGGGGATTGTTTGTTTTGGGGCTTGATTTGGCTCCTTTGTGTTTGGTTATTGTGCCAAAGAATTGGCATTATTGTCACAGTGAACACCTGTGAGACACCCTCCCAGAGGGGCAAACTGAGCAAGTGAGTCCCCAGGGCTCAGCACTGGTTCCCTTCAGGCTGTAGGGAGGAGAGGCTTTGAAGAGCTGATGCTCCCTCTGTACATTGTCCTGGTTAGGGCACAGGTACTGCCCTGTCACAAAAATTCCAGTGGCAGCTGCTAAAAGGAACTGGGTGGGGTGGTCAGTAAAATGTGACACTTTCTATTTGCAGAGTGGTCAATACAAAAGGCACAGCAGGGTCTGGGGATGCACAAAGCAACAGAAGTCAGCACAGGCACTGTGGAGAGCAGCCTGCTCCAGGAAGGGGATGAGCAGGAATAGCTCAGCTGAATCAGTGCAAGCCATGCCATGAGTGCATTTCATAAGCACATTTACAAAGCATACTGGGACTCTGGCAGGGAGCATGGGGGACTTGTGGCAATATTTTTCACCTAACTTGTTGTTTTTTGGGGAGTTTTATTTTCTAAATAAATGTGTGCTTGGAGGCAACAAGGATGGCCATCCCTATCTGAACCTGATGACTTCTTTTTCAGCAGACAATTTAAGAATTTTACACCTCACTTAATGCCAAATTTAATTTAATACATTTTTATACAGATTACTTGCACAGTGTGGAGGCATTTGGTTTAAGCAAGGCCTGAAAGATTCTGAGCATTTAGAAGTGTGCAGCAGAGCATGCCAAATTAAGCTGGTTTTCTAAGCAGAGACAATTTCTTTGATTTTCATTTATTTATTCATGTGTAATTATTTAAAATTACACATGGATCCAAAAGAAAATTCTCTGAATTCATGGGGAAAAAAGCCATTTAAGGATGCACAATACTGTGACAGCTGAATGAGAGTTCTTCTAATGATGTGAAGGCTATTTTATGAACTCCTTTATGCATTATTTTTGGAGGAGAGGAATTCCCTTCATTAATTGAAGGATATTTAAAGCCTTTGGCATTTCTTTCTATAATCCATTCAGCTGTCATGTCAAGCAGCTTCACTCCTGTACATTTTTGTATATCTGAGGTGGGTCTTCAGGTTTCAGGTAAATGGTTTGCATTGTGCAAGGTGTTTTACTGCTATTGGATAAAAGATTTTGCCTCATGGGTCTGCAATCCAAATAGATGAACAAGAAGGAGAAAGGAAGTGGATGGGTCTGAGGCATCTGTTCAACAGGTGAGAGCAGGGAAACAAATCAAAATTCATGACTGCATACAGCCTTCCACACAGAACCAGCACTGCCTGTACCCTTGGTTCAAGCCCCTCTTGGTTTTACAGGAACATTTCCAAACTTCCATGAAGCCTACCATTCTTTTTTCTTTAAGCAAGTAATGTTATAATGTAAATACAAATTGCCCATACTAAGGTGTGTTCACGCATATTCACAAATCAGGTTTATTGTCAAAGTTATGGACAAATTAAACATTAGCTACAAAATGGAGCTGGTGTAACAGATTACTGCAGTGGAGATCCTCCAGAGAGAGATGCTTTGCAGGTAACTCTTTCACCATGCTTCCATGCCACAGCTGGTCTCATAATTAGTGACTGAATAGTGTGTTCACACTCAGAGATGCAAACGGTTTGGGTTTCCTTTGAGCCTGGACACAGCAGTCAGGAGCTGTCCTCAGAAGGGAAAGGAGGCAGTGGAAGAGTGCTGCCATCAGTATTCGGGTTTCTTTTTCCAGGCAAGAAACAGTACAAAGGGAAATTATCAACAGCTCTCAGCTTAATCTCCACTGCTGTTTTTGAAGAAATACATGGTATTGCTTGTAATACTACAGAGCAGTCAGAAAATACTTGAAGAACAAGGAGGCACTGCAGTGTGACTGCTAGAAGGCTGAGTGAGAGCTTTCCCAGAGGTTTCCCATGGCACCTGGATCCATCCTTGAATTTGGCTGTACTTCCCTTCCCATGTGTCAAATGGGGAATGCTTCTTTACCAGGCTGCAAAGGCAAGGTATATCACTTGTGCACAGGTATGTGCAAAAGGTCTCTTGAACCCTGCCCTGCTTGAGTAAAATCTGCCTATGATTTGTCCAGGCTTGCAGAAACAGTAAGCCATGATCAGCTTGTACAGCTTAACATTCTGCTCTCTCAGCTATTTATTGGAACTGGTTTAGAATTGCAGTAACACAGCTTTGTTGCTTCATTTTACACAGAGCATGGACAGACAGATCTGGCAGTCGTGTCAGCCATGAAGGTCAATGGACATATCTGTGAGGATGCGGATGGAGGTACTTGAGAAGGAGAAAGCAGCAAAACCACTTCTCCCTGGGTACATCTATATCCAGGGGTGAGTCAGGCTACTGGCATGAGGAGAGGGGAGTGGGAAGCACAAGTTTCTTGCCTTAATAGCACTGTCAAGAACTTTCAGTCTTCTTTCTTCAAAAGCATTTGAGAACCAGAGGGGACAGTTTAAGAGAAAAGTTGCTCTAGTGGAGAGAGATGTGGAGGCAGGTCATCCTGAAACTGCACTTTAACTGTATCATCCCCCATCTGACACACACTCTAAGCTCTTTAAAAATCCAAGCACAAGATGTTTAGCTTAAAATTATTTAACAATATTTTTATTGTGTTAAGATCCACTTTTTTTCCCCAGTGTTGGTAAGTCTAGCCTTGAGCCAGTGCTGCTGGTGCTGGAATACACAGACTGTTTTAGGGAAACCTGTTTGATGCATGTGTCAAATATTGGAAATTTTGAATATATTTTGCCCTAAAAGCTTTCTTATTTTTTTGGCAGTCAATTCAAGACCTGTTCAAAACTAGTTCTTTCATACTTATGAAAGCAAAACTCACATTTTGAAGAGGTCAGTGAAATTATTCAGCCATAAGTTTACTGTAGCAAGAGAGACCAAAAGCATCATTATGCTTATTTAATATTTTGAGGGAAAATGCACTCACACACAAAAGGAATTAAAAATGTAGGTTTAAAAAAACCCCAACCATTTGAAACAGTGACTAGGTTTCATCTCTAGAAATATTCTTTATTCTGTATTACAAGCAGCCCTTTTCCTGGGCTGATCAACCTGGAGCTGCATCAAGGATAATACTTGACTCTAGCAAAATTCATGGATTAAGAAATGTATCACTGAACACCTCAGCAAAATCATGTTTAATAGCTCTGGACCATCCAAAGCTGAGCATTCAATTTCACCATAAATGCATTGCAATCATAAATATATTTTGAATAATAAGGTAATTGAGCATGAAAATGGTTAGTTACTTATGCAAATGGATTGCTACACCCTGGATTAAGAATTGTCTGGGCTACTTCTGTATCCTCACAGTTAATTGTCCTTATTCAAAATTCTATTAACAAAACATCCCCAAAATTCAAGTAGTTTTTGTTTGTGAATAATGTCCATTTATCAGCCCTTTCTAAAGCTTAGTTTGCCGTGGAGGCAGTTTTAGAGCTGCTTATTATTTGCCTGACTTGAGTTGCACACAGCTCTTAATAGTCTTTGACAACCAATACTCAACTCCCTCTGCATTCAGTGCTGTCAGCACTTGTGAGTGTAGTGCACCTATGCAGCATCTCTGCAGTTCTCATCAGCAGGGTTAGAAACAGGTGTGACCTGTCCAAACACACAGCACTGCTGGGGAAAAGATACCAGTGAAAAGCAGAAAGGAGGTTGAGGGTGTGTGGGTACAAGCAGCAGCACAGTAAATTTGTCTCATGTTGTAAATGCAAGATATTTATCAATGAAAGTTTTAGTTCTAATTAAAAGTGGCATTTTGCTGAACTGTCCAATTTGAAGATGAAAAGAGAATTTATTCAGGTGTGCATAGAAAGAGCTTTGCTCATTGCAGTAGGGCACAGTGAGTGAATTTAGTTAATGATGAAAACTTTGGGCCAGTGTTCAGAGCCCTGATCTCAGAGTGCCTCTCCTGCAGTGCAGAGACAAACAGCACCACAGGCTTTGTGCAGAGAACACACTGGAAATGTGTTTTCCAGAGAAGTCAGTGGATTCCAGTTTCTCACTTCCAGGAGCCCCCTGGTGCTGAGAGGGATGAAGAGCCTGTCCCTAAGTCACAACAGGAATTTTGCAAGTTAAAACCACTTTCCTTACACAAGCTCCAGCAATGTTGCTTTGCCCAGGCCAACTCTAAGGCCAATTAGGCCAATAGTTCCTATGCTATTAGGAGCACTAACAGTAGATAGTGATGGGTGTTTTTTTGTAGAAGTCTTCTCAAGAACTTTGCCTTTACTGCTGCTCTTGGCTGCCTGTGGTAACAGTCATTGCTGCTGCAACTGAACCCTCAAAGCTGCAAACTTAAAATCAGAGCTTCAAAAATTTGCTTTCCATCAAATACATAAAGGAAATTAATTTAGCAGTCTTCTGTGATCATTGAAAGACACGTGACGACCCATTTTTCTTCTAAGATTTTCTGCTGTTGCAGGATTTGTCTGCTTTTTGAGGAGATTGGATTGATTTTGGAGTCACTAAAATGTGGTCCCTCATCCTTAAGAAACCAGAGAGAAAGGATATTATTATGAATAAACACTACCCTTGGCTGCTATCAGGGAATTACACAGGTATAATTATACCATGGAAATAGATAATACAAGAATTGAGAAATCTGGAATAGAGCAAAACAAGGAGAATTACTGAAATGCCCCTTACAAAGAAGTTTCCAGGCTGTGTGACTTTATCTTGCATGGCATTAGGAGGCATTGGTTTTTCAAGGAAACAAAAATGTAGAAAGCCACTACACAAAGAGAAACCTCAGAATATCATTATATTTCCAGTGCAATTCTTCCTCTATCAATATTTTTGCAGTTCTCATTAAAAAGAAAAAAAAGAGAGAGAGAGAGAAAATTCAACAGTAATGACATTAATATAGGAAGGATGGAGAGAATAAAATTCAAGTAAATGCATGTTTTTATGTTTATATTCACGCATTTCCTGAAATATTTCATCGGATGGTCTTTGGCCAGTTCCTGAGCTATTGCATAAGTAATCTTTGAAACCATCAAGGGAAAAGAGAAGGTTGTGTCCTGCCCTGTTTTTTCCCCTTCCCTGCAGGCCTGGGGTGGTCCCTGCTGAGGTGTGACAGGGGGTGGCTGTGCTTTGCTCACCTGTGAGTGCAGGCTGCAACTTCCTGTGAGCAGAGTTCAGATGTGAAAACCACAGGGACCTGGATTAATATGTCCACATAATGATCTTTTAGGATCTATTCACAACACCACTTCTGTTGCATCTTTCATAGTTTTGGGGGTTAATTTTTTGTTTGTTTGTTTGTTTTTTAATTTTCTGATAGGTTTAGCAGTAAAAAATGGGGTAAGAGCCTTCTATAATTCCTAATGCTAATTTTTCCCAGTCTTTTGAATGATTTCTGCTTCAATTCAGTGTATTATTTCTTCTCAAACCCTTGATCTGAAGGTTTTTAATCAACAAAAATATTTTTCTGCTTATCATGTATTTGAAGTTGCCATGCACTATCCTGTGATTTTATTTATTTATTTATTTCCTGCCTGCCACCACTTCCCACTGCACTCTGAAGATGCCAGAGCCACTCATTTTTAGTGCCAATAGTTTGATCAAATGAGCAGCCATCAGAAATGATCTAATATTTTTGCTATTCCTTTTGTTATAATAGAGACCTAAAGCACAAAAGCACTGCATCAAACACAAACCAGGATTATTTAGGTATTTTGTTACTTAGTTCTTCAAAGTATTGTAGTGCATTTTAAAAACTATTATTAAAATGTAATTTTTAGAAAATGTTCAGTGCCCAGAGTTTCACCCACCTGAGAAATCCCTGGAGTAGTTACTCTCTTCTTTGAGTATTGACTCTGCTGGCCTCATTCTGCTGCACTGTCGATCACTGAGGCTGCTTTTGTTGGCCTGTCATTCTGCAGAGATCAAAAGCCCTGAGAATCAAGGCTTTTGTTAGCACACGAAAGCTTTGCCACCTGGAAAAGTGTGTCAGCTTTTTTGATTTATTTGTTCAAAATTTTTCACTTATTGCCTTCTGGGTCAAATGACAAGTATTTGGAGGCAGAGTGTAGCTTCAAAGTCCCCTTTTTTAAGGAACCAAATTATGTAGCTCACCTTAGTAGAAAAAATATTTCTGATCAAGACAGTTTACTGCATCAGGTTTCTCAAAGGATGAACCTACTGCATCTCTAAGCTGTTTTTCTTCACTTGCCCGATTCATCTAGTGAAAATGGGGGGAGGCAAGTACAGTTATCAGGGCCCAAAGGCAGAGGATGAAAGTAGAAAAATTGGCTTCTCTCTTCATGACCCTCTCTTTGGGAAACAGCTTTTGCTTATCTGAAGGAAAAAAAAAAAAGTTATTTTCTTCATTAACTTCTGAACAAGTAACTCTACACTCAAATCTATGCTCAGTGACATGTTTTCTTCCTAGCTTTGCTTTAATACTTTTGACACTCCCCATTAAGTCAAATATCTTATAACATTCTCTTCTAGAAATCAATCTGTAGCAGCAGCTAGCCTGGGCTACTACTTTAGGAAAACACAGATATTTTAAATTTCTTAATGTTTGGCCTTAGAAATATCATAATGTGGAAATAGAGAGGTGGAAGTTTTCCTTAGATGTGCACATGCCAGACTTGCTTGCTTTTGAAGAGCTGCGATTGTCAGAGGTCCAAAATGGGCCAAGTCAAATTAGCACTAATTAGCACTTCAGCAGCATCATTTGTGCTGTAAATGCTGAATTCACCACAACTTACTACTGCCTCATCGTGGCAGCCTGTGAATAAATCCTTAAGTACCTCGCAGAGGCTTCGATGTTTAGAGGGCATAAACCTTGCCACAGCTAGGGAGTGTGGTAGTCCACATTTATGGGAATCTGGTACGTTCAAAATGAAAAAAAACTTCTTCCTGTTGCCAAGGTGAGAGTCACTCAATAATACTGACAGGGTGTTTTCATATGCTACAGGATTAATTACTTTATTTTTGTAAAGCATTGTTCAAAATTTCCCTGAATTCTATCCAGTAGTTGCATTATTAATCTAGTTTGTAAACTAAATTCTGGGAGATTTATTTATAAGAAAGGGCTTTTTACACAGGCATCTGCCTGCCTGCTTGCCTAATTCCCCTCTCCCATTGAGAAATCTGAGAGTGAAGGTGGCTGCCTCTGAAACAAATAATGCAGAGGGTCCCTTAACAAAGCGAGGGGCTGCACTTGCTCTTCTCCTGCAAAATTCAGTGGTGCTGCTCCCTGGCTGGATGAACAGCTGTGGCAGCAGCCCTGAGCAGGAGGAAAAAGAGTGGGGACAGTGGCAGATGAGATGGAGCAGGAGAGGAAGGCAGCATTTGGCTGAGCAGTTGGGTAGAGATGAATTTGAAGCAAGGGAGTGTTGGCAAGAGGTTTTTGAAAATGGTCAAAACATGGAATAGAGCTGATGGGATGTCCCATGATGCTGAAGAGATCACTGAGAGATGGGGTGGAAAGAGCTGAATGAGGACACCTAAATAAGCTTGATTTGAGCAATGTTCCTAATGCTGATGAGACTGGACATGCTTTATGGGACTACTTGAAGCACTTTTGCATTTTAATCATACTAAACCTTGTGACAGTAAGAAAACAAAGGAACTGTCTCTACTTCTTTCCTGAAAATGTGACTCAGAAGGAAACTTTTTCTGTCTCTGGCTTAGAAACCTGGTAATGCTCAAATGTTTTAAAACACAAACACACAAAACCCCAAACCTTGTTTAATGCATCATCATGAAGAACTGACTGCATCTTTTTTTAACTGAGTGCCTCATCCAAGGCAATGAAAGCTTTCAGCAGTAAAAGAAGAAACTGCCTTGGAATGGATGTTTTCATTGGTCATCCATCTACCGCACTGTAAAACAGTAAATGATCTTTTTGATGTCTCCTCCCAGCAAACATCAGTTCTCATTTTCAGGGTTTCTCTCTGGCAATTGTGTACATTAGGGGATGCTGCTTAAAAGAGATAAAACATGCTATGGATGTGATAATATAAAATTAATGTATTATGTCACTGAAGAAGCATATGTTAAATGCTTCTCCCAGGGCTAAGTAGGGTATTTAATCACCAAAGTTTTGGTCTTTGGCCTTTTAAAATGCTTGATTGCATACATTCAGGAGTCATAGCCCCCAGGGTGTTACACAGAAGTTTGGAAAGGTTGAGGTTTGATAACAGAACACTGCTTGCATTGATTTCTTCTGGTATTCACTAAAACTTACAAAAAAATTAAACAGCACATTTATGTTTCTATAATCTCTGTAACAGTAAGCACAGGGTAATGGCCTTTTTTAATCTCTGAATTGTAGTTGTGAAAATGATGTTATGAGAGCTCATGATT
Organism: Melospiza melodia melodia; assembly: GCF_035770615.1. Classification (NCBI taxonomy): domain Eukaryota; kingdom Metazoa; phylum Chordata; class Aves; order Passeriformes; family Passerellidae; genus Melospiza; species Melospiza melodia. The sequence continues at coordinate 10,004,505 of NC_086206.1, read as the reverse complement.
CAATATTGTATTTTCACATCTTAACTGTTAAGAATAGTGATGTTTGCCTTAGAGTTTGAATTAAAAAATACATTGTGTCTGGTTTATTATTATTATTATTATTACTCCTGCATTCTCATGCAAGCCATAAAACCATTTTAGCATAAATTCCTTACTTAAATGCTATTATTAAGTGCTATCAGGGTTGAACACCAGTCATTAAATCCTTCTGAGCAGTAACAACTGGGAGAGTTTAATGGAGCCCTCATCAAAGATGAACATGGAAGAAGATGGAGGGAAGCTTCTGTGCATGCTGCCTGTAGCCTGGAGGGGAACAGAGCAAGGAGAACCTCTATAATTTACTGTGCTTCTCTGTTGTAGGGAAAAAAAGAATTAAAACATGTAACCTAAACCAAAGCCCAGTAAAGCCTGTGGGAAGCTTTCTGTTAACTTCAATGTGCACTAGATCTGGTTGATAGATTTCTAAAATACAAAGCGTTTCACATGGTGTGTTGAAGAGGTTTTTCCATGCAATGGACACACATAATGAGATCTTTCATTCTCTCCTTTTCCCAGATTTGGCCTTGAAGAAAACCCTAGAGCTGAATGTTGCTGAACTTTGGGCAGAGTTAGATTCTGACCTGAATATTGAGTCCTTGTGTATTTTTGTTTGTTGCCATGAAAGTTCTTTATCCTTTGCTGCTCTGTTCTTTATCATCTGCAGGGTAAAGGATTCTGAACCAGAAACAGATTTGCACATGGCGATCTGGGCTGTGGAAGCAATAGCTCTTCTTTTCACCCCACCAACAGGGCTGGCTGCTTCCCTCCTGCAGCACTGTCTCCATGAGAGGTGTAGGGTTACCTCTACATGGAGATAATGGTAAGTGTCTCTTTTCCTCATCAAGAATGTACAAGGTAGAATACTTTGTAGAAATTCAAGATTTGCCTTTCAGGCTGTTGGATATGAGCACACCAGCATGCCATTGTGTCCTCCTAGTTGATTTTGTCATCTGATATTTAGTTTCTTGAGTGGTTTTTTGCACCAGCCATCTACACATCCCAAGTATCAGAAATTATTTTTTTTATTAAAGGGTCAGTTTCCTTTTCTCTGAGATTCTTGACAATGTGATTCATGGGAGCAATGAGGGATTCTTTTCCTGCACAAAATTATTCATTGTTCAGAGAGAAAATAGTAGTGCCCTCTTTGTATCAGGAAAAGAGATATCATTGCAGAGAAATCATCCATTATTTCTCATTTGGCACTTGAACATTGACTCTAAAAGTGTTGCAGTTGCTTTTTGGATTGGGCATCTATTTCCTAGGATTTGGAGTGTTGCAGATTCCAAAGGCCGTCTCCTGCTTATATATATTGCCACAGGTTTTCCCAGAAACACAACTGTCTTTAGCTGGCTGCTAAAGTCACTGGCAAGCCTTGAGGAGAGAGGACATGAGGCTCCAGCTGAACAATAGTTCTCTACATTTTCTGTTCCTTTACATCAGAAGATTGGAGTGGAGGTGCTGTGTGCTATTTGGGAGAGCTATATACTTAGTGAAAAGGAGTGAGTGGAGTCTCCTCTGTGGGCAGCCTGGGACAGGGAACATGTTTTTCAGCAGAGTTTGACTGAAGCATTCATTTTGCTGTCCCCAGCCAAGCTCTCAGTTCAGTTCCTACACACTGGGAGAATGCTGCTGTCACCAGGGAGTCCTGGCAGGAGAGCCAGAGCAAGCCCCAGGACCTGCAGCAGGCTGCCCCATGAAGTGTCCCCAGCTCTACTCCTGGCTCCTTCAATTTTCTGACAGCAATTTTTCATTTGGCTAGTTTTAGGATTTCCCTGCGTGAAAGAGATGGGGCAAGCAGGGAAAGGTGACTTTGCCATTATTTTTTTTATTTTTTAGAAATTAGCCTGAAAGGCCCAGGAACAGATATGGAGTGAGGAAAAGAAGTGCCTGTGTCACCAAAGTGACATCACTGAGCAATTGTGTAAAGTTTGTCTTTCCCTTTGCAACTGAAAGTAATGGCACATCAAAGATGCTGCCTCCAGTTGCTGCTTGCCTGTAAGAGTTTCAGGTTTCTGTGTTTTGTCCCAAGATCATGTGCACACCTCACAGTCAGTACTCAGCACACAAGGCAAAGACAGAGCACCTGCTCATACTCAGTTTAATTCCTTTAAGTGCTCTCATAACTGTCTAACTATACAAGCAGCACAATGGAGACTGACTTGTTTGCATTGCAGAGCCCTTTTTGATATTCAATATACCAAATTATTTGAGTGAGTAGATATGATGAGAGCTTTATAGAACTGCAAACAGTCCATGAAGATAATACTCTGGGGCAGCTCATTTGCCTAACACAAGGCATATACTCAACAGGTATAACACAGTACAAATATTTACTAAAATCAGTTTTTAGTGTTTACCTTGGAGTAGGAGAGTACACTCTGAACAATTATTCTCTTTTGTGCCCAGCTAAGCAATGCAGAACATATTCAGCAGAATCCTGTAGTCAAGCCATGGATGCACACACAGTGAACTAAGTTAAAATGTATCCTGGTTTGTTATGCTGACCACAGGAGAAATAAAAGGTACAACTAGGCTCAGGATTCTATATCAAAAATTATATGTTTAAGCACAATTATGACTTTTTTAGTATATTTACGCATAATTATGAAGAGTCAGGTCAGAAAGGCCCTTGAAAAGTTTGCTGTGGCATTTCCAGTGTCTTGCCTAAATAATGAAGTCGATGTCTTTGACAAATGCTTATCAGCCCTGAATATGTGGGTTGTACAAAAAAGCAGCAAGCTGTTCCTCATGGTAGGCAAAGCCTGGGCTCCTGGGCAGCACTGTCAAGGTCTCTCACAGAAGTGTTTGTGCTTCTGTGTCCCACTGAAGGCTGTTGGTGCCACTGCAGCTGTGGCAAGGCGCTGCTGCCGTCAGCAGGGCAGGTGCAGTGTGCTACCAGAAACAAAAAACTACAGATGTGACTCCTCTTGCTGTGCTGCATTGCTAATATGGGCACATTCTGCTTTTCATCTACTCCTTTAAGCACTTATTCGGTTTCTGGCTTCGTTGAAATTGAAAGACATGAGTTTGGAAGGATGCAGATGAAAATAGTCCATGGAAAGAAATTTTCAATGAGGTCACTTTGCTGTTTCATGAGATGAGGAGGAGCTTAAGGACAACGGTTCAGGCTTGCTAAGACTGCAGATTTCTGATAAAAGGTAGAGATTCTCAGACATTCATCAAACAGTTTATACCATGGATGTCATGTTTTTCAAATACAGTACCATGTTTTTGTGTTGTAGATATAAATCATAAATTGAAATGAGGTGACTTAACAGTTAATGTATGTACTAATTAGAGAGAGGATAGACCTGCAGTATCACAAAGTTCTAATGGGGTCAGGGACGAAATACTATAAGAAATGCTGGTTTTTTCTCTTTGTCTGGGAGCCATTATCTATTTTAATTCCTCTCTATTGAAATATGAATCATGTGAATCCTACCTTTAATTTGTTTCTTTATCAGTGCTTTGTTGACTTCATAGTTTATACAAAACACAGCGGGGGAGAGCTGTGAGACTATGTATCAAGCATTATAATGCATTAGAGTAATCGCTTTTCTCTCTAACACATCAGATTTTGTCATCAAGTTTTATGAGTATAGGCGTTATTTTTCTCACAATCTCCTGAAACTATTCATCTTAATTAACAGTGGTATAAGCTTCTTCATAAAGTTGGAATACATTTTATCATTAAGAAGTTTCATAGGCACCTGCTTATTATTTCTAAAAAAAGTGATGAAAAAAATTGTTATGGTTCAGAAAGCTTTATTTTTAATATTAACTTGAAAATGTTAGTGCAAGGTTAGAAGTTGCTGTATTTTCCTCTCAAGGGACCAGATGGTGAACTCTGCTTTGTGGTTCACAGACCTCTGAGAGTTCCTGAGCCCCATCCTCACACCTGGCAGACACTAGTATGTGCTGGTATAGTGTCAGCTTCCCAAGGTATGCAGGCAGTTGTTTTTGTTCTCCCTGCTGTGATGTGACAGGTTTTCCTATCATCCTGTAGGTATTTGTAGGTATTTTTTGTCTTTTGACCCTTGTCCAAAAAATGCTTTTTAATTGGGGGTTAGCAAATGCACCACAGTTTCAAAAGACAAACAATACAAAGATATAATCCAGCTGTTGATGGCCAATGCTATGAGTGCATTTCTCGAGTGCGTGCTCAGCTACTGCTCACCAAATTTTCAAGTAAAAGAAAATTTGAGCCAAACAGCCTTTCCCCTGAGCAGTGCATGGTGGCAATCTGGGGTACCAGCTCACGAGCAGCAGCTCCCCAGGAAGCTGGCACTGGCCTTGAGAATAATTTTCAACACAGTTTTATTTCTAGCGCCAGTCTTTTTCCTGTAAATTTTTTTTCAGATTGATGAATAGAAGACCCTGAATGAAGAGGTTTGGCATTTGTTTTCTTATGTGGCAAACAAAGAACAGCATGGTCATAGCAGTTTTCAAGGCCTCCTTATTCATCAGCAGCCTTAAAGTATCTGTGCCATGTCATTATGAAACACTGTGGGTATTTTTTTTCATCAGTTGCAAAGTAGGATTTGACAAGGGAAGTGCTCAAAGAATGATAAACAGCTGGAGACATCTACATTTGAATACAGCATTTATAGATTATTTCTATTATCACTTTTTTCCTATGAGGTGGTTCACTCTTTAAAATCCTCAGCATTATTCCAAGATATCCTTGCAAGATTTACCTTTGGGTGAGCATATCCCCTTCACCTCTAAGTTCTTTATGACCTCATGCTGGGGTCTGTGGGGGTTCTTGTGTTTATGGGTAGAGGCTGATTGTGTGAGAGCAGGAGCAGGTTTGGCACTGTGAGGCTCCAGGACATCATCTGCCCTGCTGGGGCTGGGCAGGAGCCAGCAGACGTGCTGAGCCTGCCCTGCCATGGCAGGATTCTGTCCTGCTGGGGGCAGCTCATGTGCAGAGCGGCTCTGGCTGTGCCAGGCTGCTTCATGGCTGCTGCCTGAGCACCCTGCACTTCCCTTTTCTAGCTGAACTAGCATGTTTTTATGTGGGTATTGCAGTCTCACTGGATGAAAAGATTATTTGAACTCTCAGAGAGCAAGGCCCTTTGAATTATTTCTCCCCCACTGATGTTTTGTTTTCCGGTGTTGGATTGAGGACATGAATTTGGGTGTCCAAACATGAATCTCAGGTTCTGTAAAGGTGAGGAAGTCTGTGTTTGCAGTCAGGATCACAGCCTTGTGCAGACTATGAGCACTCTATCTAGTGCTGGGCAAGACAGGTTTTAGCAGGTGCTGGCATTTATGGAGAAGCAGTTTGTCTGTTCATGTCACTCTGTGCAACAGCTGCATCTGAAATTTGTTGCCCTTTGTTTATAGACTGATCCTGGTATTTGGAACACTTTGAGTGTTTCATTGCTCAGGAGTCCAGAATTTGAAACAAAATCAATTATAACTGCTATAGGCAAGGGTGTTTATGGTCATAATGTTCCAATGACAGTGTCAGGGGAAAGCATCAGGAACTTCCAGCTAATGTTTATTTGTAGACATCTCTACACAGTCTTAAAATAGTGGTAATTGGTGCAGGAAAAGCAGGTACAGCATGATCTCTGTCCCTACAGAAAAGTAACATATAGATAGGTAATATAACGTTAGAAATAGAAAAATAAGATGTGATAAAAAATTGCAAGTCATGCTCTAGATGGAAGCTAGTTGGTTTCACTGCACTCGCTTCTAATGGCAATCTCTTTGCAGGATACTTCAGAAATGATGGATTGAGGCACACACATAATGACCTGTTCCAGTCAGGAGCTGAGACAGCCTCAAAGGGAGTTACCGATGAGATCTATGGAATGGGACATGTGAGTGTATACAAGAGCAGTGCTGGTACAATTTTGCATGTATATCTTCCTGCCAAAAAGTTAAAAAAAAAGTCAAGACTGCACATTTTGGAGGATTAATCATCTGAGATTTTTCTCTAATTTATCACCAGCAGGAGTAATGTTCTCTTTGTTTCTGTTTTACAGGGACACCCACATAGCCTTTAAAAAGCATAAATAAAATTGCATCCACGCAGGCTGTGGGTCTGTGCAGCAGCCGTTCACATGACACTGTATTTTATCTGCATACATTTAATCATTTTTTCCTGAGCAACTGTCTCAATCTGTCAAAATATTTGTAAATAGATTCAGTTTCCAGTGAAATTTGCTTTCACTAGCACAATAGAGAGACAGGGAAGACTTATGCCCAGCGGGAAGAAAAAAACAGAATTGTTTTCCATTGCAGGTTGAACAGCTCAGTCCTAAGGCGTTTGCCTTGATGACTGTGTGAAGCCAGTGCTCTCACTTAGCAGCTACCTCATTTCTGGGATGAGGTGTTTCATTTCAGCAGACAGATTTCTCCCCAACTGAACAAGCGCAAAGAGAACGGTAGGTAATAGAGGGCAGCTCTGTATTTCAGTAGAGAAGGAACACACCTGGAAAGAAGGGCTATTTGGCATTTGTTCCTTTTTTTCACCCTTAACTCCTTGTGTCCTTCTCTTGTGTCCCTCCTCTATGTAATGTGTTAATGTTTCCTTCCTACCTTTCAAACCTCCACAGTCTGAGAGTGCCTGGGAGTTTAGTGACCATTTACTACAACAGCTCAACAAATGAGCTGATTACAACTTCCTGCCAGTTCTTCAGCAAATTCAGTCTGTGCTAGCCCAGCCTCTTTGTGAGTGACCTTCTGGGTGCACAGGTGTGGGAAGAGGATCACTTGAGCCTCTTGTCCTTCCAAAACCATCCTTTTTGTGAGATAACACAGATCCCTATTAGACTCATCAGACAGGGACAAACAATGCTTCCTGAGAAAGGGGAGATGAGGGCAGGTACCATCATGATGTGTAATCACTTCCCAGAACCATCCTGGAGGAAGTTTGTTAAAGCACAGCATGCAGGATCACTTTCAGAAGTGGAAACACACAGATAGGCCAGCACTGCCCACCAACATGGTCTCAGTCTATTCTGCATCAGATGCCTGTGGGCTTCCACAGCAGCTTCTGTAGCTGCAGTCAGACCAAAGCTGTGCACTTGGAACTGTGGAAATCCACATGCTTTGATTGCACCCTGAAGGAAATAAGCCTTACAGCTCCTATCAATATATTGAAATTTAACTCTGTTGATTCCAGAAAATTAAACAGAGAAAATCCAGATATCAAGTGTATTTTTAAGCCTTAATCTGTAGCAATGAAAATGAGAGATTGATGTGTTTGCTAAAGCAAGGGGATTTCAGTGTGCACAGGTTACCTGAGGCCTTACAGAAGGGTTGGCAGGGGGAAGCAGCTGGTTCAGTTGGTTGTGTAGTTTGGTGGATGTTTCAGTTTGGGCAGGAACTGCTTTTAGGGTGACAAGAGCAAAGAATGTCACTGCCTCACCAGCAGCATCAAGCATTAGCCACACCATTTTAGCATAGTCTGGAGCCCATCCTTGAAGCCTCTGGATTAGGCTGAAGGTACCTTGTTTCAAAGCAGAACAGCTGACAGCCACCCAGTCTCAGCTCAGGGGGTTGTTCTGCCTCCCAGCTGGGGGCACTGATGCTCTTGCTGCTTCCAGCTGGTTAAGGCAGGCACTGGGACAAGGCCCCAGCAGCTCCAGGCTGGTTCAAGGAGCTCCTGCATTGCCCAGACTCATATAAACACCATATAAACAGTATGACCTAGCCTGGGTGGTATGAGGCTTTCAGACATACTTGTCTTTTCATCAAGGCTCTTTGTTGTGTTCTAACAGCTACCAGGAATGTTTAAATGCATTTTAGACTAAGATCATACAGTCTGTTGATGTCAGAGCTGTGTGCAGGGTCTTTAGTACAGAAGTGAATTAGACCACTGATTATTTTGCTTATGGCTCCTTTGGTGCTCTGGACTTGGTACTCAATGATTAAGTGGCCAGATGTCCTGAAGCCATTGCATACAGCTGAACAATAAACTGTCTGCTACAGAGAAATAGCACAGGCCTTCCTCCTTTATTAGGGTAAAACTGACAGTTTTATTGACTGGCTTTTTGCCTTGATCATATTTACAGTGTTCCACTAGATCTGTTTAAATCATTTCAGTAGCAAGCTGAATACTCTCTGAAAGCAGTCTTGATTCCAGCCTGAAGAATAGGTAATGTTTAATGGATACAATGAGCTGCCATTTTAAATGAGCCACATTTTAATATGAAAAATAATTTTTCCTCTTTAACAGCTCACAGTTTGTTTGGCTGTGGGTATAATACAGCTTTGATTAAGTACTTTGCCAGAATGAACCCAACTACTTGGAGAAATACTTGCACTAGTAGATCAGTGCTTTCACTACCTGTGCACAAGGTATGATTTTGTTTTTATGCAAAAAGAAAATGTACTACAGATGTTAGGAGAACAAGCTAAATTTAAGAAAAAAGCCAAAAAACCCCAAAACCTCAACCATAACAACAACAATAACAAAAAAGAGCAAAAAGAGCAATGCCGAGAGCAAGTAATGGCCCCCATCAAATAAATCCAACCTTTGATATATGAAAGATCCCTGCTTCATTTGTAAGGCTGCCTCTCAGGTTCTGCTCTTGTGGGCCACCACTGCTCTGTAAGCCATCAGAAGGACTTCTGTCAAACAGTGGTGAAGAGAAAAAAAAAAAGAGCTCCTTTTAAAAAACCCCCCTAAACATATTCCCACTAATACAAGCAAGCAAATTGTGTATGTGCATGTAAAATTAACAGTGATTGTGGCTTAATTGGTTGTAAATTAAACTATTGACAGAACATGACCTTGGAAGATAAGTTATTTCTTTAAAGACAAGATTTAGAAACGATGTTGAAGGAAATGCAGCTACACATTTGTGAATTTGCTGTCCTGGTCTGCTGCCTTGCCTGTACCACAGCACTACTGCCCCTGAGACACTCAAACAGAAGTGTTGGGGGTGTTTCTGGGGAGCAAGCTGACAGCCTCCACTTCAGTGTTTACCTTTGTGGCTGCACTTAATCACAATCGTACCAGGCTTTCTCCTTTGTTGGTTTTATCCTTTTCCACTAATGTGGAGAAAGTGAGGATTTTACAACAGCTCTGCTGGAAAATGTCACGTAAATGTTACTGACCCGCGCGGCCAGCAGGAGCTTTGCAGGGTACGCTGAGGGATCGGCCTGTCCCCCGATTAAAAAAAAAAAAAAAAAAAAAAAAAAAAAAAAAAAAAAAAAAAAAAAGAAGAAGAAAGAAAAGAGAAAAAAAGTACAATAAAATAAAACATTTCCTTGCTGCTATTTGGACACTTGGGTGAGAAACTCCGGCGCGGGGCGGGCGCGGCGGCGGCCGGTGCAGCGCCGGGAAGGGACAGCAGGTGGCGCTGCTGCTGCAGGAACCGCCGCGCCCGGCCCTCAGAGCGCTGAGCCGGCACCGGGACACGGCGAGAACGGGAAACGGGGAAACAGGGATCCCCCGGCTGCCTATTGCACCGGGACACAGCGGGAACGGGGATCCCCCGGCTGCCTATTGCACCGGGACACAGCGGGAACGGGGATCCCCCGGGCTGCCTATTGCACCGGGACACAGCAAGGGGGAAACAGGGATCCCCCGGCTGCCTATTGCACCGGGACACAGCGGGAACGGGGATCCCCGGGCTGCCTATTGCACCGGGACACAGCGGGAACGGGGAACGGGAAAGGAGGGAATGGGCGAAACAGGGATCCCTCGAGCTGCCTACTGCACCGGGTCCCGGGACAGAACGGGAACGGGAAAGGGGGAAACGGGGATGCCCCGGGACAGATCGGAAAGGGGAAAGGAGGGATCCCCCAGGCAGGAGGAAAGGGAATCGCCTAGGAGAGAAAAGGGGGATCTCCCAGCCGGGGAAAGGGGATCTTCCAGACTGGCCAAAAGGGGGATCCTCCAGCCGTGGGAAAAGGGGCATTTCTCAGGCTGCCTGTTAGCATTGGTTCACGCAAAACAGGGGGCAAAACCAAGAGTGTTTCCAAGGACTCGTTTCTCTGGCTGTTAGTCTCGTTTAGGGAAAAAGAAAGTGGGCAATATTAAGAACCGCTCAAAACTAGCAGACTGTGTGCCTAACAGTTTAGCTAAGCCCACCCACATAAGGCAGTGCTCAAAACTCTCTTTGTTTGCAAATAACTTAGCTAAGCAGAAAATGACAAATAAAGAGCGAAAGGAAATAAACCCAAACAAAGAAACAAACCCCCGCCCCGAATCCAACCAATCAGAAAAAGTTCTTCCACCCTCTCCCCCGCAAAAAAAAGCCAAACCAGAAAAAACCAACAAACAAACAAACAAAACCCCTTGTCTAAGACCTGCATGAAAGTCCTGAAAGACTTGGGAATGTCTCCATCTGACTGCAGGAGTGCTGGAAAAATGTGTGTGTGTGTGTGTATATATATATATATATATATATATATATATATATATATATATATATATATATATACATGGTGATAGGCACAGCCAAAGAATAATACATATAAAATAGTTTCAGAAGAGAAGGCAAGTTTGGAAAGAAAAAAGTAAGCATTGTGACATATTTCAGTGCCCAGAATATGACAGCAAACTAAAGGGAATTGTATGGATATTGTAGAAGAAAGTTTATTCAGATTCTCTCTCCTGTACCAAGAATAGAACATGATCCCATTGTACCTGTCTATTATCTCATCCTGTCTATGGCTTTGCAAAGCCAAATCCTTAGCTATTATCTAGGTTGTTATGTCTCACCTGGCTTCAGTAAGTAATGGCAATATATACCAGCTGTGTCTCTTTACATATTCCCCTCCACTCCTGTCAATTCTTTGACCTTTTTGGGAAGTCCCCATTTATTTGACCGGTTCTTCTCTCTTTCAATGGATTTACCTATGAAGATTTACCATCCTTTCCAGTCTCATGAACTTTGCACTGTTCATAGTCCTGGTGGTAGGTTCCTAACAGTCAACTTTTAACCGTTAAAACCATTAACCTTAAAATCTTTTATCTGTACATGTTGTTTCTATTTAGGTACTTAAGCATCTCTCTCTAATTTAATTCTCTGTATTCTAATACCTAACTTAAAAGAAATGTGACTGTTCATTAAATAAACATTGTATGGAACTTTTTTTCTGCCCACAGTGTGTTGCTGAAAAGGCTCATATAAAAATTAGAGAATATTCCACATGTGATTTCATTGAATTTTCCTTCTGACTAGAATAAACCTACTTTTAGTAGCCTTAAAAGTCTTTGTGTATATTACAGCTTATAAATTGAATGTGATATATTCACTTGTTTGCCATGTCAAAGGTGCCATATTTGTGAATAAGAATGAAAGAAATCTGAACTACTTAAGCACTGAAGTGAGCCAGATTTTCAGCATAACTTTGCAACTATTTGTAGTGAGAAAACTACTGTGGGGGCAACCTGGTCCTTTGGTATCTAAGGATGTCACAATGGTATTTATTATTTAAAAAATCTGGACCTAAGTAGATGTGTAGTGTTTTTTTTTTTCAAGTAAAAGCTTATATCTGTTGCTGCTAAGAAAAAGAAAACACTGTAAACCAGTGTCTCTGGGGAATTGTACAGGATGCATGTGCTGCTTGAGCTGCTATGTATTAGCATAAATCTATGGGTTAAATCATTATTTGTAATTTGAAATTTGCCAAAAACCTCCTTAAGAGAGACTAGGAAGAAGATGCAAAATTATTTTTGTTTTGCATAATGAGCCTGGCTAAGTAGAAGGTCACCTCAAAGTAGAATTTTTCAAGGATACCAACATTTCCTCATCCTCTACTGTGTGTCTGATAAAATAGCTGGGTCTTGAGATGTCTGCTTCACTAATTGAAGGTCATATTAGCATGAATGGGTCTAGCCTTGCCTGATAGCTACCACTGCAATTTAGCATTGGTTTTCTTATAGAGTAGAAATATGTTTTTTCTGCAAGAGTAACCCTTCCTAATGCAATCTCATCAAATCTAATGTAGAATGGTACATTTACATATATCAATAATTTAATCCTTCCCATTTAAAATAATTAGCATAAATGAGTAGAAATAAAATCCAAGCAATAGCAAAGATGTAATGTTATGTGTGCATGTATACAAAATATCACACGACACGGTTCCTGCAGTGAATTAAGGCTTTGTTGATCTTAAGCAATAAAAAAATCAATTGGATTATAACACACAGCTTCAGTGAGAGTTTCCAGGATCTTAGAAATTAATGCAGTGTTCATGAATATGGAAAAGGTTTCCTTGTGGGAGTCAGAAATGAAGTGACAGTGCAGCAGCTGGCCAACAAATCCGTGTGACTATTGGTACAAGGCAATAAATATCACCCACTGCTGCAAGCACAAGTTAAAGATGTGGCATAGACAATCAGTTTTTAAGTTGTCTCCTGTGCAAAAGAACTGTTGACTCAATCAAGAAACACAAAAATAAAATCTATTGCTAAGGCTTTATTGTGGGGCCAGAGCATTCCTTTGAAGCTGCTCCTGCCAGGAACAGGACGTTTGCCTCAATGATTCATTGCCCCTAATCAGGTCAGGTGTTCCTTATAAACCTAAAACCAGCACTTTACCAGATACTTAGGTTTTATTTTAGCATTGAGAAGTGCTCTGAGAAAGGAGTATGACTCAGGTTCCTAGCAGCTGTAGTTTCTATTCAAGCAGTGAGAAGTTAGGTGCATCTTCAAAGTATTTCGAGCTAATGGAAAACAGTCTTTTGAAATTCATCTTGGCTGATAGAACCATGATCCTAAATCAAAGTTCTCTGTAACTGTGCAAATTCTGTCCAGCATAATTGGCTAGAATTGCTATCTAAGTGTTAAAAATATCAGTCACCTCAGATAAGCTCTTATGAGGTGTGCAAATTAGTTTGCAGATAAAATAGCTCTTGACAGGTCACAAAATTAAAACTGCCTGGTTTCATGTGGGTTTATTTAGCCCTACTCCACTAGAGACCCCCACCTGAAAGTTTTTCTTTATTGATTTGGGACATAATGGAGAATTAGATTAATGACAGCTGGGGTAGTAGCATTGATATAGCGTGTTAGGAAAAGGAGACACTACAGCTCATGGGTATCACTACGTGACTCTGGGAGGGATTTGTGTCACAAGCTGAATTTCTTGTGAAAACTTGTCAGTACAATTGGTATTCTCAATCAAGGGTTGGGGTTTAGTTTTTTTTTCTTGCATTTGAATGAGAATAAATTATGACAGTATATTTAGCATTTGTTTAGGGAGAAGGATTTGTGGTCCTACTGGAGAATGCTGAGCAAGAAGATGACTCTGAAGGTATGCCTCTCTATTTTTGAGTAATTGGGTAGCAGGCTCCCAAGGCAATTTGTTTCTTATAGAATCTTCCTTGTGAAACTCTGCTGAAATATGTGGATACCTGAGATGTGTCACCCTGTGAAAAATCAACATAGGATTTCCTTCAGTTTAATTTTGTGCGCATCAACACATTTCTTGATTAGACTTCAAGGTTTCAAAAAAGATGTCACTGTTTTCCTGCAGTAAAATTAGGACTTAAATCTTCATCTAGTTGCTTTTTCTCACAGCACAGCTCTCTGTGGAGTGAAGCAGACAATGTGCACATGCTTTGTTCTCTATCCACATCCCTGGCATATGTTCAGTGACATTGTATAGGCCAAAACATTTGTGCAAGCTCCGGTTTCCCAAATGCTGTCAGGTCAGAAAAATGATTGACCAAGTTCAGGTGGCCTGTTTTTCATATTGTTGGGTTTTGGGTTATTGTTATTAGTTTGTTGGTTTTTTGGGTTTTTTTTTAATAATTGCTTGGAACAAGAAAAGCTTCATTACAATCACAATAGATGACAAGCATAAACCTTAATTTACAGCTGTGTTCTGGATTACCTGTCAGTGGGAGCAAGTACCTATCACTTCAGCATTACAACAAAGGAGAAATGGAAGGCTGCCTTCTCTGCTCCCAGGTACTGTTCTATTCTGCAGTGTCATGGTGAAATATTAATTACCTTTATCAGAACAGGATTAAACGTGGAACGAATGATTAATTATTTGACACTGAGATAGATTAAAGTTTTGTTCAGGGTTTATGTATTCATTAATTACTTGTTAAATCAAAGAGAGGAGGAGCAGTCTTTTCAGCTGCATTAGAGCACTGATTTGTGCAATTTATTTGGTATTTGAAGGTGCTTTCTGTAACAAAGTAATTGTCATGATAATATATTCTACTTAGTGTGTAGTGCAGAGTTTACTTCCTTGCAGGTCTTAGCCTTTTACTTTCTTCTTGTATGATGTTTTGAAAGGTCATTGACATAAGGGTTAATGTAACACATCCTTGGTGAATTTTTGCTATCAGAGCAGAAGCAGTTGGCTCATGCTCCCAGCAAAGGGACCTGCTACCAAGAGAGGAGGTGAGAGTGAGCCTGGATGGTTCCTTGCCCAGTGCCCCACTGGTGTGGTCATCCTGTGCCACAGTGTTGTCATACAGGTTGTGTGAATTCTTTACCATGATGTGGCAGCAGGAGGCTCATATTCATAACTGTGTCTAGAATGTGTATCTTAGAGTATTTCTGACCTGACAAGATTTTCCAAGAAAATCCCAAGGAAGGTTCCACTTTCATGTTGATGGTGCTCTCTGCCTGGCCATAGTGCCTTGTGGTATTTTTGCTTATTTTTTACTGAGCTGATGTCAAGACTGACTAGTTACTGCTGGGACTGCTTGCCTTTGATAGCACTTTATGCATACAGGTGCATTGACTGAAGGTTTCTAAAGAGGTTCAGCTTTGCCCTGTCCTGCCTCCCTCAACATGAGGCGGCCACACTGTTCTTCCTCACTGCTGATATTAAATAGCTGTTGTGTTGTCCTCAATTGGGAGAGAGGGGGAATTTGTAGCCATATGTGCCATTCAACCTTTAGCTGATACTTTGTGAATGACAGAAGGCATCATGTGCAAGCATTTGTTTTCTTTCTATAAGGAATTCCTCCTTTCTCCTCAAAGGACCTGTTTTCATGATATTCAGTATTTAAAAAATGGAATCAGGGCAAGGTTCCCCCTATGTGACTGAAGATTTACTGATATAGCCAGGTAAATATTTATCCTTCAGCTCTTTGTTTTCTCTGTTCACATTGCACATTGAGAGCACAGAATCACAAGATGTAGGGTCTGAGTGTTTATAAGAGGTGCAGAGGTTGATTAAGACCAGATTCTGACTGGGTCTATATGGATGTTACCATGTGAAGAGAAGATAACAGAACTGATCAGTAGCCCAGGTACTTCTAGAAATGAAAAATGGAGAAAAAGACTGAAAACATGTGAACACATTTGATAAGATCACACTCCCCCAAACCCCACCCCCTGCTCTGCCCCAGAGAGCTCAGCTGGTTTGGGATTGCAAGGCTGCAACTGCAGTGACATGGTTATGGCTTTGGGAAAGCCCTAAAATTGAGAGAAAACATAACCAATGTAGCACTGCTGAGAGATGCTAAAGAAGGTGTCACACTGAAGATGAGATACATCACACTGGATCAATAAATAGCCCTCTGACCAACTGGAAACTGGTGCTGATTCTCATTTCTGCCTCATTTAAATAAACCCTTCAGTATCAGAGATCAAGTTGTGTGTCCCAGTGGTGCTGTGGTGCAAAGGGATATTTACTAGCCTAAGTGCAGGGGACATTTTGGGGGAACATGCCTTTTCTGCAAAGCATTTTCCAGGTTTTAGAGGCTGCTGGATTTGTGATTTGTCATATTTATTAGTCAATTCCCATTCCTCACCATCATTATTAAAAATGACACCACCAGTTTTTGTATCTTGGACTGTGTTATATTGGTCTTAGTAATAACATTCTTTATTTTTAAGTTGAGAGTGTTTTGTTTATGTTCTCTATCCACCAGGGAAAATATACTTCTGCTATTGCTGCAATGCACAAGGGACAGTTAAATCTAATAACTTAATCTAGACTTCTAGAAACAAAATTAAATTTTCAAATAAAGGCAAACTGACAGCTAAGGCATAAATCTTTTATTTAAAATAGAAAATAACTCTGTTCAAATGCAATCAGAGAAGACAGATGTAGGTAAAAAACAAGTAGAGATAGGATACATGGTGCATAAATTTGCTATGTCTGTGTGATAGATCAAACAAGGTGACCTTAAAAATGTTCCTAAAACATCAGCTAAAATAGGAAATTTGCATATATTTAAATACTGCTTGTTAATGAAAGATGGACTGGAAAGAATGTTAATAGTGAAAGGAAAATATAGCATGGGTGTAGTGTGCAACAGAAAGGTCACATTAGCTATCAGTGGCTGAAACGTAAATATTTACTAGTTTGAAGCTGGCAGGAAGTACTAGAAATAAGAAATATTATCTTCTAGTACTTAATTTATCATCTTAGATAAAATATTTAGCTGAAAAAAAAAATCATGAGTCAGCAAAGTTCCTAATTAACCAAATGCTAGAAGTCAGCCATCCTCTTAGATCCAAATTACCTTAATGGGACTACTCACAGATGCAGTTTTATTAGAGACAAGGGCAGGCCCCTGTGATGAAGCATGTTATCAAGATCACAGAGGTTGCTATGAAATTTTATCTACCTTTGCATTGGTAAAAAGAGATGTTTATACTCAGATTTCTCAAGTGTATTTTTTCTCTTTTCTTGGGTGCAATTCTGTGGAAGATGCTTGGGTTTGTTTAAGTGTGAGATCAGAGTGCTACCTGGGAGATGGCACTTATTTCCAACTCAGGAGAGAAAATGTAGCTCATCAAGAGGCCCTGATATTAAATCATGAGGAGCTCTTTTGTGTAAATAGTCTCCTTGGACAAAAAGCTGCCTGGGGTTTCTTCATTCCTGCTACACTCTTTCCTGGAAAACTTTTCCTCTGTCCCCCTGCCCTCAGAGCAGCAGGTGAGCCATGCTGCTGGCCTAGGATGTGTTTGGACTCAGGTCTAAACTCATTCTGCACAGGTGTCTGCAGTGAGTCTCATCTGCAGCTTTTTCACCCCATCCTCACAATGGGAATTTCTCCAGCTAGGTAGGCAATGGCATTGGCACCTCTTGTTCAGCTCCACTGCCCTTAAAGAGTTTGAGACTGGCTTGTGCATCTGGTCATCCCTAGAAGTACATTTTAATTATCTCCAGGTTCTTAATAAATCTGGGTTTTCTAGAGATTTCCACTATAATTGGATCAGTCATTAATGTAGCCCAGATTTCCCACTGTATTCTGCTGAGATTACATCTGTTCCCATACAGTGACCCAGTTAGAGCCAAGACACCTGTGTGACTGTGACAAAGGAAACCCATTTGTAAAATGTTATAAATATTTTGATGTACAATATCATAATAAAAGATATGTAGTTAGTGCAGGCAGCATCACCCAGGGCCTGGGAACAGCAGCTGGATGTGCCAGTGGCTTCCCAGCACTCCAGACATGGAGACTGATAGGCACAGGGGATTTATCCTTTCAATTTCCTTGTTTGGTGTTTTCTATCTGTTGTTTTGCTAGCTCATTAATGTTCTTTTGTGTAGGTTTTATGAATTATTTGCTTTTAAAGTCGAATAATTCTGAAAGGTCTTTTTTTTGTATTCATTGCTAGGAAGAGTGTAAGTCATTGATTAGTGACAAATGCCATCTTTTGAGAAGTTCTCTTAATCTTTGGGATGTCTGTTTTGAAGGTCACTTCCATTTATTAAAGAATTGCAACTGTACACCTGAATATTTCATGAATTGCCAGTATTGTTTCTGGCCTTTGCAATACTTCTGCCTAGGGAAGGAGACAGATAACAAAGATTTTTAACATTTTACCCAGAAAGCTACATACTGACCTGATATTATGTTGTCATTGGTCAAGTTGGATTGTTTCTGTCACATTTCTGTTACATAAAGCAGGACAAATCAAACTCTGAGGTGGTGCACATAACGGGAATCCTGTCCTCACACTGAGTGTTGGCTACATGAGCCTTTTCCAGTAGTAGCATAAACCTCTGCTAACAGCTGGAGTGAAAATACAAAACCAGACAGCAATAGAAAATAGCCAGAGGGGCTTGCAATAAAATTGTGTAGATTAATCACAGGATTCCGTTGAATGAGTGGCATACCATAGATCTGGGGCCCTTTTCTTTGGCCTCAGTTGCTGAGGAATGTCATTCTCTCAATAAGGCAGGATTCGGTGCATCATAAAAAGCACAAGGCTCTCACTGTTTCTTGATGAGGGCTCTTGCTGCCCATGGCAGGGGCCTATCATTCAATAAAAAGGTCTTAGACTCAGTGTCCACTGGTGATTTGTGTTTAGGTGTGTTCCATTTGTACTGTCTCACCTCATGGGCAAGGGCTGTCGAAGACAAGGTCCTTCTCACTGTGGGATCATTAAATCCAAATAATCTAGAAAATATTTGATCTGGGAAAGAAACTTTTCTGTTTTGTTATAATAAAACATGCCTTGGTAGGAGACATTTTAGAAATGTTGCTTTCAGAACTGCATTAGTGCAAAATTTTAAACTTGCTCTGTACTCTGAGCACTCTGGAAACTCAGCTTCCAGGATTATGTAAACTTTATTCACATACCATTTTCTTCAAACTTGAAAATTTTGCCTGCCTTGTAGACAAATTTAGGTTACAGAATCATTAGAGCTTGCTCATTTATGGAAATTAGGTTTATTTGTTTGCAAGAGGCATGTTCAAAAAATGATACACTGTTCCATTGTGTTCTTTCCTATGGATTAGCCACAGTAGCATATGTGTATTGGGGCAGCAAAATACAAAGAGACAATTAGCTTTTCTACCAGAGTCTAGTTTTGTTAACATTCCCTTGATTTGACAGCTGGAATAGATGAATGTCATTACTGACCTTTTCAGTTTTACAGCTTCTTCACTTTCATAATTCCAACTTCTGCAGCTGCAGCATGGAAATGAACCTTAATAATGTTCCCCAAACTCTTGAAAATGCATTACTTACCAGTTACATTTTACAATACTCTAAACAGTCAGAACCTTTCATATCCCTGCTTTTGAAACCATAGACTAAATGCCATTAGCATTAGCAATTATATGGTAGAAATTTCTTGACTGCTTTTGTGGAGCAGATCTGGATAATCAGGCTTTAGGTAACCACACTTCAATGTGATGGAAAAATGAACATTTTCAATGATGGTAGAAAAAAAATTCTGTGTTTTAATTATTGCTGGAAGATATTCTCCAGGTTCTGCCATTAATGCTTTTCATTTAATGTTATAGGGTCAAATACTGCTCACTTTAGCAATGTGAATAATTCTACTGAAGCTAATGTAAGTAACTATAAAGAGCAAAACCAGTTATAGAATGTAAATTGCAAAGGTACAGTTGTGTAAGCTAAGGTGTCCCTCTGAAATCAAAGTAATGACTTGATGCTGTTCTAGATGAGACTGATGTTGCTCTTAGTGCAGTTAATCACGGTCTGCATTTATTTTAATTAAGTTCTAGTTAAAAAAGAGAAAGGGTTAGAAGGGATTTCATCGCTATGGAGAATGTGAGGTTAAGTAACTTTAAACTATTTATGGGAGGTGGTGGTGTTTGTTTTATATACAAAGTAAGACTAGTCCAGATTTGACTATCCAGATCAGGTAAAACTGTAGGACTCATAATTGGAAAGCAAGGTGGAATTGTACAGAATAGCCAACTTAGCCTTAGAATCAGGAATCCAAATTGTTAGTGATGTTACTTGGTGGGCTCAGGGGGTGACTGTGGGGCTTACAGAGGAGCTCACCAGCAATAACCTCTTGCTCTTCCTCCTGCCAGACAGCCTGGTTAAATCCACAGTGTATTAACCACCTTTTAACATGTTTTTACAGTCCTTTTGAAAGGCTTTTTTTCCAAGCTCTTATGTAGCTAATGGGTTGAGTCTCTTCTGGGAGTTCAAATATCCTAATGAGATTAACTCATTAAATAACTGCCCATCAATTAATTCTGATACTCTCTTTTATTTGTGGCACTGGAAGGGAGAGCTATCTGGAAATGTTAGCACTGCTTGGAGAAAATTTCTCTTTGAATCTTTTTAGCGTATCACATTTCCCACCCTAGATAAGTCAGCATCCTTTTCCCATCACACAAATGGATTGGTCGATGTGTAACAGTCTCCCTCCCTTCACGCTGGTCAGGCAAAGGTGACAGGTTCTGCCCTGACATTGCCTCCTTCCTTAAGGAACAAGACTTAAATCTCCCTGTGACTAATTAGTTGTCTCTCAAAGGATGGATTTTGGTGCTCACACAAACAGAATAGCACTGTTGCCTTCCACAGATCCCAAGAAGGAAAAAACAAAGGGACTTCACCTCAAATTTTACAAATTAGCAACCTCCCCCTCCAAAGAAAAAATACAACCAACTCCCAAATAAAATATGCATATGAATATTTATGAAACAGCAAACACCACAGCAGAAAACACAGAGTAGCACTGAACCTGCATACTGGTGTCAGGTGGCAGGAGGCATTGCCTCCTCCTAACAGAGGCAGTTCAAGTCTCATTTCTGCTGCCTTATTTACGTCCCAGTGGTCAGGGGAAGTTTATGAGTGAGTGTCTCTTTGGGGCAAGGCCAGAAAGGAGCTTTGTTTTGGAATGCCTCCTGCAGGGAGCAGATGAGCCTTGGCTTGGGAAGAGGTGGCAGAGGTGCCAGGAAGGAGTCCAGCAGTGAGATCTGGTTTGGCTGTGGAGTTATGGTGCTTGCTCCAGTTTCAAGAAACAAATGTTCTGTCCCTGGACAAAGGACTGAGTAGTGCCAAGGCTGTGAGATTCCTTTGAGGAGCTGGCTGGCTGCTTGGGTTGCTGGCACACTTTATCTTTAACGAGCCTGGGAGTTTCCCAGCACGGCTCTCAAGGAGGGCTCCAGAGAAACAAGGAGCTGCTGCAGTGACCTTGCACGTCTGCATGGGCGGGAGCATGAGTGCTTACAGGAGCAGCCTTTGGGAAAATAGCTGAGCAAAGCTCTAATTTGAGAAATCCCCACAGCACAACCAGCACAAGGCCCCACTGTTTAAGGCATGGTCTGAAGAAGTTTGATCTTTCTGTCTGGTTAATGAGCCCACACTTGAAAATGAGATCTGCTTTCATGATGACTGATAAAGACCATACTGCTATCGTGATGACACTAGTGTAAAACCAACAGTTTCATTTATAGTTCTTAAGGATATAAAACAGAGTTGCATGCAATGTTCAAAAGACATAAGGTATTTTTCTTATAGGCTATGCTGCTCAAGTGTTTGTCTACACACAGTCTTTCTGCTTGTTTCTAAATAAAACACTTTCTTTGTAGTCATCTGTCCAGGAAACTTGAAGGGTTCTCTGTTTGCTCCAGTGATGAAATCTGTTAACTCAGAAGTTTGATTAATATTTAAAGTAAGACAGCACATTGATGCAGATTTAAAAGTGAATGTACACAGTTATCTCCTGTGCTTTTCACAGATATCAATGATGACAGATTTCAATACCACATTCAGAATTACTTTGGGAAAGGATGTGCTGAGCCCAGGATGCAGTCCATGGTGTGAGGTGTGCTCTGGAAATGCAAAATAACAACAGCTTATGTTAGTAGCATAAAGCATTGATTACATGTGCTTTGATGTGAAGAGCCACACCACTGCCTGAACTTGAAGCAGCTGTCAGGGACTGAGTCACCATGTGATTGTTTTTTAGTCAAGCAGTTTCTGAATCATGGGCCTATAATTGCTTCAGATTCCTGTTATTGATCTCTTATGTCAAAATAATTGAACTTTATGGCTGACTTCTGATGCTTATTGAGAAATCATATAATTACTTCCAACTAGCTGGGAGTCAATAGCAGTTGAGTACATATCTCTATTAAGAGAGCTTGATATATGCATTTTCTTCCAAATAAAACCAAGACCTACAATATATTAATAAATCTAGCAGTCTGGATATGTGGTCCTAAGTTACATAATTACATCACCTAATATTTGTAGTATCTGGAATATCTGTTATGTGCTTGCATATAAAATATACCAACTCCAGTCCCCGCCCTCCAAGCTCTGGGCCTCTGTGCCTGCAGAGCCTGGCAGGGTCTGCATGGATGCAGCAGCTGGACACACAGAGCACAGCTCGAGGTCTTGCTGGCCCAGCAAATGCTGGGAAATGCTGGGAGCCAGCATATTTTATTGTGCTGAGGCTGGTGGGGACATGTCCTATAAAACACAAAAAACCTCTTCTCTTTCCATTTGAAATTCACACCAGTCTAGAAAATCCTGTCCTGTATATCACTTTCTCTTTTTAACTTTGCCTTTGCTCCTTTGCTTATAACAATAAACTGTCTGGAGTCATATTTACAAACCCTTGTCTCCAGCACACAGACATCCTTGTCCTCCTTCAGAGTAGACATAAATGCACAGTCTCTTCTTCAAAAAGCTCATACTCCTACATTTCCACAAAAACCTATCATTTTTGTTGACTACAGGGTGGTGACAAATAAACAGTTGCAATCCTTTTGAACAGGCAGCTTAAAAAAGCTCCCCAAAAAGCTGAGACTCTTTTCTAGAATGATTTAAAGCTGAGAATTTTTGCACCCCACTGCTGGTGGGGAATAGACTCTATACACACACAGAGCAGGAAAGAGACTTAGGAGATAAAAGATGTTTTACTTGAAGGTAATGAAGACTTCATGTGGCCTCATTGAATAGCTTTATCCCTCAATTTTTAGATCAAATCTTACCTAAAAAGCCCATTAGCTTTACTGAGTCTTCTTTCCCATGTAATCACTGTGCTGCTAGTACAGGTTTTATTCACATCTGCATTTCTTTAAGTATTGTTTTACTAATTCTCTTTCCTTAAGAGGAATGAAGCAATAATCAGCCAGTACATTTAGTACCTACTCACATTAATATCTAGACAATGCAGTGATTTGGAATTCTTTACACCTTTTTGCAGGTTTTTCATTATATTTCTTAGTGTCTTGAGGATGCTTTTCCTCATGACATTTTACAATAAACCTTTGCAAAATGAATAGCTTTCATTATGAAATCAATGATATTCCCTCTAAACTTCAGGGGCAATGTCAAAGAAAAGCTACTATAATTGCTAATGCTGAGCAGTTTTTTATGACCAAACTCTACTTTCCAGATGTCACAGCAATACAGTCATCACCTTCCTCAGCACTTTTGCCCTCCCTTGTCACTACAGCTCTCTCAAGAAAGTGATTGTCAGCCATGTCTTTTTCTGTTGTTATGTCTTTACTCAGTTTTCTACTTGAATTCAGCCTTAAAGCTACCCTTTTAAGCAGAAGTGGAGATTATACCTGTGACTCTGCATTGCAGGAACCTCTGCCCCCTACCTCACCTAAATCATGCTATAAGGATGAATTTTAATTCTGAAGGGAAAAAATGTAGTTATTAAGAACTTGATGTATCAGTTTTAATTCCTTTTTCTTGTTTCTGAAGATCTTCTGTGCAGACACTGAATGCTGCCTGTGACCAGTCCACTCTTCTGAGTACTATCTCAGGTGTTAGAGATGTTCATTTGAGGTAGGGTCCATAGTAGCACTATTAAGGAGCCAAATACAGTGTGTTTATTAGAACTCCAGGGTGCTTGCTGGATGCCCTGGCTGGCCCCAGGTGTGGCACTCTGCTCAGTTTGGTCCTGCCTGGCACAGGGACCCTGGGACACAGGAACTCTCTGCACAGAGGCCTTCCCAGGACTGCTGTGTCAGCTGTGGACATGTAAGTTCCTCAAAATTCTGATCAAAAATAAATTAGGCAGATTTTTCTCTTAAAGAGGACCTTTGATCTTATGTGTTTATGTATTCCAGCAACAGAGGGAATGCAAACTAATAGGCTTGGTAAAAGCCTTAGGAACTCAGCAGCTGTTCATTAAATCAGATACTGCGGCTGTTCCACTTCTCAACATCTTTCCAAGGTGCAAAACTGCATCAGCTTGTTCTCTCTCAGAGAGACATGATTTCTCCCACTTCTATTTTATAAGGTTCACAAGAAAATGCAATTGAAATCCTAACAGTTTTTCAGCATCTTGGTACTCTCTTGATTATGAACATTTTAATGTGTCTTCCTATTTTTAGTGCAGAAATAGACATCTGAGTCATTAATTTGTTTGCCTTCTTTGAGGCCATTGAAATGTGGAAAAGATGAGTTGGCTGCCCCTGGCTAGAGTGGGGGCTATAATGGACATGGTGACAGACAGACTTGCAGCAGGATCATGCTGCCAGGCATTACAACTACAGTTCACTCAGGGAAGTTACTTTGACTTCTTTAAGTAACAGCTGTAGTTAAACAATTCTTTAAAGCCTGTATTTGGATGGTTGCATTTTTGTCATAACCAGGGTACCATACCATTGGTTTTCCTGATGCTCTGTTTCACTTTAAGCTTACAATTGTTTTATCTCATTTCCTGCCTTAATTGCTTTAAATGTACTGACAAGCACAACTGACCAATTATTAGTACTTTTTCTCATCTTGTCTCATTTGTTATCCATGATGCTCTTCCATGTTGTAATTACTCTTCAATATTTCATGACTCAAAATAGGAGGTGTACATAATGAATATAAATAGCAAATTGATTAAATGTAACATGCATTGTAGCACCAGTGAGATTGTCATTTGTTATTAATGAGAAAGATTTGTCAGGTGCTTGTGAATAGGCTTGTGATGCCCAGCAATCCAAACCTAACAGTGCAAGGCTGTGACCGACTTTCTGCAGTGTTATTGTGATCCAACACAAAAGGAAGCTGTGCATGATTTTCAAAATGGATTTGTATTCCTCTGGTTTTTGGTGCCATATTAACTCTTTGGGCTTTAATAGCAACACATGCAGCTCAGGTTAACTGGGAATATTCCAATAAATGGTGTGTCACTGTAAAGCACCAAATTTCAAAGCCTGACTCCTTCTGTAGGAGTTAAAATACTGATTATTACAATGCTGAAATTACATGAGGCCCTGGTCTGCACTGGTGTCCAGCACCGCAGTAGTCAGGCAGCTCATGCAAGAAATTCAGGAGCCTGCTGTTCAGATCTGTGTGCCAGATTAACCAGGCACACAAATACTTGAGTTTGCATCCTTACCAAGGCACCAGCCAGCAGGCACTGCCCTGCTCCAGAGCTGTGTTCTGCTGCTCCAATTACTCCATCGTACAGAAATAACCATTGAGAGCCGCTCTTCTAGGAATGACAGGGAAGTTCTGCTATTGGAGTTGGTGGCTTTGAGAGGTCTCTTCCATATCAATGTCTGACAAGAAGTTTATTTGATAGCCAAAATTTTGTTCTGTGGAATGAGGAAAGTTTTCTTCATTGTATTGCAGTGAAACAGATAGAAAGACTTAAAAATGAAAATGGCCATGCAGGAAATTACTTCCAAACCTTGAGCCTTAAGCCTTGAAATCCAAACAGCTGAATCCTTGTCCCCTCCATGAAACTCCCTAATTTCACTCTGGATTAACAAAGATTTGGTGTTTTTCAGAGTCAGAGCCTTGATAGTGCTTTAGTTCTTCGCTGATGTGCATTGCTTTTCCTGCATTAATTTAAAAAATATTTGCACCAGGTGAAGATGTGACTGATGGTCAGTTTGTTCCAGCCATGGACCACACTCAGTTAAGAACAACAAAAAGTGGTTTTTCATCCAAATTACATTTTACAGTGTGAACATCAGTATTATTTACCTGAATCTAAAAAATTAACTGAAGATTAAACCTTTTTATTTAATTATTTCCACTTCTGCTTTCATAAGTCAACATGGGGACTTAATTAACATTATTTTAAACCAAAATTTTGATCACAAAGCCTTTGAAGAACTAAATAAAAATGCTATCCAGTTGTTATGCACCACAAGAAGAAAAGAATCTCTGAAATTTACTCTGAAATTAGAAACTTTAATCTGCATAATTTATACACTGGGTATTCATAAAAAGGACTACAATTGAAACTCACCTGTCATCAAAAGTAAAAGGATGGAAACAATAGCTAAGACTGAGGCAGGGAAATGGTATTATGGATGTTATTTCCTAAATATTTGCTAAGGAATGGTTTCTACCAGTTGCTGAGGAAATTAAGGGAAAGTGACAAAGCAACAATCATTTCCAAGTAATAGTTCTTTTTTCTTTTCATTATCTGAGCTGTCTGCCCTCAGATCTGCTGCATTGTTCAGCTTTAAAAACATTTCCTGCAGTAATAGACCAGGCAGGGAGGAGGGCTGGGCTCCTGCAGGGCAGCTCCCCCAGGCTGGCTCTGCCTCCAGCCCTGGCTGTGCCCAGCTGGGCAGGGCTCAGAGCCTGATTAAACCAGTCAGAACTGAGCTATAATTTTAACAAATTAGGATAGACTTCCCTCATTCTGCTTACATTTTTTTTTCCTGCCTCCTCACCCCCCAGAGGGACTAGATTGCTTTTTGTTGCCTTTGGAAACACTTTTGGCTCTTCAGGGTTTTTGCTCTTTGCCCTGCCCCTGGCAGAGGTTATCCTAGCAGTGCCTGTTTCATCTCCAGAAGGGATCTCATTGCTGAACAAGAGTCCTGGGCGGGATTTACACCCTTCCTCTGGAAACACCAGAAGCTTGTGTCAATTTCTGCTCTTTCATATTCCTGTCAGCTTGTCAGGGACTATCATTCATAAAAAATTTAACAGAGGAAACCTGACAG
This sequence comes from Melospiza melodia melodia, assembly GCF_035770615.1. Classification (NCBI taxonomy): domain Eukaryota; kingdom Metazoa; phylum Chordata; class Aves; order Passeriformes; family Passerellidae; genus Melospiza; species Melospiza melodia. Next base: position 9,977,922 of record NC_086206.1, on the reverse strand, counting down.
GATTGGTCTCTTGGTGCTACAAGAAAATAAATATTTAATAATGACATGATGATACATTTCCACTAAACAGCTGACATTCTGCACTTCAGCACAATGGGCTAATAGTTCTCTTTATGACTGTGCTCCCAGTAAAGCACTTATGCAACAGGTTGATGGACCAAAGCCCAGTGAACAATGCAGAGGCAACATCTTACAAGTGAAGGGGCAGAAATCCCAAGTGATTTTGTCATAAAATATGACTTTTTGTCATATTTCAATGCTCTTGGCTCAGTATTTCAGTGCTCTTGGCTCAGAATTTTTAGGTATGTTTGTCCACATCCACTGTTCATCCAAGGCTGTGCCATCCACTTGCTGGAACTACATCATGTCTCCAGACCTTGCAGTGATTCCAGGTGCTTGTTCCAGATGTGTTATTAACAGTTTAGTGACAACTGTAGCCATACTCTTCAATAAGTTGTTTTTTAATTCTGAATTCTAAATTTTGAAATTTATACTGTTACTACTGAAGTCCATGAATTGTTCCTCTGACAGCTTGGGGCACTGTGTGGAGCAGCAAATTATCAAGCTTTACTAGCCTTTCTCTTCCATTTATTCACTTTTTCTCATGTATAAAGTTATGTGGGATGGTTTTACTTGAGGGAGAAACAAGATATTTTTGCCTTTAAAATGTACCTTTTTGATGTACTTATCTAATTAGTTTTCTCTAGCCTTCCAAAGTATTTCTTGAACATTACCATTTGAAACTGGACTTGGTTCATAACTGGAAAATTATTTAAAAATATTTTTCTTCTCCTGGCCCTTTCCCCTGTGTTTGAAATGATGTTAATAACAAAAGCCAGTCAACAATATTTAACAGTCTGATCGAACTTACTGCTTCTTCACTATTTGTACTTTTACTTCTTTGTTCAATAACTCATGACACCACACAGACTGACCAGTTTGAGGTAGGTTAGAGCACAGTGGTTATTTGTCCAATTAAATCCAGCTCTTCTCTGCACCCATGACTGAAAAATCTGTGTCCCTCAGTCAAGTGGGGGTGAAGGCCAGGCAGTGTGAGCAGCACAGAGTTCTCCATCCCACCTGTGGTGATACTGCACTGGTTCAGCCTGAAAAAAGCAGATTGTACAGAGTATGGGTAGGTTGATAGACCTGACACATGTGATACTGCACTGGTTCAGCCTGAAAAAAGCAGATTGTACAGAGTATGGGTAGGTTGATAGACCTGACACAAGCCCTGCTAAATTCTCGCTCTGAGCTACTTTCAAATGTGGGGCCTCCAGGCTGAGCTTCAGCTAGCCCTGCATCTGATATATGTGCAAACATAAGGAATCTTTCCCTGCCTTTCTGTTCAACTCACAGAAATATTCTAATTAGTTATCTCAGGTGGGAGAAGGGAAAGGAATTTGAAGCAGGGCAAATGTGCAGCTGTTGATTTTGCAGTAGTTCTGTCAAAAACTATATTCTACTTTTAATACACACCATTTGGAAAGCAAAGCCCCTTTTAAAATGCTTCAGAACTCATGTCCTTTTTAATTGCCTGGAATTCATGGTGGCTGTGTGAGAAAGCCATAAACATATACAATCATAAAAACACATTTAGACAACCCAAACAGAATCAGTGCCATATTATTTTAGTTTATTATTCCTAGTGGAGTACAGATTGGTCTTCCTACTTTGATATTTATTTATACCAAGGAACTACAAGAACATAAATGCCACTCTTGGGATAATCCTAATGCTGGGGCCGAACAGAATACACATTGCATCTGTCTCATTTGCAGTAAAATGAAGGAGTGTTTAGGTGTAATCCTGCTAATGAAGGACAAAGTTGAAGGTCAAATGTAGCCTTCAGAATGAATGTGTCACTGTGAAGCTGAGAGAACCGTAATTCTGCATTAAAAAGTTTTCTTAAAATATCAAATAACTAAGATGCCAAAAAAGAAAATGTAGCTCTTTGGTTTTATTATTCTCTCTTCTTTGAGGATTGTGTTCAAAATTTAAGTGCTCATATGAAAAATTAATGATGGGTTTTTGCTAGACAGAAAGCCTTTTTATTTTGCACATGATTAACAAAGAAAACTCAATGCAAAAGTGAGATGCTCAACAGGGGGTGGTTCTTTCAGAGTCCAGCTCACAGCTTCACACCATAACATTTATTGACATGGGAAAATACCTGCTTTTATCCAAAGGCAGTTAAACACATAGGCTATGTGCAGGGCTGTACGTCCTGAATAACAAGGAACAGATTCTCCACAAAGGAAAATGTCAAGCAAAATAAACAAACAGCCTAGCAGCAGGCTGGCCCTGCTGCCTCTGGGCTGCTCTGAGTCTACTGCAGAGCCCAGTGCAGCGTTAGTCTTTTGCTGGTTATTGTCAGGAAGTAGATCATGGGCTGCAAGGCTGCAGGGTGACTTCAGACAGTCTGCCTGCAGCACAAGAGAAGCCAAGGACATGTAGGCAGGGTAGAATATAAAGCAGAGCTGCTCTCTGCTCACAGGCTGGTTTGATTTCATGTTCCTCACCTACAAAGTTCTCATTTTGGGGGGGGGGGGTCTGGGTACTTTTCCCACAGGTCTTTTCCAACAATGTAAAATCACAGAGTAAGAAACTTTAACCCTGTCATTTCTCTGCCCACCCCTCAGTTTTTGTCACTTCTTGTTTTGATCTAGTCAGCCAACTCTGTGCATTTTCTGGAATTCAGAAGGGCCATCTGCTACCCACACATTCAAGAAGAAAGCCACACAAAAAAGGTATGACTTTTGAAAATTATAATGGAATTATAATGAGTCTTACTTATTTCAAGCTTAAGAAAAGACTAACATCTGTTACTAGTGTGTATTTATTATTTGTCCCTAAATAGAGGAGACTTTTATAAATAACTGTTAAATATAACAATACACTGCAAAGAGCTGAGTGGGCTTAAAAATCTCAGGCCAGACTTGGTGTTTTGGTGTCAAACAAGAATGAAGCAAATAACTCTGGACAAACTGGACCAGAAAACTTTCTTTTCTTCTTATACTAAAAAATGGAGAATGGCATTCACTCCCTCTCTCCCACCCACCAAATACCATTATGAACTACAAGCTCTATTTGCATGTAGATTCCAAGAGGATTTTTGAAAACACTATGATAAGTACTCATTAAAGATACAGAAATCTCAAACAACACAAGGCTTTCATGTAGAAACTTGTTTTCCTTAAAACTCCGTTCCCATAGGCAGCAAGGATGATGGTTTCCCATGCAAGCTGAAGTGACTCTGACTTATGAGGTAAGGAAACCTGAAGAACATTTAAGTTGGTAAGAACTGACCTTCTGCAGGAGGACACAAGGCAGAGTGTCTAAGTTACATTTCTAAGTGATATGGAATCAGTTGCACTGCATAGAAAAAGCCAAAACCATAAGTACAGCACCTGATAATAGCAGTTATGAGCCTTTCCAAAAGATTTCATTCTTTGTCTGATTTAGTTGTAATTTGTTTGCTTGAAGACCTGTTTTGAAGTTATCTATGGAAGTGGCATGAGGTGCAGTGACTGGTGTACAATTATAGAACCAGGTTGGCAGCATGATTGAACTGGCTAGCTGCCATTTTCACAGCAACTGGTTTTTTTCTTGTGGATTTTTAGATCAGTTCCCTGCAGGAACAGATTGAGTGGAGTTTTTATATTGTTATTATGGCTGTTTTGATATTGCAGTAATGATTTTTTGATATTTGATAATAAAGCCTTGGGATAATAGCAGTGGAAGCCTCAGCATAGCTTTCATAATCTATTGATTTTGTGGCTTTTTTCAGGGTGAATTTTTTTTCTTTGTTATCATTGGTGGTTTGGTTTTTTAATTATTTTTGTGGGGATTTCTCTCAGTGCTTTTTCATACCACACAGTGCTGCTTCATATGAAGTATATACAAACAATGTCCTTATTTCATCCTGTCTAGTGCTACTAACCAAATACAAATACAGCCCAGGTTTGGTCCTGCATCACTAAACTCAGTGATAACTTTACTTCAGCTACATAAAAAGCTGGATTAAACACTGTCTGGATGATTTTGATACCATGTGATTATATTCCAGTCTCTTAACTCAAAATTTAGGCAGGCAGTATGTTTTAGGAATGACCATAATTTATATCCCTAAATTATAATCTCTCTAGAACATGAATGGTATCACTGTGTGTAATCTGCAAAACACTCTATTTTGGCGGGGAAGGCAGAATTTGATGACAGATTTGTAATTACCACAGTGAAGCACAGAATCAGAGATGTGCCTGTGAGGGAGAGGTGCCCTGTGCTCCTGGAGCCTCCCACTCCTGGGAGCAGCTGGAGCTACCATGCCACCCTCTCCAGCCAAGAAGCTGCTCCTGCCCTGCCTTGTCCAAATTTAGCCCCGTGCTGGTGAGTGGCCAGCCCTGGTTTGTCCATTGCTGCTGCCAAGCAGATGGCACTGGCTGAGTTCTCCTCACCTTTGCTCAGCAAGAGCTCTAATTTGTGTGTCCTTCTGCTCCCCAGCCAAAACTGGCCATGAAGCCTTACAGGCATGGATTTATTCTTGAGACTTCTAAAGGTTTTTTTACTCTGGCTGGGGCTGACTGACAGCCTCAAGAGTTCCTGTAAGGCAATATGACAGAAAAAATAAGAACAGACAGACAGACAGTAATGGCATGACCCTCATTTCCTTAGGAAACCAGGCTAAAAATGAAAATGTGACCTCATACCCTTTGCTGAGGGCTTCCCCTTTGAAAGCCATGATGAGAAAGATATATCCTGGATCAGAAAGGCATGTGGAGATTACTACAGTCTTGTGACTATATTAAAGGAGTCAAGAAAAAAAAACTAATTGTGAATAACTTTTAAGTCCTCCTAAATCACCATTATTATTAAAATTATCAATAACAATATTATTGTATTTACTTTTCAAAGGAAAAAAATTATGTCATGGTACAGTTACAACCAGGGAGGGATACTCTGGGGACAGAATGCAGAGAATTCCCCTGCCCAAGGGACAGACTGAGGTGAGGGCTGCTGTCCCGCACTGGGCTGAAACCATGCAGCAGGTAAAAACAACAGAGAAAGCAGGCTGGATCACTGTCCCTTCCCTAGGTGAGGGATGCAGAGAGGGTCCCATTTTTGCCTCAAGTGACAGAAGAGGTGTGGAGTGAGCTCAGGAGAGAAAAGCTCCATGTCCTACCCAGACTCTCCTCACCTACACATTGGTGTAGCTCACAGGCAGTTGTAGCCTCTTATGTGGGTGTTCTGTATCTGCATGACTTAAAAGCTTTATTGAAGCTCTTCAGTCCATCCAGTAGTGACCTTGAGAGATCCTCTCAGATGTGCTGGCAGTTGTGAAGTTGACACAGTTCCATGCAGGGCACTAAAGCCTTGCATACTGGAAAAGTCATTCGGTCTGTTAGAACTCGCATGGAAAAATACAAATATTTCATAAGGACAGATTATTCTCAGGGTATTGATTCCACATTTTGGTCTGCTGAAAACCTGCTGCTAAACAGACCTTCCTACTGGAGAGGCTGAGCAAGGTGGCTATTTCAGACAGAGGCTCTGGGCATTTATTGATTGCACGTGAAAACACTAATCATGAAATAGCAAAGATTGAGCATGCTGCTGCCACTACCATTTGCATTAAAAGGTAACACTTCAGTGTTGGGAAGCCAGGACATTGCAGAACATTAAGAGTAGCTGTCCCTCACCACATCCAGCAGGGCAGCAAGTCCCTCAGGCTTCTCATTTTCCAGCACCTAAGAACTGGGACAGCACACACATAATATTGTCTATATTGTTGTCTATAACAAGTAAGTTACCAAATTTATTTGCCATAATAGATAGACACTAAAAATGAAACTCCTATCTCCAGCAAACCTACTGAGTAATGTTTTCTCTCTTACTGGAAAACAGCATCACTTTGGGAATTTGAAATGGCTAATTGGTTTTCTATTTGATTCTTGTCATCAATTGAACTTAATTCAATTAATTTCAATCAATTTTTAAAATCAAATTTTTGTGAACTCTATTCCTCCTGACATGCTACTTTTATCAACTGCAGTTAGTTCCTGGCAGATGGGATTCCACAAGGGATCTCAAGCAGCAGTGGCTCCATGAAGTACTTTACCCAACAGGGTCCTGAAACACAGCAGACCCTTAAATGCCAGTTTGGCCTGCTGAGAGAGCAGTGAATTCACTCCACATCTGATGAGAGGATTCAAATGATCAGTTCAGTGGGAGAATCTTTCTGTTGTGGGGATGAAAGGCTCAGGGGACCTCACTCATGCTCAGTGGTCTTGTAATTAAATGTTACACACTTGATGAGCATTGCATTGCAAGCCTCAAGGCTAATTTACATGCTACCACCAAAATGTCTTATTTGATTTTGCTTGTAAAAATACTATACAGGCATCATTGCATGTCATTGCAAATGGTTTGTATCAATGATGCTTGGGTGACTTTCAAAATTACTAAAAGCTGTACATAATTACTGCTAAAAAGCCCTGTACAGAACCAGTAATGCTTCCTCTACAATAGCTATTTTATGACTAAGATGGCTTTCCTGATGTGACTGACAATGTTAGGAAGCATTATGTAGGATAAACAAGCAGCCTGCCAGCAAATAAAGAATAGCTTTTTGGGGAAACAAAGTACTTTGATTCAATTATAGTATTACATGTATCATTAAAGGGTGTCGCTTTTCTGAGAGGTGCCCATAATTCACAACAGGAAGGCAGGGTTGGAGAAAAGAGAGAAAAATTAAAGTGAATAGGAGCTCATTGCAAGCATGGTGAGAGATATGATGTCAATATGAGGTATTTACTGGCACATTTAAATGCTTAATGCTGTAAAAGTTGCTTTTTGGTTTGGGACACATGACTCATGGCACTCTTTACTCAAGATGAGGAAAAAGATAAGCTTGTCAAGGCTCCATGTAGCACATGTGCCTTTATCAGTTTCATGTTCTGTGGAGGTTATCCCACAAATAGCATTTCCATGCAAGCATATCAGATGGACTTAACTACCTTTTCTTCCAATTCTTTCTTTAATACTCTTTAATACTGACTTCAAAGCGCTGCAATGCCATTTTATTGGAATATATTCATAATAATAAATTACAGCTTCATTCACTGAATTCCAGCTCTTAGAAGAATAAACAACCTTCTGCAGATGCAGGAGAAAGGCAGAGAAATATTAGATGACTTACCCACAGTCTGCAGCAGGTGAGTAAAAGAACTAGATACAGAACCTCTGGCCTTTCTTCCAAATAATCTTGCCTGTGTTTGTGCCACAGTAAAATGATTTTGCATATGTCCTGTCTCAGAAATATGAAAAATATATGCAATATGCAAAGCAGCCAATTGGACTGCCTTTTGGAATATATCATCATTTATGAACAGTGCATCTTGAAACCTAAACAGATTGTGTGCAATTAATTGCAGACTGTCAAAGAGACTACAGCACTTTACTGCCAATTTGTAAATACGCCCTAGGATGCAAAAGGACTGAGGCAAGTGAGGTGAGCTCCTGTGGATGGAGGGGAGGCAATGCGCAAATGCAGTGCAACGCAATTTTTACACTTCAGCCTTTAAGAATTTTGCTGACCCTGGAAGAAAATGGGATGGTGCAGAGTCATTCAGTGCAACTAGGTTTCTCTGTAGGTAGATATTTTACATAACCTAAATGAAGAACTCCCAGTTTAATTGAGATGCAAAAATAATAAAGAAGTTATGTGCAGAAAGAAAAATGTACTTCTTATTAAAACCTTGGAAAATACATGTGCATTTTTGTACCTTAAAAATATGCTGAACAATGGTGATGATGATGTGCAAACAAAGCAGATTCCCTTTATGTCCTGATTATGACCCTCAAATGATCTTTGTTCTAAATATGCTCGTGCTGGTGGCTGGCCAATACCTGACTGGATTCCTTATCCCTTTGTATCACTGCTGTTCCCATCCTACCTCTCATTGTTTCCCTCACAGATTCAATAAATACAATATGTTTGGTGCCACTGCTGATCTGCTGAGCCAGTCAGTGGCCAGCCCACTGACTCAGACCTGGTCTCAGCTTCAAAAGAAAAATGATGATGTCTGTCTTTCTAGGTTTGAACCCCTCTGGTGAGCAGCATCACAAATGTGGTACAGACCTTCAGTAATTACTGAAGCAGCAGTTTGTCACAAGCTGCCTGCAGCACTGATGGACAATCTGCTGGTGGGTATTGTTAGAGGAAGGAATATGTAAGACATGATATTTGTGACAGGCTTCACTTGGATTTTTTGTTTCAGGGGATGAAATGTACCTGTGGAGGCAGTGTTGATGGAGACCTAGGTACCCATATTCATTAACTATTCTTTCCACCACTGCTGTATTTAATATATATGCAAAAATTACTCCAGTGTAAATAAGAATTTGGCCCAACTAGCGGTGACAATTACATGAAGTGCAATCTGTATCTCCTCAAAAGTTCATCTATATAAGCAGTTTCCAAAACAAGTAGATTTAGCCCTTGAGGAAAAGGAGTTCTCCCTACATTTCCCAGCCACCCTTCACACCAGTCATGGAGGGGGTGGTTGCAATGCTCAGCAAATAAAAAAAGCTCTTCTCCATTCCTCTGAGCCTTGTACCAGGCCTGGAGCTTACTGCAACCTACAGGCACTTCCCTGTGCTCTGTGAACCTGAAAAAAACTGCAATATAGAAGTCCTCCTCATCTGAAACAATTCTCTTTATTCTTTTTCTGCCCTAATCTTGTAGCACAATTGCAGTTCTGGAAATGACACAAAACACTCAAGTCCATGGATGGTGAGGTAAGTTCAAGGTTGAGAGAAGATGAAAGAAAAAAATGGATTGTCAGCCTGATAGGCTTTGGATGGAATTTTACAGGGAATCAGCACACCAAAGGATGCTTTTGTGGGGGGTACCACAAGCCCAGCTGCCTGCAAAATTAGAAATCTAGAATTGAGAGGCAAGAATTCACTGCTTAACCCCGGGGAAATTAATAGTGACTTTTTGTTTCACAGCTTAATATTTAAACAATGTTGCTCCGATTAGTCAATGGAAGACATTTTGTTTTCTGTGAGGTATATTCTCTCCTCACCAAGTCAAGGTGGTTTGCTTCCAGGATTTTCTATTTTCTTTTTTAAACTAGATTGCTCTTGCCTCTAGGAATAGCGTGTTTCCTTCAGAAATGGAACAAAGTTACGCTCCTCCAGCCTTTACTTACTCAAACTTTGAAAATCCGTGCGCCCACATCCCCCAGTTTGTTATTTTGTTGGTTGCACTGAAAGGCTCTCCGGGCTGAAAGGCTCTCTAGGCTGCAGCTCTGGATTCCCCCTGGAGCGGCCGTGCCTCGGTGGCAGCAGAGGCGCCGTGGCCCGGCGGCAGCGCCCGGAGCCCGCAGCTGCGGGGCCCGCCCGGGCTGAGCTCCAGCGGGGCATGCACGGGCTGAGCTCCCGCACGGGCTGAGCTCCCGCACGGGCTGAGCTCCTGCAAGGGCTGGGCTCCCACACGGGCTGAGCTCCCCGCTGTGCTCCCCGCACGGGCTGGGCTCCCACACGGGCTGAGCTCCTGCAAGGGCTGAGCTCCTGCAAGGGCTGAGCTCCTGCAAGGGCTGAGCTCCTGCAAGGGCTGAGCTCCCCGCTGTGCTCCCCGTACGGGCTGGGCTCCCACACGGGCTGAGCTCCCCGCTGTGCTCCCCGCACGGGCTGGGCTCCTGCACAGGCCGTGCTCCCGCAGGGGCTGAGCTCCCCGCTGTGCTCCCCGCACGGGCTGAGCTCCCACACGGGCTGGGCTCCTGCACAGGCCGTGCTCCCGCAGGGGCTGGGCTCCCGCACGGGCTGGGCTCCCGCAGCCCCTCCGCACCGCGCCGCGGTGGCTGCGGGGTTGGGCTCTCCTTCAGAACCACAGACAGCGCTCTAAAATACCCCGGGTGCTCAGAGGATGGAAATGTGCCGTGTTATGGTTTCAGCAAGCAGCGGATGAGCACTGGACACAGTGACAGCCCCCGGTTCCTGCACAAACCCATCTGAACAATCCAGCCCCAGCCCCTGACCGTGCTCATTAGAGTTATTGTGATGCCCTGTGATGAGTGCAGAAATCACTGTCCGTGAAAAGCAGAGTTCAGTAAGCAGCATGGCACAGTGTCCATGTGCTGGCTAACACGTTTAACCCACAATTACCAGGTTAGGGGATTTTCAGATGAAAATCAGGAGAAATTGTTTGGTATTCAAGGTTTTTTGCCCTCCCCCCCCCTCCCCTCTTTGCCACTTAAGTAATAATTTTCAGTTGAATATTTTTATCTTTATCTGTAGCTGCCAGTGTCTTTAACAGTTCAACCCATTCCTCTTGCCTCTACCCCTGCAGGTGCTCATGGAAATTGAGACCAGTCCCAGCCGTGTCTGTTGCCAGCAGGACAGTGCAGTGTCCCCAGCTCTGCTGAGGTTCCAGTGTGTGGTGAGGCACACAAACGGTATCCTGGGATGCTAATGTGTATGTCATGTAGTGCTTGTATTCCACAAAGATTTTAGGGGGTAGAATAGGGAAAATTTATTATTTTCTTTCGAAACAGCTTTTCTCTTCTATCGTCCCTTGAGATCTGCTCCTCACAACAAGCTTGGGGTGCAGTGTGCACTTCTTTCCCTTACAAAGGCTCTGCTCCTTTTCAGAAAGGCTTCCAGAAGGACACTGACAGTACTGAATCCCACTCAGTCTGCTTGCTTTCAGCAGCCCTACTTGCCTGCCCTACAAGAACAGAGAGGAAATTTTCCCTGCTCTCTGGAGTAAGGTCCTCCATCACCATGTCACTAAAGAAAACAGGCTGCTTGGTAGCTAAGGAAAACTGCTGACTTTAAACCTGAAATAAGGTCTATCATTTACACTAATGAGCTCACTGGTGGGGACTTTGTAAAATTTTATGATAAAAAGTAGCTGTAGTCAGTGTTTGATAGAATTTATGATTTTACTTTTTTTGCTGAGATGGACATAACTACTAATCATTTTCCCATTCAAACCTAAAGAGAAATAAGTGCAGGAAGAACTGTCCCAGTAGAAATTCAAAGATCTTGTAAGTAATCCATTATTATTAATTTTTTTTAACCATGGGTTGGTCTAAATTCTTCTGGGAAATGCTATAGACATTTTTAACAGGTTGAATAGCAAATAAGTTACTCAGAAGAAGCCCTTAATTAAATACCAATATTTCAGGATTTTAATTGTTTGTGGCTTATGGTTCCAAGTTAACCTCCTAGATCTGCTAGTCCTGTCAGATGTGATTTCTGATGGAAGAGTGCCCTGGGATGCACCCTGGGGTAGCCCTGTGATAGGTTCTGAGCCAGGATTCCACATATGCCCAATATGTGCAGTGAATAAGGGGAGGTATCTAACAGGCTTTGTTACTGTAGACTGTCAGAGCAGTAAACGACAAGGGCTAAGGAAATCTCTCAGCTACTGTAGCTTGCAAAGACCTAAACCATTCAATTCTGAGCCAGAATAAATGAGTCTGGCTGGAGACAGCAACTGCGCTATAAAACTAGCAAAAATGGAAGAAAACAAAGGGGTGAAAGCAAGCAAAGAGGAATACAGATGTCTCCAGCTAAAGGACTGGAAAACTAACCCAGGTTGGCATCCATGTGAGTGACGAATGAAGTTACAGCAGATTTTTTCTCCCTCTCTGTCTTTAGGATTTTTTTCTCTGCCTACTCCATTTGAGGTGTTTAGCCTCCACACAGTCACTGGTTCAACACTTGAAAAAGGTGAGCAGAGATGCAATACAGTGCATGGGCTTCACTGCCTGTGAGCCCTCACTGCTGCATGCAGACCATAAATAAGTCCTAATGAAATATTCCACGTGGTGGTTGTTCCCCTGCAGCCTTGTTTTCTGCTTGGGCCAGCTGTGTTTCTGCAGTGCTGTCTCAGCCACCTCATGCTCTGAACAGTTGTGGATTTATGGCTTCAACTCATTCCTTTAACCACAATTTGGGAAGGGGTGCTGAGGTGTGGGATAGGCACAGACCCAGAGCAGGAACAGCCAAAAGGACACAGAGAGCATGGACACTTGGCTGTGGGTTTAATGCTGCCAAAAAGAAAGGGACAGACAAAAGGAAGAAAGTATTTAGCAAACTGGAGAAAAGGGTGTGGAATGGGTACATGAGGGACAGCTGGTCTATGGGCTGTCACCGAGGTATTTTCCAACTCCATGAGTCCTGCAAGCACTGGGAATGTGACTGACTGACAAAAAGGATCAGTGTGATAGATTATGAAGTGGCTGAGAAGCTGGTCTTGCATGCAATTGATCAAAATTATTATAACTTTTCAAGAACACTTTGCATTTTCCATGAAAATGTAGTCAAATCCATGGTTGTTTTATCTTTGTCTTCTATGGCTCATCATTCAATTTTAATTTCCTGCTACCTAAAAGTTTGTCTGTCTCCTTCCCTCCATCCTGCCATCCCTTTGTCCCCAATACAGAAGTGCAGAAATGTTGCTCTTGCTGCTTTTCCCTGAGAAGAGCAGCCACTAGAGGGAAAGATGCACACAAAAAATTCCCCTTTAGCACCTCTGGGGCTTCCTTCGTAAGTAAAAACAAACCAAAAAAAATCAGAATATTACCCAGCATTTGTAAGGTGGTCTAATTTATCCTTTCAGATAAAGTATATTGAATGAGATCATTTTTAGTATTGCAGTTGCATTGTACATCATGAAACACAGCCAAAATTAAGGGCCAGGGAAAAAAAATCATTGGCTAAATTACACAGAGGAGATTGGATTACCTGTTCAAACAGAGCTCTTAATTCTGTGTATAAATAGAATCCACAAATACAAGTGCACTGCAGTAGAAAATAAAGCCAGCCAACAGCCCCTAATAACCCTTAATTATTAGGAGTTTCAGTTAACATTTGGACAGCTTTGGTCTTAATTCTTTTAAGTTTGAAGAGGCAGCGTGACCGAGGTGGCCCCATTTACAATTACAGAGAGCACACACGCTGCTCCAGCCCATGCTGGCTTCAGCTGAGCCTTCTCTGGCAGCTTGGGCTGGGATTTTGCCCTGTTAAAATACAATTACCTATCTGAATTGCAATTAATTTCCAGTTTGAGTTAATCTTTTGTAACAATGCACTTGTTTTGACAGAAGTCCATGACAAGAAAAACAAACTGAGCTCCTGACCTTGGCATCATCACTCACTTTGGAAATTTTTGTACCTGAAAGAAAATCTGCTGATATTCCACGTGAGTAATAAATTATCCCACATCATCAGTCAATACAGCAACAGAAATCTGTTGCTGTGCATGCCATAGGTAAATGCAGCTGTAAAACAGACATCTCAAGGTAAGACTGAAATCCAATGTTACTTAAAAAAAATATATCTTGATAGTGCTATTCTAGACATGGACATTTACAATTGTATAAACCAGAATGTTTAATATTTGTCTCAGGGATGGGGTTTTCAAATGTCCTTAGCAGTGAGTTAATATTCCTTCCCATTTCCAAAGTTGCCATATGTAATACATATGTGAAATCAGATATCAAACACTGTATTGCAGGCGGGCAGTAAAATTCAGCTGATGAAATTTATTATTAATTTATCTTAGTGAGCTGTGTTGTTCTTCAAAATATACAAGCCCAGTATAAGGCCTGTGTATCCCAAGGATCCTTCAAGGTAGATCATTTGACATTAATTTACTGCTGCAATCCCCACTTGGTTAAGACTGTGTAACTCTTTCCCCTTTGACCTTCTGTTAGTAACTACCTGTATCCATCAAAAATTCCCACTCCTGAGACTCAGGTTTGCCAAAAATGTGAACTGCAAGAGCTGAATTTTTATTTCAACATTTTATCAATTTTCTTAACATTACAAAACACATGAAGGCACAGGGAAAACGCTAAGCTTATATTATTTGATATTCTCTAGCAAAAGCGATATCTAAAAGTGAAAATCAAAACTATTTTTCTATAGAAAAAAAAAGTGCATGATTAATGTTGGGAAACAACCTGGTTTCATTTGATCAAATAAAATTACAGAAGTTTGAGACAGGAATATACAGAAACGATGACCTGGCTGTTGTCAGGCACACACCTCAGAAAGCGCAGGCACTCTCTGATGTCCATCCCTGGCCTGGCGCTGCTCTGCCCTGGCCCCAAACCTGTCTGTGCCATTTTATGAATTTCCTCTGCTGAGTACAACCTGCACAGGCAAGCAAGAGGCACAGCAAGTCCTGGGCCTTTTTTATGCTACAGCGTGGAGCATTACAGATAATTCTGCTGGCTGGCACCCTGGCAGTGCATCTGCTCCTGCTGTGCACTCTCTCAGTGAACTCAGCCTGCTCCCGAGATGCCTCACTTGCTGTGGAAGCTGAAGGTGACACCATGGACAAATCACCATAAATACATGCAAACCTCTCTTACAACAGCAAATCAGATTGTTCTAGACAGAGCACAGTATGGATCAGCAAGAGCTGGTTCTCTCTAAATCTCATTTTCACACATCTTCAGACTTTGTACAGAAGCCCAGCAGATGCTTGGGAAGACAAGTATCTTAAGTTTATGTGGGCATATATAAACTCTTGAATTGCTTTTTGCTGCTTATAGTTCATAAATTAATACAGCAGTGAACAAACTGCATTTTCAGAATTGTGAACAAACTGCATTTCATATAAGTTATCCAGTTATGGACCAGACCTTGCATTTCTTATTCAAGAAGGATTAAATCAAAAGGGAAGTAGTCTGTGAAAAGGTGAATTTATACACAGCAAGCTAAACTCTTGCTAAATTATTCTCTTGAAGGAAATAAAAAGGTTTCCAGTAGATTTCTCTATACATGTTTTCAGAGAAGCTTATGCTTGTTCCCTTAGAGAATTTCTTCATGAGTGAAGCTGAAGTTAGATGTGTAGTGAGACTGAGTTTTAAGGATGGTTTTCCTAAAATAGGATTAAGGCTCACTGACACTGTAATGGAGGCCAGGTAGTGCTGCTGCTGCTTATTGGCTAAACTATATTTTGGTTTCTACATATAAAATTCAGTATCTAGGAGCTTTAAGCTTGCTTCTTCAGAGGTAAAAAAAAAGGTTATTTTAGTGTCTCCATAGTTTTTTTTTCTGGTACAAAATAACCAACCCTGTCATGATCTGAGCAGGATAGTAACCAGCCCTGAAGTGGTGCTTCAGGGACTTAAGTAGGATCATTCCATTTTTTTTTTTTTTCTGTCCAGATTATTTCCAAATTTTTTGTTTGGGGTTTTTTTGGTGTTTTTGTTTTGTTTGGGGTTTTTTTGTTTCTTTAACCTGGGGTGAAACATTAGGGGAGTTCTATAAACTCATAGTCTGCAGTCAATTTGTCAATATTGAGGTCAGGGTGAGTTACCACACAATGGACAGTTCACATATTTTTACCACATCCACAACAGTTTTTTCTTAAAAGCAAACACCAAAGACCAAAGAGCTCTGCTTGACAAATATATCCATTTCAGACCAACATCTACAACATCTATTACCATTTGTTAATACCTTGACACCATTTCCAGTGTATCTCAATGACCATTGCCCTCTTGGATCTCAATGACATTGACTAACACTGCAGTTTGTAATTAGACGGGGTAACTTAATTCCTGGCCCTCTGTAACATCTGGATTTCAGATTTCCACTCCTAGATGGGGAGCTCTTTCCTACACATCACAAATTATGCCCTGTGTTTATGTATCAGTCCCCACACCCTCCTGCTGAGCCCCTCTTCTTTGTGCTCAGTACGAGTCAGAGACTGTTGTCACCACAGAGAGAATCAACACAACTGCCTAGTCAGCTGCATGTGACATTTAATGAAAATGAAGTCGGGTCTAATTTGCATGGCAGGTGTTACATTATTACAGCAGAGCTGCAGAAGCTGGGTGCTACAGTGCTAGTCAGGTGTGCAGGAATGAATGTCACTGACAAAGAGGGTGTCTGGCACAGGAATCCTGGCACCCCCTTGTCTGCCTGCCCACCTCCTGTGTGAGATAAAGCGACATATTTGTTCATTTTTCCAGGTGCCCTGTTCTGGCTCTTTCTGCTAACTCCATCCACAGAGTCGTTGGAGTACTCAAGGAGCCTGGGGGTAGGAGGCCCACCCAGCCTCCTGCCACGGGGTCACCACACCAAACAATTCCAGCTCTGGCAGACTCTCCTGCCCTCAAACCCACAAGCTGCACCTGAAGAGCTCTATAGCACAAGAGAATTGATTTCTGTCATGCACAAGAAGTGTCTTACAAGAGAAATACATGAATATTTTTTCATGAGTCATGTGTGTTGAAAGAACATGTATGTTTCTTTGAGTCAAGTGCTCAAAAAAATTAAAAAGGCAGCATCATGCTCCTTCTGTTTCCATTTCCCCGAGTCATTTTGCCAAAATGACAAGAATGCAAAATGCTCATTTTCACTAGTTTTTATTTGGTTTAGCCTTATTAGTACCCCTTAGAAATATAAATTTTATTTTAAAGTTTCTGATTCTGATTTCAGACTGTTAAGACTGTCAGCAGCAACAATACATTGTAAATCTTAAGCTCCTGTCTTGAAGTAAAACGTAACACACCTTCTAACAGGCTGTGGCTCCACCCACTCACTTTCTACTTCTCAGGAGAATATTTGTTTCTATTTTATTATCTCCCCAACTTCCTTCTGACCACTGTTCTTCCCCTAGAATCATCTTGCCACTACATTGGTTTTCAGCCTGCCTCGCTGCTGAACATCTAAAGCGCGGGGTGTTTGGACCCTCCCTGGGAGGCTCCTGATGCCATTGGCTCCCGCTACATCCCGTCCCCTCCGAGCCAGCCAGTACCAACCCACGGGCACACTGAGACTTCACAGACCGTCTGAACAACTTTACAGACACTCATTTAACTTTGCAGGGCAGCTATATGGACAAAGTTTTATTTATGGCAGTTTCAGAGAGAGAGACCCCAAGTAAAAAATCTTACGAATCACACAATTGGAACAGCACAATAAAATAAAGTAAAGCATTTACCAAAATTTATAATGATTTGCACTGGAGCCCAGTTTTGGATGACATTCAGTTTCCCAGAGAAGATGCTAAAACTCCACAAAAGTTTTTATCTCTGAAGTTTAACTTTGTAAACAGATCTGCCAGTTAGAAAATAACTCTGTTCCATTCGTTTGTTTCTAATCTCTTCATTTACAATCCCGGGTGATGATTTCTTGACAGCACATCCAGAACGAACACAGGTCAGACGGCCACCGAGACGAAGCAATCTTTGCACCTTAGGAAGCAACGCCGACGCTGAAGCCGCGCTCCGGGCGGGTCCCGTGGCGGGGCAGGGCACAGAGTCCTGGCCCGGCGGGACTGTCCGTGTCAGCAGGGCGCTCTGCCGGCCACGAAAGGCACAGACGGTGCCCGAGTTGCTTGCTCGGGAAGCCGTGCGGTTTGTTCCTCCCCGGGATGCGAACGAGGCGGCTGAAGAAGACAGCGGAGCCTGACACTTCTGAGAGGGGGACCCGCGGCATCCCGTCCCTCGGTGCCATCTCCGGCGGGAGGGGCGCGGGGTCACAGCCGGTGATGCTCCGGCTGCTGGGAGGCGGCGGCGGCCCTTTGCCCGGGCAGCAGCCCGCTCCTTTCCAGCCCGTCTCGCCCAGCCGCACCGCGGAGAGCTGCGGCCCCACTCCGCCCCACGGGCCCTCAGCCCGGCTTCGCCCGACGGCCCCGGCCCGAGCCGCTCCACGGGAGTTCTGGAGCCCCGCCCTGCCTCAGCCCCGCGCGGCGCCTCCGCGCCCCGGCGCTCCTACCTACGCGGCGCGGTGCGGTGCCGTGCGGTGCGGTGCGGGCGGCTGCCGGGCACCTGCTCCCGCGCCCGGGCCCGCGCCGCCCCACAAAAGCGGCGGCGGCGGGCGGCGGCAGGCGGACTGCGCGGCCATTGGCGGCGGCGGCGCGCGGCGGGCGCCGGTTGGGCCGGGCGCGGCGGAGGCGGGCGCGGGGCGCTGACGCCAGCGCGGGGCCGGTGGGGAGGCGGGGCCGCGCCCCGCGCCGTCTTTGTGCTCGCCGGCAGCCCCGGCAGCGCCGCCGCCTCCCGCCGCCTCCCTCAGCCCCGCTCGGCGCGGCGGGCGGCTCCGCTCCGCTCCGAAGCGCTCGGCCCCCGCTCCGCTCCGCGCCGCGGCGCTCCGCGCTATGTGTGCCGGCGCTCCGGTGCCTCCTCGCGGCCGCTTCCCACCCGGCGGGGCGCGCTCGGCCCCGCTCTGAGCGCGGCGGGGCAGGGCAGCGAGCGGAGCGGAGCCCGGACGGTGCCGCCCGGCGCGGAGCGAAGGGAGCGCGGCGCCATGCGGGGCTCGAGGCTGGGGCTGGGGCTGGGGCTGCTGCTGGGCGCGGCGTGGGTGGCGTGCGGGCAGAACGAGACGGAGCCCATCGTGCTGGAGGGCAAGTGCCTCGTGGTGTGCGACTCCAACCCCACCTCCGACCCCACCGGCACGGCGCTCGGTATCTCCGTGCGCTCCGGCAGCGCCAAGGTCGCCTTCTCCGCCATCCGTAGCACCAACCACGAGCCCTCCGAGATGAGCAACCGCACCATGATCATCTACTTCGACCAGGTGCGGCGGGGCTCGGGCGCTCCGGGCTCGGGGCGCGCCGCCGCGGGAGAAGTTGCCGGGGCCGGGCCGGGACGCGCCGCCCCGCGGGGCCCTGCCCGCGGGAGGGGGGGCGCTGGGAGCCGGGGCGCAGCGGGGCTGGGCGGCGGTGGCCCCGCGTTGGTGCTGACGGTGCCCTTCCCTTACAGGTACTAGTGAATATCGGCAGCAACTTCGACTCGGAGCGGAGCACTTTCATCGCGCCCAGGAAAGGGATTTACAGTTTCAATTTTCACGTGGTGAAAGTGTACAACAGGCAAACCATCCAGGTCAGCCCCGAGCGCCGTCGCCGGGCTCCGCGGGCGGGAGTGGACGGGTCGGCGGGGACGGGGCTGTGCGGGCGGCGGGGCGGGACGTGCCCCCGAGCCGCCGCGGGAGCGCAGACCTGCGGCGATTCTCCGCCCCGGGGGACGGTGCCCAAGGGGCCACGGAGCCCCACCAGGCCTCCGCTCGCCCCTCTCCGCATGAGCCGTCCCGGGATGGGAGGTGATCGGCCGCCTGCCGCTGCCTCCCAGCTTGTCCGGGCCCTCGGAGTGCCCAGTGCCGCGGAACGCTGGCGGGAGCATCCCTGCT
Source organism: Melospiza melodia melodia (assembly GCF_035770615.1). Classification (NCBI taxonomy): domain Eukaryota; kingdom Metazoa; phylum Chordata; class Aves; order Passeriformes; family Passerellidae; genus Melospiza; species Melospiza melodia. Next base: position 9,958,764 of record NC_086206.1, on the reverse strand, counting down.
CAGAGCCCCTGGGAACAGCCGTCCCTGGCAGGCTTCTCACCTACTCTGCTATGGCAGAAGGTTTCATAGGGATTTGGGGTTCAGGGAGGTGCCTATGACATGGAAACGATAATGATTCTGTGCATGTCTGTGCAACTACCCTGTATGTACCTGCCTTTTCTACGGGGTTTGATGCATATGCTGCTCTAGGTAGGGTTAATAAATTACCGGCCTGAAGCCAGGTAGTGTAATCAGGACAGGAAATCTGACTGTATAATGATGCACTTTGCAAAGGTGTATGGACAGCTATAGCACCGTTCTGGTGCAAGTGGCTTAACACCTCTAGCTTGGGCAGGTAGTCATTATTAATGTGGGGTGTGCAGTCCCGGGATCATTACCGCGAGCTTAGCAGACCTTATTGACTGTGTTGTGGCATATTGTCTTTGCTGCCTAACAAAGGAAAACTACCCCTTGAATACACTTCAAAGGCCCTGACTCCGGCGGCTGTGCCTCTGCTCCTCGCTTCCTCTGAGGTTTCGCATAAAGCCATCTTTCAATAAGTACAAGCAGACCTCTTTTCATAGCCTGAAAACACAGGCACCCTATTGAAATCCTCCAAAATAGGATCAATGTCCTGCTTTATATGCACCGGGTGTTTTGATGTGGTTGTCAGTCTAAAACAGTGCTGAAAGACTTCTTCCTTTGGAGTACATACCTTAGCTGGGTTTAGACTGGTATTTCTTTTTTATGGGGCTGGAGTTTCAGCTGTCAGAAGAGGCCTTTCCTTAACTAAGCATTTTGCCTGTTAGGCGAGCCCCAGCGGTGTCATTGTCTGACTTTAATTGACAGAGGGCTTTGTTTTATCTTGCTCTTTAGGTGAGTTTGATGCTAAACGGGTGGCCAGTGATTTCTGCCTTTGCAGGGGACCAAGATGTGACCCGAGAAGCTGCTAGCAATGGAGTACTGATTCAGATGGAGAAAGGAGACAGAGCTTATCTAAAACTGGAGAGAGGAAACTTGATGGGAGGCTGGAAGTATTCAACATTCTCTGGATTTCTAGTGTTCCCACTTTAAATCACTTCTCATCCAAGAAAAGGGAGAAATCTCTTACAAGTTCCCAAGTCAAAGCTGGGTTTGAAGAGTCATGGACAGCAGACTTTTTACATTCAAATATTAAAGAAGCTTAATCCTGCTTAGGTTTGTGTACATCTGCTTTGAAGAATTACTACTTATTTTTGTTGTGTTGCAGCCAACAGGCAGGAGACACTATAATTGATCAAACCCCCATTTATATTCTTCTCTCTCCTCCCACAAAATTAGTTCCCATCTCTGTGTCATTGGTGTAATCTGCCATTGTTCCCCCATGGCTTCTGCCTCACACAAGTAGACTTTAGATATTTTCATTGTTCTTTACAGCATATTTTGTAGTTTTGTTTTTAAAACATGTTAATCTTGACTCTTTCTCTGAGTTTAACTTTTAAAAAAAGAAAAAAGCAAAGTATTTTTTGAATACATGGATGCCATGATGGAAGGGGAAATGCAATTCTTGCTGTGTACTGGCTGGCAAAAGGAAAAATTTCTACATGAAGAACTATCCACAGCCAAGGCTGACTAGAGTATTTCAATATTTCTATGTAATTCTGAGTGATTGTGAAATTTAAGGCTGCTAAATGTTTTGATGCTTGTTTTGCTCTTGTACAACGTGGCCCAACTAAACGCCAGGAACTATATTGAACTTTTACTATTACTCTGTAATATATGTGTGAATATTGAAAATTAATTTTTGCTTTAATTCAATAAAGTTTAAATGGGACTTTTATTTTTCTTAACCAGAAATAAGGTTTCTCACTGCAGGTAGGCCGGGGGAGGAGGCTCGGCGGGGTCGGCTCGGGTTGGGGTTAGGATCAGCTAACTAACCCAGCTCCCCGAGCCCTGCGGGCGGTGCCGCAGCCCGAGCGGACCCGTCCATACGAGGGAGTTTCACGCCGTCTCTGATACCCACTTATTTATAGCATTTATCTGTATTATATTCTCTAAACCAGATCGCATTTTATACGGCTGCCTAAAACCACCTGACCATGTGCACTCGAGGCTGGTACTATTGATTCGCTGGTATTATTTGTTTACCGTCTTTTGAAGACATAAATGCTATAATTTTGCAGTACTCAAAGAGATTACTACTTTTATTAAAAGGTGCGTACCGAGGATTTCGATTGTATCTAAACTTTAATGTGAAATAAATCGGTGAAAAGACCCCGGGCTGTGTGCGTGGCGCGGCGGCGGCTGGAGCGGGGCTGCCCCGGCTGCGGCGCCAGCGCAGCCGCGCCAACCCCCGGCTCCCGGGAAGGAATTTAATTAGCTCCAAGACGGGGGGATTAATACGAGCACAATAAGCAACGCTTCTCGCTTTATTCACAGGTTCTGCCCTGGAAACAGACCGGCGGGGCGGGCGGGGACGCGCTCCGCGAGGGGCGGCGGTGGGGATGGGGTCGGCCGGAGCCGGGAATGGCCGCGGCCCTCGGACTGCAAGTGGAATTCACCAGCCTGCTGCCAGCTCCTGCTCCCCGGTCACCCTGCGGCGCACGGGCCTAAACGCCTTCAGGGCCCCGGGTACCGCCTGGCCCGGGCCGTGCTTCGCGCCCCGCAGGAGCAGGGGAGGCGCGGGCCGGCCCTCCCCAGCCCCGCCAGCAGCTCTCCGGGAGCTGGCCAGGAGCCGTGCGAGGGGACAGCTGAGACCAGGAGACCAGGAGAAGGAATCGTGACGGAAAGCAGCCGGACTGCGTCCACCTGGAGTGACAAACTGCTCAAGACAACCAACACGTCGCATTCTCCGGCCGCAAGCTCCCCTCTCTCAACGCGAGACTCTTTATCACTCTCTCCTGAAGCCTCCACACCGCGCCGCCTCCCTCCCGCCCGGCTGCCAGCCCCGGGCCCCCTTCGCGCCCTCCTCTCCCGAACAGGTCAGGGCGAGAGGAGCCGCCCTTGCCTCCCGTGACCGCGGGGAGCGGGCAGTGGGGGAAAACCAAAAAGGCGGGAGGAAGGAACAAAAATTACTCGGTTGCAAGAGAAAGGAAGGCGGCCCTGTGACCTCCCCGCCTCATCGCGCCGGAGCCAGGCAGCAGCTCCCGGCTGGGCCCGCCGCGGGGGATCCCAGCGATCTCCGCAGGTGCGGGGGCTGATGATGCTGATGCTTGTCTTTTGTTTTTTTCCTTTTCCCTCCTCTCCCTTAACTCGAAACAAATAAACCCGCCACCTTCCGCTGAAAGTTTTCCCCTGGTTCTGAGCGTCTCATTAATATTGTGCAGCTGGATATTACATTACTCCGATCGCAGCAAATCGCTGCTCTGCGGCTGTTATAAAACGCCGCCGTGGCTGCTTGAAACAGCCTCGTCTGCTCCGCGCCCGCGCAGCGAGCCCCCCGCCCCGCTCAGCGATGCTCCCCTCAGCGAGCCCCGCACCTCGGGTCGCCCGGAGGCCCCGGGCTGGGGCGGGAGTAGCGGCGTCCCTGGCTGAGGAGGTAAAGCCGCTGCCGCCGCCCCGAAAGAAACCCTCGCGGTGCTCGGCCGCCTCGCCGGCCCGGGGAGCCCTTGCCCGTGTCCTGGGCGGGGGCCCTGGCCCGGGACCCGCCCCGGCTCCCTGGAGGGGCGGGCGGGCTGCGCTGCCTCCCCGCCCCGGCTCGGCCCGGAGCTGCGCCGGCCGCGGTGCTCGGAAGCGCGGCCCGGCTGCTGCCCGGTGATTTACTTCAGCAGACGCGTTGTGTTTTAAAGCAGCCCCTTCCTGCGGTCCCTGCGCCCCCGGCGGACAGGGAGAGGAAGGCCGCCAAGGTGCCCCCGATCAGCCTGCGGGGCGCGGGGGGCGGCCGAGGGAAGCCGGCCTTGCCGAAGCCCCGGGGCAAATGGGGCGCTGGGCTTCCCCAGGCCAGCCGGTCGCCCCCATGGGCTCGCAGCCATCATCATCTCTCCGTGTACCCGGTACTTTGGCTCCGTGTTTGGCAGGGAAATGTGAAATGAGCACCTGGTTGCACCTGCTCGGAGCCCGTTCTCATCCTGGAAACCGCCCGCACCTGGGCGGCCGAGGCAAGGCCGCTTTCCTGCCCGGGCCCCCCGGGCCCTGCGAGCCGATGCTGGGAGGAGAACGGGTTCCGAGGGGTGACCAGGCCGAAGGAACCGGACGTAGGTGCCATTTTAGGCGGCGGAGCCGGCCAAGCTGGGGGTCTGGCTGCGGGCTCCGCTGTGCGGGCTGCGCCGAGCCGGAGACAGAAAAGGGCCCGGCTTGTCCGGCAGCCCGGCCACGGGCGGGGAGCAACGGGCGGGAGTCGCGAACGCCCCAGCACCGAGGGGTCCCCCGCAGGGCGGTCAGGCCCCCTCGGTGCTCCGGCGGGCTCGGTCCCGGCCCCTGCGGCACTGCTGGGCTGCTCCGGGCTCGGGGCCGCGCTGCCGCCCGAAATGAGCAGCCGCTGCTCTGTACCCTGCTTTAATGTGTTTTCAGTTGATGTATGTAATGTCTGATTGAATTTATTGCTGATTAGCGTTGAGCATGAGTTTACACAACAAGAAATTATGTTTCATTCAGTTCATTAGCATGTCTAGTGTTTGCTTTATGAGCATATCGCTAATGGTAATGACCAATGTTGATTGATTTCTAATGTGAATATAATTACACAATGTAGGGGAATTAAAGGGAGAATCCGCATTTTTAATTGTTGGGTTTTTAGGGACGGCGTGTGGGGGCGAAGGGGGTGCACAGGGAGAAACAAACCAACTCTCTTCTGCGCAAACGATGAGAATGTACAGATTAATGACTCCAGCAGGAGATGGGGAGTTTGGTCCAACAGAAGAACAAGTCAAACCCAGTTAACTCAGGGAATAGTTAATGCACACTCGACATAATTTCCCCTCGTCTGCCCCCCAGGTACGCCTGCAAGCCCAATAAGTTCGTTCCCGAGGAGCCGGCAGAGACAGGGCTCGCTCCGTGCATGGCCGGGCGGGCGCTCCCGCAGCCCCGCCGGCGGCTGCGCGGCTCCGGGGCAGCGCCGCTGGAGCGGGGGAGCCGAGCCCTGCCCGGGGCCGGCGGGGCGGCTCGCCCGGCTCTGGAGCGGCACTGCCGCCCCCGGCAGCGAGAACCCTGCCCGCGTCCTTCCTGCGAGCCGGGCGCGGAGACCGGAGAGTGCCCGAGAGCCCCGGCTGGAGCCGTGCGAGGGCTGCAACAGGTACGGGAGCGGAGCGGGCTGAGCACGGGGGTTGCAGCCAGGGAGGGACTGTGAGGGGACTGTAAGGGCTGAGCGTGAGGGAGTTGGAAGCAGCTTGTGTACTCCATCTGGTGTCTGTGCTTCTGAGGGTGACCTCCGAGAGTGTCCTTTCCGCTGAAAAGGAAAGGTGTCCCGGGAGCAGAGAGATCAGGGCTTTGCTGGAGGTGTCTCCAGTGGGATGTGCAGAGGGAGAGCAGGGAGGCTCAGGTTCTGAGGAAGCCCTGTAGTGCAGAAATCCTGGGTGGGACACACACACTTGTAGAACTGTTTTAGTTTCACCCTCAGACAGGGTCAGTGGGTGAAGTGTGGTGTGTGTTCTGCTAGCTAAGAGTTGCTAAAAGGTCTCTGATGATGGTTACCCAAAAAGAAAAGAGGCCTTGTGTTTTTTGGGGGAGTGAAACAAGCTGTGTGCCTTGCATGAGAGGAGAGGGCTCGGGCATGGCTGGCAGCAATCAGTCCCTGTGCCTTGGGGCACTGGCTGAAAATCCAGTGTGGGCTGGAGGCAGTGGTGCCTGCAGTGGGTGCTTCTCCAGTACCTCCTTCCTTCCTTCCTGCTGTATTCCTAGGGTACAGGGCACTGGGCTTCCTCTGCTCAGGTGCACCGGAGTCAAAAGCAGGGTTGATCCCAGTGTGAGCAGCTGTGCACATCTGGATCCAGAGCATTCTTGCTCTCCCCCATGACAACTTTGAGCCTGTTGTTGGACAAGAGAGGAGGATGCCATTGCCTTTCTGCAGCTTTATATAGCTGGGGAAATGTGGTGTCCCATTTTACCATGTCCCATTTCACCAGCAGAACTTAGGTTCTTACAGTATGGGGTTCCTAAAGTGACACAGTTGTTCTGAACTCAGGATGAGCCTGGGATTCTAAAAAATCCAGTTTGTAAAATTTTTCTTGGGGAGGGAATTGTGGAGCTATTGGAGAATGGGTCTAACATTGCATCAGCATGTAAATTTGAAGAATATACCCAAGGGTCTCCTGCCTCTTGTGCTACATCATTAACAAAGAAGGACTCAGACCTAGTCATGAGTCCTCAGGCAGCATGCTGCTTGTGGCACTCTTGGTGTTGGTGACCTTCTAATTGACTAAAATTCTGTTAAGCTATCAGAAAAAGGAAGACCCAAGAAAGAGATGTTGGAAGAGTTTGATCAAAATGAAGACAAAAGATGTGAATAATTGTCATTCACATTAGTAATTCATGTTGCAAACAGTATGTTCAAAGAAGTATCAGGGCTTCAGCTGCATTTATATTTCCAGGGTTTGTTTTTTTTTTTTTTTTTGTCTACACAACACTCACTCAAGGACTAAAGGTTCATGGGAGGACTCCTGCTTTGTTTGCAGTTAATAGTCATCCAGCTTGTAGTGGAAATTCTCACTGTATTGTTGGGCTTCATGCTAATACATTTTAATGTGCTTTCAATGTTTTGGGCTTCAGGGTCATCCAAGTCAGGGCCATCCTCCTTGAGCTGCTTCTATACTGACAGTGTTTTCCAATTTTTGCAGTAGTAACAACTCCTTTAAAAACAAATATTTTAGTGGAAATTAACATTGTCCTGAACCTTTTCTGTTGATACAATCCCTATGCCATTAATTGCATGGCCACTGGTTTTGGTGTTGCTGTCACCAAAGCAGGTCAATATTTCTTTTTGTTAAGAAATAAAAATGCTGAAGCTTAAAAAAAAGAGTTATGAACATGTCATGTTGCTCACTCTACAATTCTTCCATCAAAATTTTTTGTATAACTCTTCGGGATGTTGGTCACACTGCCTGGTATATTGACCTGATAAATGCATTTCCATTGAAAGACTGGAGAAGTATTTTGTTCTTTGCCATGCGTGTGGTACTGTTCCTAATTTTGTAATTGTTAAAATGTGGTCCACAGGACTTGAGATTTCATGGGTCAGTTATCCTTCCTACTTTGATTCTCCCCAAATTTTTCAGCATGCATTGAATTATATTTTAAAATTTTTGATTGGCGTGGATTCATAATTCCCCTGTGAATGTTTTTATCATTTCTTTACTTGGTTTTGTGTTTCCTGGCTGACAATAGAGCCGAATTTCCCTACAATTCTGTTAGTCTAGGTGGAGGGAAAAAGAAGCTTCTGATGTCTCTCTTTTTAATCTGGTTTTATTGTTCCTTTGCTGTCTTCCGAGTGATTAATCTCACTATTTTAGTCTTCGGAGAGCCTTTCCAAAGGCTCAATTGTTCACACAACCCAGAGGATTCAGCCTCTAGTTTTGAAACACCTCCTTTGAAATGGCAGGACCAGCTCTGTCCAGAAGAGTGAGACGAGGCTCAGCAGTTGTTACATCCACAGCAGAGACTCCAATTCCTGCAGCACTTTGTCCTGCGGGCAGCCTCTCGCAGTGCTGCACTGAGCAGAGACCTTCACTGAGTTTCCTGCAATATTCCCAGGCCCCTATTGTGGCTTGATTAAGCTAATTGAGAGCTCTGCTGGGAATTAACCACCATTAATAAATGTAAACCTACCAGCTTTGCATTTAGCCTATCGTGTACATGAACAATTGCTCAGCTCCGACCAAACTTGGAATTAATTTTTTTTCCCCTCTATGGAACTAAGACATCACTGTCTTGAAGCATGGGTTTAACACAGCATTTTGCCCTGTGAAAGTCATATTTATTTTCCTAATATACATAATGGAAGGACTTTATTGACAAGAAAGGGCTTTGAAACAAATATATTGAGAATAAAATCAGCTTTCCCTTTTAGCAGGAAGAGGAGGATCTTTTTTTTTTTTAAAGTAGAAATGCCAGGGCTCAGTTTTGAAGATATGGTTTTAATTCCAGCGGGTCATTAAATGAGTTTTTTCTGCTGACATAAATTTGCATAGCTGTGTTGCAGTGCAGATTCTTGCAACTCATTCTGACTGTGGGAAATTATGGCAGAACTCAGGAAGCTGCTGTCCCAGAAATACATTCCAGTCCCATCTCCTGAATTCTTGTGAGCAGTAGATACACTTGCATGAGACAGGGATTATTTGAATCACCAGAACTTTTGAAGAAATACATTAATATTTCTTCTTCTCACACTTCATTTTAATTTTTTCATGGAGCCTTATATAACACAACTGAATTCTTTTCGCCATGTTTTCAAGATCATGTAAGAATTCTGGATAACTGTTGAGATAGTCAATGGTTTCAGTAGTAAACACGTGCTGGAATGATGCCATTGTCCCAAAAAATGTTGTCCAGAGATGCCTAGGGCAGGTTGGTTTGTTTGTTTGTTTGTTTTTTTAAATAACTGGAATGTCACAGAGTGGTCCTGTGTTAACTGCTGGTTGTCATGTAAATTTCTATCAGTGTAGGGGTTTAGGTGCATAACCTGTTTTAGTCCCATGACAAATTTTCCTCTTTAAAATATTTATATATTTTGAAGACAAAAAAAAATTCCATTAAAAAGCATTGGAACTGAATATATCAAGTAAAGTATTTGTTTAAATAGTAGTAGTTCTCTTGAAACTATCAATGGTTTTAGGAAGAAACTGTCTCTCCTCCGTTTACTAGCAGTCCTTCAGATGGCACTGAAGATTTGAATACTTGTCCTGTGTGGGAAAGGAAATAGCTGTACTTTTCTGGAGTTGTTTTAAGACAAAATGAGTGTATTGGAGAACACAATATCAAGGACAAACAGAATTTTTGTTTCTGACTGTTTTGTGTGTTTGTGGCTGAGATGGTCATAGTGTGAGGTGGTGTTGGCTCCTGACACCAGGCAAACTGAAGCTGCAGCTCTTTAGGCCAGCCAGTCAGTGCCCACAGGTTTGATCATGGCTGCTTTATGCCCAGAACATGGAAATGCAGCCAAATCCCTTTGGTTATGCTTCAGCAGCTGGGAAGATGAGTCCTGTATAATCAGAAATCAACTGCAGAATGGTAATTTTAGTTTAATGTTTTTAATGTTCCCTTATTGTATTGTGCTTTCAGCAAAACTGAAGATGTTGCAAATACAACACTGGGGTATGGCTTATAAATTGATATAATTAGGAGCTGGTCTGATCAGTGCTATCAATGTCAGCACATTCCAAAGAAGGCAGGGCTGTTCATTCAGGTTGGCTGCTTGTATATTCTCTCAATTTGAAGCTGTGTGAATATATTTTACATTTTCCAAATGTATCTGTCACATCCTACCTTAATGGTGACAGCATATCACATCACACCGTGTCTCTGTCTCACTGCATCTACACTGGTGTCTAATGAATGCTGCTGCACAAAGGCTGAGCAGCTGAGTGAGCTCCTGCCTGACTCAGAGGCTTTTGCTCAGCCCTTTAGCTCTGCAGTTTGTGGCAGTTTCCCCCCTGTTACCCTGTGGCCAGGCTGCACTAACCCTCTGTCTGTTCTCAGGGCAGAGGAGGATGGGGAGAGGCTCCTTTCCACAGCTGAGCAGCACAGAAACGTTTCTGCAAGTTTGGAGCAAAGGGATGTTACCTGGGAGGAAGCACTGAGCACAGGCAAGGTAAGCCCTGGCCACACCTGACCAGGTGTAGCAGAGTTTTAAACCCTTTGCCACAGCAGTTTATGTCCACAACACCAGTAATGTGCAACAGTCCTTTATATCTTGGTATATTTTTTGTATATTCCTTCTGTTGCAGTTGCTCATTTGCTGAGTTTCCTCCACGAGTTGTGCAGCTTTTCAGTTTTAACTGCTTTGGTAATCTTTCTTCTCAAAAGGCCCAATACTTCAGCCTTGCCAATCAGGAGGAGAGCCTCTTGGCTGTGCTAACTGAGTTTGTGCCTGCCTCTGTGTATTGACTTCCTGTCATCTCTGAGATTAACTTAAAATAATTCTTGCCTTTAGTAGCCCTTTCCAGTTTTCCCCACTACCTTTGTAGGTTGTTCGTGCTGTGCTTTTCCTTTTCTAACTTAATTTTTTTTCTTGTTTGGAAGAACCCTGTTGATATTCAGTATTAGGGTCTCTGCTGGAAACCAGTAATATGTTCATTCTGGCTGCAGTATTGGCTCCCCACATCTCTGACTGGCTCCTCAGGAAAGGATGGAGATGGATACTGATATCTCTAGTTACTCTGTTGAGGACCCTACCGTTTTGCAAAACATGTGTCCATGGAGTTGAAAGCAACAAGGTGCTTCCTGATTTTTAAGTTAAAGCACTTAAACATAAACTTGCCAGCTCTGTATGCCTTCAGCTAGATAATGGAAGTACAAGAGTTGTTTTATATTTAAGCCAGCAGATAAAAGTGGCCTTTTGAAAAGTGGAACATTCCTTTAGCAGGAATCACAAGCAACAGTCAGCTGTTTTTAGGGTGGATGGCAAAAGTATGTTCATGAGGACAGATGTGAAGGATTGTTCTGTGTTTACATATAAGCCCAAGTGAGTGAGTTTGTTTCTTTGGCTAATAAGTTGCTTCAGTAAATACTGTTGAACCTGGCTGGCATGCTGCTATGTTGGGAAGTGCAATAGCAAAACTCATGGAAAGATTTTCTCTACATTGTAAAGTTGTACAATAGCTGAGGTTTGGTTTCTGTGTCTGTTTTGCCAAGGAGGTAAATTGTACCAGTGTCTTTGGCTGTTGTGGTTTGCTTTATTATCCATACTGGCTGGGACAATGGCTCTTCCCTCTCCCAGCTATGCATGGCAAAAGAGCCCAGGAGAATTATCCAATTGGTAGCTCATTAAATAAGTATCTATCCAGGCTCATGACTGAGCATGAAGTTTCTCATGTTTCAGAGTTAAAAGTTACAAGGGAATAAAATTCTTCTCACTAAATGATAGAGAAAACACAGTAGGAGGTATTTTGTTCAGGGAATACAAGCTATTGTCCTACCCTTGTCCAGAAGGCTACATACATCAAGCAGAAGATGTCTTCCTTACATTCCAGCTAAATCAATGTTATTTCTTCCAGAACACTGCTGCTTCCGTTTCTAGAGATAAAAAAACATAGCTCACTGTCAGGAGATAATTCCTTCTCTTGGGCTTTCTGTCCTTGACCAGTAGAAGTTTTTATTTTTCTTAGACAAGGAAGCCTTTCTTTATCCCTGGAAGATTAAATTGTCTTGCTGGTAGATCTGCCTTACTGAAGAAATGGAGGAGGAAAAGCAGATAGGGAAGAAATAGAAAAGAAAATAATTCAAGGTATCTTTATAGTCTCCTATTGTTAGGATGTCAATTACTACCATATATCACCTACACAGCAAACTTGTCATAGCTTGGGGTATTTTTTTTTCTCTCCACCTAGTAGAAAATGTATCAGTTATCCATATGAAATCTTTTTTATTGTGGGATTCATCTTTTAAGTATAGCTGTGATGCTCAGAGGGATTTACTTTTTTAACTTGCTATTCAGAAGGATGAATGTTTAAAGATCATAGTTTTTTAAACGCCAGTTGTGCATTCCATGGGAATAATTGAAGAAAATGATGCCCTTTTCAGCTTTTTGAGTTGGCACAGCTCTTGTCTGAGGTGCTGATGGCTCACACTACAGAGTGGTCACTGCTGGCAGATCCAGCTGGGGTCTCTGGTTTAGCTGTGACCCTCCTTTTGATGAGTGCAGAGTGCTTTAGTTGCTGTAAACATGGACTCTCCAAAACAGTGGTCAGGAGTAGAAAGGAGCTTTAGGGCCTGAGGAAAGGCCAGGCTGGCTCTGTAAGGGCCCAAAGGAGGCTCCCAGCTGCAGCTGGCAGGGGCAGGGTGCTGTCAGTGCCCCAGGCAGTGCTGTGGGTTCGGGGCTGTTTCAGCTCTCCTTGCTGACAGACTCTGCTGGGTGGGCAGGTCTTAGCAGTGAGCTCTTAGCTCTATCAGACATCCAGAGCAGCAGGAAAGGCAACCATTTATTCACAAAATGCATTGACTTGCAGACCTTAGATGCAGCTTTTCCCTTCTGTTGCTGCTGTGGGAACAAGAACTGACTTGTGTTCCTTGGAGCCCAGGTATTCATCCCACCCTTGGAAGGAGGGGCAGGTGCATCCCTACCCCCTGGCAGGGCTGGAGTGACCCTCTGAGAGCAGCTCCTGTCCTGAATGCTTTCCTTGGCAGCTTCAGCGTTGACTGTGGCCAGGAAAGGTTTGCCAGGAGGGCTCCCAGCCCTCCCTGGGGCAGAGGGAGGATAATGAAGGGAACTAAAAGGTGAGAGGTGTCTCCCTTGGTCAAGTTCTCCCTCCTTGATCCACCTAGTCCTTATGTAGAGTCAGCCCTCTATTCCTTTCAATTAGAGCTCCATCCTACTTTTCTGTCCCTTCCAGTTTGTGGATTTTAATCCTCTCTCAAGTCTGTTTCACTTTATTTCTTCTCTGCTTTCATGACTCAGGACATTTTTCCTTATTTCCTTCATGCTATGTCATTTCTTGTGTCTGGAACAGTGTCCTCCTTTTCTGAAAGGAAACATCAGTCCAGCAGGAGGATTAAAGGAGATTTTAAAATAAATTCGGAGGGAGTCTCAGAAACTGGAAGAAAATGGCAGGAAGTTTCAATTTGAGCGAGCTTTATTTCTGTATTGTATAATATAATTCATAATGTTATTGATATCTATAAAAGCATAAATAAAAGGCAGCAGTAGAGGTTAAAAAAAAATCAAAAGCTCTGTAAAAGATGTAAAATTAAATTTCAAAATACTGTAGAAGAGGGGGAAGGGCCAGAACCCCAAGTAGCAGGCTATTTGGAAAACAACAGCTTTGAGAAGGTGAGAAATAAAGCCAAAAGATGGAAGAAGCTCCCCCAAACCAGCAAAAGAAAGCCCATCTAGGCCAGTCTAAGTGAATAGGTTAGGAGCTGAACAGGAAGGGAAGGTTAAGCAGTTTTTGTTTACATTGTACACAGAAAGAAAAAATACCCACAAACTTTCCTCTGGGTAAAGGGGACCAGAGAAGCACTGACAATACAATTTGATTATATTGCTCAGACAATGTTTAAAACTACACAAACAATCTCTCAGCTTTCTCCTCAAACTTTCTCTCTGTCTTTAAATAACCAAAACAACCACAAACCACCACAAAATATAAATCTCAAAAATGAGCCATCAAAATGACAGATTCCTCTTTAAACTTACTCTTAGAGGTTAGATCACAAATTCTCTTCTGTTGTAATGAACATGATTAAAACCATAATATTTCCTTCTATGCTACCTTGAAAAGTAAACAATTCAATGGAGAATTATAATTATAAAATGTTCCATGCTCTACTCTCATTTAACACTGCATTTCATACCAGGTACAGCTGCAATTACCAGAAAAAGATTTGTATAACCTCTGTCAAATTTCCTACAAATGAAATTTTTCTCTGCTGCCAGTGTGGACCTACAACTTGTGGCATGATCCCAGTGCCACAAGGCACTTACGACCTTTGGTGAAAGAAAAGCAGAACTGAATGAGATTTGATGGGAGTACATCAATAAAATAATGATAAGTTGTATGAAAAGACACACCACATTGAGTTTATTTGTCATAAGCATTGTTATCATCATCTTGCCCTAGAAACTATTTTCAGGTTATAGGAATCTGCCTAACTTCCAACTTACATAGCAACTTTATTAATTTGTTTATTTATTTATTGAGGCAAATGGTGGTTTGCATCTGGTCTGGTGTGCAGCAATCTCTGCTTCACTGCATATTGCAACTGTTACCCTAAATGTTCTGCCCTGGGCCCTGCAGCATTAGGCACTGCTGTGTTGGAAACAAGGAATGCTGCCTCCAGTTGCACAGCAGGTAGGGAAATGGGTGAATCTTTCCTTTTCCTGTAAGAGAAGGGTTGCTGTTTCCCAGTTAGCTAAATTATTTTAAATCCAGGACAGATTTGATTTGGGAAGTGATGATGAAATCTCAGACAAAACAATGATTTTTAATTTATGATGTGTCAGGTTGCTCCTATGTCAGTTGTTACTTCTGCTTGGGTCCACTTTTCTCTTTTGCTGGTTGAATGTTAGGCATGTAAGGCCAGTGCATGTTACTAATATTGGGGTATTCAAGCCTTCTTTCCTTACAAATAAACAAATTCTAGGTTTGCCTTTTAAAACCTCAGATGTTTAATTTTTCTGTTGTGTTTCCACAATGTCATCTTAGTAAGCTGATTGGTTTGATTTGATTTGAGTTAATTCTAAATGGAAACAGAGAAATGGAATCTCTCTATCCCAGGCTAGAGGAGTAAAGACCAAGCTGAGTGACCATTCCCTGGTAGGCCCTGGGTGTGTCAGATCTGAGTTTAACTCCAGAGAGCCCTGATGGGCTGCTCAGCTCTTACCTGATACCACTTGCTAATGGGAACTGCCCTTGCAGAATTCTGTTAAGCATAATAAGGTACATATTGGATAAGAATAAAACCAGCTCAGCTTTGTTATGTGACTTGCATGCCTGGTAATGAATAGAAGGAAGGCACACACCTTCATGAACAGAGAAATTTAATAAAGTCTCTTCCTGGAGTTGCACCAGTGGGACTGAAAGTTTATTTCAGCATTCCAAGGGCAATAAAAATCTAAATTTAAACTCAAAATATACTCAAAAGAGTACCCAGAGGCTATGTGCTGTTCAAACTTTGTTTAGGTCATAACTGCTTATGTAAAGTTAGTTTACATCAGCAAGTCAGGCTTTGTTTTTGAGCAGAACCTCTGTTGCTAGGAAAGGCAGAGCAAGTGCAGGGGATGCATCTCAAAGTTCAGCTCTGCTTTAATTTTGCATTTAATTCAGCTCTTTACTGCTTAGTGCAGAGCTGTGTGGGGGGATTTGAGGCTCTTAACCTTCCTTGTGCAGACACTTCTAAATCTGTTCTGATCCATTCCCCTCGTTAGACATCTCAGATGTTTGGGGTTTCTGAAAGGAGAGGTGAAGAAGATGCCAGGTGAGGGTTTGCTGTAGCAGGTAAATGCCTGTTGTTATAAACACAGACTGGGAGGGCTGAGGATGAGCAGTAACCTGGTCCCAACCCTCACCTCAGAGTGTCACTGGTCCATTGTGTCTTGTGAAACCTGTCAGCCTGACTTTGCAGAACTGAACATTTCAACTTTTCTTAGAGCAGATATTGATGGGACTGGCTATAAGATGCTCTGTCTCTGGCTTCTGTGAGAGAAAACTGCAACTTTTCAAGCTTTTAAAATACAGTTTTGGGGAAATAATTAAAGTTACAAGCCATGTTTATTTATTCTTAGGGTTTTTTTCATTCTTTGAAATAGTTCTGCTATGGGAAGCATGCCCAATATTTAAGATATTTGATATCACAACAAAGATTGAAGACTAATTTACATAAAAATACCACTTATTATTTGTGAAAGGCCAAAAAAAGTTTCAATATATTGGGAGACTAATATGCATAAGATGTAATCTCCAAAACTGACAGTCGCTAAAACTGCAAATAAATACACAAAAAACCCAGCTGAAGAGAAACAGTTACATTTTATAAACAATAAGATATATTAAAAAATCCTCTAATAAGCATCTCTTGATAAAGGTTTCAACTTCTTTTTGTTTTTTCCGCACCTTGCAATCCCTCTTTCCTGTCAGCTCCTGTTTCAGGTACCCTCTGTCCATTTTACCTGCCTTCCCAGATGTACTTAGACCTCTTTTTTTCTTTTGCTATCTGTTTCACAATGACTGCTGCATGGATAACACTGCTGTTATATGGTAAACAACTTCACTCATTTGCATGCTATACTGATAATTTGAGGCTGTTGGTAATAAAATACTAATTTATTTTTAGCTGCATAGCTTGCAAGTAGTTGCAAGAAATCCATTTTTTTGGTTTCTTCATAGTTATTGTGTGGTATTTATATTGTGTGTTCTCCATAATCTCACTGAACCAACAGTGGCAGCTCTCTGTCTTTTTAGATTCATTACCCAGGAGTGAACACCAACAAGAGAATTGTACAAATGCAGCCATGTGCCCAAGAATGGCACAGATTGGCAAAGGCCTGGGTAAATGTCCTTCCAGCCATGTGCACGTTTTACCAAGAATTCACAGCACCTTTTTGTTTTATGTGAACATGGTGTGGTGTGTGGTGCTACCTACACAGTCCCCAGGAAATGTATAGAGAAGATGTGGTTACTGCTTGCCATTAAAAATTGCAGAGCTTCTATAAAAAAAAAACAAATTCAGCTTTAGTATCTTTCCCCTTCTCTTAAATAATATTATAGTAATTAAATTTTAATATGTAAGTTCTTTGTAGGTCATTAGTGGTATAACACTGCATATATGTGCCTCTTCAGAAAACAATTCAGTCCATAATCTCATAATGTTGATTCTACCTGGCAGTTTTATTTGAACTTAATTTCTTTTTCACCTAATGCTGTTACCCCAAGAGTTATGAGACAGACATCAGCTGACAGCGCCAGGGGAAGGATAGGTATTGATGACAGCATAAAAGCAAAAGGGGAGGAAAAAGAATAGCTATTGTAGCATTTATCAGTATTCTATTAATAGTCTGCTCAGACACAACTGTGGAATAAAACAGACATTCATACTGCAATTTCTTGCAAAGGTTGAAGCTATTCATCTGCATGGTTACAAGGCAGAAGTCTAAAGCTTTCAGGTATTATAGCTGTTTCATTGTATTGTTATAATCAGAAGCAACACCTTAAAAAGCCATTGCCTTGGGTGTAAATACTTTTTGGAAGGAATGTAGATACAGCCAGCCATCCTTCCTAGAGTGCTTTTTAAAATAGTGTCTTTACAGTTTAAAACAAAACTACAGCCAAATACTCTGAGCAGGGAACAGGGCCAGGACTCTTTAGTTTAGGCCTTAATTGACCATCCAGAGAAGTGGACAAAATGCCTCTTATTGTTTCCCATGTTTTTTTATTGTTTCAGTGAAGGAGAATGTTCTCACTGTGTGTACCCAGGTAGAGATAAGCACCACAAGAGCTGATGTTTTTTGTTATTGTAGAAGAGACTGGAGCAACAGGAGGGGAGACATGCCCAGAGACAGCTGCCAGGACTGGAAACCCAGGGATCCTGGGAATGTGTGTAATGCCCATGGAGAGCTTTGTAATCTGATCCTGGGCAGCAGCTGTGCCCTTACCTGTGCTCTCTTTCCTGCCCTCCTGGAATGGAGATGTTTTGGGCTGAAGCAGAGCTCCCTATTTGGGTCATGGGCTGGTTTCAGAGCGTGTAACTCTGCTGTCCTGAGACACCTGCATTAGGAGCTCTGGAGCAGAGACACTGACTCGGCCTCTGCAGGTGTCTCATTCTCTCTCCTTGATATTACAGAGCTCTTAGGGCAGCTGCTTTCTTAATTAGGCACCTCATCAAGTGTGGTCTGGTAGGGGAATGACAATGGGCTTTGTCACATTGAGAGTTATGAGGGCAAACTTGTGAAAACAAAGTAAGGGGGAATGAAACTAAAGGAAACCAAACAAACAAACCACACTAAAAAGCAAAAACCACACACAAAAAATGGGTCAGGTACTTGTTGGTGTTAGCCAACCCATGACCTGCTGCTACTTTTCATTACACTTACAAACTGAAACACAGTTAACATTTTCTTTCAAGTTCGAGGTCCTATTATAAAGAGCTCACTTCCTCTGTTACAATGTGATTTTTAAGCAAGGAGAAAGAATTGCTGTGAACAATGCAGATTGTCAAAGATGGAATTTCAAAAGGTCCAAAATATTCCTCAATTTTGTTGCAGTTACACAACAGTTTCCTCAAGAAAAATGGAGAATAATTAAAGAAAAATGTTTTTCACGTACTCAAATATTTCATTTTTGTTTTAGTGGACTCAGTCTGGTTTGTTTCAAGATGTGTAGAGAGGATTAAAAATTATTTGCCCCTGAACATTTTGAATTTCAAAAATGAGCTATTATGTTAGAATTCTTATTTTAAAACCTGGTTGAGAAAATGCATAGCTTATTTTACTTATTTAGAAAAGCTATGTTTTCCTACAGCTCTTTAAAGTAATGAATTTGTTCTTTTGAGAAATCCTGGATTCTGAAATTAAAACTGCCACTTGATTTTCAATTGGAATATTTTATTGTTGTAATTGTACAACAGAGGTACAATTGCAACTGGGATCCTTTATAAAACCTATTTAGTCAAAATATTAGGACACTGAAGTGGGTTCAGATTGCATTAGAGAGCACTTGCTATGTTCAGGATTCTTGGCAGAGAAAGGAAGAAAAAAATAAGCGATTCTATGTCAATGTTCCCAGTTTAAGATTTAATTATTCTATTCATTTTACATCATGTGCTCTTCTCTAATCAGTTGTGTGACTTTAGATTTTGCAAGCTGAGTGAGAAAATTTAAAGAAAGTCCTGCTTTCAGGTGGAATGGTTTTCCATGCTTAAAAGCTGAGTGATAATTGGATTCTGTTTCTAGGGACAAGGAGTATTTGGTAACTCTGTAATAATTACATTAAGGTCTCCTTGATTTTGCTGTTTGCACTAGCCAGCCCTTGAAAGGAAATATTTTGTGTGCACGTTTCTGTTGTCTGCCTTGTGTCAGAAAATGCATGTAAAATGCTACCCAGTCTGACACCTACTTTGTCTCCAGTGTTTTCCTTGTGTAAATGACTTCCCAGCTGCATGGAAATAGGAAAAATGTCTCCTGTTTCAAACAGAGCTTTCAGCATTCTGGAGGTTGTTCTTGAAGTCAATGGGAGGGAATCTAATTGCACTTGTTTTATATGAGATGAACCAGCTTGAGAAAGTCTGTGAGATGAACTTAGCTCTCCTTTATTTTGGTGAAAGTTTCTGGCATGCAAAATGAATTGATGAAATGAAATTAATGCCTCCGCTCATGTAGGAGAGATTTTGCAATGCACTTGTTTTTATCCAGTTTTATGAACATTGAGATTTCCACTGTCTCAAAGTTCTAAGAGGAAGCTTTAGTCCCTTTGGTAGCTGAAGTAAAAGGAGACACTTGAAATTATGAATGCAGAATTTAAAATTTAACATTAAAAAGGTGAAAAAAAAAACAGTTACAAGAGAGTAAGTTCTGCTGAAGGCACTTTTGTATTGCAATATTTTAGAAAAACTACTCACTAAAG
Source organism: Melospiza melodia melodia (assembly GCF_035770615.1). Lineage (NCBI taxonomy): Eukaryota > Metazoa > Chordata > Aves > Passeriformes > Passerellidae > Melospiza > Melospiza melodia. Next base: position 9,939,604 of record NC_086206.1, on the reverse strand, counting down.
ATTTTTTTAACCCAGAAGCATATGAAGATAATTCTCTTTTTTTGACATGCTTTACCTTTACAAAGTTCCTGGGCTGTTGACAGGTACAACAAGACATGTGCTACCCTTACATGCTATTAGTGCAGCAGGCTTTGAAAAATGTCTAATGCATTGGCATATCTGACAATTTAGGGTATTAGTTAACAGTAAGACTTTGTAAATAGAGTGAATTTTAGCTCCAACTGCTGACTTGAGCATTCAGTCAACATCTGCAGTACAGGGCTGAACAACAAATAATGTCATTTTCTGCTCTAGAGATGGAAGTTGGCATTATACAGTGTGTATGGCTCAGCCTCAGAGCAGTGGTAATTGCAATGTATTGAAGTTTTGCATTGTAATAAAAATAGAGACCATTAGTGGATACCATTTATGTCATTAGTATTTAGTGGCTGTGTGTTGCAGCTTTTTTAGTGCTCATAAAACTGTCTCTGCTTGCAGATATGTGACAGCACTGATATAAATTTAAATGTTTAGAAATCCATAAGACATAAAATATAGATAGTAAATAGGGGCATAACATTATAGACAGAACCTTAATAATTTGGCACACAAATGTTTATATATTTGCATGTCTAGTGCAGAAATTAGCATAATGGTGCTCACATTTATACTACAGATGAACTTGATTAAGCAAAGAATAACAAGTGAATTAAAACTAAGGCACATCATGCAGAAGCATCAGAGAATATTTCAGGTCCCCAAAAGGGAATTTGTGGTGTTGAAAGGTACATCCTCTGAACACATCTGGTGGGATATTGATTTTTCTCTTTATAGACTTTTTACCAGTTACAGCACCTGTTCCACTAACTAGTATTACAGATGTTCTTAAGAAGTGATTATGTTAATTAAACAATAAAAAAGATAATAAAGTTGCTAACCCTAAGATAGAGATTGTCTGGCACTAAGTTAATAGTTCTGGGGCCAGCCAGCACAGGGAATGTCATGGTGTCCAGCCCAAAAGAGCAATATCTTGTCAGAAAACTAGAGGCTGGTGTGAGGGCAGGGAAGCAGCTGGCTGAGGAAAGACTTCTTTGGAGGATGGGGTGGGAAAGAGTCCATGAATATAGCACAGGAGAATTTTCCTAAATTCCAAATGTTGCACATGAGACAAGTGTGCAAGTCACAGTTTGGGCTTCCCACTACATGATTTTTGTTCAAGAAATTTGGAAGCCTGTTTGATTTCCATGCAGCAGACCTCTGGGAAAGCTGACTTTTTCTTTTTTTAAAGGAATGTCACTTCGATTCTGCTGGCAATTACACTAACATCTTTAAGAGGTTCCCACCAAAGTTGATTTTTCCTTAGGAAGTTGCCACCAAGGTTGATTTTCCTTTAAGAGACTTCTCTTTGTGCTTTACTGACCCTAGCTTGTGTGTCAGTGACAGACTTGAAGCAAGAAGTTCTGAGATTTGTCTTCTGCACACTCCATGCCCATTGTCCTCAGCTCTGACCTTTACATCCTGGAAACACCCTGCAGGTTTGTCACAGAGCTCTCAGGGCATTTGGAAATCAAATTATAGAGCACTAAGGAAGAACACAGAAAACTATAAAAACACTTCAGTCATTAAGAGCAAAGTGACAGCAAGCAGTGTTAGAGTATGAATCCTTCCAATTAATTTTCCTTTGAGAGTACTTTTTGTAACATTTTGAATTCTAAGTTTCTATGAATTCTTTGGCAACATTAGTTGTGTCTTTCAAAAGAAAAGAAAACCTTTGATAAACATTCTGAGTCTCTTGAATAAACAATGATAGTGCCCTGATTTCTTTGAATCCTCATAGTTGGGAAAGGTGATAGTTGGAATTTGCAAAAAGCTTATGGCTTACATTAATAGTTGTTAAGGTTATAAAATGAGATCCTTTTCAGAAGCTCAAGTAATAGCAGAAGCAAAACATAAGCTCTCTGTACAGTGAATATAAATAATTCTTTCTGTGGCTCCAAGTATTTCTTACAATCTTATTATGGAAAGTGTTAAACTGAAAATCATATTGCTCTTTTTAAAAACATATTTTCATCTGTTTATCCATACAAAACAGACCAAAATGTAAATCTGTAAAATGCTTTCCATCTTCAAAGCAGCTATTTATATGCATCTAAATTCTAAAATCTTTTTGAAACTTTAATTTTTATTTCTGATTATGGGATTCAGTGTCACTTCTTAGCACATTGAATGCTGATGGCTTTGAACATACAGTATGGCACAAAGCGATAACTTGTGCCCACTACCCTGCTGACAGCCAATTCTAAAGGAAAAGTCATTTTTATGCTGGAGTTTTGATTGATTTTAGAATTAAGGGAAATATTAAAGAGCATAACAAACTACTTTAATTCCTCTCTACACCACTATACACTTGTTACCTTATTTATCCAGTTAACAGCAGAGGTTGCATTCTGAAACTATTCTTCACTAGAATTACTAAACCCACTAAGTTTTAATGCAGGTGACAGATAAGTCTTGCAGTAAAGAATGGTGTTCTTGACTAGGTCTGTGCACACTTATCAAAAGCATATGTAAAGGGGGAAGAATATTGGAATGATAGAAGAGAAGTGGGCTCCCTATAATCTATTGTGTCATAAGGTAGAAGGCAAAAGACTGTTTGGATTTCTGGCAAAACCTGGGTGAACCTGAAAAAATGCTGTACTTCAAGGTATTTCTACTGGAATAATTGGATTAACTGTAGTTACCATTAAACCTGATGCTAAATCTGAGTGTAGCATATTCCCTTAAGCAGGACAAGTAGATGCAATGCTTTGAATTGGAAATGCAAGTTGTATTGGTGGTACTTGAAAGTACCAGTAGGACTGTGCAAAGCATATTTTCTTGATAATGTGTTTTCCTGTATTTTCTAACACCTATTTTTTAAGTTCACGCTTGTTCTGACTGCTGGGTGATACCTGGTATGTTGCTGCTCTCTTGTACTTCTGTCTGGCAGGTAGGCAGTGTGTCATCCCAGAGTCTTACAGGGCATCCAGCCTTATTAGATTACCCAAATTACTGCAGGTCACAGCTGAGATGCATTAGAGGAATTTAATAGGAAAGCTCACCCAATATGGGCTCTGCTGTTCTTAGGGCTCCTTATTGCTTTCATAAGAAGTGAGGGAGATTATTGAAAGACGTATTTATAAAATACCTAGTGCAGTGCAGCTACACTCCAGGTTTATGCCAAATTAGGTGCTGAACCTGAATGGATTCGGGCATCTGCTGCAGTGCAGATTACAGGTCACCCTGTGCCCTCACACATGGAGGTTGGCCTCCTCCTGCTTTGTTTAATCCATCTACAAAATTGAGAAAAACAAGGAGCTTCATGAAGAAACAGGTATGCATCTGGGTACAACTGCCCTGGGTAAATAAATTATAAAGACAGAGGCTCAGCTGAAGGAATAATAAAGGAAATAGAAAGGAAGGAAACACAAGTCTCTTTTCTCCTACACGCATTTGTCATTAACTTAGTGGTGTGCTGTGTCTCCATTTATTGGGTGTGTTAAGTCTCACTGGACTTGCAGCAGAACAGATCTGGGGTCATTGTCTTTCCCTGCAATTCAGTGCATGAGAAGCACTATGTGGTTAGGTTTATTGGAGGGAACATAGGCACAGGCTTTAGTGACTTGTGAATGAATCAATAAAGCATGTTCCTGTAGGTTTCTGAATTGTCTCTTTCATTAAGAATGGAATTGGACAGCAGAAGATTGATTTCTGTGGCAAATCAGAGGGGTTTTTTTTAGACCTTAGTTTAAACTGTGGGTTTTTGAAGTAAAAAAGTGCCATCAAAAATATACAAGATTGGCACTGCTAAAAGGATCATAAATAGTTTAAATTTCTTTTTTCAGAAGATTTTTTTTTAAACTCAGAATTACATGAGACCTGATCTTTAGCAATGCCCAGAGCTGACTAAATGAATGGCAACCTGCTAAGCTCCTACAGGTGAGGATCATGGCTTACAGAGTACTGGATATGGTGTTGGGTAAAAGCTATTTGGAAGGGCAAACATTTACAAAAAATGTTACTGCTAAGGTTTTAACTGAGATTTGTGTTGCTTACAGCAGCTCTTGACAATGAAGCATGCTGTGTGGTGATTATACAGGTATGGAACTGTGTTAAGTTTTGGCAGAGAGCTGTTTGATTCTCCTTATTTTTGCAGCATCACCATATGGCTATGAAATTCTGAGGAAACTTACCTTTACAGAGTTGGTTTCTCTGAAAATTCTTTTCTTGCATGGCACATCCAGGCTTACTTAAACGTGGCAGTGCACCTTGACAGTGCTGTTTTAGGACAGTATAATTTGCTTGTAGATAACACAGTGTCCATCTTGGGGGCAGGGCTTTTAGTACACATATGTGCCTTTATCATCCTGAATCAGTTTTACTTTCATGGACAGACAAGGGTAGTGCTGCATATGCATTTCTTAATTTTTTAATAGGCTCATCAAGTCAAATTTTGTATTTCCAAATCCTCAGGGAAATGGAGAAACGTGGATGAGCCACAGTGCTGAGTCTAGACAAAAATTAGCTGAATCTAAATCAAGAGCAGCATCAACAGTGATACGTAGAAGCACATAGCTGTATTAAGAATTGATAATTTGCCAGGCATTGTTTTCCACATAGGCAATGTTGTAAGATGTGGACTATCAATAAGCTGCATATTCCAAAACAAGTTTAAACCAAATATTTTATCACAAAATGTGTCATCACCTGTTGTATCAACTTATCTCTAGCTTGCATGTGCATACCTGCAGAGGATGATGGTGTTTTCTAGTAATTCTCTTGAGAGGCAGTTACATTAATTTTCTAGTAATTGTTATGTAGGAATTACAAGCTACCTACATGTAAAGAGTTTATGAATTATTCATTGTTTGGTGCAAACATGAATCTCAATTCTGTCCTGTTGTCCCCTCACTGGGGTCTTGTGTAGACATCCTCCCCAGCTGACTGCAGAAGCATGTTTGTACCTGAAGGGTGCCCATAAATGCTACTCATACAGAATTAAAATGTTGCTGTTGTGGTGCAGTGAGAGATGAGGGTGATACACGGCCCTAGTAGGGGTTTCTAGTTCAATTGTCTGTTACACAATCACAATTTGTGATACTGTTTTTGCATTGTTGTGTCACAAACACTGGCAGTCAGGGACTTACTGAAGATGGGCAAACTGCAGGATCTATAGGCCTGGGTAAGGCACCCAAAGTCTCTAGCAGTTTTTCAGATCTTAATGAGAGGTGGAGTTTTCTCTCAGTGTTTTCAGGCATAAATCTTTCCCTTTTCAATAGTGTATCAATTTTTGCAGACTGCCTTGTCACCCAGGGCAGGAGGAAGTGAGCTGGGCGTTTGTGCTTTTTGTCTAGAGCAGAGCATTGGTTGGGATGAACATCAGCAGAAGTTACTGAGGAGTTTTCCCAGGCAGGGTTTTAATATTGTCTTTCATGTCCAGAGGAGAATGCAGCCTCAGCCATGGGGGTTTCTCTGAAGTCATTATTAATGTAATAGCCATAATTAAGGGTCTGTCCCACTGGAGAGTAAGAAAGGAGTAAGAGACTGATCTTTACTCATTGTTGTGTTTGCAGAAGGGGTTATGCAGCACTCACTGGCTACAACCTGATAGCTGTCATTCTAGGGGACTGTTTTTGTGCTCGCTAAAGATGAATTAGTGCACATTATTTATCTTGATTTTTACAGGATCCATTGCAAAGCACGTCCAGTAAAGGAAGACCTTTATTCTTTCTTACTCACAAGAAATATCTGTCAAGTCACTGAGTGGTTTGATTGAATGAGAGCAGTGAAACTGCTTTCTATGGTGGAAGATTTTTAAAAAGAGAGGTGAGTGGCATATTTTTCAAAATTTGGCTGTGGTTGTATGGCAGAAAATGTGAAGTCCAGTAAGTGAGTTGCCCAAAAATTAGAAGCATCCCTCAGAGGTGTGGGAAGGTGCTCTCTGTGTTAAACTAGTCATCATTTCCCCATGAGTGTGTCCCAAAAAGGAGTGTATTTAGGTCTACTCAGGAAGAAGAGATGTCCTTGATTCTGAGCTTTGAGGATCCTTCATGGTAAAGAGGATGGAACACAAGCATGCAATGGCTTTCACATTTCTGAGTGGTGGGACTGCCCATAGCTTTGAGGAGTGCAGCCCATTCAGGTTGTGGTGTACCAGCAGAACGTGGGCTGCCAAAGCCCTGCATGGAGGGAAGGACAAGTCAGAGTGGGAGTGACAGCCTGACAAGTTCAGATGAGAAGTGGGGTAATAAATGTGTGGGGTAATAAATACTGGTGTAAGCCACTGAGACAATGGATTTTCCATTTACAGATTAACACTGGAAGCATTTCAATAGGATGTGTTTTACTCAGACAGGAGTTGTGGGGATTGATGCAGAAATAACTGAGTGAAAATCTCATATGAGATTAGACCAGAATGTCTGATGGCCACTTGAGATCTTATTAAAATTTTAAATGTTAAACTGGAATCTCTTTATGTTAGATTTGAATGGCACTTCTTGGTGGACTTCTCAATAGCCCAAGTGGCATTGAGGCTTCCATGGGACTGTAATTTTGCACGAGCCCATGCTGCATGCCTGAGGACACTTGGCCTTCTAACCCTTGCTTGGGTAATACAGACAGCCAGAGTGGACCCAAGCAGCTAGAAGAGACAAATGTGTTGTGGATGAAAAGGAAAGGAGAGTCAGTGAATATTAAAAAACACCACTGTCATAGAAGGATAACATTGTATTTTGGCTCAAGTTCCACAGATGGGTATTTAAAGCCCTCATGTAAATGTGATGAAGTGAAGGGCTGAGACAGTTCCCCTGACTTCAGTGGGATCATTTTGAAGAATAGGGTTAAGTGATTCTTAGTGGACTGGGACAGAGAAGAATACTGACAACATGGTTATCTTTTGCATCTAGGGCTCTTTTTCAATCTCTGATAAAATTTGAACCATAAAGAAGAATACATAGTAGCAAATTGAAGAAGAAATAAAAAGATCCAGAATGAAAATTCTTGAGGCTTAGCAGAGGAAGGGGAAAACATATAAGCCTAAGAAGTGCACATGGAAGTAGTGGCCAGTTAGTGACATTCATCACTGTTTAGGGATGACAAACACTCTGGAGCCATAGGGGGAATAGGAGTAGGGTCTTTACTGAAATTCCCCAGACTGAAATAAGGCTACTTCAGTCTGTAAAGAAGTATTTTCCAGAGCTTGTTAATTGGGTTGATATTTTGTTAAAACAGAACAGTCAACCAGTGATGTTGAACTATGCTATTTTAATGTTCATAGGTAGATGTTATATTAATTTGTGAAAAAAATTTCTTTTGATTTTTCTGTGTAGAAAAATAAATAATTTCAGTTTAAGAGGTCATGCTAAAGTGAAAAATTAAGCATTTATCCAAACCAAAATTCTTTTGTAATTTCATGTGGTAGGAACACGGAGTCCCTTAGGCATTTACAGTGCTTGGAAATGACTGTCTTACCTGGAACTCTGGGTCACTTCTCAGCTCAGGTTCACAGGTTGGTCTGGGTCATAATTATCACAAGAATTAGCTGAAGACCATAGCAATTAACTATTTTTATGGCTTATTATCATATTCTAAATACTAAATTGTTCTGTCAAATAGTCTTAGGGAGATTTGATAGCTGACCAACAGACAGTGCACTGCCTTTGCTTACATACTTAAGCTACAAGTATTTCTAGGAAGATATAGCTTATTAATTCATTATTATTTTATTGATGTTCAATTGATGTCTGATTAAATATAAATTAGACACTTGGTAATAATAATGTAATAGGATGAGGCAGGTGAGATTCCCCCAGGATAGTTTGTAATGAAGCTTCAAATTTTTAATAATCTAAAACTCATAAATAAATTATTACAGGTGAAACAAATGCAAAAATACTGAAATAAGCTATAAAAAGATTAAGTGCTGGTGAAGAGACACGTAATCTGCTGGGAGATGTGTGTGAGAACGTGCATTTGGCACTAAGTCATGTCACTCAGAATCAGCACTCCCCTCTCCTTCCAATCATTTCATATTTAGGTGTGGAGCCACCCCTCCTATCCCATTATTATGCTGCACCATCCTGTTGCCAGACATTTTGCTTTGCCTGGGAACAGTGTTAATTTAATGCACTCAGGTGACCCCAGAGGCACTGGAATGACACGGCAGCAGCAGCCCAGAGTGCTGCAGTGATTCCTGCTGCTCACAGAGCTCAGGCCTCTTCTGGACAGTTGTCTGTGAACTCTTCAGGGAGAAGTCAGGGGGAGCTGTCTCTTTGACCACACTGTCAGTGCTGAGAAGGACACATCCTCTCACTTAGCTACAGCTTTCATCTTTTCCTTGGAAGACAGATTTCCCAGGTGCTCCTCTGTTTTCCTAGTTAGCAGGGAGACCATGTCTCCCTTAGATAAGAAAAAAAAAGAAAGGAGAACTTACCCTTATGTAAGGAAAGAAGGAAGTAGAAAAGGAGAGGATTCTGATAGTGTATTTGCTGGTTTTGGTGGGGGGGGGGGTTGGGTCCCCAATATCCTACAAAGATTTCAAGAGATCTGAACCCCCCCATTTCTTCAGTAGAAACAGCACCATTATCTCAGCCTTGAAAGACAGAGTGAGATTCCAAGGCAATACTCAGTGTCTGTATTTTAGACTCGCCATAGTGGCATCTGCAGAAACTCAGCACTTTGTGAAAGCTGCTGGTAATTTGAAGAGTTAAGTCATGCAGCAGGTTAGTAAATGTAAAGAACCTTAGTTGCTAAGATAAATTTTACAATATTTCCATCAGCGAAAGTAAGGGATACACAAAAGCCTGAAAATCTGGCCCTGTGACCATAGTTACTGGTTTAGACTTTCACCTAAAATTATATTCCAAGAATCTGATAGTTATTGAATGACCAAGGGGCTGTAAACTAGAAATTTGGCAGAGAAAAAGACAAGTATGCTGCTTTTCTGATGTGAGAGACCTTGGTTGCTAGGAGGAAAGCATTCAAGTGTTTGCTTATGTTTTGCTGGGGTGTTAACAGTGTGGGATAAACAGATAACACCACGCCTCTTAAATAAGATTTTCTTAAACAGTGAAACTATTCCCTAATGAAGAAATTGCAGTAATCACATTTCTGTAAAAATAGGGAGTTATTACAGCACTATGTAATTAAAGTGCTGTATTTTTCCAACAAAAATCTGCTGGCAAATAAATTTTTGTATATTTTTGTAATTGGAGATTTTGAAATCAACTTGTTGAAACACAGAAAATTGTTGCCTCTCCATTTCAGGGTAAGGAGAGAGGAGTCACATGTGTGATTTGCAGCATCCATAGCAGAATTATGTTCTTTTTGGTAGATGTGGTTATTCCTGTGCATCTGCCAGGAGGCCCAGGGGTACAGAAAACACATCCAGCTTGAATCATTCTTCCCTTTTTCCATGATGTGCTAGGCCAGCATGGTCTGGTGGAACTGTTTGCAGTTCCTGTCCATACCCTTGCTGACACTTCTCTGGGGAACCACATTAAGCAATTGCTTGGGTCACCAGATGTCTGTGCCTCCTCTTTTGTGTGGCAGTGAAGGCTGGGCTTGGGAGAAGGTCCTGCCCTGCTCTTGATGTTGTTTGCACATTGCCCAGATTTCTTGTGACTTGTGTCAGTGTGACAAAAAGCCCTTCCCAGGCTCTGCTTGCTGCCTTGGATGTAGGAGTGCTGTTAGAGATGAATAAATGCTTTGCAAGATCCCTGCCACTTTCTCATGCAGGAATTAGAGAAGTCTCAAGGCCAGTTTTACATTTTAGGCACCTCTCTTTTGCCATTTTGTTGTCCTGCAAGAAAATAAGATTCAAATTACGTCAAGCACAGCACCTTCTGCTTCAACTTTGATGCAAAGGTCTTATAATTGAGAGAATTTATGCGTGTAAGAACTGAAAGATTAAATAGACATTAAACAGGCATTTAAGCTGTTTGGAGCCCTATGTGCCTCTGCTGTGTGTACATAAAGCTCAGCTCAGGGACTGTAACAAACATTCTGCAGCCTCCAGAGATACCTACAAATTTGTAGTTCTGTATTTGCCCTTGTCTCCCTTTAAAAGGCTCCTGTTGCTGCACATCTTTATTCAAAGTTACCTCTGGTGAGGCAGAGTAGAGCATTTATAGTAATTGGTAATCAAAAGGAAAGAGGAAACAAGGAAACAAAGGAAAAGGCCAATAATACAAGACAATTATTAAGTGCCAAATATAATTTGTCAAAGGAGTTCCTTCTAAATTGGACGAATGCAGCATTTTTTCAGATCAATACTGCCTCAGTACCAGCACAGTTCTGGTAGCTTTTGGCTAACAAATAAGAAGAATTGATATGTCCTAGGTGTAAACATTAAGACCAAAGAACTTAGTGGATTAATGAACCTTGACTGTGGTCAGGTATTGTGTAATCTTGCCAATAGGTCTTGACTGTGGTCAGGTGTGCTGCAAAACTGGGACTGGCAATATGCAAGGGTTGAAGCTGGCACAAATCACATCCATGGCCTGATTAGCTATGAGCCAGCCTCATAGATCAGCACATCCAGAAGTTCAAAGCTCCACAGCAAACTGAGCTCAGTAGTAAATATTATCAGGGGGTACATGCCCTGGTTCTTGGTGATCTTAGTAGGAAAACATGTCTTGAATTCAGAGTTTGAGCTGCCTATCAGAGGAAGTGCATTAAGTATTTAAGCCAGCTGTTGCTCATCTTCATCCACACATCTTACCCAGCTTGAGGCATTTAATTACCAATATAAGGTGTTCTTGCTGTGACTTAGTACAAAATTATATTCTTACCCTATGTAACTATAGGTTAAATACTGTGTTTTATTTCCAAATACATGGTGGGAATAGAGAAGCAGGTGTCATACAACAGAGGGGCAACCTCATAACAGGAAATGGCAATTCAACTAAAGCTTCAGAGGGGGAATGATATTCTGGGTACTTCATAGACCAGAACACCCTGGTAGCCTGCTGACAGAAGGAGGCAGCTCATTGTTCCTTAGCTGGTGTTCATTAGCCCTCACTCTGCCATAGAAGCCCCTGGCTCTGGCAGCAGAATTCTACATCTGTGGAAATAAAGCCCTCACAGTATAAGCCAACCATTAAAACTTGATGAGTCCCAAGAAACAGTGTTTGTACTGGAACTCAGGCATCCTAATTCACAACCAGCACAGCTTACTTGAGACCAGACCCAGTGGGGCACTCTGGTATCCCCTGGGAGGGAGGAGTCATCCATATGTGTGCACACCTACAAATCCCTGCATCTGGCAGCCTCACACCTTCCTGAAGACAGCTCTGCAGCAGGAAGGAGCATCACAGCTGCATTTTTCATCAGGAGAATATGCTAATTTCTGCTGCAACAACTGTATATTACCTGGAAATTATTCTCTCCAGTCTCTTGGGTTCGCTTTATCTGTGGTTGTGTTTAGAATCCCCAAATAATTACATAATAGGTAGAAGATACCTGATAATATAACAGGCCTTTTCTATTCTTTCTAAAGCTGTATTGATATAATTTTTTACATGTCATTGTGTATTTCTCAACATCAATCCATTGTGAATCATGCAGACACATCAGTGAAAGAACAGAACCTGCTGCACCCTGTGAGCAACAAGAAATTTCAGCTGCATGACTGCAGAAGGGCTTTGCAAGACCACGAGTAATTTTTATATTCAGAGTTAAATAGAGCAATAAGATGGAATTTCAGCTTTAGTGCAATGGATTGCAGCTCTTCAGTCAATCAAATTATAGTTCAATCAGTTCATTTTAATCACTTCTCTGGAGAGAAGTAAACCCCTATGTTGAAGAATATGCAGCAATTTTATTGATGGAAAGTTTAATTGTTTCATTTTTCCTTACCGTCTGTAACATACTAGACTTTTAATCAGTGGGAACTGAAGTTATAATGAAGTAAAGTCCACTTTCCACAGTTCACAACTAGCTGAAAATAATTGGGTTGAGACTCCCATCCAGACAGTGTAATGCCTCTGGCATTTTCCTGAAAACTACACTTAATTGCTTTGCTGATGTTGTTAAGTGGTCCTAAGGGGGATGAAGTAGTAAAGCTGCTCACATATGCAGGGAAACAATACACAAAAAATGTCTTACAAGGTCCTTAAAGGAGGACCAACTAGTGACTAGAAGACAATATATTGCACTTTTCTCCCCCTTTTGGGAAAAGTGCAATATATTATACTAGAGAGAATACACAGGAGAGGCTGATAAAATAAACTGGAAATTCTATAAACACTATTTTTATTTAAGGGCAGTAAGCTTGGGAGCCAAAATACAGAAAACGTCAAGGCAGAGCTCCTGCAATCAAACCTGCATCTTTAGGCTAGCCCAAGTTGCTTGGCATTTTTATGCTGAACACTGGTGAGCTGCTGCCTGTCTTCAGCACCTTGGCCTGAGGAACAGATGTACTCTTGTCCCCAGGGAGGGAGGACAGCTTGCTCTCTGTTCTCTAAAGTGACAGGATGTGAGCCAGCCATGAGCTGAAAGCCTTGTCCAGGCATCAGTGGGACCAGCACATGTACCCTGTTAGGCTCTAAATGTAGCCAGAGAAGGAATAACACTGGCATATCTCCTTATTTACTGCATTCTTAGGAGACCCTCCATGATTGTATGGCAATTGTTAAAAATGATGAATTAACTGACAGTCTCAAGGATATTCTGATGAAGAAATGCAATAGCTGTTTAATGGAGAAAAATATTTATTTAAGCTACTGCCCACTGAAATCAGTGTTAGAGCTGGAGCTGTTTTGTGGAGAACTATAGAGCTAATTTAGATTTTTTTAAGTGAGGGGCTTTTGTTGGGGCAGTTTTTTGTCCCTGTTTATTTAGGTATGTGGGCACAGTAAAGTCTCTCTCAACAACCTGACCTTCCTTGGCTGCTATTTGTGTAAACTTCAGTATGACCTTTGCTTATTCTGTTCTTGCTTTTACAGGCTCTGAACTGAACGACTACCCCCTGACAACTCTGTAGAAAGGAACATAGGCAAAATTGAGCCATGGGGTTCTAAAGCTAAAATCTTAAAAGTTCCCTTGACCCTATATCTGATCCCAGGAGCCTTTGAGAGTCTCTGAGTTGGCACCTCAAATTTTGGCCAGCACCTGAAATTATGCTTTTTCCACTGAAACAGGCTGAAGTCTAGACAGGACTCAAGTACCTTGACAGGTAGCCCCATGTTAGCCTGACCATTCCCCCTAATATTAATAAACTTTAACACGTATTTCTCCTGTGGTGAAATAATCCCCTCCCATGTGCTGGAAGCGCCAACCATCTGCCAAGGAAATCAGCCCTCGGTGAGAAAGTGCCCTGTGTCCAACTCACTCTGCTTGCCTGTCTCTGGGAGAACAGCCCAGCAGCAGCAGTGCTTGGGCTCTGCTCTTCCTGGGCTCCTGTTTTATCATGAGCAATGTGAATGCTTTGCAATGGTTTCAGCAAATGCACCAAATGAGGACTGCGTTGTGACAACTGTTGGGAGACGGTGCTTGGGTTTTGTATTCTCAGAGATGCTGAGGGACTGGAGGAGCCTGGCAAATCTACAGTGCAGAGGGCAAATAACCAACCTGGTGTGGCTGGCTGAAATTTGCCTGTGTTGTCTGGCTGGTTTAGAGGGTTCCCTGCCCTGAACCTTCTTTTGGGGACTGGGTTGCTGTCCCAGAAGAAGTTCTTCTGGAGCTGTAAATGCAGTCCCATGCAGCAGCACAGCTGCCAGCTGGCCTATATTGCCAAGCAGAGCTGCTTGCTGGGGCTCACATGCTTTAAAGTCTTAGCCTGGGTCTCAGTGGAAACAAGGAGGAGAATGATTTGACACACATTCCCCTGATTTGACATACTGTGTGCTTACAACATGGTGTGTCCTCCACAGGAAATCCAAAGTACATGTTGCTGTGCAGGCACAAATCTGACTGTTCCCGATAAACTGTTCATGTGGAAAGATACAATTTTCATGGTTGTCATCAAAGCCAGTGTATGTATTCATTTGTGGAAGCATGTCAGACACCATATGTCACTAATATGCCTTTGATATGATGGTGTCTGAATCATTTTTTTAACTATCGAATGGCATATGTTTAAATGTAAGCATCTGTTCTGTGTTTGTACTGACTCTATTATTTATTCTTTATTTCTTATTTTCTTTTGACTAAAAGTTTGATTTAAACCTAGAAAAAGTGTGGGATTCATCTTATTTTTAAAGAAGTAGAATTTTGGTAGTATTTCAGCATGTGGCCAATGTGTATCTTCTCAAGGACGAGAAGGTAATTTAAAAGATAATTTTTCTCTTTTCAGTAATCAGAAAAAAATCAGTTCCCAGGCAAAACAAAGATTATATTTGGATTATATTTGACTACAAGTTTGTTAAATGAAAAAAATATTGTTTTAGTGTTGAGCAGGTTCTGCAATGTATGGATTTGCTGAAAATAAGTCCTTGTAAGAGCCATATGTTACACCATGATGACAGTAAATTGGTTCTATGCAGAAACTTTTCTGATTCAGTTAAAGAACTTGCTGTATAATAAATGACTTAATAAAGAAATGAAATAATACACTATGTTTGTTAGGCTATTCATTATACATGGAGGAAACTCAAAACCAGTGTCACAACAAAGGGACTCAAAAGTAGTTATTGCAACTCATCAATCAACGGAGCCACTGCAGCACCCTTCAGGAGGCTACAGCCAGCCTAAAAGGCACCGTTTGGGCAAAAGCAGGGAATGATACTTTACTATGATAGGAAAACAAGAAGAGACTTTACGAGCCAACTGGGGATACCGGGAGAGTCCAGACAAGAGTCTCCAATGCTCAAGTACAGGAAAAGACCTGTAAAGAAGCAGCCACATTGGCACATGGCGGCAGGAAGAGGCCCATCAAGAAGTAGCCATGGCGGCACACTGTGAATTACAGAGCTACTCAGTGACCCCTAAAGCCGGGCTCTGTGCGTGTCCCACGGCTATGGCATTCTGCCTTTCAGTAAGAATAACAAATGTCACTCTTGGTGGACTTAGGCAGCCTGGGCTTCGTATTCTGTTTGTAAAGTTTGGCTCAGGCCTTTAACAGGCCAACAGCCATTGCATATAACATTGGAAAATCAAATCTGCCTAAATCCAAAAGCTTTATGTCACTGTCACAGAGTTGTAACATTTCATAGCCACAGCTTAAAACGAACCACATCAAAACAAAGCAGGAGCAGCCGAGTGCAGCTGGTTTGTAAAACACGCCCTGAGCAGCCCAGAGCGCACCTGCGGCCATGGCAGAGCCCTGCCCGGGCGGCCGGGACCAGGGGCCTCGGAATCAGTCAGTGCCATCTTGTGGCATTTCAGGATATTGAAACGCCCCTGAGCGACAGTAACTGCGAATGTCCTTGGAATCCACCACGATTCCAAGAATTGCAATGGTGCCGCATACAAAGCTCGTACAGATACATTTGCTCGGCCATAGCTGCTGCGGCTGTGCATGGAGAGGCTCAGCACCTGAATGATTAATGAGGCAAACGCCTACCAATTATGGCTCATTGGAGGGGCACAGATTAATGCCTGTAATTAGAAATCCCGGGAACAGATGGAGAATTTTGCAATATCAAAAGCCTGCTCCTTATTAGCCGTGCCCTGCGCTGGGCAAGCAGAGCTGCAGGCCCTGGTCTGTCCTGCGCAGCCCTGACCTGGGACAGAGCCGGCACCCGGAGCTGGGCTGGTGTGCACCCCCGGGGCTGGGCTGGTACCTGCACCCCCCAAGGCAAGGCTGAGCTGTGCTGAAAGCCTCTGTGCAGCCCCCATCACCCACCCACTGGGGACCCTGCGAGCAGCACAAGTTTGATGCTCAGAGATGGCTGCTGCTGCATCTCTTGTATGTAGGGGGATAGAATATAAGAATATAAAGATAGTGCAGAAAGTAATCTTACCCCTAAGGAGTTGCAGCTGGGCCAATTAGCAAAGAATTGTTAGGAACAGGCCTGACTTTAACAGGCCACAGCTGTAAGCAGTGAGAGGAAGAGTGCAATAAAAGAATGGGGTGGCTGGGTGAGAAGGGAGCTGGAGTCAGTGGCTGCTTTGTGAAGAAGGAAGAGTCAGTGCTCTGAGGAGCTGCCCACAAAAAGCACGAAGAAGTTATGAAACTTATGGGGTTAGGAGACAACAGTATGGAGCCCCTGTGATAAGATGTCAACACTTGTAGCCTCAAACCTTTCCCCTCCAGATCCCCAACACTCATTCCTGGGACACCAGCCTGAGCCTGGGACATGGGAGCAGCTGCTATTACTGACTCAATAAAAAAATTTAGAAAAGTATTCTGATTACCTACTCTGCCCACCCCCTTAAATAGGTGGAAAGGGCCTATAAGCCTTCAAGTTATCATTTTGGACATTTACTAACCATATAAAATGAGAAAATGCATAATATAATTTGATACACACATAATATTGTCCTACTCTATAAAGCAATTTATATACTATAAACATAGAACACATCCAATAGATAAAGTATTAATGAACGAATATATATAAAGGTATATATAAATATATATAAAGGTATATCTATAAAATATGCATATAAATATGTTGTTTATAGAATTTAAAATATATAATTAAATTATAATAAATTTCAAAGTAATAATATATAATTTTCTATATATTGTGTGTTTATGTATAACTAGAAAATGTGCTGTTTCCCAATAATCACTGCTGCAGTACCAGAAGAAGACACATACTTTTCCTAGCAGTGTAACATTTATTGCATAAAAAGGAAGGAAATAATAGGAAATGGAACAAGACTAGAACCAGCTCTGAGGCCCATTCAATCAGCTGGGGGCCAGGGGAACAGAACATCCTTTCTT
The DNA here is from genome assembly GCF_035770615.1 of Melospiza melodia melodia. Lineage (NCBI taxonomy): Eukaryota > Metazoa > Chordata > Aves > Passeriformes > Passerellidae > Melospiza > Melospiza melodia. The sequence goes on along the minus strand of NC_086206.1, from coordinate 9,922,755 downwards.
TACTGCATCAGAGGGTGCTGAGGGAAGGGGGGCAGATCCCTGTGTCTCTGTAGGTGACAGCATGGCTCACTAAACCTTTAATTCTTCCTGTCTCATTGCCCACTTTGGCACTGGTCAAGCATCCCAGACACTCACCCAAAAGGCTTTTAGGGAGTGGTTATGTTGTAGTTACAAACTCAGAGTAATTTCTGCTCTCTACCTTCTCCACTTCTATCAATCATTCAGAGATTTTTCTTTCTCTTTCCGTGACCCCAGATTTAACTGTTTTTAAGGGAAACACAATGTCAGTTTTATCAAATCTTCTGAAAAGAGAATCACTTTCACACCATACAAGTTTCATTCAAGGACTTGAGCCCTGATGCTCATTCAGTATAATTTTAGTAAATAGTGAGCTTTTCTTAGAGCTTTGCTGGGAAGTAGTTTGTTGTACAGTTGCCAAATACAATTGTGGTGGGTTTGCTTTAGGGTTTATTGCAGAGCACTGAATCCTGTTATAATATCTCTTTTTGAGGACAGCAGAAATGCTCTGATTGCAGACATACAAAAATTTTAGAACTTACAAGGAGTCAATTAAAGTAAATTGAAAACTGATTTTTTTTTCCTATTAATTTGATCACAAAGACAAAAAAATCACTGTATGATAATTTCATTGTTCTGAACTGCCACTATGGTTAGTTACACATGTGACTAATGGGTTCCCTCTGACCTGAACAAGGCCTGAACCCTTCTTGTTTTCCAAACTAGGCAAACTGAGTTTTTATCTTCTATTAGGGTAAGCTGCTTTATTAACACAAAGTAATCTTCCAAATACTTTGAAGCCAATATGATAATTACAACATAATTGATTGCAATTATTTCTTTTCCTAAGATGAAAGCAAATAATATTTCTGGCAAGTGTCTCTAATTTTTTGTCTCTAAACTTTATATAGACTTCTGTTGGCTGGACTCTCACTGTAAATCTGTAACTTAGACAACTGTTTCCTCCCTGTCATGCTGGAAATGAAATATACCTTTTGGTCATGATTTATTTTTGTCACCTATGCCCTGTCCTGGTAGCAAACACTGAGTTTTATTTTCTGATGGGCCAGATTTTTTTCTAGTTTTGCATATAAAAATTCCCAATAAGCCATCTTGGAGAGGATGATATCAGCCTGAATTCCCACTACTTTCCTCTCATTGAGGTGTGTTAAAGCATTATTTTGTTGCTCATCACAGGGTCTGATGTAGCTGCAGTGTGGCTGGAAGGGCCTTTCTTCTGATGCAGCCATAAAATACCCCCAGCCTCTTTCACCATGTAGCTGGGGAATTATGCACCCTGCAACAATCTCAAAAGGAATGGAAGCAGAAAATACTGCAGCTGCCACTGAGAGGTAAAATTTGAATTCAGTTAAAGATTTGAATATCAGAGATACCTGAACACCAGTGTTCTCAGCACTGCCTTTTCATTTTGAAAAATGTAACACAGAGCTCACATTTTGAGAGTTTAAGGGTTTCTCATTTCAGAGTTTAGGCTCTACCTTTTGGAGAGACCTTGGTTTGTAACATCCCAAATTATAAGGTGGCCAAACGTAGCACTCTGACCTAACTCAATCCAACATTTCCTCCCATTTCTTCACCTTACAAACCATTCACAAAAAGTCCTGGTTTGCCTATAGGATTCATTACTGCATTATAGCACTGTATATTAGACTGGGCTTCCAAGCTAGCCCCTGGAGACATTGCATTTCTACTTTGTAATGATTTTACCATTGGAAAAGTTCATATAGAAAGATGCCTGGAAAACAACGAAGCCACCAGGGGAATTCTTCACTTGAAGTATCCATCACTCCTCAGCAGAGGAATTGGAGGGATATGTTAGGGTTGCTACATCCTCTGTCAATCTTTTGTTTATTACATTATCAAGTTCCTCGCACTGTGAAAGATTAAAACAGTTGAGTAAGAGCAAAGCATGGAGTTAGTGAGCACTTTGATTATAAGTCAGACATCAAACTGGTATTTGAAGTGCAGAACTACTGAGCTTTCTCTTTGTCACACGAGCAGATGTTGCCGGAGGCAAGAAGGAACAGAGCCCTGCATTTTTTTATCTTGGCTGCTGAACTTTGCACTACCTGAAGAACCAGGCACTGTGTGCAGTTCCTGGTTAGATGCCTTTCAAACCTGTCTTCTGCCTAAGGGCTACCAGATGTGCAGCTGAGGCAAACAGATAGATTTTCCCATTGTGTATCTCCTCAACCTGAGAACGTGCTGCTTATTGCTCTAGGTGCTTGGGCTGCTTTATTAATTTAGGAGTCTGACAATGGTATTTTTCCCTTTTGCTCTACTTTAAGGAGAGTCCTTTCCAGTATGAGAATGACTATTAATGAGCAAAGATAGTCATATACCCAGGGAGGAAGACTTCATCCTGGATATTTATTTAGAATTTCATCTTGAAAGATCCAATCAGAACCATTTGCTATACATATTACTGCCTGATAACTGTGGTGTGCCACACATGCATTCTGACAACCTTTAAAGACTGGTGGGGATTTGTCCACAGGGGAATCCTTAAGTCTGGTGACTTACCCATCCCACTACCTAGATGTCCATTGAAGGATCCAAGAAACATCCAGTAAATGACTTTCCATGCACAGTGAACTTACTCAGGACCCTGGGTTTTGGGTAAGTACATTTGTGTCTCTTAGTGTTCAAGTAAAAAAGTGTTTCCCTCTCTTTTCAACAGGCCTTAAGTAAACCTACAAGGAAGTACTATAACACATTTAACAGGTGGGAATTCATCTAAATGCTTATGATGGAGAATGCCAGGGATTTCATTGACCATCAGTAGAACTGCACCCACCTCCCTCAAACATCACAAGCTGTTACAACACTTCCTACAGATTTTCCTCCTTTACATGCATCATATACACATCACTTGTGTGTTTGCAAGTACCTCCACTGCTGCTGCCTGTCACTCCTTATAATAATGTCCAAAACACCAGGGTGGAAAGCTGTGTATCTGTGTCCCTTACAGAGAGATGAGGGTTTGAGCTGGTGAGGTATTCCCCCACGTGGCTGCCACAAGCCCATGTCACCACAGATGCTCTGTGTCACTGAGGGAGCAGACAGAGGCTGGCATGGAAAGGGAAAGTGGCTTTTGGAGGTGAACTAATGCAAATGCCACAGTTACAGAAGTGAGAGTTCATTTAGTTCATTTCATCCATTTGAGAAGAGAACTTACAGAAGATTAACAACACAATGAGGTGCACCTCAGAGCAGAAACCCTCCTCTGAGCAAATGTGGGCCACAATAATATTTTCTAATTTACAGCTATCTATAGTCTCTTTTAAAGTGTATTAGTCTATGCCTACTTCCAAAAAAACCTGCTATCTTGCTAAGATTTTTTTGTTTATAAAGAAATAAATATTAGACTGTATGTAGAATTACTTTTTCCCGAGATAGGTCCCTGGTGTCTTTTTGCATTATGTGCCATCATGAGTGACCCCAAGGTCAATTATTAACGGAACCTCACAGATATCCCTGCTAGATAGGGAGAAACATGAAAATCTCAAGGAACAAAGTATTTGACTTCTAAACAGAATGCCTGCCTAAGACCAAACCTCATTAGGGAGGTCCTCCAGGCAAACATCCTCTCATTATTTATTGTCATGGTTTGCTGAAGATTCCTCAGTGTAACTCACAATTGGGTTTTGAATAAATCTCTCTGTATAGTAAATGTGATATTCTTGCATCTAAGCAACAGGGTTAGCTGAAAACTAAATAAGACCAAAATTTCACATTTCAGGGACTCATAAACAGCTTAGAGTCTGACAGCAATGCAACAAGAGGCAAAAATATGACTGACAACATATGGCTGAAAAGTAGGGTCACAGTGGCTGTACAACATAACAACAGAACAGTAAGACTGAAAAGCAAAAAGAATTAGCTACAAGTCTTGCTAATGTGGAATTATTTATGGTGAGTAACTTCCTTATAGCACAAGGATGGTGCTGTGTTTATGATTAACATTTAAGGCATGAGGGCCTTGGATTTAAGGTTTTGCTTCCCATCCTTCATTCTGGCCTCTAGAGGGTCAGTCAGGGCTGGGCTCTCAAATGTTTTGAGGCACTCTGATATCCTGAAGGAACTGGTCTAAGGGTCCTGGAGTTCAGCTGCTCATCTCAAAATTAGGGATGCTAAAGCTCTTTCTCATAACAGGTACTGTGAATGGGAGGGTGCTAAAGACTGGGAGTGTTTTATCAAATAGTTTTGCTATGAATCTTTTCAAAGTGGTGAAGGTCTGATAAGATTTTAGAAATCTTATCACATCCAAGGGTTAACTGATGTTTATGCCTAAGGTGACCATGACTTCCATTTTTAATTCCACTAAACTGCTGAGACCTCTTAAAGAAGTCCAGAATACCTCAGAAATTTCCATCTCTAATCAGAACAGTGTGGAGTTCTCTTCAAGGAGAAAATCCTCTGGTGTGGTCCATTTTTCTGCTGTAGTTAAATATTCTTGGGCTGATTCAGCATCTGGGCTGATGAGCTGGCCCCTGGAAGCTCCTGCTTTGGTTGCTCTGGAGGAGGCAGGAGGGGCAGCACAGTGGAAAGTTCCTCTCCTCACCAGAGGACATGCACAGGCCACCCTTGCCAGGGCACAGTCTCCTGACTCCCTTGCTTGGCTCAGTGCACTGCCTCTGCTCCTGCCCATAAAAGATTCATTCTCCTAAATTTCATGTTTATCACTTTCCATAACAAGGTTTCTCTACTAAGGTAATACTATAGTCAAACAAATGTAAAGGTGGTGAGGATAGAGAGTAAAATAACTGAAAAGGTCTTTTTTACTCAGTGTGGTGAAAGGGGATATACAAACAGATGGCTTTTTTTAGTGCACCTATTATAGAGTCATGCCCACTCTTTGCTGAATGCATACCTATGAGACTGTGTGTGTGCAATAAAACCCTTAGTTTATTAAGCATTTTTTTCTATTCTGCTATGTCAGTCTAAATTCACTTTGAAGGCAGGAATGATGGAATTGTTCAATATATTGTGTGCACAAGGTTGTGACCTCTGCAGTCAGGCCCTGAAACACCACTATGCTTACCACTGGGGCAGCTGAAATGAGTTATGAGGAAGCCTCATAAAACATTGTACTAAATCTGAGACCTCTGAATATGCAGTACTTGAGCATTTCTGTATTCTTTCTAACTTCCAAAATATTTACAACCTCTATAGGACTTAAGAAATGAAAATTGAAAATACTGTTTTTACTGAACATCTTGTGTCTAAACAAGGTCTTAATCCTGCCAGAGCTCAGATGGGTGAATGGCCTTGTTCTTGTTAAAAAATGTGCCACTGATTTCTGCATCCATTTCTGTTTGTGTTTTGCAGGAGACATCCTGGAATTGTTACTGTGTCATCCATTAGGAAGGCACAGGTACCTCTGCCTGAGTGCTGGACTGTGCTGTGCAGGACACGTCTCTACACTGAGGCACATCCTAACCAGGGGAGTGGGGGGAAATGCTTTTGTTTTAGAAGGAGGCAGAAGGAACACCCTCAACAATAAATATGATACCCCAAATCCCTGCTCTTCACATAAGATCTTCTGTTTGAAGACTGACCCAGCCAAGCTGGAACACCCAGTGTAAAGCTGTCATCACTCTGTATTTCCACACTCACTGAACTTACTTTCTTTCTTCTCTGTAACATGTAACTAGAATTATATCAGCCACAACAACAATCTTTTCCTTTCATCAGCTCTGTGGCAGCAGCTCTGCCTCCCTTCTGTGCTGTTACTAGCAGGGTAGCTCCAAATAATTGTTTCTTTTCCACACACAACAAAGGCCTATACAGCTTCAGCAGGGCCCATGAAATGGGAACCAACAAACAGAAATTCCAGTTGCTGAAGTTTATCATTGGTGCCTCTTATTCTGTAAAATTTTTAAGCACCACACTTTTACTAAAGCTGCTGTGAATATTCATTCAGTGCTCATGGGTGAACCCAGCTCACCAGACCCCTGTATTAACACCACAGCTTTCACTCACTTACAGAACTTAAAAACATTCCCAGCAGGACCCTTTGAACAGATGTAATTTATATAATAGTTTTTAAAAATGAAGCTTTATTTATTCCTACCTTGAAGGTATAGGGCCTTGAGGAAAATGTGTTAACATGGTGAAAGGCCAAGCTTAACCACTCCATGCTCCAGGAAGGGAAAGCTGTCACTGAGCTGGGAAAAGCCAGGCTGTCCCACTCACAAAATGTTGTCTTTGTTCTCTACATGAATCAATTTGTATTTGCTGATAACCCACTTCTTTCCAAGGATTTCAGGTTTAGGATTCCCTTTGATGCCAGACTCACTGCTGGAAACAGTAAACCACTCTAACTTTGATGGAGCTACAATTATTCCCTCTAGTCAGCTATTTGGTTGTTTCTGCTAAAAATATTATGTCACCATTTCCTGTTAGGTAGGCTTGCCCTCCATCCTTTCTGATTTAAACCATGCCAGTCAAAAGTTACAAACCAGACAGCCCAAGAGGCATGTAATGTTTTCATATAAAATACGCACAAATTCATCCTTCCCTATAACATGTATGACTAAAATGATATCAGTGACCCCAGCAATCATTTTTCCTTTCATCACCCCCTGTCCAGCAGCTGTGCTTCCCACCTGTGCTGCCACCAGCAGTGCAGCCCTGGTGCCTCTGACAGAGCCACGGGAGCACAGACACCACCACGCCCAGGGCTGGAGGTGCCTTGATCTGAACACGTGTTGGTGCCAACACTTGAGAGGGTTTCAGCCTGCCTGGAGCACAGGAGTGTTACATCAGGCAGCTCAGGCTGGTAATGGTAACCTAAGCTACAGCAGCAGGGAGGCGTCGGTGCTGTGCTTTGCTCGGAGCAGCGCTCAGAGCTGTGACACTGTCTGACACTGACTGATTAAGATCCAGGTACTGTGGTGCTGTCAGGAAAGAAGAAAGAGGACTTGCCGTGCTGTTGTTGCTCATGGATCTCCAGCAGGGCAGCAGCCAGACACCAGTGCACAGCAGCATCGTGCTCTTCCACCTCTTCAGAGAATTACTTTCCAGTCAGCCTGAGGAGATGAAGAACACACCTCGTTTTTAACACAGCCTGGCCCTCCACACAGACTCCAAAGTCTGTGTATCACAGGTGATCCAGTCCTCATGACTGGGGAGGGGACTTTGAGAGGAGATGAGGGAGATGTGAGAAGAACAAAAATATGAACTCAATAATGAGCCTTACCAGGAAACCATTAGGAAGGCTGCTCCTGACTGCAGCAAACAAGACCAGGTCCTAACAAGGAAAGAAACAGAGCTACCTAGTTATGCCGCAGGTATAATCTTCCTTTTCTCCCCGGCTTCTACTTGGCATCTGTAAAAAACAGACACCCAAATTTCTCCCTGATCCCAATTTTCTGGGTGTCTCCAAAGCCCAGACTACACTCCTAGTGGGAATGGAGAAAAGGATTATTTTTCCAGGCAGTCTAAGATGTGAGACTAGAATTTTAGTTTTATTTAGTTTAATTCTCAGGGCTTTCTCCAATACAAAAATGCAGGGTTTCCCAATGTACCTTTTCATCCAATCTCATAGATGATGAAATAATAATTTCCCTTCTCTCCGAGGGTGATGTGAAACCCTCAAAAAGACTAACATACATGATGTCCAGACTCAGGGAGACTCTGGAGCTCAGGGTTACAATTTTTGCCTTCTGGAATCACTTCTCCATACAGCTCATGCAGGTAGGAAGGCAAGCAGGAATACAGAAAGTCTCAGAGAAATCTCTGCAGACCTGACATTCTCTTACTCATTTGTGTGCCAAACCAGGCATGTTTCTGTCACCTTTGTGGTGATAGAATTGTCCTTGTCCTCCACAAAGCAGAGGAAACTGGAAAGATTCTGATCTTCCTCCACCACAGAGGAGGCAACTTGGTTTCCAGGAACCTCTATTCTTTACAACAACCAGGCTCTTTTCATCTTGGCTTTCTTAATAAAAATTTAGAGGGCAGTTCACGTTTTCCCTTCTGCTCTATGTAACAGAGCTGATTATTGCTAAGGTCAGGTGGCTCCATGAGCTAATTAATATTCACAGGTAGCAGTAAGAAATAAGGGCAAACCTCATCTCTCTCCTCAGCTTTAATTACAATATTAGTGCTATCAAATTCCATGTGGATACACCTCCTGCATCAGCTCCAAACAATTTCAGATGTGTATACAGGAATTCACAGCATCTTTAACTCATGATCTTCTGTCATTACCATATAATTACTCTAATGCATTTTTACTGTGCAACACCCACCAGAACTAACAACCATGGAGTGCCTTGAGTAATGACAGAATAGAGACATCAGAGTGGAATTTCAGCTCACAGGGATCTGCAGCATTCCTTCCAATCCCATTATTCAACATTTCTGAGCAACCTGACTCTTACCTGCCTCCCTTCCTTCTCTAAATTTACTTTATGAAACATTCGTGTCACTCTAGCACTGAGAAGCCCCAGGTGGCACTGAAATCCCAGTGGGAATGTAGCACAAGTCAATGAAGTGGCAATAAATTGTCTCACCTTGATCAGCTCTGTGGATACAGGAGAGGAATAGAAGAAGGTGAGTCAGGGAAGAGCAGCTGCATTCTGCACCTTGCTGTGCTATGGGTGAGGATCTGGGCCCTGTGCAGACATGGGAAAAGAGGTTTGGAGAAATTTGACAGAAAATGCAATACTGACTACTTAAGTTAGCAAATATCCCTCAATTAAGTGCTGGTGGAGGTCAGATACAAAAGTCAGTTAGAAAGAACTGGGCAAGCTTCAAAGGGTCTTTGTGGCAAAAAGCTGAAGGATGAGCCAGTGCAATAACCTGTGAAATGACAAGCCATGGAGATGATTTTAGCCTTTCATTTCTACTACTATAGAAAATGAAGAACAAAGTACACATTATAAAGACATAAAATGGGATGAATTTTTGAACCTGTGTAAGGATTTTTAAAGCATAACTAGCTGCAGACATATCTCACAATGCCCTATGCAAAGTATTCCTGTGCCTTTGCAGAGATTTACAAAACTCTCTCAGTATATCAATTCCATCAGTCCTTTTACTTTTCTTAAATGGCAATCATTTCAAACTGAATAATAGCATCTGTATTTGTTGCATTTGGCTTTCTATGTGTTAACAGTCACTGTGATTAAAACACATGTTATCAAGACTTGAAAAAGACAGTTAAACAGGAATGGCATTACATTGTCACCTATCCAAATTGTAATTGGTATTTAATTGTAGCTCTTCAAGCAAACACAAAAAGACAAACAACAAAGAAACCTCTGCTCTGATTGAAAGCAATTAAGAGAGGAAAACCCAAGAGAGCTAATATATGAAGTTTCAGGGAGGAAGCATTCCTTCCCTGAAATGCAAAGGCCCTTCTTGATTCTGAGAGAGGTAAAGCATGGGAATAGTGCAGCTGTTTCTGGGAAGTTGCCTTTTGAGTGGAAATGGAAATTAAAAGCTGCCAGGCTGATTTTTATCTCTCTTGTCAAATTTATATTGTATATGTTTGCTGATGCTCTGTAATATCCCAGTTAGCTCTGTTGTTTGCATATTAACTGTTTTGTGTCCCAGATGCTCATACTAGAATCATAAATATTTTGTGAAAGATATAACCATCACTTTCAACAGCATAAACTAATTTTTCTTTCTAAACAGCTTTCCCTCTGTTCTTTCAGAAGACTCAATCCCTGAAGTACTTTAGGATGGGCTTTTTCACCATCAGCTGGGAGGAATATGCAGGAGGCTGTTCCTGAGCAAAAGGACTTCCACAAAGTGAGTTTGCCTTTAGGGCTACGCTGATCCCAGCCATGGAGAGATGGAGGTGAGGCAGTTTCAGGGGAGCTGAAATTCTCAGTGCCTGAATCCAGGCCTTGGCTCTCTCCAGGGGTACCTCTGTGACAATAAGGGTGACATGTGCAGTTCATGCATGGAACTGAAAAGAGTTCCCTGGCAATAGACAGGGTTTGTGGTTTCACAGGGTGTCATCTCTAATTATCAGGAAGGTTCCTTGGTTCTGTTTCAGAATGGAAAAGGAAAATATTTTATCTACTTTAACATCACACTGGCACTGGCAGATGATTCATGGGCTCTGGAGAGCACAGACATTACCAGCTCAGCACATTTGTGTACCAATCACCATTTGTCATATGTGAGTACTTCCCACAGTCCTAAAAAGGGATTTGTTTTCTGTATTATTTGCAGGAAATGTAGCAAACTCCACACTGAATAGCAAAATAAAAACAGTACTTGATTGTTTTATCGAATAGTTGCCTATTTACTTGGCAAAACTTCACTTTAGGACTTTTTTTATGCTGTCTAATAAAAGGACCCCCACAGCTGTCTTCTCTGTGGAGAAAAGCTGTCGACATCCAGTATAATTTTCTGCATATTGAGTGAAGTACTTGGAAGTCCCAGATCCATTTTAATATGTGAGCTGCTCTCCCATTTGTATGCAGCTGGAGAGAGTAGTTTTATCCTCATTTTAAAAAGCCATATGATGGATTTCTTTCTTTAAACAAATACTGTCAGAAACTTTTCTTTCTTCTTGCTCTTTCCCCCAGCATACACCTTTCCTCTCTTGTTAGGCACCAGTGTGCTGAAATCACTGCACAGTGCTGACATCTCACTCGTTACACATAAAATGATGCCAGCACCATTTCTTTTTTGATGTCTCTGTGCATGATCTGCTGGAATAATTCCCAGATTAACTGTTTTTTAATTTAATTTTGGCAAAAGAGTTGGTGAGGAAATTCCATTGCACTGCCTTGAATAAGGTCTTCACTATGCTTTTCTGAATTTTCTGATTCTGGATATTGACAGCTTCCAATCCTTCCAACCCAGCCCTGGCCTGAGCTGTCTCCAATGCTGATCCTGCAAGAACTTTGCCACACAGCACGAGGCAGCAGTGCTCAGTCCTTGCACAGCTATTAACTCTGATGCAGTGAAATGTTGTTGTTATGGGTTGCAGGGAGCATGTTTAACATCCACAGCTATTTTTAATGATTCTGTCAAGAGGAAGGATTATAGCTCTGAAAGCACAGGGAGGCTTTGTGTAACAGTCACAAAGCTTTGAACTCTGCACACACCATGACTGAACATACTGTTCCTGTGCTTCAACACAGCCTGACACTGCAAAAGTCATGGCTGAAAAACAAGATATCTGAAGGTTACAGAACATTTAATGGCTCTAGTGTAAACAATACAGCACCAAGAACTAAGTGCCAAACATTACCCACCTCCCAGTCTGGATATGCCACATCTCACAGGCTGAGAATGACTCACTCAAACAAGCTCAGATGGCAAATCCCCAGGCAGGCAGGCTTGCAGTGATGCTACCAATTCAGCATGGAGCATGTGGTCCAAGGAGCAGGCACTGAGTAATTCTCCAGACAGTTCTTGCAGATGCTTTCACCCAAATTCAAGATTTCTGTTCTACATTTTTGCTTTGAATGAAAGTAAAGTAGTAGATTCTCAAATTTTTCTGTGGAATTAAAATTCTGAAAATTTTTCATTGAAAAAAAGAAATTGTTTTATTGCTGATAATTTTGTCTGAACAAAAAGGAAATGTCTGAAATGGTAAAAATCTTGGATGAACCTGGAAACAAGAACCCTTATGAAGGCAGCAGAACTGAGAGCCTCAGGGTTCTTGGGATTGCTTGTTCTCACCTACCAACAGAGTAGGAACCTCAGAAATATGGGCATTCACTTTAACCAGAAATCTTGGAATTTACAGTGACCACTGCTGGAGGAGAAAAAGAGTGAACCACTACCGGGGAAGCTTTCCTAGGGCTACCAGATTTCCACCTCCACTGGCTGGGTATTGGGATAGGAATTAAGGTATCCAAATTTTTGAAGAAATGAGTCAAAGCTTCAGGAGCCCCAACTTGGATCAGAGATCTCAGAAATTCAAGGTTTCCTACTCTACCAAAGATACCTGGAAGATATCTGAGCTCCTAACTGGGCTTTAGGAAGCCTGCTCAGTGTCCTGGAGCTGGAGGAAGGCCATACAAAACCCAACATAAAAACTCAGGGACCCAGAGAATTTCCTGTGATATATTTTTGATCTCAGTAACTCAGCATTTTCTAATGAAGTAGTGCTTACTGGAAAGTTTCTGCCTATTTCCATTTGGGAGGACATTATTCAGATGGACATGACACATTTTGGATGACATGAGAGAATTAAGTTTGGTCTTCTTGCCAAATTACATCCTGGCAGATAATTTCTTACCCATTTAAATCCACCTCATATTAACAGAGCACAATTTTTTAGCTCCCATTCTGTCTTGCAGCTCTTGTACTGTTAAGTATTATCCACATTTCATCCCTTGTGCAGCTGCTTTTCACCAAATTTAGTCCCAGGTTAGAGTATGGGATCTGTATTTGGGACTGGGAGCTCTAGGGGTCTCTAAAATCACCTGTGCTACTGCAAGAACATCAGTGCCATATGAAGGATCATTTTTAGTACTGGAGAAGTTTTTGCAGAGCAGGGTATGGTCCCACACAGAATGGAACCAGGCTGATGTCAAATTATTTTTTGCCATTACGGCACATGACTGCATTACAGAGTAGCTCTTGTATTTTTCTATCTCCTCAGGAACATTTCTGTCCTACAATGGGGATCCTGCACTGATTCCAGTGAAGACCCAGGCCCCTATTGTGCTAGGCACTATAGCAACAGACAGTAAAAGGCAGTCCTTGTTCCTTTCTATCTAAACAGACAAGACAGTGCCACAGATTTATTCTTCCATTTATAACAGTTGCAAAACAACTTGGATGAAGAATAAAAAATGCAATGAATAGGATGTGATGATCCCAGCTGTGGGATGGGTCCATATGGAGGTGGGAAACCCCAAGCCAGTGAAAGCATCGAGGGGTATAATCCTGAAGCAACATGAGAACTCCTACAGACTCTGCTGGGAGCCAGATTTCCCTCTCTGCTCCTGTTTCACCAGGTGCCTGTGTGCAAAACACACTCAGAGTTGCAGTGATATTTCCAAATTCCCTGGCACTACAAGCAGAGCTGCAGTGTGGTCCCACTGCTCCCATCAGGGGGATGAGCCTGGTGCTGTCCCTGTGCCTGTGGTGCTGTCCCTGTGCCCGTGGTGCTGTGATGCTGTGGTGCTGTCCCTGTGCCTGTGGTGCTGTCCCTGTGCCTGTGGTGCTGTCCCTGTGGTGCTGTCCCTGTGGTGCTGTCCCTGTGCCTGTGGTGCTGTGGTGCTGTCCCTGTGGTGCTGTCCCTGTGCCTGTGGTGCTGTCCCTGTGGTGCTGTCCCTGTGCCTGTGGTGCTGTCCCTGTGCCCGTGGTGCTGTCCCTGTGCCTGTGATGGTGCTGTGTGAGCAGAAGCAGAGTTCTGCTGCCCAGGCTCCTGCAGAGCTGCCTCAGAACAGCTCACTGGGAGAGCTCACAAGCTGCCCAGGTTCACTGGGCTGTCACCACATCACTGACCTACCACAGATAGTAAACTGAAAGATTAATTATGGTCTGCAACACTCCATGGTCTCCAGTGCAGGGGCTATTTAGGTGCCAGTGAACTCCCTGAACATACTGTGTTTCTTGCTGCAAATCCTCTCTCTAAGGAATAAAAACTAAAAATATTCCTGAGGTATAGCTTGTAAACAGACATTCCCTGTTCTGATCTTGCTGATGTTCTGTGCTGTTATTTACTCACATTGCATAGCTCCCCAGCACTAATAGGACACTCTGGTAACTTTTTTCTTTTCTTTTGTAAGCAGTGCAATGCACAACAAAGCAGAGATGATAATGATTTAAAAGATGCAGGTCTCTTTTTTGGACATTCTGACTATGAATATAATATAATAGAGGTTAGAGTGATGCTTGTTTTTACCCCTGAGTCTATCATAAGATTAACAGTCTTTATTATTTTGCAGAACAAGCAGTAACGCCTCATCAAGGGTATAATCACCTTAGTCAAAAAACAAACAAGCTTTTACTTAAGGTGCTAAAAATATAGTTGAGAAACCTTCGATCTCAAGCCGTGTGATAAAATAGACTGTGTTGACTGAGCAAATCAGCAGCTGCTGCTGTGCCGGCTCCTGCACCCTAACAATGCTTGCCTTTTTTCTCTCCCCACCAAATTTAGAGATGATGTCAGTGTAGCCAACCCCAGGAGTTCAAAAATCAGAAGACAAACCAAAATAGAATCACAGCGCTGATATCAAAGCCATGGAAGTTATTGAAACTGAAGCCTATGATTTGGGGGGTCAGCCTTTAGATTTTTAATTCATAGCAGACAGCCTTCTCCCTTCCAGTCGTCTGCTCAGCTCTCCTGCCTGTCTGATATGCCCTATTTCAGAGTGAGAGACAACACTGGACAATGGAAAGCACAAAGGATTGGGAATCTATTTAAAGTACAGATGGAGCTCAATTCTCCACTGTATGTGGAGCCTTAATCCTGCAAAAACCTTCCCTGAATGCTTAGCTTCATTCATACAAGCAGCCCCATAGATGCCAGTGGGGGTTCCCTTGTATCTGAAGTTTGCCCCTTATGACTATTGCACATCAGAAATGTTGGCCTGCATCACAATATTAAGAATCAGCTAAGAATGAAGAGCTCTATTGCTGTTTTCCCTGTGATCTTGGGCAAGTCTTGATTCATTCTATACCCCAGCTTCCTGCTCCTTAAAAAGGGGTAGAATTTATCTCTACAAGGTTCTTGGCAGCCTCCAGAAAAGAGATAATAAAATGCAGAAAATTGATACATTGTCTCTTTCTGATGTAAATTGATTTCTAGATAACACAACTGGAAAGAATGCTTAAAAATCAGAAGTCATAATTAAATGTCATAATTAAATCTCCTAATAAAACCAAACTCCTAGAACTGGACTTAACCCACCTTGGATCAAGTCTGACGGAGCAGCTGAGAGAAGCAGAGAACATTCTTAGTGCAGAGAAGACAAACTTACCTCTAATTTCACTCACTGGACCTTCTGCACTTCAACAGGAGAACAGAACCCTCTCCTAAAAAGAGCAGTTCCTGGGAGCCAGGAATAACTCATACAGGGGTCTATCAAGATGTAAACCTTTAGTTTAATTTTATTTTCCTATCCAAAATATCAAATTCCTCTGAATTTTAAATTAAAATAATTTATCCTATTTTAAAATTTAGTCTGAATGTCAAGTCCAATATTTTGAAGCAGCAGCAGCATGTCACAAGGAAACAGTTTTTTGGGAAAGTACTCACTTAAAATAATGGGAGACTTTCATCTTTTATTAAACATTAGAAATTACTAAAAGATACTACCTTAGAGTTGCTTAATAAAAGAGGCAAACTGATGCATATTGTTAATTAAACCATTAAAAAACTCATTTATGTGTAAATAAGTCTAGGTCATTAAATCATAATGTACAGTGTCAACGTGAAACTTCAAACTTTCTAGTCATGTTAAATGGCCCTAAAAATTAATTAAAAATAGAATCAGCATCAAAGAACTTACTTCCTCCCTCCTATTTTTAAAGAAAAAAAGATGTATTTGTAGTAATAAAAAGTGCTATTTCTGCTCAGTCCTCCAGTTGCACATTCTACAAGGCTTTGTTCAAACTTAGAGGTACAACACCTATGTGTTGATATCAATGATCTGTTTGAATATTTTTAAAACACAGCAAAAAACAGCTAGCAGTGATATTGCCACTAATTTTCATGACAGCAAGAAGAGGATGTGATTTCAGTGAAATCACATCTTGTGAATTAACAGCATAACAAGGCACAATGAGTCAAAAATGTTATTTGGCACAGTTGAAAAGGAAAGGCTAAAAGGTTGTCTTCTGTTAAGGTTTGTGAGTATCACAGTCAGAAAGTCATATGCTCAGTTGCTCATAGCTTTGTGAAAAAGGATGTATTTAGATTAAAAACCTCTAGGAAATTTCCAAGATTGTCAGGCTGATTTTAGAAAACATCAGGGAAAAAAATATAAAAAACATTTTTGAAAGTTCAGCTGTTCCCAGGAACAGAATAGAAGCTGTCCCATTTGATTCCAGAGAGATCCTGGCAGAAGCTGTTGCCAAGACACAGAAGACAGGATTGAGAGGAACTGGAACTGGGCAGTGCAGTGCAGGAGAGAGAGAGGCTGAGTGGTCAGTGAGGTGCTGCAAGAGAAGCCTGTGCATCCTGACAGCTGAACAAAATGAGACTGAACTGGGGGCAGGAAAGGGCACAGGAGATAATGGTGGGATGGAAGAGACACCGTAGAGAGCAGCAGAGAGTGCAGCCTGGGGAAATGGCCTGAGGCCACTCCAGTCTGGAGAGCAAATCCCAAGGGTGCCAGAATCCCACTCCTCCTGTAAAAGCAAGCAGTAATTATCATTTAATACCCACAGGTCACAGATTCAAACATATAATAGTAACTGGTGAAGATTATTGATTTTCCTTTGTTTACCCTTTAATGAACAGGTAAAATTCCTTTCTTTTCCAGGTGCCTAAAATCAAGAGGATGCAGAAATGCCAGTTCTGTGTGCTCCTAACCAGGCTTGCAATGCTGACATAACACACGGGGTGGGGGAAGGAAGAAAGATAGAACAGTGAAAATCATATGAAGGCTGTGAGGAGAAGGGATGCTTTTGAGGTAGTAGCAGTGACACCAGGTGAGCTGTAATGAGGAACTCCCACTGCCAGGAATGCTGCCCAGCCTTGGCAGGAACATTCTCTGCATTCAATACAAGACTCTATTTGCTTCCTGACTTAGGGACTGGTTGATATATGGACACATAAAACTCAGGGTGTTTAAAAATACAAAAATACTTGAATTGTTTTGAATCTTCCTGATCCACTTAAGCACACTACTCTAACAAAAGACATTCTCTTTGCCTTACATGCAGACTGGATTCTTGCTTCGTAGATAACAATCTGCCCAGGAGCAGATGACTGACAAGAATCTTTTCACTGAAGGACTGCATTAAATATGGTTTTTCCTGCTCAAATCCAATATATGTAAATTATCCATGCTATATATGAAACCATATTACAGTTATATAGGAGAAGTAATTGCTCCCACTGTAGCATTCTTTGGAGTTGTGTGACACAGGCACAATTAAGCATGACACAAGAAAATTCATCAAAGAATATTTAAATATACTTTAGGGAGCCACTGCATTTTCTGATGGTTTTACAGAAAGAAAACTAATTGCATCTGCACAATACAACAGTTTTGTAAGGGATGAGCTTATCAATGCTTTTACTTTTTTCCCTGGTAATCATTTAAAACAGTTTATTTAAATTGATTTAAAAAAATCAGAAACTACTGAATGTTTTGAATATATTAAGATTTCTTCCATTTTAGGTACGCTTACTTGTTCCTATTGACTTTCTGCAATATCAGCAATGCATAGAAATTCTTGACCGATCAAGGTGGCATCAGAGTGGATAATAACAGGCAATTATTCTTACAAAGATCTTGCACTTTTTCTAAGACTTAAAATTAAAGTCAAGCTAGTTATATAAAATAATTCGTTGAAATCACTAAAAATTCTTCTGACATACATAATCAAGTTTGTTATACTGAATACATTTGGTTTTAGTAAGACTAAGAGGTTTTCATCTGTAATGGTATATACACCCTCTGAATGCATTAATGTAATTATAAGAAATTCTGTAAACTTTCTAGATTACTGCTGTCTTGGAAATTCTCTTAGTGTTCAGAAATGTGCAGAAAGAACCAAATAAATACTTAATTCTGTTGTGACTTATCCAATTATCTGGTGAGGCATTATGAGGGACAGGCTACAATCAGTAGTCTGAAATGGTCAAATTTCACACAGCTTTGATGTTTTCTTAAGTGGCTTTCTGACAAATTGTACTAGATGTGCAAAATCCCATATGGAGTCTGCTGTATTATATGGTCTTGCTTTACAATTTATCGAAAAAAATATTTTGCTAAGACAATTTAATTCCTTGTTAAATTGGAAACAACAATGATGCTACTGATCCATTCACACACCAAGTTCAAGTTTCTTATTTAGAACACTGTGGAGCACTTAAATTGGAAGTCTTTGTTCCCCTTGGACAGGTGAAGATTGATTCCAGTGGTCTCCCAAACAGACTAAAAATCAGGATTGTTGAGATTGACATTTCATTGGTCTGAGCAAGAGAAGAGTCAGATTATTCTTTGCCAAGCTCTATGACTATGGAGCACCATCCTAATATTTCTAACTCTCTTCCCACTTCACTACTGATATTGTGACAGGATTTGTGATACCATTAGGCTGTGTTGCCAAGAGCAATTCTTTTAAAGAGTGTGACACTGAATATAGGGTCTGGCAAATGATGCCTTCAGTTAGAAAGTATTAATGTGACAGATCTCTTCCCAAACCTTTTACAGGGAATATGTCTTGACCAAAAAGTGACAAAAGAGAAAATAGTGCTTAAACCTGTGCAACACAGCACTGAGACAGAAAAATCTCTGCTGAAAATGCCTTTTTGTGGAAGAATTGATCTCACTGTCATTTTTAGTAATGTAAATCACAAAGAACCATTGAAATCAGTGGGAACTACAGCAGTATAAATCAGGTGTCATGAATAACAAAGTTGTAAGATATTGTTATTGGGTCACTTAGTTCTGCTCCATAGTTTTATTTTAGCTCTAACATTTATCAGCTTTGCTTGTCCATACCAACTCTTACAATCGAAATATTTTCTGCAGTTTGGCAACAATGGCTATTCTGGACTGAGTATTCACAGAGCAAGTAATAGAGAATTTGTCATAATGGGTCCATCTTCTGTTCTACAGCTCCTCTCATACTTTATGTGCCTACTTTATATATCCATAAAATATCTGAAATGACAGTAGGAAAAAGAAAGGAGTGTTCCCTTTCCATCATATTTCTCTGACACATGAGATTTGATCATCTGCACTATCACAGCCACAAATAAGATTAGCAAACACATTACCCAGCCCCATTGCATACAGACAGGTTATCTGCCATGGAAATTCCCATGGGCAAATTATTTTCTGCATAAAAAATTTTCTTTCATTTGTTCTAAGTTCATTGGTCCTTAATATCATGATGCATTTATTGCACTGAGCTGCAAAATAAACAAAAAAAAAGCAGAACATACCCCAATCACTGTTCCTGCTACTCCCCAAAAAAACCATTTTAGGATGAGAATCTCCATGGTATGAAGTGGTAAATGATCCAGAGGAGTGTCATTTCATAACTTCTGAATCTTTATAGTCTTTGAGATGGTCTGTAAGTAAATCTTACTGTAGATCTCATGGGCTCTGTCACCTGTATATGAGCATTCACAGTCAGTCTATACATCAGTTGTCTTGACCAAAATTTTGAGTAACTCTTATAAAAAACAGAAACACAGCTCTTGAAAATGATCACTTTCATATCATCAGGATGTCATGAAAGCATAATAAAATAAATGCAAACTTTCAGACTTCTAGGTATTATACTGTTCTACTGTTCTCACTAGAAACTCAGCTCTTTTTGCTGTTTGGTTTTTTGGGGGTTTTTGTTTGGTTTTTGGGTTTTTTCTGTTTTTTAGGTTGGTTTCTTTGTTGGGGGGGAGGGGGGAGTGGTATTTTGATTTTTTTTCCCTGTTTCTTTCTTAGTTAAAGATTACCCCACAAAGACACAGTGCTATTTTCCTGGGGTTTCGTTCCTCTGGAAATAATTTTGTCTAGTAATTAATTTATAATCTCTAAAAATACATCTCCAGTTGTGATCCAGTTTCTATTCTAATGCTGCTAATTTATGGAATTAGCATACTACTGATGAAATTTATAATGCTGCATGTGATTATTGCTTCACTAATCACTATGTATTCCACTGCTAGCTGTATGTGAGATCATTAATACAGTATACGTATAAACATTAAGCTTAATGGAGTTAAATGATGATATGGAAAGGCAGGATGGCTAATTAATGATCACACAAACAATTAGTACTCTTTCTTACTTAATTCACAAGCTGTTCTATGAGGGACTGCAGCTTGCAGGGCAAAATTCAGTGCATCTCCTAATTACAAATAAGCTAGGGACTTGTGAAAGCACAGAATACCTCTTAACCTTCTGTTACTATAGATTGGTTTTAAGCTTCTCAGCAAGATTTTTCCTGGTCAGAAGGTAATTTAAAAGAAAACCCTTTCTACTATTTTTATTGGTCACCTTTAAGATGGGACCTAGTCAAGTTTTACATTTAAGAGACACTTAATGAAACAGTCTTAAATGGTCCTTAATTGGTTCATGTGAAATGGCTGTGTTGGTACTTAGTGCAGTTCTGAATTTCACACTAAAGGCTTATTTCTAGTAACCCTTAACTCATGCTGAGTATACCTCTCTCCCTTGTGCATAGTCTCATCAAAGACTGATATTGCCAGAGTAATTGTCTTTCTCTGTTCTACAATTCTAAATCTTTGGATTGATTCAATTAATTCTAACTTAATTCTACTATAGGACAAGCTATAAAAAGCATCTATGTGAATTAAAAACCTTACATTCACTGTTTCCATCTTACATATAGACTTTAAAATAACAACTTGTGTCCTCTCAAATGAGGTTCAGTCCTGTTACAGAGGAAGACCTGTTGTGAGGCAGAGAATTTCAAACAGTCCCTGTCACAAAATGATCAATTAACCAACAGAGAATTCCATGGCAAAAGTCATTTTGGAAGTTGTCATTAAGTACAATGCAAGACAATGTCCATTATAACCAAAATATTGGGAGATCCATCCATTCAACAATCTTCTTGCAAATCACCTTAACTAATCAAAAGCAAAACCCAAATTAATTTAATTTAAAACATTGAGTAGCTCTGGAGTTTCACTTATGAGTACATTTAAATATCCTAATGATTCATCATTCAATGCTTTCCATTAACTGAAAATGGCTCAATAACTTTCATTACCTAGAAAAGTCCAATAATAATTGTAGGGCTTTGCAAGACAGTGCTGGCTCTTTAGGAACACATAACAAGAGAGACAATTCTGAGGTGCCTAATGATGTGCAATTATCTTAAACATCTTCATCACACCTTGGGTTTTGTTAATCGGATACTGAGTAATCCAGGCAACAGACTTGGCCACATAATGACTTCCACAATTAAAACAAAAACATCTTGATCATGCCATTCAAAATAATTCCAGGAAGATATATTAGGCATAATATAGTAAGCATGTACTCAGAACACCTGGAAAGTGTTGCTTTTCTCCTGTCCCTTGGGCACAAACTGGCAGCCAAAATACTAGTAATTTAAAAATTTGGTTTCACCATTTTTAATAATTTATGGATTATTATGGAGTTTTTCAAACTACCTATTGCATATTAAGCACAAATTTTTGAAAAAGTTTTTAAAAAAAGTTTCATATTCTTTCCAGGGACTCCTTCTGCAGGTGTTCTTGCTGAAGAAGGTTAATTTGGTAAACTAAAAATAGCAACAATTAGGTTGTGTTCCACAACTTGTGGACAAAAAGAAAACAATACAACAGTAATGTAACAAAACCAAACATGAGAATTAGGATATGGAACTGTGTTGGGGACTGCTACCTGACTGCACCTGTAAACATATAAATAAAATATAAATGTTTAGAATAAAAACAAGAAGTGTGTTATTTACTATTGATTTTCAAGGCAGTGATGATAACAATGATAACTGTGATTTGAAATGCTTTTCATTATTTGAGTAAAGTTTAAATAACTACTTTATGGTCATTCTTCTACTAATTCACTAACTGATTTGAACAAATTTCATTTCAATATGAACCTTGTCATTTGATATATGCCATAGAGAGGAAGAAGAGAAAGAGTTGAGGAAATATAAATGTCTCATTTTGAAGAATTATACCTCTCTCTTCCAGCAGAACGTGTCATGATTAAGTAGTAATGATCCCTTTGAACCATTACTCTGTGTGCTCATCTGCCAGCAGAGATTTAAGCCACTTTCATGTCATACAATGGTAAATTATTCTGGCAATTCTATTAGTGTTTTATTTCCCACATAACTCCACTACATTCTAGGAAAAATAGTTCTTCTCATTCTGAATTACAAATCTAAACAATCTTGGATGGTTTACTTGATTGAATATGATAGTCTATTATGTAAAAAAAAACTACTGAGAATTTTTAATCAGGTAATCATTGACCCAACTGACTTAAATGCTTCAGACAGAGCTGTTAATGTCTGCTAGGTTAGTGCATGTGCTATTAACTCATAAACTAAACACCTCTTTGAATCTGCTTAAAACCTATTAGGAAAACTGACAGAAATTCCTTTTCTGGGGAATTCCAAGCCAATATCTTATGCTTCATTCACTCCACAATGTAAAAAAGAAAGCCTGAATACTCCCACATGAGACTTAAATAGAATGTTATCACAGGGGATAGCTGAGGAGCTGAGTAACTTACTATGGAAATTCCACCTGCTTTAAACTCATTCTGTGCTGAAGACAATTGAAACTGCTTGAGTTGTGGAAGGCATTAAAAGAAATGATTGTGGGATATGGGAGTATAGAAAGCACATTCCCATGATTTCTATGTGTGATCAAATATCCCAAGCCACAATTCATGAAAATGTCCCTTTTTATGTAATCCACTGAGAAGAGATTGACTCCATCACCTTTGTAATTGCTCTTCAAGTGGCTGTAAGTAGCTTTAGAATCTTTGCCAGATTAAACAAGGGCATCTCCCTCATCCTGAGGGCTGCTGCTTTGAGTCCCTCATGGTCTGGGCCACCCTCCACTGGATCCACTGCAGTTTGTCACCCTCCCTGTAGCTCTGGAGGGCCTGAACTGGTGCAGTGTATGGGGGAGCAGCCTCAGCAGAAGGGAGCAGACACATATAATATAGCCCAACTGGGGATTTGCCTTATCCCTGCTAAGGGCACTGGCAGCTCTTGCCAGTCCTGCATCACTCCAAACCCTTCCCAGCAGTGCTGGCTGTCTCTTTGCCAACACGTTCCTCACCTATATCTGTACAAATTTTTGTGCTTCACTTTCTTCATATTTATTAGATTTATGTCAGCCAGATTCTGGAGTTTTTCCAGATCCTTTTGCACTGATGCAGAGGCATTTTGTTATGTCCCACTCCTATTAAGTATCATCTGCATTTCTGCCTACTGTCTATTTACCTGCATCATCCAGATGACTGACAAGGACTTTTGACATCAGAAGGAATTTCTAAACCGCCTAAAATGAACTATTGTGCATTGGTTTTCTGTATTCAGTAAAAATCAGAATATTTTTTAGTGTGTAAATTTATACCAATCAATACATCTACACGAATTTTTCTATTCATCATATACTACAGTCACATATAGACAAATAAAAGTGAATCACAATTTTGCCCATTTACAGGCTGTACCACTCAGATCCATCAAGACTGGGGCAATTCTAGGCCTGTCATGATGTACAAAAGAGGAGCCTGGTGATAACACTGTGGAGAAAAAAACCTGTCTTTTCCTCCCAGGTTAGGCAGAAGGCAGGCAGGCATTTTCAGCATTGTGATTTTGGAGACAGGTACCTCAGATCCACCTGCTTCCTGAAGCGTGCCAGACCACTGCAGTTATTTTGCACAATTCTGTCACTTCAGCAAGCCAGCATGCAAATCCTCCCTGTTGCACCTTATGTGGACACACCTGCCCAGTTCAATGTCAAGCACAAACAGAACAATGGGGGTTTCCTGTAGTCAAAAATAAAAAAGGACTTAAACTTGAAATATCTGGCTTTAGAATGCCTTCCAAGATCTGTCTCTTGTGGCTGTCTCAAATTCTAGCAAAGCTTTTTTTTTTTTAAGAAATTATTTTATAAAAATCATTTTTATACAGCAGGAAAATGGGAAGGATCTACATCTACCCAATCCATTTTAGTTATCAGTAAGCATTCATTAATATTAAAATGTCTATTTGGCATTCTTTTTCCAGTCTTACATCTTTTACAAAAGACATATGTATTATAGAGCAAACAGATCTTTCCCACAAACACAACTTCTAAAATAAAACAAATATTATTTAATATAAAATTGAATCTAATTCATTCAATGTATACTAAAGGAGCATTTTAAGCCTTTTTTTTTCACAAGTGGCAGGTGTTATGAATAATAATCCATAAAATCCTCTGAATTTAAAAGAAGGGTATTACATAAAACTTTCATTTAAATCTTTCATAGTGCTCAGACACACTGAACAGTGATAGTAGTAAAACATTAAAGGCAAACCATTAGAATTAACTGAAATAAAATTTGATATTTTAAAAATCATTTAAAAGGATAATACTTCTCCCTGTAGATCTCTTCATAACACTTTATGTAGGCTAAACAAATGTAGCTACCTACTGAACCACTGCAATTTCTGTTCCAAAAACTGAAGTACATGTAAATTTTTCTGAAAAAAAGAGCAACATCTGCCCTTTAATGTGCTAGAGAATGTAATACTTTCACCTTAAGAAAAAGAGAATCAGTAAAAATGACCTTATCCTTTTCATCTTTAGATATCTTGGGGGAAGAAAATGAAACAACACAAATAAAATACAGTTTAGTGGAAAACTAAACATCTTTAAAAATATTGTCCCAATAGATCTTAGTTTACAGTGGATCAGTAGTGCTAAAGGATGAAGTCAAGAGCAAGCTATAAACTGCTTCAATAGAAGCCAATTAACCCCTGCTTGCTGCTGCAGCCCCTCTGCCAAGTGGGCAATGTGCAGTGGAACTGTGGAAATCCAAGAATGAAGCAGTTAAATGAACTCTGCCAGAATAATTACCCACTGAGACAATAACAGCCACTAATGCATATGCAGAACCAAAGCTTGTGCTGGTTTCTGACTTTAAAAGCAGGATGTACTGTACAACAGAAGGTGTTTTCCAGTCATCTCCTGCTAATATCCCCAGGCTGAGAGACCTCTGGAAAGATATAAATCAGGCCTTGTTTATATTAGGAGATTGCATATGAATGATGGACACTTCTTCCTTTAAATTAACCCAACTCAGTGAAGAAAACCAAACTTACAGAATCAGAGATGACTAGAAAATATTTGCCCTGTTAGAATTTTAATGTGAAGGTATCGCTTCTTTTCATTAAAGTTATTGAACTGGAATGCACTGTAAGAAAGCTAATGGCTTCAGTACGTTTTTTTTAAATGCTAACTTTTGTTTAAAGATCAGCCAAGTAGCATAAAATGCTTTGCTACACAGCAATTAATTTTAGGTGTGTAGCACTTCCCACAGTAATTCTACACCTTGCATTTTCAAAATGCAAGAAAGTCATGGCTCTGCCAAACCTGATTCTGATATAGATTTTACTTCATGAAACTCCCACAAAAAACTGAGCTATGATGGCACTATATTCTTTCAGTCACAAGTAAATTATCCCCTCCTCTAGACAAAATACAGCAGTGATTTAATTTTGTACAGCAGTACTATACAATAGAAAGTGGAAATAAATGAGTCTACAGGAAGAATTGGTTCAGACAGAATTGCATTACACAGCCATCTGATCAGGGTTCAAGAGAAGATTTATTGCCAGGCATTATCTACACATAGCACCTAGTTTGGAATATGTTAAAAACTCAGGGAATTCCCTACCTGTAGTTTTGAGTACCTTAAATTTGCATTTCATTTCATTTAAACCACTTTCATCTATGAAGTATTCTCTGATATCATCTGGGTATTGGTAGAGTGCTACTTGCTGAGTCACTCATTTTCCCACTCATCAGACTCCTTGATTTCCATTTGCATTTTCATCTGTGCCCTCTCCATTGTCTTCTCTGAGCAGTCCTGGATGTGGTGATACACATCAATGATATGCTATTTTGTAAGTTATCTGTAGTCTGAATCTAACCTCTTACCATGCCTGAAAGAGTCTATATGGAGACAGCAGAACAAATTTAAGTATTTGCTTTAATGTTTTGAAACAGTCCAATTCTTCTATACTTTACTAAAGGCTGATGAAAATTCATCAGAGATGCCTGAAAATGAAATGCACAGTCATTAAGTTGTGATTATACTGGAAACACCACAGCACCCAGAGACTGTACAACTAAATATATACAGTACAGCAAACAGACAAGGAAATTTCAATTAAATAAGGTTAATATTATGTTGGCTCTTGCTAATTTAATGCTCACTACAGCAACAAATGCAAGACTCTCTTGCCTCTGCTCCCTTGCTGTTGAGATAGACAAGTCTCCGTTCTCAGAATACACAAGAACAGTTTGTGACTCACTTAGAAAAGTGAATGTGAATGAATTAATCTGGTGGGTATTTCCCTCCTTCAGAACTCAAATACCATCCTCTCCCCTTGGACGTTTCAAGCTGACCCCCATTTAGATCAATGGCACTTTATGGGTTTCCTACTTAGATCAATGACACCACATAAACGTGGCTGAAGGAATCAATTTCTTGGCACTTTACACGTATTTCACAGAGTTAATGAAACATAACATAAAAACAAGCCACATTCTGAAACAAAGAGGTAACAATTTGGAGCACTTTCACTAAAAATCACAAATTTATCCTTCACTGTACAAACCACAGTAAAGTCTTTTCCCTGACTCAGCTCCTGGTCCTTAGGATCCTTTCTTTGGAGTCTATTCCAGATTTGTTCACTGCTCATCATTAATGGATAATTATTGTGCCCATCAATATTTACAAACACTACTTTTTCCTGATGCAGTACACCTCTCTGTAGTTTCATGTTATACCAGAGAATTAGAATCCTGCCTCTTACAGGGTTAGACAGTAGGCTGAGAATTCATTTTCCTTGACCTCACTTAGGATTAATTTGACCCAAAGAATTCAAAAGTATTGGTGAAGACTTTGAAGGTATTCATAAATCCAGAACAGTAAACTCTAGCATGGAAGATTAGCTTTTGCCTCAGCCTAAATGTAGCGGCTAAAATGTGTCTCTGGGTAATACTTGCACAGGCCTCAGAAGGGAATAGGGCTGTAATTAAAAGCAGCACATGACCTCTGCAAGACATAGCAGAAGCAGATTCCTGCAACTAGTAAGATTGAGGTAGGAACAAAAATGAAAAAGGAAAAATATTTTTTAAATAGCTTTTAAAGTAATTTTATCCTATTTTCGGAAGAAACAAGGCAGAATATATGTCTGGAAAACTGAGATTTTTAGCCACAGTTTTTCTTGGGTAGAGATTTATGGTGAAAACTTTGAAGATGCTTTTGCACAAGCTTTGGCAGATGATTAGGAATATAAGGTCTGGTATTCAAGAGAGTCTCAACAAAGTCATCCTTTCAGCCAGTTTCAAATTTTACACACTTTTGCCTTTAGGAAACACTGTCAAAATGGCAGAATGGGCAAAGAAAGCAAGAAAGATACATAATGAAAATACAGTGCAAAAAATTGCATTATCTATTTTAGAAATTCTAATAATATTAAATCATGTGGGAATGAAACCCAAGAAGCTGATAAAATATAAGCATTAAAAAGAAGAAGTTTACAGTTTCTGTGTTTTGTTCCTTATTTGCTGCATCTAATTTCTTTCCTTATAAATTGAACATTCTTTTTCATGCTAACTGTACAAAGTGCTGCATTCTGCCAGCCACTCTGTTAAGCTTCTATGAGAGATTACTGAATTAAAAAAGGTGAGGAAACAGGATAAAGAAACAAACTCTTCCCTGGTTTTTGTACTACAGTCATTTCCCCTCAGGCTAGAAACCTCTATGTATTTGGAGACAACAACCATAAAGTAAAGTGTTAAAGAATGAAAATAGATTTTGGAGAAAATCTAATTTGGTACAGTATCAAGTAATATGAAATATTTTTTCAAAAAGTGAATAATTTTCTTAGTTTCCAGTGTGTTTCAGGGCACAAACTGGATTTCCAATGGAAATTTTTTAAGGACTTCAAAGACCAATGAATTCTTTGCTTACTCTTCAGAATATCTGAAGTCAAAAAGTAGGGAAAAGAATTCAGCTATTTGCATCAGTGTTAACAACCAGAATCATGACATATTTCCCCCAAGAGATATATGAAGAGTAGCAAGAAAAATGTATTCTCTATAGCACAGTGGGATGACCAAGCATAATTAATAAAGGACTGTATGGACTTAATTCCATTTAATGTTTAATAAATCTTATCTTTAAAATATTCCCCTGGTAGCTGTACCCAAAAGATGCTGCTAGCTGCAATTTTGGAAATTCTTTTCCTCAGGTGCTATTTCTGCAAAGAATAACCTCTTTGTTACTGGGGTTTCACTGCTGAGGTTGTGATGCTTAGAGAAGGATTTGTTAACCTGCAATTGCTAAGGTTGCACTGTCTGCTGGGACTTCACTGAAAGCCTGTAAATCGTTTAGAACACTGTTCTGGGTGGATCCAGATGCGTCTGTGGAAATTTTAGGAAATCATCTGGGTCAGATTAAACCCAAGGGAGTCAGCAGAGTTAAACAGTGCTTTTCCACAGAAACCCCAAACATTTCCTAAACAAGATAAGGTAATTTTGTTCTAATCTAGGAAATCCAACAGTAATGATAGATGGGATCACACAAGCACCATCCACAGGTTTCCAGGGGCAGGGAGAAATGTTACTGGTAGGAACAAACACACTTTCCAGCTATCTGGAATGCAGATTAGTGGTGTTGATTTACTCACATGTATCAATAGCAAATAGAAAATTGTTCCCAGCAGTCAGCTCAAGGGAAGAAAACTAATGACAAGGTGGTGAAGGACAAAGTGAACCTGAGTCATCCCCAACACCACATACAGACCTGTTCCACTGAGAGATCCTCCCAAGTTTTGTCTGCACTTTTTTCCTTGAGATTTCCTATAAGGTGATTATAGAATATGCCCCCAGTTGTCAATGGAGAGCTACATTTTTAGAGCATAGGAAAATGGTTCTTCAGCCTCTCATATATTGTTTTCTCCTATTGATTTTGTCTTGATTCAAGGGAAATGTATTCACAGGAGCAAAGCAAATTATTAGCTTTGTAAAATCTCTCAGATTTCTGAATTAAAATCCAGTTGGGAGGAGTAGTAAAACAATTCTGTGTCAGCAAGTAATTTGGATTACAATATTACAAACACCTTCTCTTGTTTTATCTACCTTTTTAAATTTTTTTTAAGTTCAGACAAAAATGGTCCTTCAGAATTATGAATTTGGGAATAATTTAAAACACTTGGGGTAGGGCACAAAGCATGTCTACTAGGAGTGCCTTGGATGCTTCCTTTTTTCCAGTTTTTACATAAACAAATTCACATGAAGTCTGAGAAAAAAATATTAGGTCATTTTCTTTTTCTGTAGATTTAACTGTTTCTACAGCTCTGCTGCAGGTTTGTACAGCTGCCTTTTTTAGGTTTTCTCTTCACAAAAAGGCAAATTGTATCAACCTTTTGTGTTTAGCTGCACAAGTTTTAGAACTACAAAACCAACAGACCTTTCTGGATTCATTTAAAGCAGGAACAGTTCCAGCATGCTGGAGAGCCAGTGGCAAAAGCAGCCAACCTGTTACTGTTTGATAGCAGTGGAGTGACAAAAGGAGCATTTCCAGAACACAAAACTTTCTAAACAGGGATTACTTGGTATCTCCCAGTATTAAACTAGATCTGATTAATAGAGGAGAGAAAAACACAAGATCAAATCTCTTCATTTTTAGATAAAAGCAGAATCTGTCTGAGTGGAAATACAAGACCAAAAAATTGTTTTCCTGGTTGATCAGAATGGAGAAAAGTAACAAAGTCATTGTTTAATTATGGAACAAAACTATTTAATGAAATAACTAGGTAACAGGAAATTTTATACTAAACACTGCTCAAAATAGTGCTTCAGAAAAGATTTTTCAGGACTATCAAAATGAGTTGCAATAGGGAGTCATCTGTCTGAGGAGATCCCAGAGAGCCCCAACACTGCACCAGGAATTGTCACCTTTGACTCTGCACCCTGGTACAAATGTCACTCCTAGAGAAGGCTGTATGGAATTACATATGAAAAGAAAATACAAATAGCATTTGGGGATAAACTCTGAGAAACCAAAGATGGAGTGATAGGTTTGTAAGACACCTTTTCCCTCCATATATTTTTGTGAACTGTGGGACCCATCCATTGTATAAGTGGAAATTAGATTGTGTTTCTCTGTAATGAGAGCTGTGTTCAGAGGAAAAACCAATGCATCTTTTTGTGAGGAAGCCCTGTGTCAGCCTGATCTTATGTCTCCCCAGTTCAATAGAAATGAGGAAGAAACTGCCATGGATTAGCCAGGAACAGCTAGCATAGAAGTCTGGTTCTGTGACATGAGGGAAAGGGAAACCTTTTTACTGAATAACAGTTTGGAAGAAAAATCTGCAAGAATCTGTAACCTCACTGAGTTCTATTTCCTGCCTGTCTTCTCTCCCCTTTCATCATTTATATACCCCTTCAAAGCAAGGCTCACAGGCTCTGTTTGAGTAACGCTTATTATGGCCTGATGAAGTTGCTTTGTAAAGTGAGATAAAAAGGAGAGAATAGCAGAGGTTACTGAGATGGCTAGATAGGCAATTATTTCTATTCATATGACTAATCTTGCACAGTAAGTAATCTTCAAAAACCACCATTTACCTAAATTATCTGAAGCAATTAGCAACATGGATATTTACTTATACTAATCTAGCAGAAAGCTTGCCCCTGAAAAAAACAGGAAAGATATTCTTCATATACTGTCCTCAGACATACCCAGTATTTACATTATGTAGCCCCTCTCCAGGGAAAATCAAATCTTTAGAAGCTATTTCTATAAAACTAGCAGGTTTTAATGTTACTCTTCCCTTGGGTGAGTCCCTGGATTTGCACTGGCTGGTGTAGCTTCAAAGACTAAAGAGCTGACAGAATCATCTTTAACATCATCTTCTTCTACATCTGTATTCATTAAGAAGTTCCACACCTTGCAAATCTCTGTTTTCACCCATCTAGAATAGTTAGAGGCAGAGAAATAATCTGATAAAGTATAATTTTATTTTCTCCTAGTACATAAAATTTTATGGGCAGCCTATAATAACACACCTAATAAAATCTACCATAATAAATGACAAGATCATACAACATTATCACTGACCAAAGGCAAGAACCAATAATTTTCCCTTCAGTCATTTGGTAAGTCTATTTATCAGCATGGTCATGCTGAGTACTTCAAGAATGCTTTATTCAGACATGCACTGAATGTTCTGGTTTTTTCACAAAGATCTTATGAGCCATTAATTTCACATATTTCACAGCTATTTGTTTTACTATCAAGAACAAGTCATGAAGAAAGAAGTTGATCTAATCCCAAAGCACCTTGTTCTTGCTACTCTGTACAGCCACCTGCAAGAATCCAGCAGGTGAAAGAGGGAATCCAGAACAGAAATATATTTTCAGCCATCTGCTTTCCAGGCCTAAGAGAGTTGGACAGAGAGAAGCACAGGCAGTGGTTTGTTGTGTTTCACCACCTTACTGGGAGTCCAGCTTGTCAGGATTTGGCACTGGGGTCACCTTTAACAGCCCCATGGCTGTTCATGAGCTCTACAAGACTTGGAAATCCCAATACTGCCTCTCTGGCTTTTTAGTTTTCTAAAGCAGTGAAATTTTCCAATGTAATGCTGATTCCCTGACAAGAAGCCAAAATTATAATTTTTTTTCAGGGTAAATGGGTAAAGTTTATTCAGCTCAGCCCCGCAGCATTTGTTATATATATTACAAAACTCAATATGATCCTTGTAGTACTGAGTTCTAGACTAAGGATAAGTTACAGTGATGTCATTTCCTGTCTCAGCATTAATTTACTTATATTTCTAACACTAGTATTTGTATTTATATATGTTTTGATTTGGTAGAAGCTTTTGCAGGAAAATTAAAGTTCTTTTTTAAGTCAAGATCTATATTAAGATCTCTTAATACATCTTTTTCTGGTCCTCTCAATAG
Source organism: Melospiza melodia melodia (assembly GCF_035770615.1). Lineage (NCBI taxonomy): Eukaryota > Metazoa > Chordata > Aves > Passeriformes > Passerellidae > Melospiza > Melospiza melodia. The sequence continues at coordinate 9,890,891 of NC_086206.1, read as the reverse complement.
CAAAATATTTAAGATGCTTATTCATGATCTGATTTTCCATCCCTATATTTAAGTGGAAGAATCACAATTGCTGCATTAACCCAGCGTCATGTGAACTGGCTCATAAAAATGGATGGCATGATCATATCTGGAATTTACACAGGACCCTATTCAATAAAGCATATTCTGTCCTTACTGTAATATCATCCTCCAGAGCTTTAAAGTCTTTCAAGTGGAATAAAGATGTTGCTATAATGACAGTGAATGTAATGAGATTAAATGTAGTTGGGAGTCAAGGTAAATGGCCTTACATCAGAAAGAATGTAGTAACACAGATCCTTATAATGAAGACAAAGGATATTACCAGCACATTTTTGCTACATTTCTTTGGCAAAGCAAGGCCACAGCAGGACACGCTATGTAATATGAATTCTGTGTTCCTTTCAGTATTTTACATTTAATAAAACCTGCATGCTTTTAGACATAAAGGAATAACTAAAAAGTATCTTCAATAAGCATCAAGATCTCTACTAGCAATGGTAACATCTCTAAAAACACCTGACAATCTGTTTTATTTAGGAATTAAAAGAATTTAATGTAAGAAATTGCTTTAGAATTGGGATAATTTTTTGCTGTTAAATCAAAATAATCACAGGGGAGAATTCAAGGCCCATTCTGAGTCTGCCCAACAAAGGACATTACAGGTTTGATGCACACAGGTTTGCCCCAAGCTTGCACATTATTATGCAGAGCTTTATTCCAATAGTAAAGCCTAACTGGTTCTGAATTTTACTTTGATTCTATTACTTTTAACATTTCTGAAGGAATTTATTAATAATTTTGTCCTATTTAACTTGAGAATCTACTTTTCAATACATGAAATTAAAAGAGATGCTCAGGAGTCTTATTTATCACAGAGGTCAGCAAGGTCACAGACTGTTCTCAAGCAACCAGGGATCTTTGAAATAATATTAGCTTTAATGTTAGCAATGTCTGTCTTAAAGTGCTAACCTACACTGGGAAATAAGCAATAAAATATGACAATACAGGGTTCTGAGAGATAAGATTATTTCTAGCAATAGCAAGTCACGTATCAGTGGTTTGTCCCAGCAATACTCATCTTTGTACATAGGAAACATAAGATATTAAACAGAACTTTCATGAAAACTTTTAGTGGTAGTTGTGCTCTAATTATTTTTTCTATCTATTAAAATCAGTAGTTGGTGAAGATAAGTGTTTTCAAAAAAAAAATTTATTTTAAAGAGAATTAAATATCAATATCCCCTGATTAGCTTTAAAAACATAAACCTCAAAATCTAAAGGCCCATATTTCTGAAAGCCTCAGATTCAATACAATCCCTAGAAATGTACCAATAGTGGTAAATGAAAATTAGCTCTCTCTGCCTGTGGGTAGCTACCCAGCTCTGTAGGTTTTCATATGGGCAATCTCTCAGTAAAATCCCTAGGGATTGAGGGTGGATTGCTGCAAATCCACCTTAATTAGTTCTGCAATTTATGTGCCTAAACTTCCTTTCCCATCCACCTGATTAGAAGGCAAGTTTTTGGGTAGACTTCTCTTACTCAGCTGAAATAAAAATGGAAACAGCAGTATCAACATAAGCAAAGTGCACAGTGGAACATGTGCACTGCATGACAGGCAGTTATTTAGGAGCTGCTTTCTAAATTAGTAATATGCTAATGTTTATGGTTTTTCCAAAAGACCTTAATTACTACAAAAAATCATTTGATTGTGAAAGGAAAGCAATAAAAGAGAGTTTAACCTTAACAGATTATAGTCTCCTACTGCTGCTGTGAGCCTGGAGGAGCATGGAAGGAAAACCTCCCTCTCAGGGACTGCACAGGGCAGAGTCACCAGCACCAACTGAACAAACTGCTGATCTCATCTCATCTCTGGTTAGAAAAGAAAAGAAACCAGCTCAAATCCTTCCACATTTTTGTCTTTTTGATTTCACCTTCTACAAGGCAGCTTGGAAGGTTTCAGTCTTCTGAGATGTTGCAAGGTGCCACATGAATTTGTTTTACCTATCCAGACAAAGCATCCAAAGCTCATGGTGGACTACACTGGAAACAGAATGAAAGGCAATTCACCTCAGTAATCACCCAGCAAATCCTTCTCTGAATCTCAGCAGAGCTTGCAATTCACACAGCTTTATTTGGCCCTGCCTGCTATTGAATTTCTGCTAATCCTAACAAAAGCCAAGTTTATTCTGTCTTCTCTGAATTGACATCACTTTCTCAAGGTTAACAAACTATCACTCTGTTTAATTGTCAGTAGAGCTGCCTTATTACTGAATTTGTGGTGTCAGAATAAACATGCTTTGTTGCATTGACTTTCTTGTCTATGAAATGAGACCTCTGATGGTAACTCAGCATGGTTAATGTAACTAAAACTAAGAGAGGAAAAATGTAACATGAGTGTGAAAGCTCAAGAATGTGGACAGAATCAGCAGCCCTTCATACGTGGCTAAGAACACCTAAAAATGTCCTCTTCAAATAATTTATCCAAATATCTTACAAATATTGTCAACACATGAAAACCTCAGCAAAAACAAGTTTGACTTTTGTAGCAGCAGAGGAGTCCTGAAGTCCCTGTGAATAAATCATTGAGTGTGTAAAATCAACTTGCAAAGCTCACGTTCTCTATGTTACTTGAGTCTTCACCAAAACTTGCTCCTGCAGAGACCCTTCTCTTTTGAAATTTTATTGTGATCAAAGCAAATTGAAAGAAAAGAGATTAAAAAAGCCTGACCTACTTCCAATCCATGTTCAAGTGATGTGAAGTATTACAATGTTATGGAGCCTGAAGAGGATTCTTGCAGACGTGTTTATACCACCTTCTGTAAAGAGCCCTTACTATTTACAGTCTTTCATAATAAACTTTATAATTTGAAGCTGTAAATAAGTGTAGGTAAGTGTTAATAATGAAAGAACAGCACAATTTAAGAATTCAAAGATACAGTCGGGGCACTATATATAAAAGAAGCTCTCTACTAAATATTCAGGTGCTGACAGCAAGGGAGGGAAATTCTGCCTATCTTTAAAATTACAAGGGAAAAAAACAGAGTACAGCTATAGCAATAAAATGTTTTTTCTTGAGAAGTGAGGATCTGAAGGATACACCTCAGATACACTTGTTGGAAAAATCAAACTTTGTAGGAGCTCTTTGGAGGTGATAACACTTTAGCTCAGAACTAAGTGCAGGATTTCCTCTACAGCTTGCATTTCTCTCCATATGGTTCTTGTCATTCCTCCCAGAAAAAGCTTCAGAAATTTAATTTAGCAATATAAACACTAGGAAGGTCAGAAGAGGAGTAGATTCTGGACTATTCTCATTTTTAATTTTTGGTTATTTCTAAGAAAGCATAGCAATAGTGACCAAACAAAAGTGAAGATTCTATTAGACAGAAAGAGAAATCGGAAGTGACTTTTATCACTAGTGTTTGTATCTATGAAGGTTTCAGCAGAGCCTGTTATTACTCTGTTCCAACTGATTAAATGCTTTAAAACCCTGGCATGTTTTCCCATTTTGTAAGTAGGAAACAGAGGCAATATTTTATTCCATAAAAAAATAAGATTCAGGAAGCTAAATCTGAGCCTTATTGGGAAAGCAGCATGTGGAATAAAAATTGCCAGTAGTCATCAGTTGTGTTTTATAATGACTTTAGGGAAAAATTTTGAAAAGAAGAGAGAGAGAGAGACTCAGTACCTCCTGTGCTGCCTGACGCAAGTCTAGAATGAAGTGACTCATTTGTGTGTTTTCTTTCTTTTAAACCTGGTGAGTGTTTGTTCCCAACTCTGTTCTCACAATCATCACTGCTATCTCCACTTTACTGGAAGATGTACATTTAGAAATCCATAATTTTACTCCTTTTTTGTTTTTTCCTGTGCTGGTGATAATTATCATAAAATAAGCAATAAAAGTACTAAGTCCTTCTTCTTTCACATACAAAGAAGAAAGCTTCTTGTAGGAAGATCTCACATTGACCCTTGCAGTAAGCAAAGCTCAAGGAAGAGACAAGCAGGTTGGGAAGTTGTCTGTTAAGTAAAAGATTGGGACAATTTTTAAGAATTCAATAATTTTCAGAAATTCTTGTCAAAGTTTGCTTATATTTTCCCCTTTACATAACCTGAAATTATGAACAGACAGGATAAACATCTACAGAAAAGGGTAACTAATAAGGCATGGTGGTGTTCCTTGTGGCAGCAAGGCATGAGTTCAGTAAGATACATCTACAAAGCAGCCTGAGCCTTCTGAAGGTCGCTTCTTTCCAGTGTGCTCTGCATGTCAGAGCAGCTGAGACCCACAAAGGGCTCTGCAGGATAAAGAACTCTCAGGAAATACCTCAGTAAGGGTCAAAGGAATCTTCATAATACTCATGAAAATGAAATGGGGATTTGTAGATCTCACCCTGAACATTTCAATTCCTTCAGCTCTGTTGGATTCCATCTAAGGAACAATTTGACTTTGACTTTCTTGTGGGCAGGTAAGTCACTGACATGCTCTTGCAATTGTTTGTGAGAATCATTTTAGACTCACTTATAAATGTGTGCCTGATGGGAACACTTAGGTTTATGATCAGAAGATTCACGCCAAATAAATGATAAGAACCACACAAGTAAAGCCTTGTCTGCCTTGAAGAGCTTATGTAGCTTTAGCTTTGGTGTCAGCAATAATGCAGAATGAGATGGCAAATCCCACTGGAACCAGCACAACCCCTGGGTGCTTCTGAATCAGTCAAGTAAAGATACAAAGGCTCTGAAAAGTCCCATAACCTTCTGATAAGTGCCTAGAAATTTTGTAGTGCCTCAAATGGTGAAGGTATTTTATTCTACTCACAAAACAACTGCTTTTTAGGATTATTTTAATTTAGGTATTTGTAGATACCAAAATAATTAGAAGTCAACATTTAAGAAACACTTCAGTATCTCCTGTAACAATGATTTGTCTGTTATAAAGCAAAAGACTAGCTCTTATTTTCTATTTTTCTCTTTTTGATTGGAAAGGGAACGATACTATGCCAACAGTAACATTCTGAATATCATGAGGTTTATCTTAGTGAACCCTTAAACACATTAACACATCTACAAAAGAAGTAAATGTTAGATGTAATTAATCCAGCAGCTACCTGTTCTGTGAGTATGCTATCTTACAATGTGTCCTAGAAGGTAAAATGACTTGCAGCAATGTATATTTAAGGGTTTTTCTTGTTTGTCTTTATGTCAGAAGATCAGAACTGCTGCTCTTAAAGTAAGAGTATTGCCTCCAAATTTAGACATTCATTTAGAAATCTTTCAAATTTGTCTTACAGTTTGCAGTTTAATTTCCCACAGATTCATAAATTATTTCTGATTAGTTATAGAAAAGCATCAACACTTTCTAAATCTTATTTCAAACAAGAATTTCTGAGAATAACAGTCATGGCCATGTTAAAATTTAGGAAATATCAGGTCAATAAAAGTAAGTTTTGACTAAAATCAATTATATTTATGCTTTATGCATGTTTGTGTGTCTGACCTTTTCTCTCATTCTAGAAACTTCTGCTGAATTAGAATGAAATTCTGGCAGCATGGAAATCACACTGGGTTTTGCTATGCATTTTAGTGATGCCATATTTCACTCAGCCTTTTTATAGCTCAGCTCTCACAACAACCATTTCTATGCTTTGCTCCAGAAGGTATCTGTGTGTGTTGTGGGCTCTGAATCTGCCCTGCTCTCAGCAGTGTCCCTTCCACATGAGAACAGAAGTCTGCTCGTCCTCAAGCCAATACATTTCTGTTAATGGCAAAATAATATTCAGTCCCAAACTTATTAATCTCCACATCACTTTGGAGCAAAAATTTCCCAGACAACTGGAGAAACTTCATATTATTTGATTAAAATATTATAAATTCACCCCTCCCCCCAAAATCTGCAGAAGAAGGTAATGTCCACAAGCCCATCATCATGACCAATAAGTTGAGATTAGTACAACATTGCCAATGTTTTTTATAGAAAATATATGATATTTGAATAAAAATTTTTCTGTAATTGTATTGTGTTGAATATGCTTTCATAGATATCTCCTAAATAGTCCCACATTAATTATTCAAGCAGAGTGAAATAAAAAGAGAAAATGGGACACAGGTTGAATTGCAAAATGGGAATTCTAGTTTTTCATCATCTGCGGTTCTTCACAGTTCAGCCTTTGTTGTGTGATTTGTAGGCACAGAGTCAATATTGTTGCAGGAGCCATATGCTCCACAGGGAGTGCAGGAGCAGCACTGGCTGTGTTACTGTGAGATGCTGAGGCACTGCAGTTTGAATAAACTTCCTAGAGAACACCCCCACAGGACCCTGGCACAGCTGTGGCTGCCCCTGGATCCCTGGGGGTGCTCAAGGCTGGGCTGGAGGGGTCTCAGGGTAACCTGGTTGAGTGGAAGGTGTCCCTGGTCACAGTAGGGGATGGAACCAGATGAGCTTTAAGGTCCCTTCCAACCCAAGCCATTCTGTGGGTCTAAGATAGACACAGAAATCACAGAAAAATTGTTTTCCACAGTGAATAAATATCTGGAAAAATGCTTAATTCTGCATGAGGTTTTGTTACAGGAAAAATGAACTAGGAAAATATTTTAAAACCTATTATGCATTTTAGAATTGAAAAAAAACCCTTCATTTCAATTTACATTAGGATTCCCTTCATAAAACAGAACACAAGAAAGCTATTCTCCACAACTAACAGTTCTACATTCGTTTCTCATCTGAATTTTTTTCTGCAAATTCCCCCAATCAGGAAGGATAAAGAAGTTCCAGAAAGATATGAAGTTGTGAGGACATGAAGAAAAATATGAAGTTCCAGACCAATGTGAATTGAGTCTCGCCCTGAGCAATACACAGGCACTCCTTGTCTTTGGCACACAAATCCAGCACCGTAGCAAACAGAAGATGTTCAAACTACCTGAATATACAACAAGAAGATGTTCAAACTAATGGAAGGACAGAAAAGCATGGGGAAGAGTTAAGGTACTGTTCAGAGGCAGTGACATTGCAATATTTCCCTCAATAATTAAGATGTTTTCCTAATGTATACACTACATCATGCTGGATGTACATACTTGCTATGCACATGTCTAGGACTAAATTTATCCTCAGTTATGTGGTGAAATAATTACAGTGTCATTCATGCATTACAGTAAGCATCAGAACTTAGCCTCATTTTATGCTCAGTGTGTAATTTGAACAACTTTAGCACATTATATGATTTACTTCAAATGGAAGCTGCACAGAGCTTTAAGCTCTAGCATATTTTCAACTGAAAATGTACTTACACTGAACCAAAGTTCATTCCTTCAGGTGACAAAGGAAAACAGAACTATGTAAGAGTATTCCTTTTTCAGGAGTTGATTCCCATGTGTAGCTCACACTAGCACTAATCTTTTTATTCAATAAGTATATTTTCCCTTTTCTGGGCTTCAGGATAGTGCAAGGTTGTGCATTCATCACTGCCATGGTTTCATGTGTGTGTTTGTATATTCAGGTAGGTCCAGTATTTCAAACCCAAGGCACACAGTTATATTTAAGGGTTTTTATATTGCCTGTTCTGGAGTAAAGAGCAAAGAACATTGCTATTTATTTCACATTCTCTGTGATGGCAAATAAACCAACTCAAGAGACTTCATTTTAAATCAAATAAATGTATAACCTCTTAGGTGCTTGGAAATTACACCCTGTAAGGCACTAATTTCTTATATGTCAGAAATCAAAGAATGGGTTATAATTAAGGATTAGAAAAATTGCTATCTCTTTCTCTCATGTCTGTTTCTCTCATATTCTGAGTTGCTGAGTTAACTAATCCTAATTATTGCTTAGTGTGCTACTACTTCAAACAAACAAAAACCAAAACCAATTCTCATTTTAGCTGGGAAGTGCCAAAACTCCAGAGTGGAGGAAAGATGTGTATAATTATTTTAGCAGGGATTTTTTTGCAGTCACTACAAAACACAAACCCATTCCTCACTATTTCCTTTTTCAAACTAAGCAGCAATCTGTTCTTCTCCAAGGAATATTTCAATATCAAGATTCATTACCATGTTTGCTGCAAACCCTAGAGCATGGCAAGCTTTTTTTACTCTCCCAAAGTTATAAAAAGCATTTAACTTCATTTAGTTAGTTACAGGTGTAACCTACAGAAAAGAAAACCCCAAATTGTGAACATTTGAACAGCTATAAATATATTGTCACCACCTATGCAGGCCTAAGATACAGCAGGTGAAATATCCCTTAATATAAAAAGCTAGTATATAATACATAACTGGTCTATAATAAACATTTCTTGTTGTACACACAAGTGCATAAAAGGTTTCAACTTTGATAAATAGAGGAGAAACTATGAATGTTCTAGGCTGCTAAGAGAAAGATGTTTTATTCAGTTGGTTCATCTCATCTATGTCAGCAAAAAAGCAGTGAAGTATAGAAAAAAGCACATAAAATGTCCCTCATTTCATTCCTCTCTCTCTCATTTCCTAAGTTTTGCCTGGGAATGATAAGAAAATAATAATTATACAACTTAAACACCTAAAGATATTTCTGCCAGGAAGCAGAAATACTTAGTAGTATATATAGAGATTATACTGTAAATATATGCTACAGGGTAATCTTTTTTAAGAGGAAAACCACCTGTGTTTATGTGTATAAAATAAGTGACAAAGAATAACTGCTCCAGATGTAAATCTCAGTGTACACTAATTAACAGTGAGGGTCTCAGCAGCTATAGGTTAACTTTGCAAACAACATTTCAGAATTTGTGGCAAATGACTGAAATATTTACCCCAGCTAACAAGTATTCCTGTGTTCCTAAAGGCAGGTAGCATAAATATGAAGTCCTGTCAAAAAGAGATTTTTTTTCCTCAGCCCAACTCAGTATTGATATTTTGGGTCGTTGGCATTTTAAAAGTTTTTAAAACTTTTCTCTTACAGCAACCCAGGAGTACAATTTTTTAACATTTTCTTTTTAATAAGCTATACCTTTACAAGCATTTTCTCCATTTCATTGCATGTATTTTGTGCTTAAATAGCACTATCAGAAGGAAAATTAAAACCTATGAAAAGCTTTGACAACAATGTATCTTAATGCCTTTTCTCCTTGTTCTTGTGTCACTGATCAATAGACCCAAATACCATGCATTCATCAAGCTACAAGGTTTGATTGCAAAAGCTGTCTTAGCTCGTGCTTATCTCTTGTGTCTTACACGCCCAGAAATGTCACAGAGGAGGAAATCCTCACCCTACATGTGTCAGCTTCTGTCAGATGAACAGAGGTCCTGAATGAGGGGTGTTCTGGCATTCTTTTGTCTATCATGAGTAACTGGAGCAACAGTCCACTTCAAGGCAAAGAGAAGAAATAAAGACTCCTTGTTCCTTGGACTTCTTTTTCTGGTAATTATGAAATCAGCTGTTGATTTTGCAATCCTAATCTGCAGTCGAATTCAACAGCCTCCTAATGCTGCTCAATACTCATTGACACCCTTATCTTTTATACTTATTTATACTATGATATTCTGCAAATAAATCTCCTCAGATTCAGAGAAGCAGAGGGGAAAAAAAAGGGGACACAGCCACATTTGTTTATCTCAAAAGTTATTTAGAGAGAAATTAAAAACTGTTGTGTAAAGCCAAAGAACTGAAAGATGTAAGAGAGCTGCCCCATTGATTTGTCTGTTTATCAAATGGAAAAAGCCCTCAGAGCTTCTCAAAAATGGCCATTTTCTCCCCCTCAGCCTGAAGACATCGACAAAAATAACAGAGAGGAAAATATGAGTAAATTGAGAGAATTCTAGCAGGTTCTCCTCTTCTACTTGATGTTATTGTTCAAGTTATTACTAGAGCCCAGATCAAAGGAGATTCAATTTTTAAGAGCACTGAATATTCTTCCAAATGCCTTATTTTGTTGTGAGAAAGTTAATGACATATGTGAGTGCACCTCAACAGTCTCACTGATCTCTGTAGAAAAGTCATTTAACCTCTCTTTCTCTCCTCTCTATCAAAATAAGCAAGAACGTGCATTCATGTGATTCCTAAGAGATAGAAAAATTATCATTTTATTTATCAAAATCTACCATTTTGATTCATGTTCTTCTAAATAACATTGCCCATCATAAATAATTTAAAAGCTCATATGCATTAGAGAGGATACAAACTGAAGTAGTAGCACAGAGAAAATGAGCATGTTAAACCTATTCTAAGATATTCTTAAAGAGCTGGCTGAGAGTGCTATCAAAGGTAACAAATGTTACATGGTTTAAGAATTAGGGCAAAACAAATTGAGAGCAGCATATTACATCTGTTTCAGCTGGCAAGAAAACATTTTGCTGCTTTCAGAACATGTTTTATGTGATGCAAAAACCCTGTCAAGCGTCCCAAGGGGGGGTTACAGTTTTGCTTCAAACTGTTGCCAATGAATAAATAAGGAAAAAGTCCTTTACCATTTGAGCAGCAGTGAACACACTGTCAGAACTAAGTTGGCAGCAAACAGGACACTTCTCCCACTGTTATAAGACACAAGTTCAATCAAGTTATTTACAAAAAACATTGCAAGACTTCTTCCAAACCTGAAAATATTTATCAAAAGACATAAGCAGTTCAGAGGAGTCACTCATCAGGCCCTGTATGTCTGCATTAAAAGCCTTGATCACCTTCAGTGGGAGATCCTGCCCCTTGGACAGGTGAAGAGCTTGTCCTCAGCCCCACCAGGTGAACTGCGATGTCCTGCCATTTTTCAGGCTTAATCCTTAAACAGCAAACCTCCTTCTGTGGTTTTTTTTGTGCTTTTCTGTGTTACCATATAGAAAATTGTCCCAATAATATTCAGAGCAGATGCCTGAGCACCAGGCATCATCCTGCACTTACACTGCAGTTCCTGCATCCTGCTCCTCTTCCCTCCCTATCCCACTCTCATTTGCAGCTTGTCTATGATTTACATGTGTTTATTCTTTGCATCTTCATTTAAACTATTGACTGATAAGAACACTGGATTAGAATTCAAGAGAGGGGATTTTTATTAATTTGCTTTAATTTAATATTTATGCAAATTACTCAGAAAAAGGAATATTCTACAAAATTATATTATTCTATTTGAAAAAGAATCATAATCAATTTTCTTTCAAGAATATTAGTTATTGAAAAGTTGTCTTCTTTGAAGATAGAAGAACTGTTTATCTCTGTTGCTTCCTGGTAAAGATTAATTTAGTTGTTTAGAAAAAGCTTTTCACATGTATGGGGAGTGTACTCAATTCTTTGTTGTTTTTTATTTTGATGATACAAAATAAGCTAATTTTTTTCCCTGCATTCTGATGTCTAATTGTATTTCCAGGACCAACTTGTTTGAAAGCAATGAAATCAATTACACAAGTCTTTTCAATAGAATGAATGTATAAGGCTTTTTTCAACATGGCAGATTAATCTTTTTTGATAATCTCAATGTCCTTTAATTAACTAAGAGATAATTGTACTTGCATTTTCTTATTAAATTAGGCCTTGAGCTAATATTTTTTCAGTTTTGAATACTTCAGATGTAAAAAGGGATAGGATTTTTTTGGTGTTATTTTTTTATGCAAGAGTAAAATATCTTTGTGTCAGAAACGTCTCAATTAACATAAATACAGTTTTCACCAAAGGTTCTCAAATACTCAAAGGCAACTAAACTTTATGCTTTGTTAACAAAGAATAATGATTCCAAAGTACACTGAGAACTGCTCTGGCTGGTTTTCCACATACACTGTAATTGTGGGGAAAAGTCATCCTGCACCTTGAAAGGCTGAGGGGCCCTAAAGATGGCAAAGACCCACAAAAACAAGAGCAAAGTCACGTGGTGGAAGAGCTGGCCCAGAGGGGCTGTTCCTGTCCTTGGGAATTGTAGGGATAAAGCCCTGGAGACCTGCTCTGACAGGGTTAACGCTGCTTTGAGGAGGAGGCTGAACTAGGGATCACCAGGGCTCTCTGCCAATTTGAAATATCTTCAATAAGAACTCTTCCCTTTTATTATTTTCCCTTACATTTTAATGATATTTCCCACAGAAGACTCATCTACAAGGTAAATAAAAAGGTCTTAAAGGCTGTTGTCAGATCTCCCCCTTTTCCTATGGTGAGTTACAGTCAGTTTTGCCTCTGTCACATTACAGAGGTGCAGTAGGGGGTGGGTCTGTGACTGCAGATACCTGTGAGCTCAGGCTGGGCTTTCTTCTCACTATTGTTGCAGCTCTCTTACCACCAATTTATAACCTTACCATCATTCTGTAGTCAATGCCTTCCAAGGAATTTTTAAAACTGAAAAATGTTGAAAACTATTGATCTAGAGAATTTCAGAGAGAAAGGAGCTTTCCTAGTGAGCAGAGCTTTATAAGCAATCTCTTTCTAAAGTTAAATTCCAGCTGTCTCTGAAGACAGGAAGTGAGGACCCTGATCTTTTCACAAACAAGTCATATGGTTTTCTGCACAAGGCCACTTTCCAGACCAAGTCAAGTTTATCAGTGCACTTTCTTGACAACCTTGCCTTGGAGAGAACAGGAGAATTTCCATCGCAGTGGGACAGCAAATATGTTAATTAACTTCTCAAATTAAGACCTTCACTCTGCAAACAGAATCCCAATTTTATTTAGTACAAGAAGTCTTAAGTGACAGGGGATACAGAAATTTCCATATAGGATTCTGATTGAAGAATCTAGAGATTAATGTTAGTTTGAATAATTTTATTTCATTGCTGGCTACATACTGAAATCGCTTCTGAATTTTTGTCAATAAAAATATCAAAGGTCATTTGTAGCAGATTCTCTGTGCTTGGATAGTTCTTTTCTCCCCTGGGAGCTAAAACATTATTTTATAGATTCATAACAGGACTGGAAGGGATCTCAAGAGGTCATTTCAGCCATCCTCTGTTCCAAGGCAAGATCAAACATATTAATCTTGACAGATATTTGTCTAGACTGTCTTTTTAAAAACTTCCAATTACAAGGATTCCAAAATCTCTCCAGGCAATCTATTCCAATGCATTGCTATCATTAACTTTAAAAGATTTTTTTCCTACTAACTGATCTTAATTTTCCTTATTGCAGGTTAAATCCAAAACTGCTTCTTCGATCGTCATTGACAATAAGCTTAGATTGTTTCCTTCCTCTTACAGATCTTTTAAAAATGCAAACTTCTACCCAGCCATTCGCTCCCATCTTGTCATCCTGCCTAAACACAGTACCTTGAACATATACAAGCTGGACTACATCCTAATTTTTTTTCAAATATTGTTAGCCAATTTTGATTATTTCTGTAGAGGTTCTCCAGAGACCATCTGCTCACTGGCTTAATCCCCTGCATGTACCAAGGAAGGCTGAACAAAGATGTCCCCAGGCTTCTCAGAAGGTTCTCCTTAAATTCTCCTAGAAATTTTCTTTCTTTCCTTTATTCAATAAGCTGGTAATATTTGATGACTGTGATATATTTCTTACTTGATTAGCTGCACAGCAGCTACCCAGAAAGTTATTAGTTCCTTGCTGATATGGGCTTATTCCCTTCTCAGCTAATGGCAGTGAATCCAGGATTTACTCCTAAACATCCTAAATAAAATCCCTGAGGCAGAGCTCTGATGCAAAGTTATGTTTTCTGTTCCTGCCATGAATATACATAACCCAGGACAAAAGGGGATACAGGTAATCAATCACATTTAAAGCCCTCAATTGTGCAAATCAATACAGTGGTTTCAGAGATGCATGAGAAGAGTTAAACAGTGAAAGAAAGCTGGAAAGAGTTTGTTTGGGTTTATTCCTTGTTTTTAGAAAGTTTTATAATTAGTGTTGGGGAATACTGGGCACTGAATTCATCTTCTAGTATCACACATAAAAGCAAGCTGAATTCCTCTCAGTGCAAAACCAACCTCAAGCTACCTTGACAACAAGATAACAATAACCCTGTAATTTCAATTGTTCACTTTTTTTATAGGTTCTGTATCACAGTGAAGTCTCATCTTCCCAGCCCAGTGCCATAGGCTAATAATCTGTAACAAAACTCACCCTCAAAAAATGTCAGATATAATGAAAAACACAACTTCACAGATGAGAAAGTCGGCCCTAGCTAAATCCTAAGGGCCCTAGCTCTCAGATTCTCTAGGTTCTGCTGTTTCATCCTCTAACCCTGAATTAGAAGGCTGTGTGAAATTGAACTATTCCTGCTTCTTTCTACTGAATCACTCATTCCTCATCAAAGAACAACTGACTTCCAAAGATTGAAAATTCCATTGCCAGTTGATAAAAAAATGACCCCAGCAGTTGAACCCAAAACCTGACCACCCACACTCATGATGTGCCAAGTGATATTTTTATTAATGAAGACATAGTTCTTCAATTGCCACTTATAGAATTTGAGTGGTTATCACTCAAAAATGATGAAGTATTTCCTCCCACTTAGGTAAGAATTGGAATATTTGGATTTGTGAATAAGCATTGAACCTTAACTCTAATGGCCTTTGATACACTACAAAAGTTGAAAAGTTTCATTTTGATACGTGTTAAAACAATTATTTTCTGTCAGCAATCTAAAAAAAATCACCCCAAACCACTTCTTTGCTCTTGGCTTTATCCCTGTCTAGTCTAAACACTGAAAATGTCAAGTTTTCTCACTAATTAAACATGTCTGTCTTAGACTCCACTTCTATCTTTCATCATAATGGTGCAGAGTTCCAGGGAGACATTATATATTCATGTTTTCAAATATAAGATGTAAAAAAATACAAATATAAATTTAATGCAGAAATCTCTTAATGAGCAAAGCAATTATGACATGGGAGAAATGAAGGAATTAGCCTTCCAAAAAGTTCTCAGTATTTATGGGCCCCAGGCTTCAGAGTCTGCTTAAGACAAGTTTTTATGCAGATCCTGTATAAAGGAGTAGAAGAAAATGTGAGTTATTAGTGGAAGTCAGGTAAAATGTGCCTAAAAAGAGAGGATGGAATCACAATTAAATTTATAAGATAAATGATAAAATACTCAATTTTTAAGGCTGGAACTGAAATCTTGTAGGAAAAGATTCTTAATATTTCACTTCTACTGTCAAAAAAACCCTACAAATAAAAAATACTATAGCTAGAACAAATCCTAAAAATTCAAAACTTTAGCAAAAGAAGTTTTTGTAAAGTCCAGGTTTAAAAATGGCTGAAGCTTCTTGGGGCTTGTGTAATATCTCCTAGATTATAGCAGGTGACACATTCATAGCATATATTCTCATTTTGCTGCTTTTTGTCATTTTCTTTGAGGTCTCTCTGTTGCCAGTGGTTATTATGATTAGTAAACTGAATTTAACAAAAATAATAGCTCATGGAAAGTATATATTGTTAGTATTTTTCATAAAATAAGGAATAATCTATGAAAGGAGTAGAGTGTATTTCGATGGAAAGATTCTGTAACCATGGAATAAATTCAAAAGGTAATCAAATGTGCAATATGAACAACTGGGAAAATTAGATGGAGAAGAAACACATATAAATTTAAAATTCTATCAAGCAAAAAGGATGAGAGTAAAGCATGGAGTCATCCTTGCTCCTCCATTAAGGGGCACTGTCTGTCCAGTGCCAGCTGGAGGCTCACACAGGCTGTCCTGGCAGCTGCACTGCTCTGGTTGCAGAGCTGCAAGGTCTCCATTCCAACGTGCAGCACAAGGAAAAGGCCACCTGTGTGCCAGGACTGTCAGAGCAGGGAGGGCTCCTGAGCACGCTCAGGGTGGATGTGAACCTACAGAACAAAGTGAAAGCTGAGAGTGCACAGGGAGCTGCTCTGCACCTCCCAGGATGCGGTTCCTGGACAGGACCTGAGATCAGACACTTTCCTCCCCTCACCTGGGAGGAGCTCTGCCACCAGCTCTGCCCCTTCCCTCTTGCACAGCCCCACACAAAGAGCTTCAGCTGGGGAACATTTGTTCAGCTGATTGCAGAGCACAGCTCAAAATGCAGGTTGGAAAATCTCAAAACAACAAGCATTTGCTGGCCAAACCTGGAAAACTCTGCATTTTGAGCAGAAATATGGCACATAACTTTAAGAAACAGATTTGGGGAAGGTACCAGACAGACAAGTACTGCCATCTGGGCTGACTGTGGTCTTCTCTAGGGCACCCTCTCAGCACTGAAATGGTGCCCCAAAACTTAGTGCAGCACTGAAGAACTGGCACACACCAAACTACTGGGGATCACTGCCTCTTAACCCATCAGACTTTCCTGTAAGAGAAGCTCTTGCATGCAGGAGCAGACCCACACCACTCAAAGCAGAGCTGCACCCCTGCCACCTTCACCTTCCATTCCCATTGCTCAGTGGTGTTGCCCAGTGAGTGCCAAGGAAACGGGGAGTGGCAGTGGGTTGGGAAGATCAAGTGCCTGATGAAATTAAAATGTTGCAGATTTAGCAGGCAGTATGTGGGTACAAAGAAGGGTACAGAGTTGTACAGTTGTGGGAAGAAAAAGAGGAAGAAAATGAATTGAGATTTAGGGCAAAAAATGAGATTAAAGTGGTGTTTGGGCAGGGCTAACAAAAGATTTAAAGAAGAAATTACTCAAGCACCATTGAAAGAGAAAAACTATGTTATAGCTTGATTATTAATGTTAAGGAAAACCAAATCATTCTGAGAATTTTAATCTTAAAATATTTCTGAAAGCACCACTCATCTATTAGACAAATCACTCAAGCATTAATCCTGAAAATCCATCAATGGCTTCTGATTGTGATACAATTAAACTACTAAAATAATTAACCTCTTTTTCTGGTATGGGTTTCATCCTCAACACCTTCTTTATATATTCATACTCCATCTTTCTCACCACAATAAGTATCTCTAAGACCAGCAAGGGAGTCACTCAAATTCTCGGTTTTAAATCCCATTTATGAGGCCTCCATGCCTTACCCTCTCTATTGACTGTGTTCTTTTAAATCCTTGGCAGTGTTTAACAAGATGAGATGCAACACTACAGAAATTGTTGGATAGTTCCTACACTTGCCCAGCCACCTTTCCTTTGCACTATGTCAGTCTCATCCAACTGGAAGGTCACTGTCCAGTTTTATTCCCTATACCCTTATCAATTTTGAGTTCTTTTAGGATATAATTCAATTTTGAAATATGTATTTTTGACCCTTTCAGTGGGAGTTGTTACATCAGCTTTTCATGGATATGGTTTATTTCCCCTGCACAATCAATATTATTCAACAATGTTCTATTTTCTTCAAAATATTTTTACTCACATCAATCACATGCTTTTCTTCTCTCAGGATTTCTCTGGTTTCTGATTTAATAACCTTAGTTGGTGGTGTAAAATCTCCCATCAATAAGATTCTTTCCCAGACATCTCTCCTGAGTGACTACTCTCTCTGGTTCCATCTTCTATTCTGACTTGCTCTCTTGATTTTGTATGACCACTTTCAAATTTTTTTTATTTAACATTTTCTTTGGGCTCCATTTATGTCCTCGCTAATCATAAACACTTTGTCTGAGAACAATTTTCTTTTGTGATCCTCTCCTTCAGCACAAACATTCTCAGCTGTGCCCATGAGGGTTACATCAGTAACTTCTCACTTAACACTGATCTCTCACCCTCCTTCAGATTCAGCAGAGTTTGAAAATGACTATTGACATCAGCTGTGTCTGTTCCAATAGTAACTCAGTGACATTTCAGTGCAGCCAGGACTCTAACTTCTTAACTTTTAATTAAAATGTAGATACATACATTCAGCTCTCTGCACCACAGATTTCTTCAGGATAAATTCTGCAGCCTAGATGAAAACTCTCAGTCTTTTCACTAACACAGAGTATCTGCTTTCTTGAGTGGTACTTTGATAATCTCTGAACAGCCTCTTTACAAAGGAACAGTGTTTTTGAATTGACATGCTACAGCTACAGCATATTTTATTGCTACAATAAACCTGTAGCTATTAAAGAAATTAAACAATGAGTATGATGTGCTTGAGCTTTTAGCAAGTGCATGTGGGTTAGTTATTTTATGATATCTGACTCAGCTACTTCTGATGAACTGACCAGAGAGAATACCCATATTGCTAGGAGAGCACTTTCAGTAGACTCAGAAGACAAAACAGACACAAACTGAACTTTCCTTTCCTATTCCCAGGGTCACTAACCTAGTTTAAAGTGATGTGACATCACTAGAGAAAAGATAAATCCTACCTTAACAGAATTTTCCCCCTGTTTATTACATCTCAGCCAGAACCAATCCTGCAGGCATAAATGCCAGGTGCATGTGTATTTATGTGAGGAATGCAAAAAGCAGCAGGAATGTGGAAAAACCGTCTCAATTAGTATTTCCATAACTTTGATTACAGCCAGTAAGATCCTGTGTTCTTTTTTGAAGGATAATGAGTAAAGCCATCCAAAAAACAAAGTGAGGGTAGGTGATTGGTAAAATGTCCATCTTCTTGTCAATTTTCAATTACTACCTGTGACATATCTATTTACATGGAATCAGGACAGTTTCTTAAGAAAGTCAGAACAAATTAAACAGCACATAAGGAAAGTTATCTATGACCTGGGGCACCAAAAGAATGGAGGCAAAAATTCAGAAAACTACATTGACAGAAATTTAGGGAACACTTCTATCCTAAAATTTATTTTTAATAGAATTCTTTATGATCATATTTTATTCTAACTGACACAGTGATGTTTTAATTGAACTTCTGCATATTTGTCTTTCCTCTCCCTAATTATTTATGATGACTGGGCATGTAGGGACTACAGATGATGAATCAAATTTTCCCATAATTACTTTTGAATTTTTTACTATCTGCAATATACAAAAGCCAAGGTCACAGAAGTTGCCACTTATTGGTGATTACAATAGGCCTGCCTTTTTCACATCCTAAAATCTGAATCTAAACATGGAAACATGCAAGAATTTAGAGAAATGAAAGGCCTTAAACAAATTTCTGGATGCCAGGCTTTGCTTTGGGAGGGAAAAAAAATGGAACAAAACCTGCCACTAAGGGACTATGAACATCCTACAAAAACTGTCTGCCTCATTTAAACCCTCCATGTTTATTAGGATGTCTGCTCACATGCTCTGAACTTTAGTGTGCTGATGACCTTACTTACAGAAGCAGCCATAAACTTCTGCTCCATTTCTGCTTGCACTGATAAAGGAAGGACATTCTGCACTCAGAATTACAAGCTTTGAAGATAGTAAGGTAATTCAGAAAGAAATTTCATATTCCAATGATAGTTTGGACATGGGAAAAAGTCACTACAGCAGTAAAAGAAAGAAAGGTAAAACAGTTGAATACATAAAATGTCAACGATTACAAAGATGTTACATCCACCCATAAGGGTCTAGATACTACTGCCATAAAAATTGGCAAACTTCTATTTACACAGGGTAAAAGGGCAAATTTAATGGACTGAATTATGCCCATTAATTTGTTTCATTAATTTCATTTCATAGCTTTGTGAAGATTTTAATAGAAGATTGAAGATGTGGCATGAGCTTAATATATCTGGTATTTAGCAACTGTGCAAAACAGTAGATTCATTTCACAAAGCTTAAAAGACTATAACAAATTTGGCCTGCATTTTGACACATTTTTATAACTCTTCTCAAACAAAACAGATTTTTCAAAAATTCCCTATCACAGTAAGAGCTAGAAAGCATTTAGTAGGTGTTAGTGAAAATTCTAATTTTTAAAAAAACCTTTTCATCAAGTAGAGAGGGCAAAGCAACTATTACATATACTTTTTCATTTTTGATGTGATAGGAAATGACATTAGAGTCAGGTGTGGAAAATTAGATGTAAAAAAATGCCATTAACAAATTGGCAGGATTGACTTATCCTTCAAATATACTTCATTACATTATAGATATACTTGAAGTTCCATGCCCATAATGTGAAGTGCTTTACTGTAATGACATTGTGAAGAGAAAATTTCTTCATAAAACATGGCCATCATAGGGTTTGTAATCCTTTTCTAACCTTTCCCTTAGATATGTTCCTTTTGGATTTTTCCACAGAGTTTCCTTTACACAAATATTCTCTCGTGAATCTAAAGTCCCAGGGATTGTATTGCAGAGTTTTGAATACTAAAAACCCACATAAAGACTTGAGTAAGATGAAGCTCTATTATTTGGAAATAAACCCTTTTTTACACTGATGTTTATACAGTAGTAAGGCACCATAAAGCTCCAACTAAAGTGCAAGCAGCTGGGATATATGTGCCCCATTTATAGTATATGCAGATCATTTGTCAGCTACACTAGCAAATCTAATTAAATGTTGTATTTTGTATTAATGTAAAGAAATACATTTTTGTGGTGCATTTTTCTTCCCCAAGGAAGTGTAAGAATAATACTGTTTGTGTTAACCACATTAAAAAGAATTACAAAATAAGTACCTATGATAATAGGTAAATTTTAGGCATTTTTGAATAAAAAATGCCTAAAGATTTACTATTCAAAAGCAATGGAAAGAAGTCGTTGGATTGGATTACCAAGAAGTTACCATTAGAAAAATTACAAACAATTAAACTATCAAGGGAAAGGATACAAATTATTGCATGGGGATTTAGAGGCATAGACATGTAATGAACTGTAAATTAAAGTCATTTATAAGGTACTACTGGAAACCATATATAAAAGCAACTGCTTAGTCAGCAAAGGTGAGCTGAAATATTTGCCACTGCAAGAAGAAATCCATGGGATAGCCCACTACATGCTTATCAAATGCTTGCTGTCTTCAAAATTTTCAAAACTATTTCTATGTCCGAAGGACAGCCACAAAGTGACAGCCACCAAGTTCATTGTTACTGCAACACTCTCAGCCACTGTCCCTGCAAAGGTGAAAGAGGACACAGCCAAAAGTCTCACTGAGTGGATATAGGAAGTTCCTTTACCACATCCCCTCTGCTCACTGTTAAAAGGTCAGTTATATAAAGTAGTGATGGTAAGGAAGGAGCTTTAGGGAGAGCAACAATCTCACAGATCTGAGATAAAAACAGACTTGGGGAAGTGCAGCTATCCTCCTCCCACAGGGAGGCTTTCACATTAGAATATCTGGTATGGACCTTGGAGACCTCTAGCCAGTCTTTAAAGGAGTCTTGGGTTTGTTTTACTTTTGTATTATCTCATTATTTAATACAAGTGTGTATATAATACCTATCTTGTACCATTGTCATAAAATATTATGAATTTATATCACTTAAGTAAAGATGCTATCTGGTGCCATATAAAAAAGAATCATAATGGAAAGCACAGTAAAATCCTCAAATACCAATATTATTTTATTTTTATTGATTAAAATAGAATAAAAATGATGCTATGTTCTTAAAATACAATGGAGAGAAAGAGCAAAAGAAGTCATTCTCATGGGCTCTAGATTTGCCACAATGAGAGTCATTCTCAGATTTTCTCTTGTTATGGCTGCTTCAAGTTTTAAAAAGATTCTGAAAAGCTGCAGAACTATTCAGAATGTTAAACGTATTATATCTTGATTTTTTTTTCCTAAAACCCTAATACAGTAGAAGACATGAACATATGCTTTTAATTGCCTTGTTGGAAATTGCAAGAATAAGGCACATGAATAAATAATATATTAAAGAGCAAGTGATAGAATGGTTACCATGGTTAAGGTCTGCAGGTTTTTCATATTGAATGGTAAATAGTTAAATATCTATATATATTCCAACAAGTGGACAGAGCAGGAAGAAATCAGCCACATAAATGTAGGTTTTTTTCTCCTCCTTTTAACTTGTTTCTATGACCCTCTTTTCCTTTCTTTAGTGCTGTTATCCTCCTCCCCTCTTTTGAAGAGGAAAGTGAGGGTTATTTTTGCCTCTAAAAAGAAAAATGATAAAGTGGAGATTGCAGGCTATCTGTAAACCCAGATTTCAGTTGGATGTGAAAAGCTCTCAGTATTTTGTACACATTTTGGTTCATTAGTAGAGGAATGTTATTTCAGACAGTTATTATGTGTTACAGGTTTTATTATTTGCCCCCCATAAATATTATACCAAAGCAACAAAGTCTTTAGAATTAAATCAGAACAACTCTGCTTATGGGTGCAGTGGCATTAAAATACAGATCTTCAGAAGAAGATATAATCTATGAATTTTATGGTCAACCAAAGCAACTTGTCAAGCAAAGGGAAATAATTCAGTTATTTGAATAAATAACTCCTATAAAGAAGACCTTCCACATTTGACTGTAAAATGCTATTAGAGAATAACTGGTCTTGCCTTTCAGCTGTGCTGACACACAGGTAATAAACTGGAAATAACATTTACCTCCACGCAGGTTATAAATTCTTAGGAACTCAAGTCATTTATTTATTTAGATGGTGATATTGGAATTTAGTTGCCTCATTTCAGACACATGAAAGTTGCTTGGAATCATTCAAAGCTGGATATTGCTCTTCAATGATTTAAAATCATTTCACAAACAAATTAAGTGTAAAGGGAAGTATCCCATTTTCAGAACCGTCTATGCACAAATATTTTTTTAAGAAATATTTGCGGTCCTATGGGATATATAGACTCTCACATTTGATAACATTTTCTGAAGTTGAATTAATGATAGGATACATCACTAATCCTAAGTATTGGCTCTTCAAATTGCTACAGTTACACAAAATGACTCATGAAATTGCAGTTTGCTCTGGTCTTTTTTTAAATGTACATATCATAGGAAACAGATCATTTTTACTAAATGGTGATTTCCTCTACCTTAGACAATATTTACATGACACTTTTTTTTTTCTAGAATATCTGCCTTCCTTATAGATGTAGAAGTGTTTTTGCAATGCCCTGCCTCTACAGCCAAGATTGATTTGTGGAGAATGGCCTGGCAAGTAAAAGAAGGGGAAGACACTTTTTAAACCTGTCATGGGCATTTCTACGTCTTCTGTGGTATTTGAATTGTGTGTCCTTTCTGACAAAAAGGCCATTGCCTGCTGTGAAATAGATCAATGGGTGATATTGTGCAGTGATTGCTATTTGTTTAAGAGAAATCTCACTGACTGACCCACTTCCTGTAATGCATAAAAAATAAATGACAGAAGTAATATTTTTGCTCTTGTTTCACTTTCATTCATCTTATTTGATCAGCACTGAACAAAACTGACATCTCATCAAACCCAGAAGTGTATTTCTGCACCAGGTTCATCAGAGGGTGGCATTTAAACACAGACATTGCAGGAACAAATGTATTTGCTGGCTCTGTCCATCGATGTAAACCTGACCTTTATCCTGTAGATTTATTGACACCTTGCTGCCTTGTATCATATTTTATTACTATGTGAAAAGCCTGGAAGGTCCTCCCTGTAAAACCACTCCTGATTTTGATCTGAAAATTTTTGTGTCTTTAATAGATTCATCTAAAGATTGAGAAAACTTTGATATGTCTTAATCTTACATAACCAAGATGACTTAACTACACTTTATAAAAATGCCTCCACACTGGTCTGTGTTTGGTGACACCAGTTCTTAGGGACACCAGGCAAGGAGGGCAGCATCACTGAAAAATATTTTCCTACAGTCCTTTTCACCACCTCACAAAGCCTTTGTGTTAGTAATCATGTTCCAGAAAAGAACCTATTACATATAGTCCTGTGATTAGTATTTACAGGTGTAAAATATTCAAATAAATTCCCTGTACAAAACACAAACTAGGTTCCAACAACTAAATTCCTAAAGTAACAATGGATTTACCTTGTTGTGGTGCAGTATACTGCCACTTTGTTCCTACAATCACCTAGGAGACACATAAACCCCTTAATAAACAGGGTATTCTAAAAGTCTTTGGATTCATACATAACCATTTTAACTATAACAGGCATATAGATAACAGGTCTGTGACTAAATATTTTGTTGTGTGGGAAATTTTGATGAAAGTAAATAACAATTAACAAAGCGAATTTGAATCATGCTGAAAAAACACTTCTTTCCAACTAATTGGCAAAATAACAGTTTGTATTTCTTCAGTATGTTCTTTTCCTAAATCCCCTGGAAGCTTTCCAACAAGCCAGAACACTGAAGCACCATGCTGCTGAGCCCTATGTGAATCACATCTGTGTCATTGTTTTCAGCCTTCTAGGCTTGAACATACTGAAAGAGTCAATGCTTGGCAGTAAAGCAAATAGACGATTTTCCTTCAAGAAATAAAAATCTATTATTCTTGTGCTGAAGTCTGAAATCCTAATATTTACCCTCATCTAAATTATGTGTAATTGAGTACTAACATAAACCAATTCCAGATTTCCCTCAAAACTATTGTTTCCTTTCTTGAAATAGAAGTGGAAAGCAAATGAAAATCATGTTTTCATTCCTGCATTAATTGAGGATAAATATTAGAGCTCAGTCCTTGAAGTCAAGAGATAGCCATGGGAAGGGCAGCATAAAAGGGGCATTTCCACTTGTCTGCTAAGTGTCTGAATCTGCACAGACATCTGTATCTAGGTAGTTGCCTGAAATCACTTTACAGGCAATGGAAAGAAATGGGCATTTCTAGAGGGCAATTTTGCTGACATACAATAACATCTTTTTTTGGGATATGGTAAACCAATGCATCCCAAAAGTAAGTAAAGCTTTAGGTAAAGCCGAAGGTCACACACACTGATTTCAGTGAAGCTCTGAACTTACATTTTTTCCCCTTTGAGTGAATTTTAGAAATTTAAAACAGCGCTTTTCCAAGCAACAATTTAAAATAAACAACATCACAAAGTCAGAAGAAGGAAGGTACAGATTTTTTTACACATGCACAAAGGTCAGTTTCTCATTCACTAGATTTAGATTTCTCTAAATTTCTCACTTTTTAGATTTCTCAAAAATTAAAAGCAGAAATTTCCATGTATATAACTAAGATATCAGGTCTTATTTATTCATAAAATATCACAGAATATATAGATATTCATTGACTATCCCGAGTTGGAAGGGACCCACAAATATCTTTGAAGTTCAGCTCCTGATCCCTCATAGGACCGCCCAGCACTTCCCCCTGTGCCTGAGAGCATTGTCCAAACTCTTCCTGAGCTTTGTCAGGCTGGTGCTGTGCCCACTGCCCTGGGGAGCCTGGTCAGTGTCCAGCCACCCTCTGGTGAGGAAGGAACCTTTTCCTGATATCCAACCTAAACCTCCCTGAGACAGTTTCATGCCATTCCCTCAGCTCCTGTCCCTCAGTTCCTCACACTGTCGCATGGAGCAAAGATCAGTGCCTGCCCCTCCTGTTCCCCTCTCAAGGAAACTGTACCTGCACTGAGGTCTCCCCTCAGCCTCCTCTGCTCCAGGCTGAACAGACCAAGCACCCTCAGCTGCTCCTCACAGAGCTTCTCCTCAAAGCCCTTCACCATCCTCATGTCCTCCTCTGGACACTCTCTAATGGCTCAATGTCCATCCTCTATTGTGGCCCCCTTTGGGCACTCTCTAATGGCTCAATGTCCATCCTCTATTGTGGCCCCCTTTGGGCACTCTCTAATGGCTCAATGTCCATCCTCTATTGTGGCCCCCTCTGGACACTCTCTAATGGCTCAGTCTGTCCTCCATTGTGCCTCCAAAGCTGTCCCAGCCCTGGAGGTGAGGTCACCCCAACCCCGAGCACAGTGGGACAATGCCCTGCCTGGGCCCCACAGTCATCCCAACCTTTGTGCCAGGGGCTCACACCACGTGCTTGTCCCACTGAGTGTGCCATACTTCATCCAGAAGGATACTGCAAGAGACAGTATTGAAAGCTTTACTGAAATCCTAAAACATTACATCTGGAAGGGAACATTACATTTTCCCTTCATTAATGCTGGCAGTGCTTATCCCTTTACAGATACTATGGGAACAGGAGAAAAAAATGTCACCTTCAGAACTAAGATCAATTAATAAAATTTAATATTTAACTGGTTTTATGGAAAGCAAACACAAACAGTTCCAGTAGTTCATATAGAGCCCCATCTAGCTGGAATGAGATAGAAGTGTTTCCAGTTTTAAGAACTGATATCTATTGATTAGACATAATCAACAGTTACTTTAGAAATGTTCTGGGAATTTCTGTGTTTTTTCAAGAGATATTTTTGTGCCTTAAAATTGAATTTTATTTTGCTGTTAATACTGCTTTTTAAAAATTCTAAAAGAATTTTCTTTCTTAAAAATAAACTTCCTAAAATGCTGATCCATATGAACCATTTATTGCCATAGTTTGTTTGTCATAACAATGGCAAATGAAGTGTTTAAGACTAAGACTCCCATAATACTTCATTAAAATTGAAGGTCAGTACCTTACTCCTGGATGATCTCTGTACCTAATTATGAAGCAACAACTCAAGTGATGAACAAAAGTCAATTTAAAGAAGATAAACTAGAT
This sequence comes from Melospiza melodia melodia, assembly GCF_035770615.1. Taxonomy (NCBI): domain Eukaryota; kingdom Metazoa; phylum Chordata; class Aves; order Passeriformes; family Passerellidae; genus Melospiza; species Melospiza melodia. The sequence continues at coordinate 9,864,561 of NC_086206.1, read as the reverse complement.
GAATTGACTACTTATCTCCAGACTCATTTGAATTTCTCTTTCAACCTCTTATAGAGAAGTAAGGAAGTTCTAGAAGTGTAGTCTATAAATTGTGATAAACAAGAAGAGATAGATGATGAGAAGATGAAAGGAAGGAAGCTGACCATCTCTGCTGGTCAATGAAACAGGAAAAACAGATTTATTTTATAATTCAGAGACCTCATTAGAATAGAAAATAGCTACAGCAGTTGTATTCACATATAAGGAATATGACTTGTAAAAACAGATGCTTTCTCCATCATCTGCATTCTGTATCTAAAAATGAGTCTTTAAACCCATCCCTTTAGTTTACTGCCTGATTACCATTACAGATTTAATATTTGTCACAATTACATTCTACGAGTAAGTTCAAGCCCATTTTCATGTGAAATGCTTAGATGTCCAGCCAATTAGACATGGCCATGAGCTCATCACATAAAACTTATTTAGTAGCAAAGTTAGTTCAAGTGATAATGATATTGCCTGTTGAGACTTGCTGGGGGATCCCTGAAATGGATGTTTTAATTATGTTATGAATATACTGTCTGGAGATCACTGTCCTTGTGTCTAAAGGATGAAGCCCAGCAAGCCTATACAAGCAGTTCACATTAGTTTGTCTAAGGATCCAGCAAAATATGAGCAACTTTCACCCAATAGAATGTTCAAATTATTTGCCTGCACCAATTTTTCCTGCAGTTAAAATGCAGCTTCTAGAACATGTTTGTTAGTAGAAATGTAATTTGCATGGGCAAAACTTTCATCCTGACAAAATGTTCAGTTTTTAGCGTTGGAGGATGTCAGTTTTTGGTTAAAATGAAAAAGCCACTGTACAGTGTGTTTTCCCTGCTCAGATCTCTGTGGCCTCTTACAACTCCAGAGAAGGTTTTTAATATTTTGTGGCACTGCCCAGGGAGGTAACTGGCAAACAACAAAGAGTATTGGAACACAAGGAGCTTGAGAGCAATTTAAAAATGGGAAATGTGCTTAGGTGCATGTGTACATCATCTGAAATCATATTTACTTTTAAAAACTTCCTTATCTTCATAGAACTTCAGCTCTGGCTTACAGTAGTGATTATGAAAATCATTAACAATCACCATTAATCTTATCAAGACAAAAACCAATCAATGTGAAAATAGAAGTCTTTTGCAGGCAACCTTGGACAGACACTGATTTTTACTGCCAGGAAAACATTGTTTTCTGCAATAGCCATATATATTTTACTGAGGATAAAGCTGGATTTAACAATGATAACATTTAATACGGAGTTAATCAGTCAGCCTTACCTCTAGCACTTAAGAAAGTTGCATTCAATTGTCTGCTCTAGTGCTTTTCTTAACATATCTCATTTGAGGTATACTCTGCAAACAGCCTGACAATGATTCCTTGGTTTGGGATCAAGAGGCAAACATTTGCAGATGCTATTTTATGTCCTGGCTCAATTAGCAGGGAAGGGTTGTGAGAAGCAGTTTTATCCTGGTGCTGATAAATTGCCTGACTAAGCACACTTTTGGTAGTGGCTGCAGATGTTTACCTGACTCACAGATTCATGGAATCTGACAGAGATGACTTTGAGGTCTCCATGCACATACCTGATGTATGCAAATATAATTAATATATTAAATACAAACCATGCTGGGGCAGTAATTACTAAATTGCTTTATCTTTGCAGATATAATGCCAATAATATTTATACAGCTCCCTCAGACTGCATTTTCTAAACACTATGTGAAATTATTCCCTAAAAGTAGGCAATGATAATAATATTAATAACATCAAAAAGAAAATTAGTTCTTTCTTACTGAAGGACAGAATCACAAAATGGGTGAGGCTGGAAAATTACTGGAAGTCCTCTGGTCCAACCTCCCTGCTTGGCAGGATGCTGTAGATAGAGCATGTTAGTCAGGACTGTGTCTGGTTGGCTCTAGGATATATCCAGGGAAGGAGACTCCATAAGATCTCTGGGCAGCCTGCAAAGGTCATTTTGAAATTCCCTTGATTCACATATGACAATTACTGTGATAGGGAGGTGGAGTCCCTGCACATGTGTGTGATACAGGAGCTGTTTGCCTTCAGTTGCAGAAGTTGTCCTCAGACAGGAGAGGGCTTCAAGGACAATGCACCATGGAGTATAAACACACAAGCAACAAGAGCATCAGCAAGTGTCAAAGATAAAAGCAACCTTCTTACCTCAAGAATGCTGGCAATCTAGTATAGTTTGGGTCACTTATCTTGACTAAACCAGGCTTTCTTTCATGGAAAACTGCAGTTCCAAGACAAACAGCAACATTGATAACTAGAAGGTAGAACAAGAGAAAAAGAAAAATCACTGATGGTAAGGAATAATTATATCCTCAACAAAGCAGTGTGTGCAGCTGTAAATAACTGCAGCACATCTCACAGAAAACCAGTTTAGTGTCTGCTGCTTGGAAATGGGACCTGGTCCCCTGGAGACACTGGATCAAGAAGAAATAACAAAACTGTTTACAGGATATTTAACCTACAAAGCAAGCCAACTTTTACATTTTGAAAATCCTCAGCCTGATCCAACCATTATAACACAAGTTAATTGAAAAGATCAAATTTTAAAAATCCACTTTAACTCAAGAATTTAGGAGGAAAACAGTGCATACTTTAATACCTCATACTATTCAAAAGAATGGCAGTGCAGTGTAGGAAAACTATATCCAGCAGTTAAAAATGCTTTATTCCTGCATCTTCTACCATTGGAGCAGTTTCTTCTCTTCTTAGCAAGGCTAAAGGATCAATGATAGGTATCCTTAAGTGTCTTAAACCCAAACATCCCAAGAAAGGGAGAAAAACCTATTTATTGTGACTCAAAGGGTAGGAATAATAGGATGCAACAGAGCAAAGGCTGGATTTGGAAAGGAAATACTGATAATTAGATGTATCTGACCATGTAATAGTCTTCTAAGCATCCCGGTGAAATGCTGTCATTTAAGGTATTTTAAAAAGGATTAAACCCTTGGAAATGTGCTGTAAAGATCTTTTCTGTATTGACATAGGAACAGACAAGGTAATGATGTGAGTAAACTTTGTTTATTTTGAACTTTTTTAATGCTATGATTACTAGATTTTATTTGCTGGAAAATTATGGTTTTCCTCATACTATTTTTTGCTATTGCATTGTTTTCCTGTCACTTCCATCCTTCTTTCAATTTCATTCTGACATGTTTCATTTCATTGGAAGACACCAGACTTCTATAGTTTTCAGGAAGTTAAAAGTATACAAAATCAAGGTTAGCCTGTCTGGAAATTCATTCAGCAACTGAGCAGAATGAGTTGCTTATCTGTAATTTTTTTTGCTCTAAATTACCCAATAGCTAATTGGTATTGGCCTGCGAGACTGCATGGATTTAAAGTGAAGGAGGCTGTCACAGGGGAAGGAATCTGTAAAGAAAATTTATTTAAAAATAAAGATATATTTCAAAGAAGAAAGGAGAAGGAAGCTGCTCATCTCAAAATATTTGCTTTTGTCTCCAAATATTTCTTCTTCTCTCCATGTCCTGCCCCAGAGACTCATAAATACCCTTACTAACATTGTACTAAAATGCTCTAAAGAACAAAAATCACTGCCAGCAGCACTCCTTGTAAATAGCTGCTAACATCTCAACAAATATCACTATTTTGTACAAGTGCATCTTGCCATGATTACAACCAATATTACTGGCAAACTGTTTCATAGCCAGAGAGGAAATTAACTTCAGCATTAAACATTCTGATAGTCACAACAAGATTACCTGTAATTTAAAGAAAAGTTATTCCAGAGGAAACCATGAGGAAGCACAAAGCACACATTCTTATGATCTGAAATTTCATTTCATACTTAGCAAAAGGGCAAAGAAATTTTCCAAGTTTTAACCAGACCTGAGGTTCACTTTGGGATCCTTATCCTTGTTTTTATTTACATAGGTTACATACTTGGATATATCCAAACTGTACCCTACCATTCTGTAACTTCAATTTACAGTCACACTTTCTAAAAACAGACACAAAACATGCAAATATATGCATATGCAATTTTTTCTCAAATAATAATAAAAAAGAAAACCTAATTAAAGAGCAAAGTTGCGCACGACCAAATTTTAAAATAAAGGCTTGCATGCAGGGGCACTCACACCATAAACTTAAATTTTTGGCTTTAATCTGCACAGTCACATGTGCAAAGTGCATATTTCTATCTGGAAATGGCTATGCACAAATTTAGAAGTAGTATTTAAGAATAGTTGTAAAAGCTCTGTGTCTTTTTTAATTGCCTAATTCAGGCTCTTATGCCCAAATAGTTGTGGAAAACATAATAGATTCTAGCTAACAACAGCAGCATAAATTCACCAGGGGATGGCTTAGTCTAAAAAGATACTAAAGGTATGTGCAATATTTTTTTTGAAAGATAAAAATCCTCTTGATGAACATGTTTATTGAAATTAAATTGTAAAATTTAGCATTCTAGAATTATTGTGAATGTTTTTGAGTCTAATTTGACTTATTCCTACCTAAGCAAGTGCAAATAATACAGAATTAAACACAACCTGGAATACTGGTTTTTTTCTTTTAAGAAATATTTACTTCTTTGATGTGAAATATTGAAATATTGCAGGTTGTATATAAAGCGTAGACTAAAGGTATATAGGAAGAATAAAAGCACAGCAAGATTCAGTGATTTATTTACTCAGTGTCACAGAGTAGACCAACATCAAAGAAATCATGAAGGTCCCTCTATCCAGCCACTTGTACATCAATTTCTGTGTATTGCAAATCAATTGTACATCCCAAAATTCCAATCCAAAAGCTGTGGAGCTCAGTCAAGCTAATATGTCACATCCCTCTGGGATGCTTTAGCTTTGTTCCCCCTAAACCTGCCAAGCTGTCCTGGGCTGGGCACGCTGAGAGCAGCAAACAGCACACAGGGATGGCTGGGAAATGTTCTTTACAGGCAGAGGGAGCTGCTGCAGCTGGGGGAACAGGATAATCTGAGTTTGGGATGAGCTGGGATCCCATTCAGAGAGAGAAGGGCCCAAGAGCAGGGGCTGCCCAGAGCAGGGGTGGTGCTGCCCTGCCCTGCAGGGATCACTTGACCCACCCAGCCTCATCCCAGCACACAGGAAAACCCTCCTGGGCCATGACTACACTCAGCAAAAGTTATTCATTTCCAGCATGGGGGAAATCCAGTAAATTAGCACAGGGAAGAGAAAGGAAACTCTCACACACAGGTACAGAATCTCTAATTTCCTAATCTCCAATTGTGTAGTGACTTTTAAATTATCTAACTACATTAGGGGGGAAAAAAATGGGATTTTCCTTTAGGAGGGCAAAATGGATCATAAACACAAAGTTACAGCAGAGACCCTGACCCTTCAAGAATAAACAAAGGTGTATAAGCATCATTAAATCAGCATTTTGGGACTGGTGTAGAACATGTGTTTTTCTTACAAAAACACATAATTTAATAAAACAGCATAAGAAAATCTCCTGGAACGCAGTATGTGTTACTAAATCAGCACAAGGGATTATCAGCTGCCATGCTATTTGATTAAGCATTAACAAGGAAAAACAGCTTCTCAGTGCCCAGTGATAAAGATTAATCCAAATAGAAGCTATTATAAAAGAACAAAAGTCCAACAAAACCCTTATTGACCAGTTTCAGTCAAGCATTTTAATCCAAAAGATACAGGTGAGCAAACAGTAAGAAAACATACATTTCTAAGATGTGGAATACTTCATCAGCTCTTGGAAAAACCAAATTCCTATAATCTTAAGTATTTTATTCATCTTTTACTGGATAAAGGCAGATGCTGGACTTTAAATAAGCTAACACAAAAATAGAAAATATTTACAGGATGTCTCTACTGTTAGATACACACACACAAAAAAAAAATTAAAAAATAAAGTGAATTAAATGATCACAATCCAATCTTTGAAGTCCCTCAACAAATGTAAACTTTAGTGAATACAATTCATTAAAACCTAATTACAAAAAATCAATAGTGCAATTTAGCCCAACCCAAAACTTATTGTAATGCACTGAACATTTGGAAACTCAGGTCTTTATGAACAGGGCTGAAGTGACATTTTATATTACATTGCAGAGTGTCTCTGTAAAGCAATTAGCACGGGCTGCCTGCCTTTACTCAGAGAGGATATTACAATGAGGAGCTCTCAGAATAGTGCATCTACAAACACCCACTCTCAAGGATGCAGTGAAAAAGGAAATGACATTACTAACAATAGCCTTATAAACCCAATTTAAAAGAAAAATCAACTATTCATATCCCAAATACATACTCTTCAGAGTTCACTATTTGTATTGCTATTTGGGGAATCAAATACTCACATTTTCCTTTTAATTATCTACCAGAAAATCCAGTGACAATGTTAGAAAAAGTATAGTCTGGCCTGTAGACACCTTTTTTCTGGGAAATCAGACAAAATGGGTTCAGAATAACAGTAACCAGCTTTTACTATAATTAATATTTAAATTGTACAATATTTTTAAAGATTTTTAAATGCCCTAAAATGTAAATAAACCGCTACTATAACATCTTTAAAAATGAAATATGATTGAATAAGAAGATATGATATGTGATTGTATAGAAAGATAATTTTGTATCACAGATTGCTCTAGAGGACTCTGAAAAAACAAATTCTGACCAGTCTCTCCTAATGTTTGAGTTTACAATTTTAGTCCATGTGTCCTTCTCAGACTAAAAGAAATGATGCCACATCAGCTCCAAGAACACTGAAGCCACATGAGCACTCGTAGTGCCCAGGTTCTTGTCAATGCTTTGCATAAACTGATTTGTTCTCTGGCCAGCTGACCTTATTTCAATTATTTCAATTATTATGTGCTTGGGTAATACACACGGCAGCCACACAGCCATCAAGCAGAACATAAGTAAAATGAAAAATGAAATAAATGAGGAAAATCACACTGTTTTCTTTAGGATAATCATCTCAGGGCCCCATCAATAATTTTCATCTGCTTCACTTTATCTTCCAATGGTTTGGGGTTTTTTTTTAAGAGCCCCAATTTCTCCTCAGACAAGCAAGGCTGTTCAGCTCACACATTCCATCCCACCCTATTTGATCTATGCCAGGGGAAGAAAACTCCAGAAGAGGGTGGCACCACACTGGAGGTGAGGGGTACCAGGCAGAGATCTCTCATATCCTGGCACAGCATGAGGTCATTCCAGCAGAGGCTGTACCAGGTGTCTGATATTTATGTACATTTATATTACACTTACCTAACCTAATCACAAACACACAATCCCCAATAAAACACCACAGACTGTCACCAATACAATAACATCCTTCCATAAACTTTAGCTACTTTATATCATGAACATGCTTTGATATCCAGTGAGAGCTGAGGGCTCAGAGAACCTCTAATAAGGAGAAATGAGCATCTAAAAATGATGCATGGTGACAATGTGCTAAAAAGGTAAAAAACCTTTCCTGTTCTGGCTATAATTGCAATGGAAATAGCATATAAACTAATAAGCAATAACATTTGGAAGAAGCAACTTACAAGGGCAGAGATAACAAAAACGCTATTAAAAAAGAACTCAATAATGTTGCTAATACTTCACAGAAGAAGGTCGAGTCCTTCAATAATTCTGGGTAAGTACTCACCAAGAGTTTTCACAGCAACATATTGGCTCCAGCAGCAGAGGCACAGTGTTAAACCTGGAGTCAGATGTATTTTAGTGGGACTCCATCACTGCTCAAGGAGGGTGTTATAACAAGCTAAATTTGTGTTTGGTAGCAAAGATAGAAATGCCATATACCTAGGTAAAGGGAATTGAGAAAAATGCCTCCTCCTCACAAAGTTGCACAGGCAGTATGATTTCTGTCTGGATTAAATAAATACTGAGCTGAAGGACTGAGTCTGTCCATGGGCTAACAAGCTCATATATGCCAGCACAAATTCATTTGAACTCTTTTCATAAGATTTTGGGTGCTTTCATTAACTTTTTACTGCCCTGCGTGCCATCTGAACTGCCTACAGAAAATAGCCTGACTAAGGAGTATCAGTGACCTCCCAGCTCCAAATAGATTGCTTATTCAGACAGCTAAATTAGATTTCAATACTTACACTATAAAATTAATCAGAGAAAACAATTTGATTCAAAATCAAATAACTGAAACTAATCAGGCAGAATAAAAAGAGAAAGCTAATTAGATATTGCAAGCCATTTTTGTTTCTGAAGAATATAAATATAGCTATATACACTATATATTTATACATTTATACAGACCTCACATCTGAGGTGCAAGTAGGGTTAAGACATTACCACTCGAATAAAATAATCAGCAGTTCCTCTGAGTGTATCCTTTGATAAAACAATAAACTCCTCAATCCATCAGGAAGGCTGTGCAAGGTCTTTTAAAAAGAGCTTTGAAATGTCAAGGTTACATTACAGAGGCCGCAGAATTCTGACTTAATAGGATCAGAATTTATTATTTTTTAACAAAACATTCATAAAACACCTATTTAGAGACCATCTGATGTTTTTAAATGAGTTATTACAGAATAAAAGTTAATAGTGCAAATAGGATTTTAGCCCAGGGCATATCCTTAAAGGATGATTCAAAGGATGAGCCACAAAATATAGCAGAAAAAATTGCTCGTGTTGCCAAAGGGAACTTGGGAAGAATATGCTTCTCCTGAGAAGCTTTTAGAAGATGACACTGGCCACAAGGGACTTCAGCAGTGAACATTTTTTGACTGGACATGTGCTGGTGTGCCTGCACCAAAGGAACAGCAGAGCCAGCCCCTCTGCCCTGCTGCAGTGCACGGGCTCAGTCATTCAGAATGCCCAGCAGGGGCAGCTGCCCAGAGGCTGCTGGGGTATGGAGTGCCAGCATGTAAACTTCCACTGCTCACAGTCACTGGAAATTAGGAAATGGAAGCTGATAAATCCAAAGGGCAATATTGGAACCAGACCTTTATCACTGACTGGTGGGTTTTGTCCAAATGTAAGTTACAAATTTAGGAACTGCAAGCATTTCCTTCACTGCCACCCAGCCAACAACTCCTTCCTCTCCCTTCTGCTTTCTCCTGCACAGCAACTCACCAGCTCTGTGCAATTTTCTGTGACCCAAGAACTTGTAAAGAAAGAGAAACATACTCCAGAACCTGGCAAGATCACAAAAGTGCTCCCAAAAGTGCAGCAACCTGCTCAGACAGAGAGATATAATGGATCACTTTCTTCAGCCCTGTTTATGCACTGTGTTTATGCACATTGAATATCCAAAGTACTTTCTGCATTGTGCTTTTGCACACAGCCAAAACAGAGGGCAAAACAGCTGGCACACCATGGCAAAGAGCCCCGACAGAGGCAGGCCGGGGGATCCACTCCAAGCAGCTCACTAAGCCTTGCAGGCACACACGATCTGGGACAATGATTCAGAAAGAAATAAATCAAAGGAGAGAAAATCACTAAGGTTTCAGGGGGAAAAAAGGCTTCTAAAGAAGAATTTGGAAACAAACAGAACAGCTCAGCAGTACAGAAAGAACACTTCTTTTTCAGTTTTCAATCAAAATAAAAATAATTCATGTTCTAAGGAGACTTAAATTTAGAGGAACTTAGTTTTATTATGTTTGTATTAAATCTGTGTTAAATCTTTTTAACATCACATTGCAGAGTTATGTGAAAACATTCTGTATTTCCCATACGTGAGCAGTGATGAAATGTTTGGGCACATAGTGTATTAGTTATGGTTTAAAGAAAAAAATATATATACTTTAAAAGGAAAAAAACTGTAGAATAATCAGAAGCCATGTGACGCAAGGAGGGCCCAAAGAATACAGCTCATGGCACCTCCAGTTAATGCAACATGATCTAAACCATAAACATTATCATATACCATAAAGCACTACAAAGCCACCAAAATGCTAAATAGTCCTAATCACAGCTTCCTCTAGAGCAGTGATGCAATATTTTTATATTTCTATAATTTGAAGATTTTTGTTAAAATGTGGAACTCCTTTCCAATTTGACTGCAATTCAACTCATTTGAAACAAAGTTTAATTAAACATGATTCATTGTGCTTTCCAAGCCAGGTATTTTATGTGTGCTGTGGTAACTACATGATTATCAAACCTCCTGCTTCAGAGGACAAAATGTATTTTCATGGAGGTCAGCTTCTGTCATGAATGTATTTTAATTGGTTATCATTTCGAGGATAAAAAAATCCCCATTTAAAAAAACCTGTGAAGAACTACTGCTAACTGCATTTGTCCCTTTCTCATACAGAAAATATTTTCTATATTTATTGTAATTGACACAATTTTTTTTTCTCACTCACTGAACTTGGTTGACCTGTTTAGCTCAGATTTAAGGCAAGGTCCTACCTCTGACTCTCCTGGGGCTGCAGTCTCACCTTAAGTTGCATTCTGAACTGGCCATACTTTGATAAATTTATTTAAACTGTAAAGGCTGAGCTAAGATGGAATTGGGGCTATGGTTCAGCTGAGCACCCAAGAATTGAAGTATTTCAGCACTTAATATAAATTGGACCCAAAATGTTATTGCATTCAATATCCTCACTAGATTGAGGGTCATTTTCCTGCTTGTAAACCAGTTACCAATTATTCTTCCATTGTCCTGAAAATATTCCGGAAATCATTATATAGTCCTCTGTGTTCTGATAGGCAGTGAGTTTGTCTTTTTCATACATCTATTTATTGTAAAAAAGTTAACCTTAGACTGAAGGGCTGGCAGATTCTTAGATACCTATAATTAGCTACATTAATAGTTTCAAGTGTAATAATTACTTAACAATATTGTATTAATGCTTTAGCTATTCCTCAAAAATCAAAATGTGAGGAGGATTACTCTGAAAGTACAACACAGGGAGCAGTCTAATATTTTTTAATCAGCAAACAGCTCTCTATAAGATTATTCTGCAACTAATCATTCTGCTGCCAGCAGCAAAACAAAACAGACTCCCCTGAAGTAAGTTTGTCTTGGTATGGTTTCAAGATAACAGATTGTGACACAAACCACCTCAGGTTCGTACAGTTGCACTGTTTTGCCTTTTTGAATAAACACTTCTGTTGAAATGTTTATCCATTAAGCATGTAAACAGTTTCATCACAAGCACAAATATCTTTTTAATGTAGATGAAGTGAGTATATATACACTAGAATCTTACAGGCAACAATTCCTTGGTATCAAAGGCTCCAAAAAACTCATGCAGAGTTTTTTGAAAGACATAATTTTGTGCTTCCATGAAAAAAACTATCATCAGATACTGGATAGCCACTAATATTCCTGGTTAATAGGTTTCCTCTTTTAGACTCTACCTGCAACATATTGCCTGTAATTCTTTATCCTCCAAAACATTCTCTCTCTGAAATCTAGAAATAATATCATATAGATTTGCAAAATTCTTCCCATGCCTGTGATGACAAACTTGTTTGAATGTTTGGAGGAACCCATCTACAACCCAGACCATGGAGACAGCACTTCACTGGTCACAACTGACTCCCACTGAAAACAACGGACTCTGTAACAGCTGTCTCTGAATGAACTGAGGCACAGGTCCTGATGCTCAAATCCTCACAGTGCTCTTTACAAACTGATATCACCTATGGCTTGTTCAAGAGCTGTCCAGCTCAGCCAGCTTCTTTCTCTGTGTGGTGTTTGAACAGAAATTAATATGTAGGACATTTTTTTCCATGGGCTGACTTCTCTGTTCCTAAGCATTTCTCTAATCTCCTAAGACAGTAAGTCCATAGTATCACATTCATGGGGCTTATTTGAAATGCACTTTCCTATTTTACAAGAGATATTTGGTTCCCCCAGTGTTTTCAGTCCCCATCCCAAGGCAGCAGCACAGATTGTAGGTGTGGGGTCTGCCCCCAGAGCACCTGAGTATGTGCAATAATGAAAGAATTCCTCAGCATTTTAACAATGTTTTCTTCTTACCCCCCATTCTCACATGAAGGACATTTTCCTTTCTCTTAAAATGTCCTAAAACATTTCCACTGTCTCTGCAAAATTTGGGAAGTTCATTCCCCACTACATTCCAAGGATGATGTAGCTTTAAAAGTCTGTCCTTGTATTTATGCTGAAGCTGATGTTTGGGAGAACAGATGGGCTCTGTCTGAGTGTTCTTACTTGGAAATCCTATTTCCTTCCCAGATTCTTGGCTTTTTAAAAAGAAAATAACTGAAATGAGAAGCCAAAACAAGGGGCTTGAGCAGAGCAAATGTGTGAAAAGCCCTGAAAAACATCAGGACTAAGTCTAGCCTACATTAAAATCCTATGGAAAAATCATGCAAGTTGGCAAAGTGCTACAACTACATTTTCATCTTAATCAGAAAAAAAAATCAATAATTTCCTTTGTTAATGTATAATCAAAATTATAATATACTGGAACAAATTTCAAAACACAGACATATAAAATGGTTTCTGTAATCCGAAAGGTTTTCAAACTAATTCCTGTGCCTACCAGTTTTGGTGTTTCTGTGGAACATGGGCTAACAACTTTGGGGAGAAAAATCATTTAATGGTCTGAAGTACAACAGACTAAAAAGAAGGTGGCAATAAGTCATTGTCACTATTTGCAGCACTTAGAAAAGCAAAATTACCAAATCCCTTTAATTTCTCTCCAAAATATCCATGTTTACTAAAAAATGGCCATATGATTTGATTTTATACACATACCAAGAAAACAGAGCCTATCAAAAATGCAGTATTTTAAACAGCCATTTCTTTTCAAAATAAATTGTCAGTTCTTGAAGATTTTGGAGGTCAACACTTCCTTGTGGCTCTGTTTGTTTGTTCAGTTTGTAGAAGAGCAAAGAATCTGTCTCTGGCATTTAATTAGGGGAATGTAGACACGAATGAACAAGAATTCTTCATTCTCTTTCTTTTAAAATCTTGTTTCCCTATTGTTATTCTCAGATAAACAAAGTTAGTCCTACATCTTAAACAAAAGCTGTCCCTTATTTTGCAGTGTTCTGCCAGTGAAGGCTCTACTGACCCTAATAAATGTGTCCTGTTGCAGAGGCTCACTTCAGCAGACCACAGAATGTGATGAACAAGACTTTTACCAGATCAAGAGAAAATTCTGTGGGTCTGAACCAAGTAGAGCAGTATTTGACTGACAGGAATTCACACCACCTATTTTACATAGGGCTCAGGGCAAGGGAAGTTAACAGCTTTAAACTCTGACCATAAGAGGGATTTCAAAAAATCCAGAGCAGTTAAATTTCATCTGTAAAATTGTCTCTAAAATTGGACAAATACTTCTAATCCCATTTCTATAAGCTAAAACTATGGTTTATAGGACACTGAAAACACCTAAAGCCAAGATAAAGCTGGACAGTTCAGAATGGGATTCAAGAGAGGATTTTAAAATCAGGAAGTGCCCAGAATTCACTAATGGGAAATGCTGAAGAAAGAAGAGAAACATCTGTAATCTCAACATTTGTCAGCATCTAGCATATTTATCTCTCCAGACAAATCCAGAGTCCAGTATCCATCCAGACAGAGAAGTGAGGGTATTAGTACCAATCACCCTTCCCTACACAGTGGTTATAGCCCTGCTTTTTTTCCCTAGGTAAGAGCTTCCTTGATGTAGGATTTTAAGTGACTGACACATCTAGGATCATTACTGAGATAATTGTTGTAGATGATGTTCAATTTGCTGAAGTTCTTAATTATTTGATGATAATACTGAAAAGGAGGATCCAAACAAACTCAGAAAACAAAAGCACAAAACAAACTAGAAGAGAAAATGGCCTTGCTATACATATTTAATGAAACAGTGAAAATATCCTGCACAAAGAGAGTTAAATTGAAAATGTGTGTATGATAAATGGATATAATACTGTCTATGTAATGGGTTTCCTATTTAAATTTTGTGAGGATTTAATCAGTTGGGCACAGCTGTGCAGGATGCACCATAAACTACGTTGAAAAATATGTAGACATGTACATTTATCTGCTACAAATTAAGCTCACTTAGAGGTGGTCTTAATGGACCATGTAGCAATCATTACAAGCATAAATTTTAAACTGTCTGTTTCCAGTGAATTTGCTTTGAAAAAAAATTAATGCTCATCCTTAGTGGAGCACAGTAATAAATGGAAGTACCCTTAATCTGTTAAGCACTAATAACCTACCAATTATTCATCATGAACCCCATGCTGTATAATGTATGTCTGTTACAATTTTATTAGCTATTCTTTACTTAACCTGCAAAGGTGCAATTTTTACTCCAACTTACACACTGAAATTATATGATGTTTTAAGTGATGTGCCATTAAATTTACAAAATGCTCTGTCCCATTGGTTTATTGTAACACATCTGTACAGTAGAGCATTGTTACACCTCATGATCATTTATGACTTTCAGACTTTCTGCTTCTATGAACAGCAGCATCGTTCACCTTAGAGATCAAAAAGCAGTGGCTTTGTTAAAATGCAACACAAAAAATAACCCATAAATTATTTAACATGGAAAATGGATCTCACTGTAATCAAAGTGAATCAGTGACCCAGTTGGAGCTGACTAGAAGCTCGCAGCAGTTGCATGTTCTCCTACAGGGGTTGTCACTTGGAGTCACCTGTGTGCTGTTCTGGTGCTCAGAGAAGCAAAGGGAACCCAGCTCCAGTCACTTTGAGGGGTCTTTCTCACCCAGGTACTGAAAGGCTGACCAGAATAAAGATTGCCAAACCACAAGGGAGGAAATCCATGCTTTTCAGTAACTGCTCTGGGATAGCATCTTGTCTGCCCTGCACCAGTCAGAAAAACTGCTTGTTGCTCTTGGAAAGCAGAAAAACACATCAAGTTTCTCAAATAAACCAAAGAGAGACTTGGAAATAACAAACCATGAACTCAAGCAAGCAATAGGGTAAGATTTCATTGTGGAGAAATTATGTGTCTCAATCCCATTCATTGACAGAAACTTTGAAATCCAAGTTGCTAAAGATTACTTCCTTTCATGATCTCAGAAAACGAGATCAGGAATATTTTTTCAGGATATTTAGGTGAAGAGCATTTTAAGGAATATTAGGTGAAGAGCACTTTCAGAGGAAAAAAAAGAAAGAAACAAGAAAAAAACAAGCAACCAAAAAAATCCCTACCAAAGCAAAGCTTATTTTTATTTAGGGAGAGTCATCTCAGGTTGTCTAATTCTTTTCTTCATCAAGACTTATTTGCCAGTTCCTTTGCTGATGGAACTGCTCAAACCAAAGGCTGCCAACATGCTCTGCTTTGTCTTCAGTGCATTGGCCAAATATTCCACCCAGCTTTAATCCAAACTGACGAGGACAGGCTGTGACATTTCCTGCTAGCACCCTCTCAGAAGCAAGGAGCTGCAAGCTCTCCTGCACTCCCAGAACTGCCCCAGCTGACTCTCCTGGCAGGAGCATCAATCCCACGGAAACACGAGAGGTGGGGAAGCAGAAATGGCAGCACATGAGGCATCTACTGCACAGTGCAGGCACAGGGGGTGGTGTGTGCATGGGAAGTGTGATCATTTAAGTATGCATCAGTCAAAATAAAAATGAGGGCAAAAAAAGAGACAACTACATGTGGAAACAAGCCAAAGAAAACTGTTTGATTACATGAGAGGCTAGTACATATGTTGTATATATAACAAATACTTTTTTAAGTTCAGTGCTTGACTCAGAGACACTGTCACATCAAATTCTCTATATTGCTCTGAAGGATCCTTGTGCTGAAATGTCAGCTGGTCATATCACCTAAAGGCAAAAAGAAATTGCCCTAACATTATGCATAGCATTCCACTGCTCCGTGCTCCATAGCACTGTTTTCTAAGAATAGCTGTTTCAAAAGGAAGCTTCTCTTCAGTGTGAGCCAGAGGCAATTGAATTTTACCCTAAAAGTGGCTATAGGCTTTGTAGAAACATTTAGGAATATTAAATATTCGTGTATTTGATTTAGCAAAATTCATGACAGTAAAGGCATCCACCGGAACAGCTTCAATGTAAATATTTTTAACATTTACCACTACAACTTGAAGTATGGATATTATGACAAAGTGAAATGCCACAAAGAAGAACAAATTATTGGAAAATTCCCTTTTTCCTCTTGTAGTTAGTGGGTGTTTATGAATTATTTTTCACCCCAAATGGCAATGTCCAGGACTCTAGCCTTGCACTGGGAGGGCTGTGCCCTGCAATGAACTGTTCTACATCCAATATTTTCAAGTTCAATTTCCTTTCACCACAGTCAATTCAACAAAGTCTGACATTTTTTCAGACCTAGATCTACATCTTACTCTCTATCACTGGTATAAGCAAACATATAAAACAGAATTTTCAGTGAACTGTGCTGCTTTTCACACCTCAGAGGGAAAGCATGAGACTGGATGTAGGTGTCACAGAAGAAATGGTGGAATCTTATATTACCATGTGATGTGCAACAGAAAAAAGCAGGAGAAATAAAAAAGGCACTATAAAATTCACCCATGTGTTTTGCCTTGACTTCACCTAAATTATTGTCAGAAACACAGATCTGCTGTAAAAATACACTGCACTATGTTATTTTGAACAGCAAAAGCATATTTTATGAAGTGCTCTTTAAAGCACTGGATTAAATCCCCATATCAAGGGGTTCCTTTTCTAGAGGAAGGCATTGCTTAAATCCATGATTTCATACTGCAGAAAAGCTCAGCCGGAATCCATTATATACTGTCTCTCACTAACTACACACCTAAACATGGGAATGGGATTAGGAATTCTGGATTTGGATTTCTGTATTGAGATGGAAGCAACAAAGAGAAATATGCCGACAAATTCTTAAATTTATAGATGTGAAGATAATCTAAAGCACCATGACACAGGAGTTTAGAAATTTGTAGACATAGTGAAAAATAAAATCTCATGTATTACAAGTAACTAATGACTATACATTATAAAATACTCATGCATGAAAAAATTGTACAGTTTACAGAGAGTTTAAAAATAAATATACTGCATTTTCTTGGCTAAATTAATCTACAGTTTACAGTCAAAACAGAATAAAGCTTTTAAAATTTGCTAATTAAATATAATAAAAGGAGATAAATATAATTATTTTATAAAGCAGCCTTTCATCTTTTATATTTATGAAAGCTTTTCTATATAAAATGTGTGTGTATATATATATATAGATAGATATATGTAATAAATAAACTTTCAGAAATAGCTTATTAATTGTAGAGTTAGGAATTTGCAAATTGTGTTTCCTTGGTAAAAAAACTGGAATGAATGTTTTAAATTAAGGAAATGTGGCCTTTTTGAGTTCTTGCATCCAACTTAAAGCTATATTTCTTGTCTTGTCAGAATAAAAATTATAGTGTGATGGCATAGATTGAATCTTACTGGATTAAGAGACCATATGAAATTATATATATATATATATATGAAATTATATATATGTGTGTGTGTGTGTGTGTGTGTGTAGGGAAATTGGAATTGTAGTGGTCAGAGCAGCCCATGTTTTTTTCTGTATTTATTTCTTTTAGGAGGACAGATACCAAAGTCCCCAAAGCACCTGGCATATCAAGTTACTAGTACTGCTAGCTTGCTCTCCAGCAGGAAGCACTACACACTTCCCCAAAGCACGTGACTGATGAGCAAAACTTGTTTCAAATTCAATATTTCTGAGACCCAGAGCCAGGGCACTGTGTTCTCAACATGGGTTGAAACAGCAGCAATGCTTTGCTTGCAGGGGATGTGCCACCACTCTGCATTCTCTCTCCCAATGTCTCTTTTCCTATTTTAAGTTTCAAGGATTTCTCTCTTTCCCTCACCACTTCATCTCCAAGTATACCAGTGCAGTATTTAATAAACACACAATTTTCTCTTCTCTCCCATTTCTTCTGAGCCAAGCTGCTAAAACCATATTAATACCAGGATGAGCCTGTGTCCCCCACCTCTGGAGAGGGGTTTATTCTGGATTTGCTGCTATCCCATCTCCCTCCACTGTACCCAGTCAGGCAACAACATTATCAGACCAAATTGCTAACTGTCTACAAAACACATGCAGACTGATCTTATGCTAAGACCCAGATGTTGTTCAATCCCTGTAAGGAAATGCTTTATTTACCATTATGTTCAGCAGAATTATTATTGAAAAAAAAAAAAAAAAAAATATATATATATATATATATATATATATATATATATATATATATAACATAACAATTTTTCTCTGTGCAATGTAGCAGATTAGACTGCAGAAACCAATTGCCCCTGAACCAAGAATGACATAGCCAGTATTCAATGTTTGGTTTGAACTGTGTTCTAAACTGTTTGCTTTTAAAAGGCAGACCACCAAGTGGAGAACTATAGTCTTCTAAAAATAAAAGCCCTTTCACTATGTATAAAAGTTTCCTGTAGGGTATTGTCTACAGTTTTATTGTAGTAGAGGAATAGAAAGAACAACTACAGTGATATCATACAGTGTCAAATAAATAAAATTGAAAATTATTCTGTTTCAGTTTTGTATGACTCAAATCAAAACCATCACCTAACTAGGTAAATGTGTCAGGGCTATAGTTTGGGATGAAATGCACACATTCCTGGGACACCACTGAAGACAAAGAATTTGCTTTGGAATATGAAGAAATAAATTAAGACTGGTCTTTTGTAGTGCAGCAAAGGCAGCCTCAGTGTAACGGGCTCTGCAGTTCAGCTGCCAAACTGTGGCTGAACCACTGCTCCCAGCCATGGACACTGCATGATTATAAGGACACCAGCCAAGCCTTTCTTCTTTCTATTTCTTTCATTTTTTTTTTCTTTTTCCCTTAATGAAACTTTTCACTAAACTCTGTCTGAACTAAGGATCATTCTTGTATAACTTTTGAGCCAAAGTTAACAATGCTCATAAAAGCAGAAACTCATGTCTGAAAGTATGGTGACTTTCTGGTCAGAAAAATCCATGGACTGAAAGTCAACCCTATGACATCAACTCTCCATTCCAAAAAAAACACCCAAAAAAGAATAAAGAAGTCAGCAGGTCCACATCACTGTAGGTCTCATGAAATTCATAAGGTAATGTATACAGGAAAGGGATCACCACATACCACCAATTTTTAGTTTCATTTACAAAGAAACAAAAGTTAAAGAACTGATTGAGTTTCTGCTCTTTGGTGCTTCAGAGTTCAGGAAGTTTAATTTATTGTTTTTTTAGTTTAGACTGTCTTGATGGTGGCCTTTGACTCCAAAGAGACTGTACAGGCCAGTGGCTCATCGGGCAGGGTGTGCTGCCAAAGGCAAACGTCAGTGGGGAATGAGATGATAGGCAGGGAGAAGGGATAGGAAGGTATAATTCATGGTCAAAGCAGGCTTAGAGACAAGTTAGAGCTGTGTAAATATAATTTTTGGACACAAACTGCCTTCCAGAAACACATCTCTTGGAGGATTTTGCCACTAAAGTCCAGAGAACACTCCAGAGCAATAACAGGTCCCCAGATGCTTGTTAAGGTCTTACAGCTATCATCCATGTCTGCATGTATTCTAAACTTCCAAAGACAATAAGCTTAACTTCTGCTGCTGTCTGCTCACAAATGACACCTTATCTGGAGAAGCTAAGAGAAATGAAAGAGAGAGAAATACAAAATGTAGCACATTGCCACCGTCAGATACTCTCAAATGGACAAACTGAACCCAGTGTCCACAATCAGAAGAGAAAAGCTGTATTTAGGCTACTAAATAATCTGAAAGAATAGATTTGATTTCCAAAACCTTTCATAACAGAAGTTCCAGATAAAGAAAGCAGTGATGAGTTGACAAAGCCCCAGTGCTTCAGAATACTGAGAGCACCAGTTATACTTTCTGTGCCAGTACCTTAAGGTGAGACACACAGTTGTATTGGAATTGTTCTCTAAACCACCTCCAGCTGAAGTTCTTTCATGTGCTTCTTGGTACCCCTAAACACAGTTCACAGTACTTTAAAAATTGTCAGAACAAAAGGTGGTTTAGTTTTTATATTCTACAGAAGGCCATTAGGACTACCACATCTGTTCATGCTTCTGTAGTAAATCAACAGAAAACATTTTTCTTCTCTTTCAACAATTTTAATGTTTTCTAACTTTGTTTATGTCACGCAATTTCTCATGACTTATTTAATTCTTAACAATTTTTCTTGTATCACTAATAATTTGAGATGAATTGTACGAATTTTTTTTCTACAAATTAGCAAATGATGAGCACCTTCAACTCCTGGCAAGCTGCTTGCAGCACAAGTCAATAGGCAGCATGCCAAGAGAGTATTAAAACACAACTACTTATAGAGTTCCAGGTTTCTTCCCTTTTTTCAAGGTTGCTTATATTTCCAACTTGTTTAGTGGTATGTGGATTTATGACCAGAGAGGCTCTTCTAACTAAATCTGCAAATAATGAAGACTTTTTGAAACTCTGGAAAAGCAGAAAGAAACACCCAGCAGAGACATACAAAGTCAGCAAAGATGAAGTGAGACTAAAAATAATCTTTGTCTTTCCTTGTGTGATCTGAAATAACAGTTTGTGTCACAAAAGAATTACACATTTAGATAACAGACTCAAATCTATACTCATGAACTTAATTTGGTCTACTACGAGTGGCACTAATAATGTTGAATGCAAATGTTCAAATGCAGAACTCAAAGACCAGATGGCAATTTTTGTCAGGATTCATCACAATTTGATTAGTATAAAAGTCTTTAATAGATTCTTTGGTTTTCACCCTAAAAAAGTTCAAGTATCTATAGCAAAGACTAAGTTTTCGTACAGAATATTGTTCTAAGACAACAGCAGAAGAGGTAATTTAACAATGACCATGTCTGATTGCACTTATTTAAATGCTGGTGCTGCTACTAGCATCAGTGCTTTAAAAAACACATTGCCTTTTCAGCAATACTGCAACCAACAGCCACCATTAAACTAAAGCTGATATACAAAACCCGACATTTGTTAAAAATATCTGTAAAATTTGTAAAAATATCTGAGCACCCTCATACCTACTTAAAGCCATGGACAACCAAAACGAGATGTTTCTGACTATTTCTAAACTGGTGAGAATATCTGTAGGCTCCCAGAAATAGAAAACCTTTTTCCATGCTGGTTAAAATCTCAATCCTGCCCCATCTGGCCTCAGGGTGGGAGCACCCAGGGAAGGAGGGAAGCTGCTGCCTTTGCTCCCAAGCCAGCCCCAAGGGATGCTTATGCATCAAACAATCCAATAATAATCCAATATGAGCGGTCAGGCATCAGGGGGGCTGGAAAATAAATGGTATTTGGGCATTTTTACTGCATTAACTAAGAAAAAGATGCATTATTTATAGTCTGTACATGGCTATAGGCTTAGCACACTGTTAAAAAAATAAAAGCCAACTTTAATAGGTTTTTGACTCTTATATAAAGCAGTTGGTACCTTTGATGCACCATCAGTAAATCAGAAATCCTGCTCCTGAGCACCACTGAATTCAAAATTCAGCATTCTGCTGCTTGGGAGCATAAAAATACTGCACTTTTGGGCAGGCAGAGGATACAATTGTAATTTACCTTTGAACTGAAACAAATGGTGAGTTATGGGAGAAAGCAATTTAGAACAGGATAAAATCATCACACAGTAGGTCTATGTGAATTTTCATGAATGCTGATCATGATTTTATGATTACAAATCATTGCAAAGTTTTACACTCTTATAGCAAAATGAGGAAATACATTCTAAATTATATTTCAGTGAGTTTTTACAAAATATCTGAAATTCTATGTTCATTTCACCACTTTGAAGAATTTCTATGAGCTTTAGGAGCTGAATACAACTGGACATTATGCACTCTTGCTTCACTGGCAGATCTGATTTTAGCTAAATTTTCCATCTATCAAGGAAAGATTCTTACCACTGAAAACACAGATGAAACTGTGTGATCCAATATTTTACACTTATTTCTTTCCCCAGGGTTATTCCACATATTTTAGACAGAATTAGTCTAGCCTTCTCACACAAATTATAAGTGAAAGCAAAACACAGCTGAATGACCAAAATTTCAGAAGATCATTGGAAGTCTGATCAGCCTCCAAGTATGCAAAAACCTCTCAAACACAAAGTTAGACTATATCTTAAAATAAAAAGAAAAATCCACAAAAGGATTTGAACCGTTTTTCCCCAAGTTAGTTCTATACCAAATTGTAACTACACAGAAGATGACTGTTAGACAAAGAGTAGTTTCAAGGCCACAATTATTGAAGATTTTTGAATTTTATCAGTGAAAAAACCCTTTGCATCAAAACACTAAGTCCTGTTATACAATTTCTCACATAGTGAAGAGCAACAAGACCTCCTCCAATATCTGTTCCCTTATTGAAAAATGTCAAATTATCCAGAAAAAAAAAGAGACTAAGTAACTCAACTGAGGACAGTAACTCAGCCCACCAAATTTTCTTTAATATTTTCACCTGGCACTCTTTCATCTCCATCTTTGCTCCTTTGGTTTTATATATAAAGAGGGTTTTTTACGTATTTGGCAACTGATTATGCCAACACCCATTTGGAAGTAGCCAAGATAATATGGTACCACCAACCCCTGAACCCTGGCAGGACATCCAACCTCAACAGCAAAAGTATTTTTCAGTAACTTCAGGTCAAGTTAAAAAGATAAACACCACAGAGGAGGCCTAAGTCATACAAATATGAAAATCCCTCTTTGTCACTCTTCTCAAGCACAGGGTAATATCTCTGAACAAATAGCAGGAAACCAATGGAGAATTCCCTTCAAAATCTCAGGGTATATGGTGGCAGAACTAAGAACTACAATTTCAATTCCCTTCTTGGAACAACACAAACACACATTAATTAATAACAATCAGGTATTTTTGGTAGTTTAGAACTTGAAAATATTTATTTTGTTTCTTTATTCAATTTCTGTTAAATTAATTTCATAATCTCATCTTTTATTTTTCTTGCTTAAAAAAAATTCAGCACTAATGACATATGGAAAGAAACACCTAGCTGGGCCACTTAGCTGTGTAGTACACAGGTTATTTTAATTTTCTCCTAGTAAGCATCATGTACTAACTTACGTGCAACACTTCACCCACTAATATCAAGACACTTTGCTAATTTATTACTAAAGATCAGATTCTTTTTCATTAAATTGCATTTATCTGTGTTACAATCCACTCAGAACTAAACTCTGAGCTGAATTCAGGTAAATCCATAGAGAAATTCTGTGAGATAAAGGCCAAAATGCAGTTCACAGTTCACCTATTTTTGAGTTGTAGGCAAAAAATTCAGCAAGGTCAAACAATGAAGCACTGTCTGAGGGGATTTGTTCCTAATACATTCAGTACAACAGTTCTGAAGATTTTACCTTGGTTTTCTTTCAGAAGTGATATTTTAATTTATTTTTTTTATAGCAGACAGTGAGTATGATGAGATACACGCTGCTCACAGTACAGGATTTCATAGCCTACTGAACAGGCAAGGACATAAACAGATACCTAAAGTTTAGAAAGTGCACAAGTTTCTCACAGAACTGGAGACAAAGGCTCAGCAAGTTTAATCTTTTTTGTATCATAGAATAATTGTGTAGCTTTAGTCAGCTCTCTATTTCTTCATGGCCCACATCCATTGTAGATAAATAATAATCCCCACTTAATCTCAAAACCAGGTAATTAATTAGTTGCTATCAGCAAAGTGCATTGCAAATATTACACACTACAAATGCTACTGTTTCCCTTTCCACAAGCTCAGGTGATGTCCCACTGAACATACAAAATTTTAGGGTTGTATTATAAGACAAAATGAGAGGGCAAAACTACCCTCTTAGAAAAATGGTATCTAGTTTGGAATGGATGACAAGAGGGGAACATGAGATGTGCACAAGATTGTCTAAGAAATTCCATCTCCCTGTGATAATTCTTCCAATCCAGGTACACATTTACACACCTAACTATACATAGATTTACAGTTATCATGATGAGATCTTGAGATGAGGTAAGAAAAGTCAAAACCATTTCAGCAAAGATTCAAACTCTATCTATAATTCATATATTTGTGGAGAATATTTGTTTTCATAACTGCATGACTTCAGGGGAGATTGCAAGCTGTCTTTTTTTCCCCAGTTTCCAGGGGTTTTTCATTTGGTAGCATCTCATTTGTATTATTTATTATAGAAGTCACACACTTTCCATCTGTATACTACTGCAGAGAAACAAGACCTCTCAAAATAATGGCAGAGTGCATACAGGAAAAAGGAGCTTTCTATTTAAGAATATGGGGGTTTTTAAAGGGAGGGAAGAAAGGTCTGTGTGTAAAACAAACAAACAAATATCAAAACCCCAATCGATTATTCCTGTATGTATTTGAACTAAAGAGAGAAGAAAAAAATGCAAGTAGTAGACAAAGCTTTGTGCTCCCCATTTTAAAGTAAGCAAATAAAGGACTTCTTATTTCTCTTCCCCTTGCTCAGCTCTGACCAGTATGGTTCAAGTTTGTGCTTCCTACAGATTTAAGTTACAGTCTTGACATTTCACTGTTTTTGATGAACGTAGAGCTGAGAACACAAATTTAGAGCATAAAATGACCCATCCTTCAACCTCATCATCACTTTTTGTCCGCCTTCATCTCCACACTGGCACTGGTTTTTTGTTAGTCTGAAAACATTAACCTGCATGTGTAAAGCATTTAATGTATAGGAAGGAATTTATACCTATCCCCAAAAATAGATTTCTACATGTGTGTAATGAGTCCCCCTCAGTTTGGGTGCTGAAATATATATCCTTCCAAATTTACTAATAAGCTTCTATTTCAGTCCTGAAGGACAAAAGGAAAAATTCTCATTTCATGCACACCAAAACCCTCCCCCAGTCATTCCCATTACAAGGAGCTGATATCCAGGGGCTGCGCCCTGCTCGCTCTGCAGAGCCCACGGAGGCAGAGCAGGGAGAGGGATGGATGGGAAGGATTTGCTCCCTGCTGCCCCGCCGAGGGAAGGCGCAGATCCCGGGCCAGGGGGGGCAGCAGTGGCCCCGGGCTGGCGCTGGGCACGCTGCCGCTGCCAGATGGCTCCGAGGGAGCAGCCTCAGCTCCTCTCTGCAGCCCTGGCACGGCCAGCACGGAGCTGCCCCAGCAGCACTGACACTCAGACCTGCAGGTATTTTTGTGAAGTGCTGTGATGTAATCAGGAACCCCTTAGCTTACAGTCAGTAAAGCACAACCTTGAATATCTCTGTTATTTCTATAGGCAATCCTTTAGCCTGGTACAATACACATTTCAGACTACATCTATTACTTCATGGCAAAATGTAAAAATTAGAAGCATAAAGAAGTAGAGCAGCTAATGTACATTTTGGCTTAGCTGTTGAATCACAAAATAGAAAATAAATTCTGATTATCAGAAATCTTTTCTTTGCCCTAAAGTGAAATGGCTGTTTTGAAATTATTTTCCCACACTTATGCTGTAAATTGTATCAATTTAGAATTGAAAAGGTAATTTTTAACTTTAAAATCAAAATGTTTGAAAACTAGTGCAGGAAAATGTCAGTATTTGTTTTCTTTCTCATTGCAGCTGTAAAGGCTTGTCAAGCTCAGGTAGCAGTGAGAAGTAGAGAATTTCAGCCCATTCAAATAGCATTGTTTGAAAAATTATTGTCGATAAACTAATTTATTGCACTAATAGATTCTTGAAATCTCAAAGTCAGTATTTTCAGGTGATCTAAAATAGGAATAAGCATCCTTTGTAATACCTATCAGAAACAGGATGGATGTTAGTGTCTCCAACACAATATAAATTTACAAGAACCACAGAGATGGTTACCTGAGATCATAGGGCATGATTGCATTCCAGGGGTCTGAATATAAACCATCATTCTCTCTCCACTCTCTCCATCATCTGCACTGGCCCACAAGGTCTACCAAAACTGAGAGCAAGCATCTAAATCAGTCTCAACTCCTCTGGCACTTCAGCACAAAAATGGCACAGAACTGTCACTTGGAGACCTGAATGCAGCCCTAACACAAACACACAGAGAAACCAAAATAACACATCAGTGGAAACGGTGGCTGATCAAAATCTCTACAGAGGAAAGCAGCAACTGAGGAGAGCAAAGAAAGGGAGCACTGGGCAAGAGGCAGTGGCAGGCTGGAGAGGAAATTTCCAAGGCACAGGCTGGAGATGTGTTTGCACAGCTCACAGAGGCTCTGCTGCTCCTGGGGCCACCTGGGTGTCACCCCCTGTACCCTGCCAGTGAGGGGATGCAAAATGACATTCCTTGGAAGTCATCTGTGCTGTTAGGAAAACTGAGCTTGAAATTGCCTCGGTTAAAATTAAAGCTAACCTGGAAGAGATGATGGCTACAACATGAAATGGTTCAGGGTTCATTTCTGAGCTCCTTAAAACTGAATTTATGCATGTGTGAGCTTCAAGGGCTTTTAAAAAATGGAGATGTGCAACTCTACAAACTTCATGCTATAGCTGCACATGTGGCACATTCTATGGCATTTAAGGCTCATTAAATTCTGAATCTTGTGTCATCTGCCCTTGGCTTAAAATAGTTTTGTGTGAGCCTTTTGTCTCTAACTTCCTCTTTAACAGAAGTTGTTTCTGTCAGTCTCTTAGCTCCCTTTATTTTCTTTACCACATCAGTGCCACAGCAATACCACAGGGTCAGATTAGAGTCCTAATCCTCCACAATTTTACTCCCTTCATGTTTACTGAGAGGAAAGCAAAAATAACTGAATAGTTTACAGAAACCCTCTGTGACCAATTAATAATTAAAATAATTTCAGAACATCTTTTAAAAAAAATATATTTTTCCAAATTAAATTTAAAATAATTTTTTCAATAAAGGTTCTAATTTTCCGATACATTTAAAGCTCTATCTGTAACAGAAATATTTTCTATACAAAGTCTAGGAACTGCAGGAAGGAACTGTTTTAAATTCAGAGGAAACTACCAAGATGATCAGAGGGACAGGGCATCCCTCCTACAAGAAAAAGCTCAGCAAAATAGCATTGTTCAACCTGGAAAAGAGAAGTTTTGGGGCGACCTACTGCAGCTTTGAAGTACCTGAAGGGAATAGGACAGGAAAGATGGAGTGGGACTTTTTGACAAGAGCACAGAGTGGCAGGACAAGCTGCAATGACTTCCCACTGACAGAGAGGAGATTTGGATTAGGTGTTAGATAAAAACCCTTCCCTGTGAGGGTGGAGAGGCCCTGGCACAGGTTTCCCAAAGAAGCTGTGACTGCCCCATCCCTGGAAGTGCCCAAGGCCAGGTTGGACAGGGCTCTGAGCAACCTGGTCTAGTGGAAGGTGTCCCTACACATGGCAGGGGGTCTGGAACCAGATGATCTTGGGGTCCCTTCCAACAAAAGCTATACTATAATTCTGTGATTCAGTTTTTTTCTATGCACCAGCTCTTTAACATCACTAAAGACCTGACAGAACAGAATCTGATATATCTCAAGTTGCTCTGACATGAAATGTTTCTTTTTATAAATCAAGAGACTCATCACAATAGCAATATTACATTGCCAAAGAAGCTTCCATTTAATTTAAAGCATGATCAAAATTCAGACACTTAGCGAAATCAAGAAATATCACACCACTGCTGTCTGCTTTCAATAGCTGTTTGAAGTTATTGGGAGGAGAAAAAAGAGACTGTCTTATTACAGGTTGGCAGTAGAGATTTTATGACAAATTTCTTCCCTGCTGTAAAGACTTTATGACTGAAAAGGTACAATGCTTTATAAAATGAAGCATCTTTTTCCATGATAATAACTGTTAAGTTTTTCTTCAGTGCTCATATGCCTCCAGCTTATTTTGTAATGATATAACACCTGCAATGGATTAAATTTGCACTGTAACTGTAGCAGAGAGCGTAAGAAATGTCACTTCTCATTAGCCTGCATATAAATCTGCCTTTTTTGGTAAGCAGTATAAAAGACAGACCACTGAACCGCTAGAAACTCAAAGCATATGTTGCTCATACAAAAAGGACACTCAGCAATATGAGCCTTTTCCATGCTGTTCTCTTTCAGGACTGGAAGAATGTTTTTGGAAAGAAAAGGAAATGCACAGAAATGCATCACCATCAAGTTGTAGTAGATTTTTATAATTGCTTGCTGACACAGCTGAATAGTTGTAAAATATCAGAGAGTAAATGAGTTGATAATGCAAAGCAGTAATTAGGATTTTGTGCATGCTTATGCTATTTACATATTTTAATGCTTTGATATTAACATGTCAACTTTAATAGTATGTAAATGAATTCCCGTGTGTGAGATTTATTCTCCTCAGCATTAGACATGTATTCATTGACAGCAACTGTAAATTTCCTTTCTTGTCTTTTTCGAAAGACTTTCCAGGATCTTAGACAAAATGTTTTCCCTGCAAAGCCCTGTCCAGCTCTAATAGACAGAACTACCCCAGCTCCACATATGCTATACAAATACATACACACAACCTCTTTGTGCTTGAAGTTCCACAACAATGTAAATAAAAACAGATTATTCAATGTAAATCAAAACAGATTATTCAACTCCATGGCTATCTCTGCCTGTCTCTAGGTAGTGCTGATGCTCACTAACAATCTGATATAGCACTGTTAAGCTGAGAAGTGTGAAAACACATCGAAACAGTGATGCCTCAAAAGACAATGGCACACCCCAAAGGTATTTTAGAAGATTCAGGATTAAACATAAACATGTCTTTCAAATTTATTTCACTGTGTTCTTGATCAATATTCTTTTTCTGTTGAGTACATTTCTGGGAAGTTTTCACCTTCAGATGAACAACAATTACAAACAAACAGTTGGAAACCAAATGTATGGTGTGATTAAGAAAAAAGTACAGCCTACCATCAGTTATTGCTTTACAGTGCACTGCAATTTAGTTCTGGGTGTACTGCAGAACCTGCATAATACAGCCAGAGTTGCCTGGCAACAAACAGGAACTATATCAGAAAGGAGCAAAGGTGTGAATGAATAAACAGAAGTGACAGGGACATGTGAAAATGCTCAGCAAAACCATGTTCAGTGCTAGAATGTCTAACCAGGCTTTCACAACATTTCAAGGGGAACATTGAATCAAATCCTCCTCACCATTAAAGTAAGATTCATGCACATACTGGATCTGACAAAACAAGCAGAATATAAAATATGGAAAAAAGGCAAATTAAAGAATATTTTGTCGTCAGTTTAGATACTGAGTACATCCACAGATTAAATACCTAACACTAACCTGATTAGATGAAGTGGAATTGATCAAAACTCCTGGCTCAATTCTAGATGCTCATCAGGTATCCATTTTGGGGCTAAATTCCTGGAAACCCAAGCACTCACACGCTGAGTTTGAAAAACCATTGATCACTATTTGTACTTCTTTCCATTCAGGAACTCCTAGGATGACACACTGAACTGTTTTGGTACTTTATAATTTATTTATTTGCAAGATTCTTCGGTTATAACCAACAGCCATACAAGTTTCACATGCACACCTGCACTTTTCAGTGTAAAGTTAGTACTATGCAGTATTTTAGCCATTCAATATTTTATTGTGAAAGCAACACCACTTTAACGTGAATACATAATCAAAAGAGAATAAACAGATATGAGAAAATCCTGAAGATCCAAACAATATTGATATCTCTGAAGAGTGTTTTGAAAAGGAACAGATTTCATACTGAAAAATTGCAAAATTGTAGTTTGATATATTGAATATACATGGCCAAGCCCTTCATGTGGCATATCTCAGAGAAGCTCCCATCATCCAGAAGAGCCAAGCTACTTTATCACAACTAAGGATCTTACTGTTTTTCACAAAATGATGCAGAAATATCCAGCTAAATCTGAGTCGACCTTTTTCTTCTCTATAGGTAAGACAATGTGATCAAGCAGAGATTGATTAGTCAGAATTACATTGACGTAATGTTGGGGCACAGAGTTGCATGAGGTCATCTTCCTGAACAGATGGTCTAGAGATACTGGTTTTAACTAGCACATGGTTGAGTAAATAATGTTTAAGTTTTCCTTGAGAGCCTGGGGAGTGAACCAGATAGAGTTGAGTGAAATACCTGTGCCTCCTGCCCACATCATCTGCTACTCCCAGGGTTTTCATTTCCTGCACTGTTTGTGCTTTATCACACGGCTCACTGGTCAGGCAGTCTGTGCCCTTGGTTCAAAAAGCTTTTATTGGAACATTGAGAGAAATGTGCACTTAGTTCCAATTTGTCATTTCTTTAAAAACACAGGTTGCTCCTTACAGGTAAAATCAGACAATAGACATAAGTGTTTGGATGAATGGCATTTTTTCAGTCAGAATGAGCAACTTCATGTGTAGAAATAAATGACCGTAATAAAATAAAAAATCTACATTATCACTTGCATGAACAATTTTGTTTCTATTGAGATTAAATGCATGTGTGAACACACAAATTTGTTAATTCTTATGTTTGTGCAACATAGACATGCCTAGCCCCTTTTGTTTACAATCTCAAGAGGACTGGTCCTTTTATTGTATTATTTGTTTTCTATATCATTGGTTAGAGTAAATTTACAGTGGTTGAAAATAAAGCTCAGAAGATTTCTCTGATACTTTTTAATTCTTTAAAGAGGAACATCTCTTTAACCAAAGAGCTGCTAGATAGCTAGTCAGCACTAGTTATCTGACTCAATAATTAGTCAGATGTTATTGAGTTTTTCAATAACATCCGACTACTGTGTGTTCTATCACGCTTCCTTTTCATTATAAAAATTCTGGGATTGTCATTGTTATAATATTCAAATTGTTATTTGATAATGAAAGATGGCATATTAAAGATTAAAAATACAGCACAAGACTCAAAATCAGGGTAATGATTTCAGACAAGTAAATGAATATGTACAATTAAGATTGACTAAATATTAGTTTCCATTTTGTCACATTACATAACCTATTCGTATCTTAAAATGACCTTCAAATGCTAGTGATTCATAACTACAAATTATTATTCTCAGTAGATACTAAAATAAAGTACAGGAGTATAAACAAAATGCTGTAGAATAATTAAGCAAACAATAAAACATGCTTGTGCAAGCAATGATCTGATATGGTAACAATATTTAAAACAAACTGCCTGCATTACCCGTGTGAAAGGAGCACTCAGATCCGTAGGTCAGCTGCTTATTCAGCTAATTCTTATTAAACATTTCCTGCTCCCTTCACCTTCTCTCTCTAAAACCTGTTGACTGCTAACAGAGCTTGCACATTTCTGTTTTTCTGGTGTTTATAAAAAAGGCTAAAAAGAAAGCAATAAAAGAAAAAAACAGTAACATTGGCATCCTGATTTATTTGATTTAAACCAACCTTTGAGCTAAAAAAGAGAGCATTCTCATATTCCAAGAAAAGAAAAACATATACAAGCCTGGCAGCACTGCCTGTACAATTTCTTAAATTACAAATAGGTCTATCCCAAAGAATTCAAACCCCATTCTCCAACTAGGCTTCTGTAAAGGAGCAAAAGGTGAAAAGGGGGAGGAGAAAGGGATACAAGACAACGTTTTATGTGTGAGTGAGAGAAGATTCAGCTGGAAAAAAAAAATAAAAAAGAACAAAATCAAAAAAAACAAGCACTTTTAAATTTCATCCCATCTTCCTCACAACAGCTCAATATATTATGTTCTGGGCTGACTGAAGTTCATCATAGAAACATGCAGCTTCCTCCACTTTTGTCCAGAGGATTCAATAAAAGGATGAACTTGTGGTTTTGCAATGGTATTTATGGAAAACTTGTGATCAAAAATTCACTTTAATAAACCCACTTACACTACACATGAAACTATGTAGTTTGCAATAACCCGCTTTCACTTGGGGCACCAGAAGCAGTAAGGTCATTACTAATATTATTGCAGACAAGTGTTTTTCTCATGTTTTATGACTGTAATGTCATTCCTATTTGACTTCACTGACACTACTTATGGCAGAATTGCTTATGACATAATTATGGAAATACAAAGCTTATTATTGCATAATAGCCTTACAAATCTCATGCATGCATCATTATGCAAATTTGAATAGTGGAGCAAATGTTGTTGATATCAATATGTCCATACAAGAATAAGCTAAACAAATGAAATATGGTCCAATTAGTAGTTTGGTGGGCAATCTTAAATAAAAGGAAATGCTCAAGGGAGGAAAGAATTCTTTGAAGTTGTGGCAAAAATCTGACATAACTTCAGGAAAAGCAAAGATTTCTATTCAGCTGATCCCAAGACACTGTAATTCAAG
Organism: Melospiza melodia melodia; assembly: GCF_035770615.1. Taxonomy (NCBI): domain Eukaryota; kingdom Metazoa; phylum Chordata; class Aves; order Passeriformes; family Passerellidae; genus Melospiza; species Melospiza melodia. Next base: position 9,832,304 of record NC_086206.1, on the reverse strand, counting down.
AAGTGATTGATGATATACATACCAAATTCTAAGTTCATTAAAGCTACATGTCAGATAATTTAACTTGACTGAGATTTAGGAACCTGAGCTTAGCTGGTTTTGTAGTTGCCCCAAAAGTTAACAGAGAGAGGAACAGGGTGAAAGAGAACAAGAGAAACACCTCCAGAGTCAACCATGCTACTGGAGATCTTTATGCTAAGGTGATGTTTAATTATTTTCTGCAAGTATTTACTTCTCTCCCATGCCCACAGGCAGAACTTATAGCCTGGATAAATAATGAACTCCTGAATGCACTACAACCTAAATTCCAGTGAATATGCTGCATCTATATAACAGAGCAACCCTCACATCCTACCCTAACTCCAATGTCCTGGCAGCTCCTTGCTCAGACTGGGCAAATCTGTGCCATATCCTCCATGTCTTTATTTGGTAGAGAAATCTCTTGTGGTTTCTGGTGGACTATATTAACTCAAGCAAAAGTGGATTGGTAACTAAATTTAAACCTCTCTAGAAGGAAATTAAATTTTAAAATTGAGGAGAACCTCAACCCATCCAACTTCCTCCAGTCTGATACCAATGCCAGCAATAGATGCCCAGACCCTGGAAAGGGGCTGCAGATTAACAGGAGAGCACGTGAAGGACAACACAAAGGAATACCAGCAACCCCAGCCAGTAGGTCAGCTTCATCAGGAGTCCAGCTTAAACGATTATGCAAATACATGTGGCACAGGGAATAAACAAGAGGGGCCAAAGACACACTCATGCCTGCAGGGCAGGGATCTTACTGGTGTCCCAGAGCCAGTCACACCAAGCTGTGCAGTGCAGGTGACACTGGAGGGGAGGGATGCCAGCCAGAGGACAGAGGTGCACCTGGGAGATTCTCATGCAATTCAAGGCCAGGGTCCTGCACCTGGGATCAGACAACAAGCCACAGGTACTGGCAGGGCAGAGAAAGGACTGGGAGGTGTTAGAGTACTAAAAGCTCAGCAGGACCTGGTTACATGTTCTTGCAGCCCAGAAATCATTACTTCTCTTTCTCTTGGCTGGCTGGCACAATTGATGCATTAAATTCCTTGTCTCTAAACCAGAGTTTGTCTTGTCCAAAATTGCTTTAACACTAAAGAACTGCACTAGCCTACGTTTTCTACAACCTGTTGTATCCATTCATTCCACCAAGTAGAGCAATGCCAATGCTGAAAGCCTGTAAGGGCTTACTCAGTATGTTTCCTACTCCCCTGCAAAGCAATTTAGATGATTCAGACAGCACTAGTGTTTCACCATTCTGAAGCCAGTGGTATTGCATTGGCTGCACAAATTTTGCAAGAAATCTTGGCAGAGCTTTCTTTAAACATCCTCTAGAAGGTGACAAGGTTATTTCTTGACTTTTTGTTCCATTTGTTTCTTGCAATTATAGGAGATTACATTACATGCCTTCACAGTCTAATTCACATCTAGTCCAATTCTTTGAGAGTCTTTGACAGTGGTTTTCATTAGCCAAAAGTACTTTAAAAAGACCCGGACATTTTATTTCTAGGAAAAATGGTTTTTATGTGCCAGGTGAGCTTTTCTCAGGGTAGCTTATACAGGGTAGCTTCATTTTAAATTAACTGTAGAATATCAGTGATGGCTCCCTCTTTGGCCCTTTCATCTTGTACACAAATATTTATGTATAATCTAGAAGGGACAAGATGTCCATGTTTTTCTACCTATGGCTCCTTCTACTGCTATTTGAAATATGGGGATGGGGGAAAACACATCCAATAATTTAAAAGAACAAATAGAAGAAAGTGCTACCTGATATCTGCTTCTTCTTACTGGTATTATATTTTCTCCTTCAAGTAGCAAACTAAATACTGAAGTTTTCAAGCAAATCTGTGTACAGTTGTTTACAGCATAATGGTGTAATATGCAGTGTCAGCTCTGCAGCTCAGCACTGACCTTTTTCCACTGCAGTCAGGACATGAAGGTGAAGACTATATTTAATATCTTTTCCTATTAATAAGGATTAAAGATGCTCAGATGCTGGTCTTTTTCTAGAAAAGATATAAACAAAAGGAAACTTTTCTTGTATTCTGTAGTTTAGGCTTCACTTCAGAGATGAACTAGACTGACATAACCCTGGTTGGAAAGAAGAAGGGTGCACTTGCAATGTACTTGAAATCACTCTATCTTTGATTGGAATAGTCATACAATGTAAATATTGTCTTGAAAATGCCTGTATATTAAGGGATTTTTTTTTAATTTATACAATTATATTGTGTGGCCTAAATCTTTTCCCTTTATACTTGTTTTCTGTCCAGACCTCTCCTTCACAACTGACATATATAATGAAATGTGACATAATTAAGAGAAAGAAGAAAGCTTCCACCATCAGAGAAAAAATAAAAACAATCAGAGCACGTTTCATCCTTACTGCTCTGCCTGTAATGAGACACAAGTAAGCCCCAGTACCCCCAGAGAAGTACAACCCCCACCCCGTTGGCACAACCCTTACCTCTTTCTACTTTGCCAAAGTCCTTTCCTTAAAGATGAAAGTGCTGGTCTGCCCTGGGCCTGACTTCTCAGAAGCAGACACATTAAAAATATTCCACTGCTCTTGCAAATAGCAATTCATTAACAATCCATCTGCATGTTATTGTTATTATTATTGGAATCTTTACTGTGTAAGTAAAAGCTACATTACTATTCATGCAAATGCACCTTTATTTTCCAATTCAACATTTTTCCACATGCATCCTGGTAGGATTATTCTCTTTGCTACAGTGTTCATCCTATATTTGTCTCTCTTTTATGCAAGTCTAAACTGTTCTTGGTTAGGCATGTAAATGAGGAGAGGGTATTCTTTTTTAAAAATAAGGTAAGTAAATTAAATGTGGTGACTTTGCCTGTCACAGCAAGCAGCCATAAACCTCAATTATGATACACTTAAGTTGAAAAATCTCTCTTGTCACATCAGGGGAAAACCCCATAGATTTCAATAGAGGTAGAACATCACTCAGGGGGCTGTATCTCATATCACAAGTAATTCTATGAATTTCTATAGTTATTTTTGACTCACTTCCATATGATTTACCTCTACTATTATAACATATAATGAAACAAAGTGGAAAGCTATATTCTTTTACCTTTCATAGCAAAATAGCACATTTTGAAAGTAATATACCATGCCCCTTAAAAGCTGTATTCTAATTCTAGGTATATAAGTCATGTATATTTTAATAAAACTATTTTACTAAAGTTATTTACTAAAAATAGATTATTGGGAAAACTTAACATTTGTCCATGCAGAAAACAGTGAACTGACAAATTTGAAATATGTTTTTAAAATGCTGAAATTATTTTAAAATATTTTTAATAAGTTTCTGTTTGCTTTTTTAATTAATTATTGATCATGGATGGCCACTTTCTATTTTCTATTAAGAACATTACTACATGCTTTTTTAATCTTGTATAGCATTTAGGATAAAAGGAAAGAATGATCATTCACAATTAATAATTTTTATTTTACCTTTGTTTCTGTAGGTGAAAAAAATATTTGTGCATATTATCACAAGTAATTGAAATGAGGAGACAAAGTGAAGGAGGGAATATCTCAAGCTCTAATAAGTAGGGACACCTCTCTCTGACCTGCATGAAATCCTGACATTCTCAGTGAGACTACTTCCAGACTATAAAGTGAATAATCTTTTTGTGAGAGAAAGGAAAATAAAGTCTTATCTAGAATATTATCTATAATACTGATCATGACCTTTGTTTAAAAAGTTGAGCTTCAGATGGAAAAGTGTCAGAAAGGGCATTAGACTGAGGAGGTGAATGGAGAGCATGAAAGAGTTTAATAAAGGAACTCATCTCGCTCACTCCAGCAAAATGAAGGCTGAGGGGAAGCTGATGGCTCTCTCTACATGTGAGGGAAGAAAAACATCACTGAGAGAACAGCACTCAGTTAATGATCAATGGTGCCAAAGGACCAAATGCAAGCAAAGAGATTGTGAATAAATTCAAGCCAAAAATTAGAAAAGGGCTTTTCAGTAATTGAAGCAGTGAGGAAGCCACTTGCACTGATGCTTTATTTTCTGCCCTATTTATCACACACAACCAGGAATCAGTCTGTTTGTTGGGTAAGGCCCTACACAAATAATGTAAGCTAAATCAAAGGGCTCACCTCAAGAAAACCTTTTATAAACCAACTCATCCCACTCTTTGCAAATCGAGTTGCAAAACATTCAGGCAATTCTAGGATTTCACTAGATCACTAGATCAAACTCTTCATTCCTATCCCATCTCAGATCTACTCTTCCTCCTTGGTCTCTTTCCTGGGGAGCAGATATTTCCACTCACTGGCAGCTCTGCTGCCATGTGCAACAGGTAGAACAACCTCACCCTCCAGAAGCAATCAGATCCTTTCCAACACACATCCCAGTACTCTCAACGCAGTTATGCTGCAGAAGGACTGCAAATCTACCTCTGCATAAAGTCAAGGAAGAGCTAGCAGAGTTCATTTGCACAGCACATCACAAACACAGCACCTTGCCAGCTGGGAACCACAACCTGGCAGACACAACTTCACTCAAAAACATTTGCCATCATACCCCTGCTGAAGGATCTTTCCAGCTTAATTACAACTTCAACCTGAAAAATTCTATCTAAAAGAAGCTGACAAAGCAGGCAGTCCTTTTTGAATTTGAAGAGCTTTGAGCAGTGTAAACAGCAAGTCTTTCACGGCCTCTCCTTTATCCTAACACATTTCTATACATTTCTTTCTGTGTAAAATTGTATTATAACTTCCTTTGGCCTTTGTCTGTGTTGATGGCCATTACTGTTGGTGATTTGCTGATGAAAATATCAGGTGTAGAATTCTGTAAACATATCAAAAGCAGGGCAAAAGGTTGGGTATATATAATCAGGAGTCATAGGATAAACAGAGCATCTATATCTTCTCTTAATATTATCAGCAAAAACTCAGTCACACTGAAATCTGTTAGCCTATCAGAAAGTCTCCCAAAAGATGCTACAGAAATTCCATCACTGCAAATTTGAAAGTGAACTTTGCTTGATGCACTGAACATTATTTTGGAAGGACATTGGCAAACTCCCTACAGAACATCTTTGCTCATCAACAGTGTAAGATTAGTTGTCCTCCTGCAAAAATACCCTGGATTAGAACCAAAACCACCATTCCACACAAGAATGAACTCAGAATCTTTTGAAAGGGGACACCTGTATAGGAGAATGGTCTCTCCTAGTCTCTTACACAGAATGTAAGTATTTGCAAGACCTTTGCAAAGATATGGGGGACCTTGTTTAAGTAAGTGAAGTGAATACGTTTCCAATACTTCAGATGAGTGTCCTAACTACCCCATGGCTCTCTCTTCTAATCCTTTAACAAACAGTGAAAATGAAGTGTTGAAATTTATTCCAGTGAAATACTGATTTACTTGCAGCTCAATGTTTTTCTTTTCTAACATCAAAGTTTGCACTTTCCAGCTGTACAGACATTTTCTTTACAATGTTATATCAGGACGGTCTAGATTATTAAACACTGGCCACCTTCATCCCTCATCTCCTGCTACTAAAAAAAGACTTGCATCTTAAATGTTAATTATGCATTTGCAGGCAGTCTAAATGACTCAGGGGACTGAAATCTGACTCTAGCTTTTCATCAGCAGGTCATCAGTTCAGACCTGACTCAGATCAGCAGTGGCTGGAAGCTTCAACAATTCAACAGCTGTTTACATGACCTACATGAAAGAATATAATATTATGTTATATGCAGCTTTGGATGGAAAAGAATTCACATCTTAAAAGTCACGTTCAGAACTGACATTAATTGGGATCCCTGCTATCAGACACTAAGAGGACAGTGGGCCTGGAAACTGAGCTCTCCTGTCTCTGCCATCTCCTCCACACTAAGGATGGAAAACTTTATGATGGAACAAGGGCTGAATTTTTTTTTTTAATTATTTTCATGGCTTCTCCTGTTCTCTCTGGGTTCAACAGAGCAAGTGTATTCATTGTTCATGAACACACATAGTTTTAAAATTGGGAGTGAGCATTGTAACAGGTTCCAGATAATTATTCTGTGCTTGATAACTGCCTTTTTGTGTGCACAGCATAGGCACCAAGAAATCATCCTTATGAGACTTCTTCAGAAAAAAAATACAAAACCAGAGATACATCAGACTCAATACATTGAAACAGGTGAATCAACACTTCAATTTTCCCTATTCATAGGCTTTCTAGAAATTGGATTATAAACTATGTATTTATGTTCACTACCCCTGTATAACCTGTAGAGAGTTGTCAGAATGGAAAAGCATTAGAACCCTTTTCTTGGGTTTATGTGAGAATTTCAACACTTCTGTGGATAAAACAAATTTACCATCCAGACATTTATTTACTAGTCCTAATAAAAGTAAGCAGCATTCCTTTGTATTTGAAATTCTGCCCTTGAGTAGTGTGAAGAGCCAAAACACAACTCATGGATTTCTTCCACTCCCTGGGGGCAGGGAATCTTTCCATTGGTGTACAAATGGACAAGCTCACACACCCACGAGCTGCAGAGGCAGCCAGGGAGGGGAGATCACTGGTAAGGCATAAAAACATTTCGCTCTGCTTTATCAATTCTCAGCTTGACAGACTCCTCTGACTTGTGCCAAGAGCTGAACAACCATAGATTCAGCATTGAGTCAATAATTCCTTCAAGAGATGTTCTCATCCCCAGTTAGTGTAGATCTGGTAACTTAGCTCAGAAATCCAGGATCTGCATTCCTGACTCTGCTCTGCAAATCAGTGTTATAAGTATAGTTTAGTGTACAATATTCAGTCCTGGGTTTGTAAGACACCAGTCCTGAGTCTATGCACTATTTCTGGGAAGAAGGAAACAGCCCATCTGATGTGTGTGTGCATCCTTGGGGTTCATATAGACACAAGATTTCTATGCAGAATCCCATACTCCGAACTACAGGTCCCATGTATATACAAAATATGCATTACCTGCAACATTATCTCTTTTTCTGTAACTTGGCATATTGGACTGTCAAGTTTGGTGAAATAATTCTTATAGCATTTAGACTAAAAAAAAAGTCCAAACAAATATTTTTTGCTTTGAAGCTGTTGTTAGGTTGTATATTTTCAAAATATCATAGGTGTATAACCTAAGAATTAACTGTCATCAAAATTACTTTTACTTCTACATTGGATGAGATGTACTCTTAATTCTTCTGCTGAAAATTAACAATATTTAAAGAGCTAATAAATTCAGCTTTGCTGAACACATACTGGAGATAGTAATGTGCACATCAATTCTTATCCTGAAGTGGACAAAATATTTAATGACCCATAAAATTCGTAATTAAAAAAAATCTCCTAGTAATTACTGATTGAATAGCATCTACCACATTTTCTCATGCATTTACCTTGTGTATGGACAAGCTGGACATTAGAAGGCATCCCTCACGAGTTCCTGTGGCTCTGATATGAAACCACAGTAGCTTCCTATGAATAATTTTGCACTGCCACTGAGTATTTAGGCATAAGAGCTACCTTTGTGTCTGTAAACCAGTGCATCTGTAAGTCCTGGAACCTGGTTCCCAATGATAATTTTTGAAGACCAGGTTTTTCAGAACCTGGAGGAAATTGGGTCTTGGAGCTCAGCTACCTTCATTGGGGAGGTAATCACCCTGTAGGAAGGGGAAGCAACACACAGGAAACCAAACTGCTTCACCCTTTGTCATCAGAACCAAATCACTGAAGATAGTGACAGTTAATCATCAGAGATTTTGTTCTGTTTAATTTCTTCTTTTTTGAGAGGCTATGTGAGGTTACATTTAAATACACACAGATCTTGCCCATATCTGCTTTCAAATCAGGGAGAAAATGAGGGAAGTGAATGATAAACAGTTTTAACTCACAGAAAAGAAAAGCAAGCACATCCATAATAATTTTTTTTAAATCTCATTTCCTTGCTGTTTGAGCACTTCATTATTTTGTCTCCAGTTACAAAACCCTGTGACCAGGCAAAATCGGAAAATTATGTAGCTCTAGTAGAAGTGCAGCCAACTGGAGTTGGAAGAATGAAACACAAAATGGGACTACACAGTGGGCAGTGGGCCAGTGCAACAGCATCCTCTCCTGAACAGCAGGAAATCCTCCCCAAGAAGCTCCTCAGTCACACACACGCTTCACAAAAGACAGATTTTATCCCCAGGTATGGCACACCTGTTTCCAGGCCCAGGCAGTCATAAAAGGTTAAGGCCCTGTCCCTTTGACACACTGCAAACTCAGAAAAAGAGACATCACACTTTCTGCCAGAAGTTGGAAAGGTTTTCCTTAGTTAAATTCAGTTTTAGCATCTACATTGACATATCACCCAAAATACAATGGTAACAACAGATTATAAAAATGTTTACTAAATATGTAATTAACTTCAGGGTTGGAAGTTTTGTTGTTGTTCTTAAATCTAGCAAACATCAGCTGGCAAACAAATTGCATGCCTTAGAGCTTCTTCAGAGAAAAGCTGTTTAAGGTTTGTTATTTTTAAACTCTGCAAGGCTCTCAGCTATTAGCAACAAAAATAACAGGAGTCAAAAAGTATCTATCTTTCTATTATCATCATTCGTTAAAAATGGAAGTATTTGAGTTGGTTAATCAGAGGATTCACAGCCTAGCAATTAACAAAAGCTATCCCATATTATGAGATACAGAACATAAATAGAATCTAGTTGCCTCATAAAAACGAAATTTTATATAGAAACATTCAAAGTGAAAGCTTGCCTTGACACTGGTTCTGAGAATCCCTGTATGAGATAGAAAGAAAAGCAGCACCACAGAGGAAAATAGAGCTTTCCCTGCTATTTTAAACAGAAGAGGACCTGATTCTTCAGTGTGCTTTTTAAATCACTAGTACCACCACCACTTGGTCCTTGACACAGGTTTGGGCCCTTTATCTGAATTTCTACATACTTAGGTTACATAAACTGCTCTCATTTTTATTCATTTTTTCCCACCTGCTTTCCCCCCAGTATCCAAGCCATCTTGCATATCATATCAATAATCTGGCTTGTAACTTAAATATTTTTTAAGACTTCTCCAAAACTGTTTGTTCTCCAAAAACCTGTAATGCTTTTATACAACACAGACCCTAGTAATTTTTGACAAATTGTCAGAAATATAAATACTATGATCCCAATGTTTGATCCTTTCCAGCTTTGATCTCCCTAGCAGCTGCTTTTATGCTGACATTGTACGTGTGCAAAAGAATTAACAACAAAAACACTTAATACTACCTCATTGTTAGCAAAATTTAACATAGCTTGAAAAAAATGAACAGTACTGAATATTGAACAACAGAAGCTACACACTAAGCTAACATTGCATTGAAACCCCAACAATCTCTTTCCCCCCCAAAAAAATTTACCTAGACAACAAATAAAATCTCACTCAGCTGCGCCAGAACCAAGTGCACCAAGATTGGTCAAATATCAAATGCAACTGGTTTTTTTCTATGCTGCTTCTGCTTTCATTTCCCTGCAATTTCCTCCATGTAAAAACTGGATAATACTATATCCACAGCACATTGTATTGACCCTCAGAATCATCCCCTTGATTTGCATAAGTTTGCATTTTTTCAATTTTAGCAGCATGTATAAATTACTGATGGGAAGAAAAGGAGGTTGAGCCAGTGCACAGGGAAAGATCAGGGGCAAGAGACACAAACTGAAAATTCCACTTGAAAAAATTTGGTTTTAACTGTGAATATAAACAAAAATTCAAATTAATTGCTCCAGATTGTTTGCAGATTCTTCCTTATTGAATCTATTCAAAGCTCAACTGGACACATCCCCAAGTACTTGCTTTGGAGCAGGGGAGGTTGAATCTCCCAAGGCCCCTTTCAACCTTAACTTCTCTCCAATTTTACCAGCATATGTTTCCATATTTCTATGAATAAGTTGATACAGCAGCTAATACAGAAAGTACTGTGATTATAGGAAGTTGACATAGGTGTTACATAAAAACAGCCTTAGTGAACACAAAAAAAAAAGCATTAGAACTTACTTGGCATTATGAAATGTGCTAGTTGAAGTTAATATTTAAATGCCACTTGGGAAAATTGCTCTAGCTCACAAAATATTGCTCTATTCTATAAAAGAAGTGCAAGAAAAGCCCATCTTCTATATTCAGATATCAGAATAATTCATCAGTGACACAAATCAGTATTTATATTTCCTAAATAATGAAAATACAGCTCTGGACCTGAGCAATAGTACAGTGAGAATTTACTTCTTGCTGGTTTTAGAGAGAAATTTGCAGCACTTGCTAAATTCTTTGCCAGGATCATCTCGGTCACCTCCCCCAGGCTCCTACTCCTCCCAAAAGAAATTCCCAAGCAGTGGCAGTCATTGCTCTTCGTCTCCCCCCTTAGACAGTCATCAGCCACCCAACACTAAAATATCTTTACTGTCTTGTGGATTTATTTGGCTGTGCTCAGACTGTTTGGTGCTGGAGACAATGTACTTTGTTTCCCTGCAAGATTGCCTTCTGGCAAACACTCCCTATAAACTGCAGAGCATTCTTGCCTTCTCTTCCATCTCTTTTCTCCAGATTGACCTGAAATCCATAGAAGTGACAAGAAAAAGTTTTGCACAGAACACAGAGCTAATAGAGCAGGCTGATAAACTTTGATCATCCATTTAAATGGAGCACCAAGGAACAAAGGTATGGCTACTTCTCAAGACAAAGCAATTTTTCAAGAGTGAATTCCAAGCAGGTGGTAACTAAGCAACAGCTCACCTGTACAGGGACTTTGATCACTTGACAAAGCAGATCAGAGCAACACAAGGGAAAGAGGACTAGAGATTACAAGGAAAAAAAGAGCCTTTTCTTGGCCTATCAGAGAGAAAGATGGAAAATAGCCTAAGAGATGCAGCAAAAAGGAGCCTGATGATTTGGAGAACAGAGCAGCTGAAGAAAGGAGCTCATGAACACTTTAGTAACCATACTTTATACTTTAAACAGCTTGTTTTATTTCAATAAAAATCTGTTGCTTCCCCCAGTGATGGCAGAAATATTTGGGAGAACAAAAAACAGTGCTACTTCCTCACTCCAGGCTTGAAAAATACAGTTTTTTAGCTTTGGATGAGACAGTACCCATGTGAAAGAGACCTTGGCCAATGAGGAAGAAAAAGATGGGCATACAGAACTTCAAGGGAGTTGCAGGGGCAAAATGGCAGCAAAGCTGGGGAGAAAGCTGTTGAAGCCTAGGGTGAAATCTGCTTCAGGATCTAGTATCTAGGGGCACATACTGAGTTAATGGGGATTAAGAAAAAAGTATTAGTAAATTACATGTAGAAACTAATCAATATATAGAAGATGAAAGGTATATTGCAAAAACATCTACAGTATATCAAAACAATGGAGATGGGCAATAAGGAACAAACAGATGGCAGAGGGAAAGAACAACAATCATTTTCAAACACCTCACAAATCCATTGATTGTAAAGTTCAATTTTATCTCTTGAGGCTGGCAATAAAATAAGTATATCTGATCATTATTACTCCTCTATCTGCATATTGCAGAACTGTTCTGATGCTGCCTCCCATATGAATTAAAACTGCATTTGCCTTCAAAGGAAGCTGAAAATTTGTCATGAGGACAAGATTAGAGCCTGGATTTGTAACTATTTATGTTTTGTTGGGAGCACCTGGACTGGCCTCAGACAGGAAATGAATGTGGGCAATAGTCAGACTGGTACTTTTTCTGAGGAACCTTGGTATCCTTTTCTAGTGCTTAAGGTCGCTCCACTCCTGAGGGAAAACAGGGAAGAACATTTTAATTAAAAATGAACAGCCACAAAACTTTATAAGCCACTTTTGCAATTTCATTATTCCAGCTAAAGAAGAAAGAATCTAAAATATTATTAACATCCCTTAAAATATTTATTAAGAGAGATTTAAATTAGCTGTCTGAGTCCAGCACTATTGTAGTGATTCCATTTCTTTGGTATAACCAAGGTAAGGACTAAAATAATATTAAAATAACAGCAAGAGCATTGATGATGCAACTGAGCATTAGAAGTTCTGATTAACAGTTTATTTTCCTTGATGATTGGTAATTATTAAAGTACAGAGTTTCTCCTTATTAAGTCCAGAGTCCACCCAAGATCCTGGGGATCCTGAGCTGCTGCCTTTTCTCCATGATTTAAGAACAGCTGCAAATGACAATGATACAGCATAAAATGTCTTGTGTGTGGTGAGTACAATTAAAGATTTTCTCTCCGCATTTGTTTGAAGACTGACAGCTCAGCTGACAGGGCAGCCAAGTTTATGCAGTTTTCTGTAAGCTCATTGACAGTTTTCCCTGTGAAACTCTTTCTGGCTCTCTTCATCAGGTAAAATCCTGAACCTTTGTCAGACAGCTCTTTCAAGAGCAAACAGGATGAGGAGTCCCACCATGAGCAGCTATGAAGTCTCATTAAAAAAAAGTCTTTCACACTCTGTTGTCCTTGTTCTGTATTATAATGATGGTTTGCCATAAAGTGCAAAGAAATGTTATTCTAATGAACAGAGGAGAGGCACTGCAACAGTGAGGCATGATTAACGAGCTGAAGTCGTTCATGAAGTCATTTTACATGTCTGGCTGGTGACCTTTGAATTTGAAGAATTGCATGTAAAATATAATAGGAGAAATTATTTGCTTAGCATACAACGTATTCAAGGTTTAACAGAGGAATTTGGAATGGGTTATGGTGTGGGAGAAAAGGCAGTCCTGACACAAAGTGAGATTTCTTCCTCCTCTCTCCTTTTCCATCCCCAGATTTAAATGCAATTGAGGGCCTGTTCTGAGCCATGAGCTCCCCCATGGCTATGAGCACCTGCCCATATGCCATCATCTGACAGAACTCCCTTCCTTTGGTAAGGCCAGGGAACCTAGAGAGCATGCAAGAGCTGAGGGAGATTCATCTCTGTTTGGATGACACACAAGAAAAACAAGAAAATTAGATTTTCTGTTTAGAAGGTTAAACTCCATCCTTTAGGTCTCTTCCTGGGGCCCATCTCTTTTCCAGCCTATGTGTCAGTGACCCACACTATCAGACCCAGCCAGCAGCCCCTTCCCCTCATGTGGGGTGGGGACAGTACAAGCTGTACCCATATAAAATTCCTGGAATTGCTTCCACTTTGTCCAGACTGTCCCAGTTTCACTAGGATACCTGGGAACCATAACCCTCATAAGTCCACACAAAGCCATTAAGAGCACGAACCTCTACTTGGCCACTTTTATACATCCCACATGGGATCTGCTTTTGTGGGACTGAACAGAGGCTAGAGGCATCAGGAGCCTTTGTTCAAAATCTTCCTGTCTGCCAATTCCTTCTTCTGGCCCTTCTTCTCAGCATGTGAGGTGCACCTACCAGCTACAGAAATCATAATGAGGTACAAGCTACACCCTGGTGAGGCTCCAAAGCATTCCTGACTGAGTGAGCAGCACCAGGAACACTCCTTTCACAGCAGAATGACAGGCACGCCCATTTGTGCTAAGACCTGCAGGACTATTTCCTGTACATTTTTGAATATAAAGGAAATGACCAAAGCTGATAGCAGGCAGGACATGAAGGAGGCAATGAGAAAGGATCAATTAACTACTTTGCTCAAAGTGTAATGATCAAAATGACAAATGATCAAAGGCAGCAAAGAACACTACATGTGGTGCTGCAAGAATTCAGCTGTTCTCTTATACACTGCTGCTTCCAGAGTGAGGTAAAAATGGAAATTCTACCTGCTCCAGCATCTGCAAGAAGTAAGGAGAGGACAGAAGCTAAAAATACAGTTAACCTAGTTTGAAAGTTAAATACTGCTCTAATACTGTACATGGAGAGGAAGTAAGTGCCTTTGTTACTGTTTTCTGACTCTACTGCATTTTTACTCATAAATAAGAAAGAAAAGTTAATTGGACCACAACCTTGAGTACTCAGCAGAGAATTTTTCCTCTCATTCTGATTTACCTTCTAGTTAAGTGAGCTCTATGCTTTTAAACTGTGCAAGCTTGCATTGCACAAGATGGTTTGGGCAAGGAAAGAAAGGTATTTAGCACTTTTCAGTCTCCAAATCAGAAAGAGTAACAAATAACAGGAAAGAGAAAGGATTAAAGACAGTCTCTCCATACTTTTTAGACTTTCACTCAGAATAGACTGTTATAATATTGGCTTGTACTTTCTTTCATGCCTCTTGCTGTGTGTAAATGAATTAACAAGAGGAAACCCTATTTTTTTCCCCTTTATCTGCAAAAATAAAGGCAAATCCTTGCTATCAAACTCCCTTTAAAGTTTCCCATCTACTTTTGTTCAACTTTGCATTATAGAGCTTCCTTTGAACTACTGACTATATTATTGCCACAGTATCATGGAAACCTTAACTGCTGTAAGACAAGTACAGTTAAATGAAGCACTTTTGTCTCCTCCCTCTGTGCAGTCTCAGCCTGTACTTTCTTTCCTTCTTTTGTGATGGAGTATTTGCAAGATTATGGTGGTGAGCCAGCCCAGCAAACCAAGCTGTATCAAAATTAATTCAGTCCTATTTTGCCAGGATAATTTTAAACCAATTTGTCCCCCTTTCTTGTCCATTTCTGTACCGGCATAAGCACATGAAGGAGGACAGGAATGAGCTGCAGGTCAGGGCAGGTTGGGAACACTTCCCAAAGTAGTGGAATTGACTTAAACTGACAAAGTTATGGTTAATCCACAACCTCTGACACAGATATCCCAACATCAACCCAATAAATTATTCCATTAAAAACTCTAACAAGAGTGACATCCTCAGAAAGAAAACTTCAATTTTTGATAATTCTGTGTTTTCATACTTTGCTGTGACAAGGGGAGTGAGAGAGCAACTTTTTCTGCAATTATCAATGGGAGGCATTTTCAACACACTCAGAGCTGCACAAATGTTTTAAGCCACTTATAGCTCCAGAGAGCCTGGACAGTGCTGTGAGAAGTAGTAAAAACCACTTGTTTTCCAGAGAGCCCCTCTAGGGTTGCCAGGCTCTCTCAGCAGACAGAGCAACATACACTGAGGCAACATGATGAGCCCAGGGAGCTGGTATGACATTGAGAATTCACTTGTGGGACACTAGACCAGGGATTGGTTTATTTTTTCCATGGTATGGAACAGTACAGTTTAAATTGTCTAATGAGAGCAGTAGAAGAGCTAAGTAGGATTTGATATTTTGCCTAATGAGGTGTGCAAAAAATTGCTAATGGATTTAATCTGCATTTATTTCTTCTAGCATACATATTCCCATGCACCCACACACACTACTCTAAAACTCAATTGCTAATGATGAATTTCATTTGTTCCCCCACCTGACTTAAGACTATTTAATGAATTGTAATGTATAGTTAATTATCACATTGGTAACTTAGATCTTGTTTATATTGAGGCTGGGTGGGGGAAAAGAGGATCCTTTCACAGCTATACCAGGGCAGTATAGCAAGCACAGTGTAAATGCAGAGAAAGTGAGGCTTACAACAATTGCATAAACTCTGCTGAGCAACCAAAGTTTCTACTTTCCAAGGCAAGATAAAGGTGCTGTGTAAAGCACCTTTAACATAATAGCTTTTTCACCAGGACTACAATATTAAGTATAATCAGAACAGTGTGCTGACAAACTCTTCGCAAATCTGGGAAAAAAACATGTAAGTGATTCATTGTTACCAAGGATTCATTCTATAGCCAATTCACTGAATTTTCCACAGAAGAGAGGGAAAATAAGAAATACTTTCCTCAGAAAAGGAAATGCATGCAATGCATGGAATATTACATGTATTTTCCTTCTGGGGTGAAAAAAGGAGTGGGAACATACCCAAAGTGCAATTCAGCTGTATGGGCACAAATCTATTCTTGGAATGGTGTAAAGCTATACATTTCTGTCTCAAGTATCTCAAGTCTCTTACCACGGGCAATAGTACTGGATTTTCTTCTGAACTACAGCAAATCTTCCTGCACTGGGCAATTATGCCATCATTCCAGTCAGTGAGTCTCTTACGTGTCTCCTTTCAGACAGAGTAGCTCCTAAACACAGTTTCTGAAGTACTGCATTACTAGATGCATTAAGTTAAACATCTTGCTGTAGGATTACTGCACCTGAACTGTGTTTTCAGGAGGCTTCTATTCACTAAAACAGTATTGTGAAAATGTCTGTTTCTATGAGTAAAGGAGGAGCTGGAAACTAAGCAGCTCAAGAGGTGGGCCGTTCTAGAGAAGCTGCTTTCAGAATGAGTGTCCATGGCAGGGGATGGACCTAAATTATATTTAAGGTCCCTTCCAAGCCAAACCATTCTATGAATTTGGCCCATTCTTGACCAGTTAAATCCTAATTTAACTTCTGTAACTCCTTTTTGGTGAAAACCACTTTTTCATTTTGATGGTAGTCAGCACATCTAATACAAAGTAACTAGCAAGGTATCTCTGGACTGTTTGTTCAACAAAGGTTTCAAAAGTGAGAGGAAGAAAGAAGAAATTAAAACAAGTGAGCATCAGTGAGCTGGTAGAGGTTTCAGCAAGGTCTGCCACAGCACTACCTCTGCATATCCTCTTGGGGCTAAGCCATAAAAACACAAGTACAGCAGAGAACAGATAGGTAGAAAATGGACAAAATCACAGCTAGAGATCTGAAACAGATGAATACAGCGACAGATTTCAAAATAAAATATTTTTGGACTTGCTGAATGCACCCATTCAATATAACTTACAAAGATTTGTATTTTTTAGTAACATACATCCCCAAACCGCTTTCAGAGCCTATTGTTACCTGCATTCTGTCTTTACTTCTTCCCTATAAATTTATGTCAAATGTACTGAAACTTAATGCATAGCTTGCTTATGGAGTAAAATATCTCAGAAATGCTTTATAATGACCAATAGCTACATTAAATATAATACCAGATCACAACATTTGTACCTGAGACTTATTCCCTGAGCAACATAGACTATTAGTATTCCCATGACTCAATACCATGCAATATTCTTATTTAAACTTAGCTTCTATAATCTAGTGTTCCTAAGAAAATTATTTTAGATAGCAACTGAAACAATAAAAGAGATAAACAGCAATAGTCTGTGTCCAGAACCTATTACACCTCAGCTGACAATAAGAACTTCTTTCCTGAGCTACCCATTATCTATTCAGGAGACTGAAATAACAGGACCATCTGGCTACTTGCAATAAAGGTGACAGTGCTCACCTCTGCTGTCCCTGCTCTGTGCAGACACGAGCATGGAGTTTGATATTCCAGATATGTCAGCCTGGTGAGGCTGAACAGTTGCAGTGCTCTTACTATACAGGAGCAGGGCACAGTTTATTCCTGTCTTAACCAGCATATTTCAGGACTTCAGTTATTTGAATGCCCTTCATCAATGAAGCTATTTCATAATAAAGGGCAAGAACTTCAAATGAAATATGAATGCTGAGTGACTCTGTGGACACTTATTTTGAAAGCATAAGTCACCTTCAATGTTGGAATCATATGGACATAAGTTTCTTATTTTTACAGAAAAACCTGGTGTAATCCTGACACACTTTGCTGTGACACTTTTGACAGTAGTTGACATATACAAGGGTTTTTGGCAGAAGGTGATACAAGTATATTAATTTATAATGATTATTTGGTTTATATTTCAAATGAAGTAAGTAAGTAATACATGAAGATTGCTTTCTGGTTTCCATAGCCCAAGTCCATTTTTAGCAATCACACAGGCTAATTTGGAATAGACCATGTAGCAGTTTTGTCCCAAGCTGTAAAAGCAATTATTTCAGAAGTGCTGTAAAGCACATTGTTTGTTGTTTGAAAGAACTCAAATTGTTTACAAGGCTTTTAAATAAAGTTCTTGGAAATAAATATTTGCAAATACTTTGTGATATGCAATATTAACATGCTTTTCTATATAATAAGGTAATGCAGATATGATAAATGCATTCTAATTATGAACTACATTTGTGAGCCTGCCAATTCCCACTGAAATCACAAGAATTAGATGACTCTAGAAGCATAAAACTCTGGATTCCAAATCATTAATTTTAAGTAGTTAGAAAAGGGGCCAAGGCATAACTGATAACTGGCTGAAGGGTTAGTGTGAAGAATTCTTTTAAAAGGTATTTTATGTTCTGTTAATTTTATGTATTAAATGCCACTTCAGGAGGTTTGGGAGTTTAGCAGCACCAACTGGTTTTCATTGAATTAGAAGAGAATCCTCTCATTGCAGCAGCAATGTAAATCCAAGGAGTAGATGAGGAGATACCTTGCTTTTAATTCTCTGAGTAAGCCGCTGTCATGATAAATTATAGGGAAGAAACCCTGGAGCTGTGTCTTTTCTTCTTTTTTTTCAACACCTAAGAACTTCAGAAAGAAGCCAACTAGGTCATAGAAAGCCACAACACAGTATCTCTGTTAGGCAGATTATATGCAAGTAGGTTAAGTGATTCCATATATTCAGCAGCGTCTCTACTGACCACATACAATGGTTTACACGTGCCTACATTGGAATAATTATACAGTTGCAACATTATTCAGATCCAGAATGTCCAGGAAATGTACATGGAAACACCTATGGAACTTCTCATGAAAAAGCAACCTGTTACATTTTGTGATGTTTACAACCAAATACCTGACCTAAAGACTGGCAGAACACTGAGGCCATGACAGGCCAAGTACAGGAAACTTATTGGAAATGTTTATTAAATTTATACCTTGACCTATCAGATATGTCACAGTAGGTTATGTCATTCAGATTTCATGATTTCATTGTGTCACATCAAGCCTGTCAAATTATAATGGTGCTTGACTGGCAAAACTGCATCTAGAACCAAATTTGATTTTATCTTACCTATTAGGGGATTGTGAAAAGCACAGCAGATTATATGTCCTTTAAAGTGTTTTAACTTTCACCGCAAACTTGTCCACTTGCTGTTCATCTGAAAAAAAGAATATTCACAAATGAGGGCCTTGTGTCATACAGGCATGCAGTAAATTGAGACTAGACAAAATGACAAAGTTCAGGTAACAAATGAGCTGTGTTTACATGAGTGTCTGAGGATCAAATCTGATTGGAATATGATGCTGAAAGTTGTGAGCTTTACAGCTCAAGCATTAAAGCAGCAGGACAGGTTCCCCAGGACACATTGAAGTCATAGCACCACACAGCCACATTTATCTGACAGCACTACTTCATGTTTAAGTTATCAACATAATTTTTAAAAAAGAAAGATGTATCAATGCCTAATGATTTTATTTGTAGTTTTATGCATCAAACAATGACTCTGAGGTCCATAGGATCACTGCCATATTGACTGAAATAGGACCTGTGTCTGCCTTACCTTGATCTTATTTTCAAGTCAGTTAAGACATCTTAACTATTTTAGTGGTATTTTCACACCACTAAAATAAAAGCTTTCAGAATTGCTGAGAAGGAAATTATTTAAAAAAAAACAAAACACATTGTACAGTCTAATTGAAATCAACTTGCAACCTAATCTAATGCTGGCATGTTTCATGTTGTGCTGCCAGGCTTTAAAGCTGGGGAATCATTCAAACCACAGAATATTTCCTGCTTCAAAACCTTTTTGCCACCAAAATGGGTCATTTTGGCAGGTATGCTTTTTGAGCAATCTGAAGAGAGTTTACCAAAATGGAAATGCCTGTTAGAGAGTGATACCAAAATTACCTCAATTGCATACAGAGGTTTGAGCCCTGAAACAAGGACTGAATGCAATGCTCCACATTGCTGTTATGGATGCCCTTTGTTTGAAAAGAGAAAGTGGCTGCCTGTTCAAATCTCACACACAGGCATGTACACACATTTTGTATGTCACCAAGTAAACCCCAGGGTTCTCAGTTAAATAAAGTTCAACACTGAAATCTAATAAAAAAGGTGAACATATCCCAAATAGCAGCCACATGATGGTGGAAATTGTTGCTGTCTCTTAAGATCAGCAAGTAATTAATGTCTTTTAAATGAAAAACATTCAAAGAGAAAGCATTTTCCTTGCAAATGAACACCTATTACACAACATGTTAGAAGAACCAGATTCAGCTCTTGCCCTTCTAAACATCCAAAATGTATAAGGCAAAACAGGAATGCAGTCTATGCACATCCTAAAATTGTGCAAGAAATATACTAATTTATGTTATTTTTATGGCAGTTTATTTTTCTGTATTTTGCCTCATTTGTAGCTGTTTTACCATTATCTAAGAGAAAGTCATGCTTCCAAAATTATCTAATTGACACTGAGAACTAAGGTTGTTCAGAAGTGTCTTTTTCATGACATTGCCACATCTCCATTGGAAAACAGGAAAACACAATAGATGTACGCATGAGCTGAAAATAAATGCTTGAGGAAAAAAATTAAATGGTGAGTGTCATTCAATTTGGCACTCAAAGTACTTTTCACTCCTTCTAGGAGGCTGTCCTTGTCAAAAGATAATGAAGAAAGTGAATGATACCCCTTTTTCTGTCTCTAAATATTTTGCTCCTAGGAATATTTTCCCACTGTTTCTACACTGAGTACTGTTTTGTGTTATAGGTAGAGGAAATGAAGAAACCTACTTTAAGAGTAAAATATTGCTTAATAGGAGTAAATGTGACTCATCCTGATAAAGATAAAAATTTTAAGTATTCAGAGTGAATTACAGGTAATCCTATTTTTAAATTAAGTCTCTTACTACTTACAAATACCTGATTAAACACTAATGCCTAGCACTTGCTCTTCCTTCTTAAATTCAGACATCTACTTCATTTACATGCAATATTTTAAATGCATTTATTTAATACAATGCCTACCTCTGTACTACAAATTGCTTTTACTTGTCATGAATTCTAATGCTCATTTTTTATTCTGCTTTGAAATATCCAGCTACCCTTGGCTTTCTTTTCTCTCAGGCTTTGACATATTGGAATCATTTCCCCAGGCAGCAATCAGTGTTGATAAAAGAGTTTGAAACTCAATTCACAAACACATAGCATATTTGTGGGTAAGAGAACTAGTACTTTATTTCCACTGTGTATCAAAGCAAACGTGGGAATACTGCTTCCAATAGAACTGAGTTCACACAGCAAGGAAGACATACTGTGGATTTCACAAGTGGTGCTGATTTACAGCATTTAGGGGGTTATTTTCTTTCTAGAGATAAAGTTCTATATGTGCAACTACCAGCAACACATCACCTTCAATCACAGAAGCATACAATGATGGCATTCACCTTTGTGGTGTTCCTTCTGCTCCTTCTCTGCCTTTCCTCCCCGCTCTGCATTTGCCCAGCATTTTCTGCCCTCCTAAACACATACCCACAGAGGCACCGCTGGTATTGCTGGGGGGCTCAGCTGTACCCTGTGTTAGAGTGGCTCCAGAACCATCTGGAACCAGCCCTGTCCCACATGGAGCAGCCCCAACTGCTCCACAGAGATCCCACAGCAATACCTGAGAGGGACAGCTGGGACCCACAGCACCCTCAAGATCATTTGGCACCTGGCAGCCCACCTCTCAGCCACAGAACACCCTTGTAACATCAGCCAGGACTGCCATAACACTCCCAGAATCACTCCTTCCTTTCACAAATAACAGAAAACCCAACCAGCCCCTCTAAAATGCTAATCAAAGTTGAATTTCCCTTTCTCTCAGCAATAGTAATTGTGAAAAGAGCTGTTTTACTCAAGTGCATCTGTGTTCTGTATTTCAACAGCATTTCACATGTGCTGTAAACCAATCTGTCTTATCCACAGTCTTCCAAAACAACAGATGAAAACAGTAATACATTAAATTACAGAATTCTGTTGGTTTTTTCCAAGAAACTTCTGGGATGAACACAGTGCAAAGCAGACTGCTAATCTGATATAAAAGATGGGTAAAATCAGCAGATGGGATAAAGTCTTTGACCATGTCAGTCTGTCTTACAGCCATAGTGATGCCTCCATATACCTGAACCATTCCAGAGAATATATTGTAAATATACCACAGAAAGCCCTCGAAAGATAAACTAAATAAAATCCCCTCAGGCAAGAGCAGCACAGTCTGCCTGGGTCTGGAAAATGCTCTGGCCCTGTGAATGCCCCTTTGGTCGGAGCACAGCCAGCATCCTGCCCAGAGCTGGGCCACAGGGGCTTCCTGGAGAAAGGGAAAGTATTCAGGGTGGTTGGAAGGACAGCTGCCATGAGAGAGGGATCTGGGCTACACTCAACGCTCTGGAGTCACAATGAACCTGTAATTCTTTGCTCCCCTGCTTTCCTTTGGGTACATTTTCATTTGTAGAAATGATTGGAGACCCAAAAGCTGCTAGTAATAGGAACTGTACTTTAGAGTCTTGTGCTGTAGGTATGTCCATACTGACACACATCATTTCAGAGGCACACATTCCTCCCAAACTTTTAGACCTATGAATAGCAGCAGAACAGCCCAGTTAAAGAAGCTCTCCAGTTTTCCCACATTCTTATCAACAGAAAGCTTGATAAGCCTTTCCAATCACCTTACCAGGAAGATACAAATATGAGTCAATATTGCAAGGGGATGGACCCCTGTTCTCAGCTCTGCTTTCTTTTTAAAGTTACAGCATATGCAAATAAGGTAGAACCAGTAAACTTTGAGGAAGTTACCGACACAATCATAAGCTAAACCTCAATGCTTCTGAGATTTATTCTGTATATGTGTCTCCCAGCACAGACATTTCACATCCTGGCCAGCCTGGGAGATGAGGTCAACATTCCTAAGAGTCAGGTAAATGCCAGTGGAACCTTTCAGAGGCACAACAGATTGGAACACACACCAATAGCAATCACACTTATAAACCTCACTCAATTACAGGCTTTTCAGCTCAGGATGAAAAACATGCCTGCCCTAAAGAAATGCATTTAGGCTTTCTCATTTCTGAGTGGTGAAAGAATTATGTCAGCCATCCATTATTGATCTCCTCAGGAAAGACAGCGTAAAACAAAGCAGCTCTGAAGATACTGCTGCAACAGGGTTGTGCTGACTTGCCACCTTCATTTAATGATATTTTTACTTTAGAAAGAGTTCATCTTTTAGGAATACAGAAACATACATCCAAAACATATCTTTAACTGAATAGCAATTAATCCTAATTTTTGATATAAGCATTCAGGACATATCTAAAAAAAAATGTGAGGCCAACTTTCTGTACAGGACTAGTGGTTGATGTGAAATAGTATAGGAACATTCCCCTTCTGCAGCCTCCTGGGACACAAAAATCAAACTTCACAAGATAACTGTGCACAGCAAGAGACATTAAAGCATTTCTAGCAAATCATTAGTACAACTTTCCTGCCTATTTGCAGGGAAAACAATAAAAATGTTACTATATCACACTTTCCTAGGAGCCTCTCCCTCCCATCCTTCCAGCTTTTACTTAATTTTTGCTCCTGTTAAATAAAACTTATTTCTCACCTCAGAAGACATCTCACCCAGGAAAATAAATTGAAATCTTTCTACCAATTACCAACACCTTCTAAATCTCTGGAGAAATTTTGCACAGCAATTAGCAACCTTCTGGGCAAATGTGCTGTAGCAGGAGAGGACTACTACCACCCTCCCTCCCAAGCTTCTTCAAATACCTCGGCTTTAACCGGCTGAGCCACCCTTTTGATGGGATTCACTTACAAATCGTTAGCACAAATGGGCAACACCTGGATCCTTGTGGGGGTTTGGGGGTGGTGTCTTCACCAAGCATTTACTTAACAAGCTGCAGGTGGGACTTTGGGGGTGGGCTTGTTACAATGTTCTCCTCTGCTAAACTGTGAAATTCAGAATATCAATGTATTTTTTTTTTTCTTCTCTCACCTCTTCCTATTTTCTCATCTGTTTTTTCTTTTTGAAAAGGCCAGTTTTATTGTCACATATGGGATAGATGGGGTTAGACTTAGCAATAATTACTGGCAACAATATCTTTTTCAAGGGAAGTGACTACCACTGTGCTTGTAAAATTTAGTAAGGTTAAGGTCAACAAAGCACCTTCTGACAGGGATTTTTGGAATATGTCAGCAAAACAGAACAGAAAATTAAATTACTATTTATGAACAAGTAGCAAAATATGTACACTGGCAACATTTTAACTGCATTCTGTCCTTTCCAATATATGTTCTCTTTCTTTTCGTGGCAGATTTTCCTCAAAATTGTGTGCTGTGCTGGTCTTGGAGTTAGGCAATTATAATGGGGATTTGGAGGATATTTTGGGTTTTTTCACTTGTATCTGAGCATTGAAAGAAAAATAAAGGGAAAAAGCTTTCTACCAAGGAAATTATAACCTAGACACATTAGCTGTTAAATAAGTCATATTATTAATAAAATATTTTTCAGCAGCATACAAAGAATAATATTTAACAAGACAGACATGTTTCAGGAAGAATAGGTATAAGAAAAATGTTTCTATATGTCTTTTTAAAAAAGGTGGTCAGAACACGCAGTTCATGTATTAACTGAAAGCTATCTGGTGCCTATCAACAAAGCCTGACACAAGTACTTCTGCCTGAGGAAAGGGAGATTTTACCTTAAATGTCAGGGTGGGGGAGGGAATCTCATTGCTGGAAACCTTCCTACCTCTGATCAGAGGCTGGAAGGAATGAGAGTGGCGCAGGAGATGAGCAGCATTTCCCATGACTGAGTCCAGGAGGACATTGTGTGTGTCACTGTAGGCATGAGGAGTGGCTTTGCCCTCTCCTACAGAGCCAGGAGTGGCCCTGGCACCTGGGGCTCACATGCCACTCCAAGGTGGCACTTGGACCTCTCCAGCCCCCGGGGTGGAAGTGCTGAACTGAGCTCTGGCTGTGGGCACCAAACTGTAGAATATGCAGAGATGCATTGTCTGGAAAACTTGTCTCATGTCAAAGTGGAAATATTACTGAAGAAGTAGTTTCCATAAGGAATCCAATTTATTGCTGCACACAAAACACGCTTTATGGGAATAATGAGACAGTGCATGGGACCAGTAGATTCTTTCACTTAATTGGCCCATGATGCTGGTTCAAGCCGCTCAGCCTGGGAAGGCTCCCCTTAAACACCTTTCTCCAATCCATTTCTAAAATTCTCTTTTGCTGTCACATGAATGAGAATCATGACAACACAGAGGCTAACTTGTATTTGCATTTTAGCTCTTGCCTACCTGCCAAAGCAAAGGGGGACTGCATGCATGACAGCATGCAGATGTAACCCCCCATTTGCATGTGAACATTTGACATTGCACTCATGCAAACTGGGATCAAAACAGAGATATTCTTCTAAAAACACAGAGGCAAAAATGCAATAAATAAGAAAATAGAAAGAATTTTGGAATCCGAACTCAGATTTGGAAACAAATATTTTGAGTTACACTGGCAAATAAAAGGGAATATAAGCAAAATAAATCCAAAGAACCAAAATGGAAATCCTCTTTCTACTTTCATATACTCTAAATCTACAAAAGTCACTAGATTACTAATCTAAATCGATGGTAACTGGTAATTTGTTATGAATAAGCTCAGAATACTATTTCAGTTCTACAAAAGCCTTCTCCTCTGGTCTCTGGTGAATTAAGGTATTCTATAGACTACCAAAATGCTCAGGATGTTTAAATCATCATCACATCATAGTTACTAATAGTGTGAAACCTTGAATTTGAGGGTCAAATTCAGAGTAAATTTGCCTCAATGAGTTCAAAGGCTCATACACATTGTGTTGTCTTTTTCCTCTAAAAATCTCTACCTTGAAAGATATACAATGACATGCCTTTTGGTATTTTAAATCATCTCGAAAATAAAATAACTAAGGAAATCTCTGAAAAATAAAATTTATTTACTAAGCTTTGAATGGAACATCAAAAAGCTCAGTAACGAAACATAGCAAAATGATCTATTTACTCACAACATTGTAATCACATGCTTAAAATTATCCAGCTAGTAAAATCATCTGTTTCCTACCATCTGGCCTGTGTGCAAAGAAATAAAAAATATTAAAGACAGAGATTTACAATTTCAGCCATAAACAATAGTTTGCACAGGATGAAGTTGAGTATTCTTATATTTAAGCCTTTGTATTTTTTTAAGAGAAGCTGGTCCAGTCAAGTACACGTAAATTGCCCTAGAAATGAAGAAATCAAAGAAATGTCTATCATGGATAAAACACAGGGACAAAACAGAATTATTCCATTTAAGCTGCCTCAGATACTGGAACTAGGGCAGCAGAGCCACTCTTGCATTAGTGGAAATTTTCTGTATGAGATTCTCTGACATGAACAGGTCCTTGTGGAATAAGAATATTAAAATGTCTAAAAAAATATTTTACTAATGTAGAGGTGTCAAAAACTCCCCAAGCCTGAATAATTCCTCCCTGGAAATCTGAGCTCTGATTAAGTGTCAACAAGTCTAAAGGATGAAAGCAATTACAGCCTTCCTTTGCTTTCCACTAAAGATCAAACTCAAAGCTGCCCAGGAGTGTTTGTTGCATATGGTGTCTGTTACAGTGTGGCATCTTTCAAAAGGTTTTCTGAACATGAAATAGGTAATTTTGAAAGCAAAGGGGAAAATAAGCAATGTTCTTATGCTGAAACCAGCAAACAAACACTCATTGAGAACCCTCCTTGCTATAATCTGCCATATCTATTCTTCTATTGACAGTAATTCAACAGGCCACAAACATGCTGTCCATGGCACAAGTAGATTTGTAAACCTCTGCTTGTAAAACCCCAAGCTCAGAAAGGACCAGTCCAGTGCTACCCTGGTAAAGATGAAATCTGGTCAAATCACACCCTGTGTCATCTATATTGACACAACCTCCAGTATTCTCAGGGTGACAGCCTTAGGGCTCTTCTTTTCCTCATTTTTAATCAGAATTTCTGTTTCTCACCACCAGTCTTTTTCTTTCAACTACTTAACTCCTTGCATTGAAAAGAAATCTATAAATTCCATTTCAGAAAAAATCTGTTCCCAACTGTTCTCCTCCAGCACTATTCTCACATTCTGTTCTCACACACACAAAAATCTTTTCTGACCCCTCTCTCTCTTTTCCTGTCTCAAAAAATAAATATATAAGCAGCCTTCAGCTTCCCTAGTGTCCCTTCCATGGTCACTGGTAACCAGGGAAACCAGATGCTATGGTAACTCAGGGATGACAAATCATTCCTTAAACTCCAAACTATATGTAAAGTCCTCATCTCTTTCTTCTCTAGGTGATGAAGTGGCAACAAAAATAGTGGCAGCAAATCTCCATCTTCACTCATTCAGTCTTTTGTAAATTTGTATTTTCTCCACATATCCCTTCCAGTTTAAGTGCCCTGCTATTTTTAGAGCCATTTCATGCTCAGTCCAGTTTGTTCTAAATTAGACCTGAGTGCTCTCATCAAAGCTTTATAATTGCATTTTTAATTTCTTTTTTTAAATGGCTGAAGTTATTCCAGTTCAAAGTACATGGATGCTCTTTTCAACTGGAGAGGAAAAAAAAAAACTTCCCTGGTTAGTTTTTGAGCCTCCAACTACCAATAATAATTGAGATTTCTGTCTCAACAGTGAGTTTATGCTGAGTCCCTGATGTTTAACCAAAGATTAATTTTGTTGTCTTCCTTGGGTAAGGACATAACCGTTCTCTCTCTCTCTCTTTCCAATATCTAACTCTCATTTTCATGAAATGTGAACATACCCAACCTCTATGACTTTCACCCATGCCAAATTTGTTTAAAATTTGTCAACAAGTTCAAATGTTATATAGGAGGCACATACCAAGGGTAGGGTCACAAGGATGCCACTTTTTAGGACAACTTGAAATGAAAAAATCATAACTAAAAATTTCTAGACTATCAGTGTTCCACAAATGCTTACTCATTCTTGAAGAAAAAAGTCAGTTCCATCTTCCAGAGCCTTCCATACTTTTATAAGAAATTTTCTAGCACAGTTGATTTTAAGTTCATTTTAAAAAATTAAGTTAATGCTAGCAGGAATGATTATGCATTAACCATGCATACATCACAGAAAGTACAATTTTAAATTCTACTCCCATTGTACTCTGTGGAAATATGGTGAGCTCAGTAGAAATGGTAGGTGAAAAACTTCCAAAGCAGCCAGTAAACACAGAAGACATCAATTTCTCTTGCTTCCACCTCTGTGTTCTGGGTTATATGTTCTAAATTACAGGGGAGACAAATAATGGAAAGCTCTGATTTAAAGTATCATTTACAACATGAGGATCTTTTCTCTTTGCTCATACCTTAGTGTCTCTGCCTCCTGGAGTAATTCACCTTGGCTCATTTTCTGGCTGACTCAGATCCTCTGGTCACTCTAAAAATAACAGTATTACCCTGGACAGTCCAAAGGCAAGCCCAGTCCAAGAAGAAGAGATACCACATTGATTTTATAAGATGTGTTTGGGTTTAAGTTACTGTCTGCAACAGGCAGCACATGACCCTACAGTGAAGAAGCTGTTCAGGTCCCAGTCAGCCCAGTCTTGGAATCTGATGACAGAGAAAATCAGTTCCAGAAGATTGAAGAAAGACACAATTCCCCTCTGTCTGGCACTTCCTTGTTTCTCCGACCTCTGCTACAGTTTCCATCTTTGCTAAACAGAACTGTAGTGTTTGCTGTCTAGGTAAGAAACTCACTGCCTTTTTTCTTTTAATTTGCTGTTCAGTGTGACAAATTAAAGAATCATAATACTTGCCATAAAAAGAAGCAAATAGAAAATTTCCCAGCAACAGAGTCTCTTGAAATCCACAGTGATTCAGTAGGACAGCTTTTCTCTCAGTAACTACTGAAAAAAAACCAACTGATTACTGAGAAAATAATCAGTTAAGCTAGAACCCCTATATTGGTGTCTCCTCCTCTTATTAAGTGCAATGAGAGAGTCAATATCCAAGCATCCCACAAACACTGCATGATAAATCTTCCTTTCAGCCTTTGGACAGACAATACAGTGCCCACAGAAGGCTGATTTATAAAGTGTGCTGCTATTCCACTTGAGACACTAAGCATCCAATTCCAGAAGTTCTGAGCATATAAAAAGTTTACTTGAAGCCACTTTCAGCATCTAAGAAAGCCTCCAGAGCACCAAACTTCCTGTGCCACATAATTGATAGCCCAGAACCAAAGGAAGTAAAACCAGTGTCTTTATGTACTTAGAGTTTCCTCATTTCCAACAAACAGCACATCTTCAGTGAATGAGTCCCTTCTGAAGTTTTAGACAAGGCATACATTTCTTTCTCTTTTTCCCCTGCTTGGCATGCTATATATAACATCCTAAACTGAGTATTTATTTTCCTTTGTAGATCACCATATCTATCCAACAGTGTTGAGAAACCATTCAGAACTAAAGAGACTATATATAATAATAAGGAGTACGTTGAAGAACAGAAAATGTTTTGGTTCCAGATTTTCAACAGTTTTCAGAAAAACAGATGTGGGAGATCAAGCAGACAAGGCACTGTGTGCTTGTGCACCCTCTCAATAATTCTAATACATATAAGATGATAATAACACCAATTTATAAGTGTCAGCAAACAGCTTTTAGTTTGCAGAATAAGTAAAGTGTCTGATATAGAGGAAGGGGCATTGGCAACGTCATCTGATTCACAAGACACAAGGAAAAAGCTGAAGCTATGACTCTTGCTACCTTAAAAAAGCCATTATGGAAGTACCAGCCTTGCTCCTGGATGTCTTCCCCAGGCAAGGCAGACCAATATTTTTAGTTAAAACATGACTAGCCTTCATATTTATCCCCTCTTCTTCCCTTCTCTTTCACTGGATTTTTTTTAACTGATTCAGATAAAGGAAACTGGTTTCCAAGACACATGAAATTAAAAATTAAGATTTACAATCACGTTGAGGAAACAGTCCCATATTCACAACATAGCTCTGGAACCACTAATGCTGACAATAGGGGAGGGACACATTCACAGAGGGTGAGGATTTGTCCCTCTGAAAGATTCAAAGCATGGGATCACAGCACTATTTCAAATCTCAGAATGGGACTTGAGCAGTGCTGAAACATCCAGGGATCTCTATGGAGAAACGCTATTAAATACAGAAACTTCTTGGAGAAAGGGAAATATTTCAAGCAAAAAGGTGGACTTGCATAATTTCAGCTCAGTGTTGATTCTGTAAGTAGAAAGTGGAAAAGGAAAATAGTGCCTACTTTCTAACATATTGTCTATTTAGTGAAAGTTTCCAATGTTATTTTGCCATTTTAGTATCACTGAATTTAAAAGTAAGCAATAAAGAAAAATCTTTCTGTACCATATATTTGAAAAGACACCACTTTGCATTGTTATTCCAGCTACCCACATGAAATAGATTCTTTTCTGGTGTCCATATGTAAAGGAAAACTCTGTAACTTTCAGCACCAGCAGGCAATTCAGAAATACAGGATATTTTACTTTGCACAGTTTATAAATGTTAGCAGTTTGCAGTATTTTAGATCAGAACTTCAAAGAGCTAAGGAAGGAATGAGGATGGTACCTTTGCATTATTGTTATGATCAAGCTTTTGTGTATTGTAAGGTACATTGCTCAATTTATTTTGTAGTCAAAGTTTCTATCACTTAGTAAGACTGATTAACCTGGCCTCCCCATTCCTCAAAAAACAAACTCATGCAAATTAAATTAGTTTTTAGAGAAAGAAAAAAAGGAACCAAAAAAAGAACTAAACTCTGCTCTTTAACAGTTACACATAAAAATGGAGCACATTATGAAAAATATACTGTGTGCTGTTAAGATACCAAAGTATCCTGCAGCATATAAAGAATTTCAGTTGGAAAGGAGAAATCTTTTCTTTCCTGTGACATCATCTAAATCTCTTTGAAAGAGCTGCTGCCTATAGAGAATTGGCACATGATCAATAGAGGTGGGGAAACCTCATGATCTCCTTCAGCATCCTGCAGGCAGTTGAACAAGTTCTACCTCCTGCAGGACCAGAGCACTGATCCAGTGCATATCATTTAACTCCCCCACAGAATATAATTTCTTTCCAATTGCTTCCTATAAACATTAAGAAAAAGTAGGTTCAGTATCCATCCCTTTGGCCTACTTTCCATTTAAGATTGGATGTGTTTGAAAACCAGAAGTATAGCTGTTAGTATTAAAAGGAATGCTGCCTGTTTCTTACATGGGTCTGTCTCCAGACTGGTTGAAGAAATTAATGATAAATCTGAAAGTAGCCTCTGCAGAACTTAACAATTGTGTGAATACTCAATTTTGTGCAATTAGCTAAGTGGGCAGTAACTCACTTTGGATTGTGGGAAACTATATTTTGGCAACACTCACAGAAAGGAGCTCATGAAGAGGCTCTTTTTCCAGAACTTGTTCACAAACTCATTTCTAGGATTTAAGAATATTCTTTCACCAAAAATGTCTTACAAACTCCCTTATTAACAAAAGTAAGAACTGAAGGTTAGCCCTCCCCTTTGCTTATTCGATGGACAGTTCTGTGACACCCGAGTGAAAGGCAGAGCCTCCTTCTCTTGAGTTCTCAGAGCAGTTCCAGGGCACAGGAAGGGCTGAGACACAGCCTGGGGCAGTTTAGGACACGGTGCCTGCCAGCCCCACTGAGGGGTTTAGCAGTGACCAGGTGTCATTGTCACTGTGCTCCTCAGAGACAGAAACTCAGAAACTACTGTGCAAAAGGGCATCTCAGGAAAGGTATGATTAAATTTTTTTAATGAACTACTCAGCAAAAAAAGGATTGCAGAAAATGAATATGGAAAAGAAGTCTGTTCATGAGCTGCTGTATGTAAAGGTTCAAAAATAAAGAGAAAGATCCACAGCCTCCAGGATCCCTCCTTGCTCAGCCAGTCAAGATGAATTATTACACCTGCATACAGCAGAGGAGAAAACAGAAAGTAAAATTACTTCATTGATTTTGTTCTGCTGTATGTAAATAACCTTATTGTGAGATCTGCCCTTTCCAAGAGAAAAAAAAGTTTTGTTCAATTTGCCATTTAACTTTTTTTCCAAATCTGATTTTCATATTTCACAACTTCTCTACTGAGGATTCAGTAAACAGTAGCACAATTAACTGGAATTATATTTACTTCCTAATCTATTTCATAGATATTTCAAAGAGCTTTTAAAGTTTCTTAATAAATTTTTTGTTTCACTAATATGGTGATTTAGAAAAAGAAATTCTCTTAAGTGATTTCAAGCATATCCAATATTTCTATTTTCTCACCACAACTGTTAATAAAGGCATCATTTTATGAATATATTTTAAGTGAACAGAGCTCTAAACTCTTATACATGTTGCATATGTCTCAATTATAAAACAAATATTGTTTTGAAAGTAAAATAATCTATACACCACTAATTTGAGGAAAGGAAGCACAGTCTATAAATCTACGGCTCAGTTCATTTTTAAGCCAAAATCAGCCAGTGTTAGTGAATGGCTGGGAATATCCATGTGGACAGTCACTGGAGGGCAGAAGTAATAACCAGCCTGTCAGTCATCTTAACAAGCTTCAACCAATATTGATTTTGGGGGTAGATGAATACAGTATAATATGCACACGTTTAGAAATGTTAATAAAAATGTGATCTATTGCACTTTTCTCACTAAATACAAAAGGCCAAAAATAACCTAAATAATTCTAAGAAAATTGTTTGCTTGGCAAATCCATCTGCAAGGGATGTAGAAATAATCAAGGGTTCCTTGATGTGACATGGCATATTTGAACTAACAGATCAAATAGAAACACCAACTACAATTCAAACAGTTACAACTCAGACTCATTAGAGGCAAGAAAAGCCAATTTCATTAAAAAAATATAATCTTACTTAGGTCATCTTTCAAAACCAACTGAAAAGTTAGAGAAGTACATTCTCAGTGCTCATGAGTCTAAGTGATTGATTTAATATGAAATATATAATTTTGCTATATTCTTCATATCTACAGCTAGTCAAAGTAGAAGGATTTTTTATGAGCCTCAAAATAATCTCAAAGCACTGCAAGCTCCCCTAATAATCATATTATATTTATATGCTAAATAAACAAGCCAGACAAAATTCCAAGTAGAATTCTGTGCTCTGCCTATTATTAATGAGAAAAACATACAAGGACTGTGCATCACTAATTCTGACCATGCAACTTAAATACAGGTTAAACACTATACAAGATCCATACCTCATATCATGTCATGACTCCAGGCCAGCCAATGAGCTACTGCTGTCTTTGAATATCTTATTTGTTTAAAAATCCAGTTTGATTTGGTAAATTTCTATTTCCAGAAGTAAAATTGCCTTTAACAAATGGCAATACTGAGTCAATAGATACTAATAATTTACAATTAGACTAATCACTTGAACAGGTATCTTCACAATGGAGCTGTAAAATTTAGCAAAAATAACCATTATATTTGAATCACAGGTAGGAGGTCAACTTCTGAACTGAACCCACAGTATTCTACAGGCTGTAGAAAAAAACAGGTGGGTAAATAACAAATTGAAATATGCTACAAGGAAGACGCAACAAAAAAATTGCTACATATAAAGATTATAATGCCATGCTACTGTAAAATAATCTATTAATCTGTTGTGAAGCAAAACATGTAAGCATGTATCAATGCCTTTGACTTTTACAGACCACCAACTTCCACAGATACATCAAGAACTCTGCATTTTACTGCTTGTATTTCAAATTTTCAAGTGCTTTCACAGTGCAGGACATCATTTAAAACAGGAAAATACAGAAAAGTATACATCGATTAAAAATAATGAGACATAAATAAAACAATGGCATATTCTGCAACCCAACACAGTAAAACCAAAGCAGCAAAACTTTACAGAAGTGCAGAGCAGAATTCAGGGAACTGAATTACAAATAACATTCAACATTATTACCTAAAAAACTCATAACAAGCCTGTCATTAAGAGCAGTCCATGTCTCTAGCCCTACTGCTTTGAAACTAAGGACTTGTTCATGCAGCATGCTGTACAAACTTTTTCCTTAAGTAACGTTTTCCACATTGCCTCTGCCCAGGCAACAAAGCAGGAAATGCAGGCAGATGAGCAAAGTATTTACAGCTAGCAAGAAAGGACTTACTCACAAGCAGATGTCTGTCACTTGTAGCAGTGTACTAAATGAGGATCTGAGGAATAAGCAAATTCCTAAAGACATCTAAATGGTGGGAAAATGATAAACCCTCATGTGAGAACTAAATTCTTGAACTGAACTCATGAGGACAAAAGTACAAGCATGTAAAGGATGCTCTGAGGTCACTGAGCAGGATGAGCATGTGCTCTTCACTTACACTTCAAAACAGTGTTGTCATTTTCTTGGAATATTTCATAAAAGGTGACAACTTTGAGCACAGCAGTCTGAGAATTAAACTGAGGTCACAAGAACCTGGCCAGTTAATAGCAACCCCAAAGCAGTCTGTTCTTTATAGGACAGCAGCTTCAAATAAATGAGACATATAAATGTTTAATGACAAATCTTACTTTTGCATAAATAAATGTAGCTCTTGGCCATATGCAGAAGTCTGTTCTTCCACAAGTTAAAAGAATCCCAACATTAAGAAAACAGAGATGAATTCACATATAAAAGGAAAATCACAAAACTAATTTAGTTATTTATTTATTGCATAATTAGGGGGTTATGCTATATACTCTGAATTGCCTGTTTAATAGAATCAATTTCAAAACCGCCATGTAAAGACAGAAGGAATAATGGTCAAACTCATAAAAAAGTCTTGCCACAAGGGAGTTTGTAACACATTACATTTTCACACACAAAATAATCCTGATTTTCTGTCTTCAAACAGTTATATTATCTAATTAAGCAAAATTGCATTTGTATGGGAAAAAGAGAAAATATTGAAAAACTTCACAGTAACATATTTCTCCATTTTGCATGTAAAAATTCTAAAGCGCAAGGGAGTTATTGCATTCTATACAAGATAGGTAGAATTATATTGAAAAGCTTTTAGAGTTAGCTCAGTTATGTATCCTTCTTCCAGAGATGTTTGACTTGCATGGAGTAAGGGACCAGATTAAAAGTTTTAAAAATATAAGCTCTATCAGGGCGTTTATTATGTAAGCATCACATCCTAAAACTCTGAAAATAGAACCCTCAACTCATGAGACTTTTCCACTGAAAACATGAAAGAAGCCTGGGGTGACTGGCAGAACAGACATCCCTGCGCACAGGGCCCTGCCCAGGAGGGACTGCACGAACCCCAGCAGGAGCTTCCCACTCCCTGTGCATCAGGCACTGCAAACTGATGGCCAAAGGCTCCTGCATTTCAGCACTGGACAAAACAATCTTCATGTATGCAGCACATATATGCAAATACTGTACAAAGACATAAATCTGCCTTTAAGGATGAAAACTGTTGTCATCTTATTTCAAAAGTTCCATACCTTCTCAGCGACCTCTCACGGACAGCTCCTCACAGCACTAACTCTTTTTTCATCACAGCCAACAAACCCTAACTCTCCTCACCCAGCTAACCCCCTCTTTGTAGCACTCATCTTCTCATTGGACACAGCTGTGGCCTGTTAAGGGCAGGCCTGTTCCTAATCTTTGGTGATTAGCACAGCTGCAACTCCTCAGGGGTGAGATTGCCTTCTGCACTATTCTCTTACATTCTATCCCTCCACACTAAATTAATTATATAAATGCATTCCGCATTTTTTTAAAGTGTGTATCTCCCTTGCACCAAACACAATAGAATTAGTGCATTTCATAAAAAGTAGATCCTGGTACATATAATCAGATAATAATATATCTGCTAAAAAGTGTACATCAATTGTTTCCTTGGTTGAATTCTAGCAGAATAGCTGAAATCCACCACATGTTACTAAGGTAGTCAAAGTAATTGTCAAGACACAGCAGAAAGGTCATTGTTAAAAAAGACTATCTTACAGTAACATTCAGAGGCAGCTATTTCTTCCAAAAGACATAGACACTGTGACAAAATCAGAGTTTTTTCTCCTGTGACAACCTTCAGTTTCTTCATTCCTTTGAATATTGTTCCTGGTTATGTTTGTAAGAGTCCCTAAATCTCAATTTAACTGCTGTTATCGATTCTTAAGGGCTGAAACACAGGTCTAAACAGAGTTTTTGCCAGCTCCTTAAGTGTCTTTTATATAAAGCATTAAGGACATTGATATATTTGTTTTCTCTTTTGGAGAAGTACAGATAACTCTATCATTCTATACATCACCTTCATTGATTGGTTTATTTCTAAAAATATGTGACAATTTACCTGCAGGACACTTGTTCCTAACTCATTAAGAGCGATCAGTAAACCCTGTGGTGTTCATTAGGAAGAAACTTCTGTACACAGCAGCAAAAAAATATTTCCTTCAGCAACAGTGCTTCAGCGTTTTAAGGTGGCTGTAAGGTCAAGGAAATAGATAACAAATACATTGAATGTAATCTCTATTGTCTCTCCTTATTCTGAGGTCATCCTGGAGGCCTAATTGTTTGATTCATGCATGTGGGTTAGACTACTACCACCCTTTTTCCCAGTTTTTAATAATATTTATTTTCTGGGAGTTCATAAATTCTGAAATTTAGCAGAGAAGGTTTCTGGTGAAGTAATGAACCAAAATATGACAAAACATCAATCAAAAGAGCATGTGGCTTCTGACCCTTTCTGGGTCTTGGTTTTATGACTTTCATATCTTTGAAGTTATGAAAAGGAGACAAGATATGACAGGTACTGTGCTTGGAGAAGTCACTTAGTCAATTTAATTCCAGCCACCTGTGAGCAACACCACAGAACTACTTCAGCAAATTTGAAGGTGTTCAGCTCCCTGTCTTTCACAGTAGTAACACATAAGCACTATAATAGCTTGCAGGTATATTTGGCTGACTTTCTTTCATTCCACTGATGAAGTGGAGGAATTAAATAAAACTGCAACATTACATTTCAACGTGGTAATCCATTAAAAAAAATCAGACATAGCCTTCAGAAGATCAGGAAACATATAAATGCAATGCAAAAGGTAGTTGTGTGAAGTCTTAGAATAGAACCATGGTCAGTTAATTCTGTATGAAGAAATGAAAGAAAATGAATCCTAATATATATCACAGGTGAGATCCTCATGTAGGAAATTTTAGCAAAATTAGAATCTTTTGCTCCATTTTAGTTGTTCTAGAAAAGGAATACAGATTAAAACTTTGGTTATTTCCAGTTTTAGAGCTGGTGAGGTTTAGGTACCAAGAAATTACAGTTTCTCAGGGCTTTTTATGAAAATCTGGATATTTCAACAGTCCAAAAGATAGAAAAAAAATCTCATTTTAATATGTTTTTAGTTTTATAAAGTAGGAGATTTTTAATTTGTCTTTGAACAAGCCATATTGAATCTTTCTGAAGTCAGTGAAGATACTTCAATTTTCAGCAGAAACTGAATCAGTGCCTTAGGGAAATAAGATTGCCATATTGTTCCTGTGGGAAAGGGAGAAGGTTTGAAGAGTTGTTTGTGAACAGAAACAAAGTTAAAGTTACAAATAATTTGAAAGAAAACAGGAAAAGGAACTGAGGCAGCCTGTTGGAAAGTTAAATTGCCGCTGTAGGGGTGGCACCCTGCTACAATTTCATGTAAGAATTGATAGACAATTACAGAGCAGTATGTGTAAACCGTGATGTTTTCATACTTCTTTCCCATTTAAAATATTCATCCTCAGTACAGCAAAGATAACAATAGGAGTCTACATATTTCAAAAAGCAGAGTTCTGGAAGTTTGTGGTACATTAGTTGAGGGTAAAGCCAGAAGGCAAGAAAAAAGGATGAAGAGTAAGCATGGGTCTTTCTGTGCCAATTTTCTCTTCTGCCTGAGGCTGCCACTTTGGTAATAACCTGAGTTTCTAACACCTTATATTACACAGGAGGCTCAAGATTCTGAAAAGTTATGTACAATAAAAATCTGAGAAATGTGCAGAGGCTAACAGTATCTGTTAAATCTTTAGACTCAGATCTGTTAAATTTAGGCTTTGTGGTAGGAATAAGTTAGTTGCAATGCTATCATTCAGAGGGAGACAAATGACATTTGACTTTTAAAGGGAGGGGAGCATAGGTGTTGGTGGAGGAAACAAGCTCAAGCCTCTGAGCAGACCAACATTTGGAGCATCCACCCATATTTTAACTCTCTCAACAGAGAGGTTTTGAACCCTTCATGAATCATACACAGACTGGAGATAAATAGGTAGCATATGAGGAATTTGAGTGTTACAAGAATAGCATTTATACACCTTCTAAACAATTTTCATAGGGCCAGCTTCCCATCAAAGGCAGCAAAATAGAAAACATTCTCAGGAGCTTCAGCTGTGTGTCAGTACTTTCTTTAATTCGGGGGGTTTTTTTAAGCACTTTACAAATCGAGAACAAAAGCTAGTACCTCTGCACTTAGCTCACTGACAAATCTATTAACATGGCAGATGCTCTCCTTGCATCAAACAACAGAGGTTTTTCACGCTTAGTGGGCAGAGTCTTTTCTCATTGTTAAACAGATCTTCCTGAAGAAGATCAAAGCACAATGGGAATGTGATGGGGAGCAAGACCCAGGAGTTCTAATCCATTTATATCATCCTGTCTTTCAATATTGTGAGCAAATCCCCCTAAAATGAATGCAGCTTATAGAGGAGGTTAATCCTGATCTGTGAGATTACAAAGTTGGAACAGGCAGGTTCACATAAAGGATAACAAGAGGATGGGTGTCAAGTCTGTTCCTTACCGAACAGACCAAAGGAAAAAAATGGAACAGGAAACCCTGCTTGCTCCTTGGTGCTATTGTGAATGCCTACTCTGGGAAATTTTAATTCTGAGAACATCACAAAATATTATGCAAAATGTTTTTTTTTGTAATAGGAGAAAAGGAATACAAACTTACATATATCCATATTGACTTATGCAATATTTGTCCATACAACATTGTGTTTGATTTAATTACATTTCCATTTTTAAAACTGATTTTCTATATGGGTATTTTATATGTTTGTTTACTTACAGGTGTAAGTGGACAGAATAACATATAGGCTATTTTTAGCTTTCAATAAGGCCAACAAAAAATTCTTTTGAACTCAAAGTCACTTGAACTCCATAAGGAGCAAATCACTCTCAATCTTATGAGAAATGGATAGGTTGTAGATTCACAGAAAGGATTTAGCTTTCCTCTGGTGATACGCCTGTAATCACCACTAAATAAAAACATGCACTGTGCTTTCTACCTATGTTGTTATGTAAATGAGATCTCCAAAATTCTGGGATGTGATTAGTCTAATTAGAGCAATGACAAACCATGCTGCATTCAAACACAATCTCACTAGGACAACTGCTGTCAATACCCCATCACACATGTCTACCTAATTTTTGTGTGTTACTTGGAGAATAGCAACATTCCAAAGTTAGGAATTCCATAGCACACAGCCAGATTATTCATACAGAAGGTGCTAGACCTGTTGAAATGTACCAAGATGTCTCCTGAAAACCAAATTAAGAACTAATATGTGATCTCAGCAAACCAGAAATTAGTGGCAAATAATGCACTTTTATGTATGATTTTGCATCCACATCAAAATGTGGGTTTCATATTTATAAAGCATTTTCAGAAACAGTGGTCCTAAAGCTGAATGCAGAATACAGTAGGAAACTGCTAGGGGCAGTATTATAGGGTTTAAAAATTCCAGAGATAATCATGGATTCAGTATAGGTTTTGCAGTGCTTTTATAGATAGTATTGTGTAAAATATACAGTTGGGAGGAGATAAAATTTGGACCCTGTAGGCAGAAGTTCAGTGGGGAATTTTCTATTCAGTGATACTGAGGCTGAATTGGTCTGGCTTCATCATAAACCCTCACTTTGCAGCCTGATGTGCATGGATCAGCCAGAAAATAAACCAACATCCTTGTTCTCAGTGAACATTCATAGGTAAAGCTGAAGGGAGGTAGAGTTGAGGTAAAGTTGAAGGCAACTTCCCATGATCCAAAAGTAATAAATGGCCATTTTCTCCCAGCTGAAATGCAAAAGAAAGGGCAGGGAGAGAACTTGAGTATGTAGAGGTCAAGCACTGGAAGAATTTATAATTATTATTTTTAAACATTCCAGTGCCAACTATTTTCCTCCTTCTCAAGGTATTAGAGATGAGTACACAAGGATACAAACAAAGCTTCTGCTTAGGCATCTATATTTTCTTCTAGGTCAGATTAAGCTAATGTAATAAAGTAATGGAAAACCACTGATGGATCTTGGCTGAAGACATGGATGTCAAAGTTTCTTTAGATAACAGAAACACTGTTTGACAGAGAAAGGTATTTGTTAGTGACTTTCCATCTACTACAAGCACCTTGAGTTGTCTTGGCACGGTGACTTGCCATATGGAGTGATGTGTGACCTGTGTTAATTTTGTTCCTATCAAGATATTTTGTTCAATTTCCACAGAGATGTTGTGATGGAAATTATTGGCTACATATGTCAGCAGGAATATGCGAAAATTTGCAGACTTTTAAGTATATTTAGAATGGATCATAATTCCATAACAAACTCCCTACAATACTTTACCATTATTAGCCCCCATTACAAAAAAAAAATCAACAACAATAATATTACTTCATTTCCCAGTAATGAGGCAATTAACTAAGCTGTCCTTCTACATTTTTTTCCTAATGTAAAATATTTGAATATTCAGTTGCAACTGTTACATTAAGCCTTAACAGCAGTAAATTTCCTTGATGAAATTCTTCCCCTATACTTAAAGCAACAACTGTTCTTGAGACAGCAACAACTATTCTAAAGGAAAGCTTCAGTCAGCCCTTGTTTGTGTCTCTGTAATGGACAAAGTTGTTTTCTTCATTGTTCTGACTGCTGACTTGCAAAAGAATCTTTAGACCATAACCATATTTTCTCTTAATGCAATCCAGCTGTTTATACTCAGTAGCATTGGTGGTTCTTTAACTATTTTGTTCCCAAACTCAGACATCTGGGAGATATTCTATTGAGTTGTCAAATTATCAGCTGTCAGTTCATGAACTTCAGATTATCATAGATCATTTCAAATCAACATCTGCATCAGTTCTGCAACAGACTAATAAACCAAATTTGTTTGTTTGTTTCAGCCCCCACCCATTTTGATTACCAATGTTACCATATTTACTTTATTTTAAATATACTTTGTACTTTCACTAGTCTTTACTTTCCAGTAGAGTCCAAAGGCTGTTGTCAAAAATGTCCTTACACAATAACTTTTAACAGTACTACTAGCATGCCTTAAAGACTAACAGGTATATAGCTAAATGGAATAAGAAAAAAAGGACATATATATTACAGCAATTTCTAAAAAAAAGAAATTCCAAAGTACTTGGTTATATCCTACTCAGTTGCTTGTCTCAGTGCAAGTCCAGGGTCAAAATCTGACCAAGCAGAAAATTATTGAAGCAAGATATTTGATTATGACTATAAGACTTTTCTTTTGAACAGGCTTTGTATTAATCCTTTTTCTAGCCCACTGGGGTGACCATGGGAAAATTAAGGGAGTTATTTGAACATGAGTTTGATCTGGTCTGAAATATCCTCATTAGTGCTGATGATGCTCATGTTGTAGAAAACCCATTTCACTTTAAAAACAGCAGCTAAAATATGCAAGGCTGAGAGGCAGAAAAAATTGAAATAAACTCTTTGCTCACATAAATTGTAATAACAGTGAAGTCAGTAGAAGTGCTGGAACTCTTTCTGAGCTTTTTTGTACATTAGCTAATCCCATTTGCTTTGAAAGTGTGTCCCACATGGCACTGTCTCATCTCTCACCGAGTGGGTGTTCATATGTACAGTAAAAGTAGAAATCTGACCAACTGCAGAGTAAAGAGGAAGCTGAAGAAGAAGGGAAGTAATATAACTTGAAGCCCTCCACACACAACAATAACCTGCATATAGCAAGAAAATTCTGGTAAACCCAGAATATTAAAAATATTCTGCTTACATAGGCATCTTGTAAGAAACAGTGCCACACATTCAGACAATTTTCAAATGGTATCTCAAATACCATCCCCTTCCCCCACCTTCTCTCCAGCACTTTCATTTACAGAAATACTCATAAAACACCAGTATTTTTTTCCCAGAGCAATGTAACTATATCCAACACCCCAGGTTGTATCAGAAGTCTACTTCAGCAATACTCCTGTGTACAGTGTTTATTACTTTTAAGAAAGAAACAGAGCTAAGGCTACAGAAAAAGAAACATTTTCACCATTTTGATTATATAAACTAATAAATATTCTCCTCCCAGACCTAGGATCCTTGAAGTCAATACTTTCTGAAAATAAATTGTTTCTTACTTTCCATATAAAGAAAAATATTAACAATCAATAGAGAGGTCAAAAGTTTTTCTTCACCAAATATTTTCACTGCATTTTTTCTATTTTTTCCTTCCCCCTTTTCTTCTCCTGAAGGACACTAAATATTAGAAAGCTGTAACAATCACAGCTTCAAATATCTTTGCAAATTCAGTTGAATTTAAACACAGACTCATGCACAGAGGTGACACACATGATTTCATGTATTTGCTACAGGCAGCTGCATTTCCTTTCCCTCACAAGGTTTGTCACCTGTCCTTATGGTCCCTGATTTTAAATAAGGCTCTGCCCTAGCAAAGCCTTAGCCTATCCTATGATTCATCATATCCTCATCCTGCATCACCCATTTACAGTGCACTACCAGATTTATTGAAAATGTATTGCCTTGCTGTGATTTATATTTGTGCAAGTCACTGAATCACAAGAGCTATTAAGTCTTCAGGACAGGAATCATCTCTGCTGATACTTCTGGCAAATGTATCACATTTATTCAGTAGGTACAGAGTCCAAAATTAGGTTTCAGTTATACTGAGAAAACAATATCAATAATCAATAACAACAATTCTTTCCTAGCTTTATTTTATGCAATAAATAATGTCTGCAGCAGTTGAGGAACATAAGGTCATTTTCTGCAATCTTTCAAGTTTTGTATTACCAAAATTATGAAGATGAAACCCTTTCTGTTATTTTAAAACAGGAACTCTTCTTACCTTGATAATTATGATCCTTTAAAGCTTATTTTTAAGTTCCACCTGAAGAAAAAGAAATTGGAAGAGAAAATGGCCTGGCTTTATTTTTTCATCTTTTTCTTCTTCCACTCAAACTTTTGGAAAAAATTTCATGTTATCCTGTGATAAAAGTGCAATGAATTATATCTTATCCTTTCCCATTTCTCTATAGTTCTCTACAGTCAGATTAATATGACTATGAATGGAGTACAACTGTTTTGTAGCTCCCTCTGGAACTTAAAAAGGAAAATTGGATAACTTGGCAAACTGCATTTACACTCAACAGCTTGACTAAAATCCATCTCAGGATAAACAAGAAAACAATGTGAAACAAGTGTTAGAGCAAACTGCTTTGCACAGGCCTGGACTGTTCTCAGCATCAACAGCTCACTTGAATACTTTTCAAAAATATCACTCACTAACCAAATTGCCAATGCTCTTTATTTAATGGTGAGATAACCCACTGAACATCTTTCACCTGTGGAATGATGAAAATTTTAAATCAAAAAACAGTTAAAACCAAACCCCAAAAACCACCACAATAAAAACCTCCACAGATAAAACCATTAAAAGTAAGACTTAAATCAAAATTTATCAGACTGCTCCTAACTGCAGGGTTAGTGCCAATACTTCCTGAGCAGTGAAGAGAAAGCCATGGTTGTCACAGCTCTCACTGCATAATATCTCTCAGGAAATGCTGGCTTCTCAGTGGTAGTGACAGTAGGATACCCACTGACTACTGGACAAAAACCCCATTAATATGGCCTCTCATTATATACACCAATCACT
Source organism: Melospiza melodia melodia (assembly GCF_035770615.1). Classification (NCBI taxonomy): domain Eukaryota; kingdom Metazoa; phylum Chordata; class Aves; order Passeriformes; family Passerellidae; genus Melospiza; species Melospiza melodia. Next base: position 9,788,499 of record NC_086206.1, on the reverse strand, counting down.
ATTTCTATTTTGTGAGATCATAGATCTGTTCAGATCCCCTTTGGCTACAAAAATAAGAGGTAACCAGAGAGGGAAGGTAATGGCACGAGCTGCATGAGATCACTTAAGCTGCACTCACGCCACGTTGGTTTTCAGCTCCCAGGCTGCTGCCAGGGCTTTGAATATCTCCAGCTACAAAAAATGATCCATAATAAATCATCCCTTGGGATCAATGATGAAATGACCACCATAACTGATTCCTAGCACTACTGACAAAGTACAGTTGTAGAATGAACACTGAGGTTTTTACTATAAATTAGTTATTCATTCCAGGAAATTTTTATTCCTGAAGGATGTTGCCATCCTTAAGCTTTGGTAAGATTCTGTGGGGAATGACAAGACAGAGAGGTCTGCAACTGCTGATTGGGCACACCAGTGTTCTGTATTCCACATAAGGTGAGAATATGTTATAAAAGTGCCATGTGAAATCATGAGTGTCTGTTGAACATGGTTATGTTTGTAATGTATCTTGAAATCCAAGCTTAATATCTAGATTTCACAGATAACAGAGAAAGTCCAAAATTAAATGGGTTTTCTGAACATGTGCACAAAGCCAACAGCTGAACTGAACTTGAAATTATTAATTCTCCCCTCCAAATATTAAAAAAAAAAGTAGAGAGTTTTGAAACTTGGTTACTACAATTCCTAAAATGAATGATTTTTAAAACTGATCATTGCATCTCTAAAACAAAATATAGCTACCAAAATATTAGTTTACTATTTACTACAATTTGTCCTTTGGATTTGTTATGAGAACTTTTGTTAAAGAAGCTCCTAGAATTTTAAGTGGTTATTCCAATAAATAAATAAATAAATCTAACTACAATTAAAAAACATTACAGATGAACCAACATAAAGCTAATGATTGGAAAAGAATGCAAAAAAAGTGGAGAACAAGAACCTGCTGCAACTACTCTCCCACCTTTAGATTATTAATTACAAGGTAGAGGCCAACTGGCCTTTTATGCTGAGTTAAGTAGTCACCCAGGTTGTAGTTTTTATTTTGTTTGCCACAAGCTATTACCTCAGGATTCAAATTCAAAACTGGTTTAAGAATTGGAAGTGTACTTTGTAGACATCAGGCTGGTCTGTTCACTCCAGTGGTTGTGGCAGGTTGATCAATAGGGCAACAGCTCCTGGCTTCTTGACTTGCACCAACAGGCAAAAATTCTGATAAGAAAACTACAAAACAACACAGCACCCAAACAACTTAGCGACATTCATATTGATGTATTTTTAAATTTCTTTCTTAGGCACAGTTATGGACAGAAAATGCACAGCACATTCATGTGAATGAGCATCCAGAGGGTTCTTACTGAGTATATACAGGAACATATACAAAGCATAATGCATAAATACAAAATCTCAGGTAAACGTTCAATAACAGAAGAGATAGCTGGACTGCTCATCTGCCAGTGGCTAACTTAACTGATCACAGTTTTCTCTAAGTCACATTTTTACTGCTTAATTTTTTTTGTCAAAATTGAGTAACAAAGGCAAGTTAATTTGTATAATTGCCATATACTTAGTATGCATTTGTATATTGCCATATACTTAGCTTTGAAACTGATTTATGAAAAACACTGAAGGAAGAAAGCATAATAAATCTAATATTTACAGAAATACTCAGAAGGTTTAATGATATCATTCTTTTTTTCCAAAAGACCAAATAGAAACACTAAGGGTTTGTTCAGTTTCCCCTCATACCTCAGCCTCTTTAATTATTTCTTCCAGTTTGTGTCCATTCCAGTTTGTTAATTCCTTCCTGTTTACTCCTTGGGCACTTTTTCCTGTAGGAAAAAGGGACAGAGGGAAAATACCATTTTTTCCTGTAGGCAACAGGGAAAATACCATGTCCCTAATTGAATATGACTAAAATTTGGGTTATTGTGCCCAACACAAAACCTTCACCACCTACACCAGCCTCAGTAAGTGTTGCTACAACTGCATGAAATGTTCCCATTCTTCTCTGCCCTTGCCAATATGCACATAATGCTGTTTGATAGCACAGGAGAGTTCTAACTGAGTTAAGTTCTCACAACATCCTTCTTCCTTAGGTAGGGGAAAAAAAGTTTTAATCTGATAAGGTAGCATTAGCCTAAAACATGCATGTGAATTAAGTGGACACACAACAAAGAAATAAACCTTCATATAATACAGTGGATATCCAGACCAATGCAAAGATACAGTAGAGTCACTTCAGTGCTAAGGTTTGCAGCTCCCTAAAACTAAAATACTTTCTTATTTTCAAAAAGCCCTAAATGTTTTCTCTGGAGTAAAATGGAAGATCAGGCATAATCTCCATATAAATCCAATGCTCCTAGAACAAGGCTTACAGCTAGGGGAGGTGGCAAGCATAGTTATTACTGAAATGAGGAGGTAACACATATCAATACCTTCTGAAATATCTGGAGAGTAGTCAGTGGTGGCTGCAGACACCTCAGTAGAGATCTTTATAGCTTGGAGTAAGAAATTCCAGAGAAAGACACTCAGCTTTGCTGAAGAATTAATGAAATAATAAAAGGCATGTGCCTGAATATGTTATGGCTATTAAATCTGATTATCACTATTAAGATGTAGTTTTTAATTATGTTAGCTGTTTTTTTTTAATGTCTTAGCAAAATAAAACAAAACACAGCAGAAGATTTGTATGAGATTTCTTTTCTTTAAAATCAAGGGCAGATTCTACCTTATTTTGCACCATACAATATCATTTGCTCTGCTGCCAAATGACTGCAGTTACCATATTATGACTGGCATCAAGACAAGCCCTTTAAGCTTTGAAGGCAGTAAATAAACAGAGTAACAGAAAATTTAGCACAAAATGGATTACTGGCAAACCACAATAATTTCCTAGAAAAGCTTGAGCTTCTTAAACAAAAGAAAGACTGGTATCTCCTGAGGCCAGTGCCATCTCTCAATTTACACCCTGTTCTACTGGAAGAGACTCTAAGTAAGCTAAAGAAATAAACATTAAATCTACTGCTTGAAAACATTCCATCCTCTCATTCAAATCGGTTCATCAAGTAAATCTGACAAATAGTACTGAAAATTCTTTACATGCTGCAAATATTTCCTTACAAATAAACAATAATAAAGAAATCCAATCCCACTCCTACAGCTTTTATTTTGAAATTTCAGTGAGAAATTGAGATTTAATCTCATCCAAATTGAATTAACCACCTTAAATTAGCAATACAAAATCAGTATTTCTGAGCCCTCATGAATCTAAGTGACAGGTGAAGAAAGACCTCCAGCTCAGACACATGGAGTACTTGATCAAGACAGAAGTGAACACAGCTCACTCATATTTAAAACATTCTTTCATATATTTTTAATAAAATAACTGATACAAATTCAAAACCAACTTCATAAATCAAACATTATTCAATGTACAAGGCTTCAAGGTTTCCCCTGTTATGGATGTGAGCGTGCCTGTCTCTGAGACAAGGGTTTTGCACTTGAATGCTTGAGGTTTTATGAAAGGTTTATTGGATTTCATAGTCCCTTAAGGGGAAACCCTTTAAATGTCTTTGCAATTATAAGTCTAATAACAATTTCAGCTCTTGGACAGAGCCTTGACTTGACAAAGATAAGGAACTGGAAGTTGCTCAGTCAATACAAAGCTATTAATCTCTGTCACCCCGCTGTCATTGTGGCTCAGGGAAACAATGTAGTTTCTTGACCTACGTGAAGCCGTGTAGTGATTTTATTCAGGATGTCAGCATTCATCAGCACAGATTTTGTCACACCCCAACTCACTTGAAGAGCTCCCAGTTCTTTATCTTGACTGCATTGACACCCTTCAGATACCAGCAGTTTGTTTCAGTCTCTGTTTATTATTATTATTTAGCACCGACTCATGTGTAAATGCCTTCAAAAATAAAGTTTTGAGCTGGAATATAAGCAGTTTCATCACTGCCTTCTGTGTCCTCAGAGGACAGTTTTGAGTTGCCAAATGCTATAAGTGCTTGCATATTCAAATGAAGGTTAATTTTGTTCATCTTCAGTAAAATTAGATTAGTATTTTTCCTTAGTGGTGCGCTTTTTAATGTCATCCTTCTCTGATCTTGAAATACAGTGTGAGAACATAGATCAAACTCTTAGCAAATTATCCTGCCAGTGTTACCACAGGAATGCACAATTAGTGTGGATTTGTCTTAAATAAGCTGAATTTATCTTTCTTACTCGGTTAGTGTACCCTTGCTGTAGGAGAAACTACAGCACAGATTTGTTAATGGGCTTATCCTAAAGTCTTGGTGAGCAATGAAAAGAATCCTAATTTTTTTCTGGAAGACTTTAGAGAAGACTACAGTGATAATTTGTAGACACTTCACTAAATATCACATGCAAACAGCAAAAAGATGTAAAAAGTAGTAATCTAACCAATTCATGCAGAATGATAACTGCACTTGAACCTTTAATAAATATTTCCTGAATGGATTACTGAGTAACAAAAATGTAGACCACAAGAAAAGCTAAATAAATTATGAGTAATGTGGGAATGATGATTAGATGGGTTATTTTAACTGTCAAACACCAACTTATTATACTAAATAATATATATCAATACCAGCAAAACCTAAGAAATACTAGTAATCTCTCCAAAATACTTAGCAGTATAGTATTCTTGTATTACACATAGTAAAAAGTAAAGTAACTTCACTGACTTCAGTAAAACTATTCTGGAATTTCTCTGAATAAATAAGATTTTCAAAGTGAAATAACATGCTACCAAATTTGCAACATTGATGAAATAATATTTGATAATGAATATGGATGGTACTGTAGAATTGCAAGGGTATTTTCTTTCCAGGTTCTGTGGTTTGTTTTAGAGTTTTCTCAGTGAGTATTTTGAATTCAAGGAACTACAAGAGAAAACTAACTAAAATTACAGCAATCAATTCTATTTCTATCAGACAGTCCAGGAGTTTTCTATCAACTCTTGTTTTCTCTTCTTTTATCTCTTCTTCACTCTTCAATTTGTCCCTGTATGATGTTCCCCTCTTTGTCCTACTACCCATGTTTTCTTACTCCTTCTTGCCCTTGCATCTGCTTCTACTCTCCATCTGTTTTGCTGAACAGGTTGCAGAGCAAGTTATATAATAACTTTCACATCCTCCTGCTGAAATTGGCTGCAACCAGCCTGCTGGTCTTACACTTGCTGAGTCAAACCTGCTCTCCTGATGTAGTCCTTCCAGTGTGCGAGACTGACAGGGGCAGTGCTGCTTCAGCAAAGTCATCATGAATAAAGGTGACAGTAGGCAGCTGCAAAAATAAACTAAGAATCCACTTCAAATGAAATTTTTGTCTGTCTTTTTCTCTGTAGGCTTCTGAGTATGAAGGTTTTGAAGTAGTTTTATCATGTGGGTTCATCTAGGAAAGTTCCATTCTCTTTTTACACTGGACAGCCCTAAAATCAACTCGCTCAGAAGACATTCTTTAATGTGGTAGCTACTGAATTGAAGAGAATGGGGAAACTGAATTAATGCATTATTTGTCTTAATCCTGTCAAGGCAACAATCTATGATCATTGAAGTCCATAAAGCTGTTCTCAGTAGCAGAGGATTAACACCTACAGGTATAGTTGGAATTGCTATTTTTCTCCTATTTTTTCCACACTGATATATTTTATATCCAACTAATTGCCAGTATCTTTCAATGTATTTTCTTCCTCAACTATCACTCTCCTTCCTTTCACTCTTTCTGTGGTCTTTATCTTTTCCTCTTCAGTTCCATTAATCACATTTTGTGGCATTACAGGCATTGCTAAGAAAGAATACTAATCTTACATATTGTGTATATACTTCAAATTTTCATAAATTTTTAACCCAAAATCCTCCTCTCTGTTCTCTGCATGTATATATGTGCATGTAAGTATTTATGTACACACATATGCACCATCTGTCACAAGAAGCCCTCAGTTATTCAGGGCTGTTACACAATAATAAAAGCACCAACACAGAGGCTAATGCCAGTTTGAGAGCCAAGGATTGTATCATTCACTCTGATCTCTCACACTGTTTCATTAATCCTTGCTGATCAACACAAGCCAGTGCTTCTCACCCTTTTGGGCCAGTGCCAGCACTAGGCTGCAGTTTGACCAAGTGTACTGCACAATGTGCACACTCTCTCATGCCCTGGTACACTGGGCACAGCTGCCATCTCCTTTTAACCTCTCTCAATGCAAATTAGATGGGGTTGACAGGAGAGCACAAACAGATTTTAGGAGGTAAGATTTTGTACAATAGATGACCTCATTATTCATTCAGCATTTTCTTCTTTTTCTTTCAGACTCACCATTTTTCAACTCCACTTTGTAGGTTTTTTTCCAATACTTCACAAAATTATATTCTTGGATGTGATCAAACCTATTTCTCATTCTCACAACAGAACACCTAAGGTTTTGGTCCTTGTTTTGGGTTTTTTTCCTATATTTGTTCATTCTGTTATTCAGTATATATCCCCATTCCATCTCACATGGCCAAACCAGATTTGTCCACAGTCGCTTAGATCTTCTAAAGATACAGACAGTATCACACATGGCCCACCAGGAACAAGGTGTGAATTCATGGCTGCTGATCCTGCTCAGAGACAGCTGACTCCATGGTAAGGACACAATTCCATATGCAATCTAGCAGTGCCTGTCACCAACTTCATGGCCCATTTTCTGGGCAGCCAGATGAGGTATCAAATATTTCCTCCTGACTTGCTTCCCTTCTTTCTCATCACTTTTATAACACTGAAAGGGTTCATCCTATCCCATAAATGTAAATTTTTTCACTTCCTTTGGCTCATAGGACCTGAAGATTCTAAAGCAGTTTATACTTCCTGTGGTTTCACCCCACTTTCTAGTTCCAATGTTTCTTGTGATATCACTGGCTATTTTTTGCCTCATTATATAATGAATTTTGAATAACAATATTTCAGCTTTAATATATGGTGATTCCTGAATCTTGACGCTCATTCTTTCACTGTCTTTATGTTAATACTAAGGAATTAATCACTCTGCTTCAATTTTATCTTGCTGGATGATAATATGTTTGTAGTGACCAAATAATTAGTGATTGTGAAACACCTTTAGTACCTAGAAGCAGTTGGTACTAAATCTAAAACATTACATAACAGCTATATATTAACAGTACTCTTGTTTAGGTGTGTCAGTCTGAAACAATTAACAGTATGTGATAATTTAAATTAAAATAGGTCTGTATGATAATCTACAAATGACACCATTCAAAAAATAATCAAATATTCATGTGGTTAGAGATAGAGGTTTTCTGATCTGGCACAAGGAAATTCTCTTGGTTTAAATGGCTGTTTAATATCTCAATCTCTCTGTCTAGATGGCATTTAAGTGAAAAAGGTTTTAAGAGCACAATGTCTGTAAAACCATAATATCTGATTCTTTAAATTTGAGTATATGTTAGTGACTCTCGCACCATAAATTTTCGCTGTATAACTATTTTCCTTTATAAGTTATGTTGTAAAAGTGAGATTGCACTGTAAACCCTTCTCCTTTGCAATGAATAAAACAGAGGAGTATCCAGAAATGCTTCCTGAGCTGCAGAAGCTGTAAATCAGTGGAATTACAGCATGTGGAACAATGCACATCTCCCAAAATGTTTCCAGAAAAAAATGTTTCATCTGCTTTAAACTTGCTAATAAATGGAATCAGATTTAAATGTATTTTAAAATAATTGAATGTATTATACAGAAAGATTTTGTAAGTAAAAGTATTTCCACAGTTTTGGCATGATTGTTACAAATCAACATCTCCAGGAATGTTTTCTTTTGCACAAGCATTCTGTCGCAATGCTACTTCCCATTGCATTTAAATTTGTTTTAAGAGAGTACAACAGTTATTAGTGATGTATAGTGAAGTAAAGAAGAACCAAGCCAAACATTTCTCATTAAATCTCCAGTTTACTTTGACCGTGCCTCACTTCATCATTTTGATAACACTTCTCAGGAGAATTCACAAATCAGTGTTTATGCTAATTATTTTCAAGATTTTTAGAAAAACTTGCTGTCAGTGCATTGAGTAATGAATGAGGAGTTGAAAAATGCACTGTTTCATCTACAAGATGGCTTAGTAGAACTGCAGACCACGAAACTTTTGTTTGACAAAGGGCTAAGGCAGTTCTGGTGGTCATTCACTGGATGTTAAAAGCATGAGAGGATTAAAATCTTGCTTCATGAAATCAGAATTAAGACTGAAATTTACTGAGCTCCCCACCCCAACATATAATCGTGAAAAAAACCAAAACGAAAAACAAACAAAAAGAAGGTTTTAATTCTATTATAATGAAAACCCATTAAAAGAAATTAAAAGCAAATTTTAAAGGTAATTGTAAAGTCCCATGTCAACAATTCCAAACACTTGTTCTTTATTTTAAATTAAATTCTGGAACAAAAAAACCTCAGTTTTATGAAGCATTTCAAATTCAACGGAACCATGTAGATGAGAATAACATAATTTTCATGTGTTTGTGTTTAGGTTTTTGCTCTCAGGTGAGCAGATTCCTACCCCAAAGTCTCTTGTTCTCTATCTCAATAAAATCAGAAATGCAAAATGAAATCGTATTTCTTAATATATAACAGAATTTTGGGAAATAATATTCTTCTTTAAAATGTGAAAGGGATTGTGCCTCACTGAAAATTTGTGTGTAGATTTGGCAGGAATGGCCTGTTTATTGTGTGGTGAAAGCTAAATGAAAAAGTCAACTTAGTGATATAGTTTTTATTATTTCTGGTAGCTTGGAGTCTACAACCTTCAGTTTAAAGGCAACTGTGACTTTTGAGCTGGGTAGTGTCCTAATAAATATGCAACACTTTGTTCCTTTCCCCAGTGAGTGTCTAATTATTCTCCTTACAAACTGCAGTAGCTCGGGGGAGAGTAATGAAGTAATGTGTGTTTTTGCATAAGTCAGGGAGAGTGAGAGATCTGTCCTGCCAGAACACACTGAAGTCCAGTTTCTAGTTTCCATTGGGTAAAGAGATGGCTTTACAACAATCTTAATGGGAAAAAAAATTCAAGGGGAGTAACTTTGCAAGGAATAAGTAAAATTCTACTATGTTTAAGTTTTGAGCTTCTAGATTTTCACAGCTCTCATAAACAGCAGTGCAATTTGGTTTGTCTATTCACAAATCATGGTATGTTACAACACAGATTTCATTCAGGGTTGAATCATGCCAGAGTGAAAAACTATTATGCAGTAATTGCCTTTATACAGCTGCTGGAAGAGGTTGGTTTGCATCTCATGTCTCATTATTCACCTTACTGCAGATCTGTGGGTGCAAGAACCATAAAATGTTCCAAGTGTCCTATTATTGTCCTATCACTGAAATGCAACATGACTGTTTAGGTTCAGGTTGCTACTAGACCACTTTGGGTCTGGAAGTTGTTGCTATGAACAGCAATGTATTTTTCTTTTATACATGGAAGACCCAATACTTTGGAATCCTTTTTCATTGGAACTAAAAAAAAGTCTTAAGAATCAGTAAAGGCAGGAGAATTTTCTTTGAAACAGAAGTTACCTACACAACACCACATCATCAGGAACACAAAATGTGTCATTAAAATTCTGAACAGAAAAAGAGAGTGCCTAATTATACAGGCCAATGAAAAATGGGAGCGGCATTTGAAATCTTTCAAGCAGACCAGGCAGTGATGCTCAATTAAAAGACAGGGGAAGGTCACATTATGTTAACTCAAAAATAATGAAACAGGAGAGTTCAAATACTGCATCCTAGCTCTGGCAGCAGACTACAGAGATTGGAAGTATTTAGCCTATTTTAGAAGCTAGTGGAGTCTTCTTTCAAAGATTTTTTTGTTTTTAACTCTTGGAATTTGCACACTTTATGAAGAACTTCAGTCAGGAAGTACAAGAGATTCATCCCCTTTCTCCTCTATATGATCACTTCACTATTGCCTTTTTACTCTGGGTAAACTGGGTTTGATTTTAAGTTGCATATCTATTGCCTCTTCGTATGGCCTCTGGCAGTGCACCTATTTTGAAATAGGATGTTTATACAAGAAAGAAATTTTACTCTTCAAAAAGACCATAAAACCATCTCACATTAAATACAAACCTGTGATATGTCTGTTTTGAAGAACTGTGAAAGGAACAAAAGAAAGCTGGTGGTATTTTAAACACTAAAAGCACTCATACATGTCACCCAAATGCCATTAACACTGAATTCAACAAAACGATTTGTTAAAATGAAGACTGCGGGATTCACCACCAAACCCTTTCCTAAATGGGAAGCCTATCAATATGCTCTTACTCTGCACACATTTTATTGTGTTCTTCATAAAGTCAAAGGGAATTTGAATTTATTCTAAAGGTGATTGACTGAAACTCTGCAACTACACATACATCAGCTCTACATCAGATCCTGTTTCAATACACCCAAAAATCATAATGAAACAATTGCAAACATCAGATACAGAAGGCCAGGAAATGACAGCAGGAGTCATCCAAGTAGCACACACTTAAAAAAACTCACACACATCACTACAAATTCTGCTAAAGGCCAAGTACAATCCTCAAGATGACCTGTTCCCCTTAAAGAAATGGTCTGTTCTATAAGTTAACTTAAAGTTTACTTTAATTAATCTATTGTGTATTACAGTTTTTTCTCACCTCCAGAGTATTTTTCCCTAGGGTTAGTTTGCAATTATTAACTGGGATAAAATTTAAAGAATAGGAAGAAGAGGTAAAAGTTTACAAGAGTACATCAGTGTAGATGCTGAATGTGAATGAGAACTAAGGTCTGTGTGCTAAGATATATAAATAGTAAAAGAAGCTAAGATATCAGAACAGAGCTGCTGTTAATGGAAAAAAATTCAATTCTCTCTGGTAGACAATGTTATCTAACAGTATTTTTTGTCAGTTGTTTGCAGACATGTTTTCAGCTTTTAGGTTAATTATCAAAATCCTTGCTCCTCCCAATTTTCTTCAAGAAAATTCCCACACATTGTGCCTTATCTACCCAAGATAGCCTTGTTAAGAAATGTAACATATATATGCAGTATCTTTCAAAAATATCTGTCAATAATGAAAAACCAAAGTACCAATGAAAAATATCAGCCAGAGGCAAAATTACAGTAACTCAGATGAAAAATGTATAAACAAACAATGCTGCATAAAGAAATCAAGGATCTAGCACTGTAAAAATTTCCTTCTGATAGGCAGAATTTGTTTAAAAGAAAAACAAGGCTTTTCCATATATATTATTGAATCCATTGTGAAAATTCCAAAAATTTTAGTCTCTAGAACAATTACAAACATTAAGAATTATAATAAATCTCTGTTTAAAAAAACTCCACACATCTTTCCTCTACATCAAGGCACCTACTGTAAATAACTGAAACTAGCTGATTCACAAAAAGTCTTTTGTTATGGTAGTTCCCAGGTTTGCTGTTGTGACAACAAAGATGAGTCTTTCACTGAAGGTTCAAAGACAGTAAAGGGAGTAATATAAATAACAGGTATGAAAATGACAATTAGGAGGAACACTACAAAGCAGTAAAGGGACCTTCAAAGTCGAGTCAGGAAAGTAAAAACAGGTTGTAAAAGGAGTAATGTCTGTAAAATTAGAGAACATGTTCTAACTACTTCTAATTCCAACAGCTCAGCTGGGGACTCTGCTCTAAGGCAGGAAGGCAGAGTCATTGAAAGTCAGGACCAGAGTACACCCAGTTCCACATTTGATGGGCTCATTCATTGCAGGCTGTAATGAGGCAGCTTTACGTTAGCTCAGGTGTGTTTACAGTCACACATCCCAGCTGTCTGAAAGGATGCCTGTAAATTTTGGTGCAACAATCCCAATGTCATAAGTGAATATCATAAGTGGGGTGGTAACAGCCTCAGAGTCCTGAAGCCAGCCAAGATCTAGGTAGGAATCAAGCACCAGCTCCTGAGTAATAAAAACCCCAATCTATAACCCTATCTTAGGGTAATTATGTCCCCAAAGAAGTGATGGTTTCAAATTCAGACCTGAAAAGAAGACTCTTGCATTTACAAGCAGCTGTAGACACACCTACAGCCAGCAGGAAGAATTCCTTCACCGAAAGGGTTGTCAAGCATTGAAACAGGCTGCCCCGGGAGGTGAGGAGTCACCATCCCGGGAGGGATTGAAAAAGATCTGTTAAAAGTTAAGCAGTGAGGCAGCATTCTCACTCATTAAAGTCACACCAGCCGATCATCTGGTAGTACCCAGGATGCCCCCTGCGAAGTGAGTGGGACAATGCCTGGGAGATAGTTCTAAGAAAATGAGTGCTAATTAATAATATTTACAGCACCTCCCTGCTTTTGTGTTAATTCAAACTCCTTACTCTAATTGCTTTGAGCTTTACCTTACAAAGGCAAAAGCCAAACAGAAAACAGTCAGAAATACTCAATTATGCCTTCCTTTTTCCTACAGTTTTCTAAAGACAGTCAGTCCTGAATCTTGCAGACTAACATACAGACTTTCTCTGACCCAGAACCTGGGTTATTTGGGCAGTCTATTAGCTACTTAATTTTGGGAGTATGAGACTTTCCATGGAGATTTTGATGTGAACAGCATGCAAGGAGATGCCAGAGGGGAGTCAGAGTACTAGCAGTGCCTGGGAGCTCGGTTCATTGTAGCAGTGAGCTAGTGAGCTATAATTTAAAGGGTCAAAAGCCTTCTGTTAGTTTCTTATGAGGCTTTTCTCTTTTGATGACTGTGCTAACAGACCCTGCTCTATTTATTCATTGAAATTTATGTTTATATTCCATGTGAGATGCTCATCTATCTGCCAACCTGTGTCAGCAAAATTATAAACCTGTCAGAGACACTGTATTTTAGTAGTAACCTACATTGGCAGTAAAAAACAAATGCAAATGTTCAGACAATTACTTATATGCAATGAAAATAGCACTTCCCAACAAATAATGCTGCCAAATAAAATACTGACACTACTCATCTTCAAAACAACGAATTTATATCATCTACTTTGAATTAAGTTTTTTGAAAGGCTTTATTTCATTTACTACCTCAAGAAAATTGCAGGCATTTCAGATACATTCAGAATGTGGTTAAACATAGAACATTCCTGAGGCATTTTGCAACACTGTGCTGAAATTCAATACAGTTGACTGAATTCAACCACACAAAAGTTCTCTCCCTTAGTCCATAGGTGTCATCACACTTGAAACTGCAATGTCAGTATACTGGTAGATATTTGCATATTTACATGATAAAATCCTTGCTTTTGCTCAAGCAGCATTTTTGCCTTACAATGTTAATTCTGTGGCTTTTCATCTTCTTGGATTATGTTATTTACTGCACAGAATTAATTCAAGTCAGTAACAATGTAATCTGTGTTGGGTAGGAGAGGGGAAAGGAACCACAGATCCCTTACACAACCACTCCAATGAAGAAAACTGTCTCAGGATCTTTCTTGGCTTTAACCTTGTTTTTAAAGGTGGAGCTGTACTAAAATTTATACCCTAATGCCTCCAAAAGTTCTGCAGCAACCTTATTTGGACAGCACATTTAAAATGTGTTTTACTCTTTGCTGAACCTTTATAATGCATGCTGCTCATGTTATCACCAACCAAGAGATTGCAAGAGCTTATCTAGTGTATTTTCTTGCCCCAAGGCTTTGTGGCAGTGTGCTTTTTGCCAGGGTACTGTGTGTGTATGCACAAGAACCAATTAGTGTCTAAGGCTTTAAATTAGTTATAAAATTAATCACAGCATATTAGAAGCATAAAACAGCACTTGGAATATGTGCTCGTTTTATAGATAAGCTAAATTAGTGTAGCCATTGCAAATCAACTCTATTTCAGGAGTTATAAAGACAAACAGATCTCATCCTTCAGCCTTTGTATGTATGAGGATTATGAAGGATTTGATTCATAATAGCCAGACTAATTATATTTACACACTCACGGCATTCTTTGATACTAGTTCAAATTTCCACTCAAGAACCATATAAGATATTTAAATGTATACATTCACACAGCTTTTGTCTGTTAAATGTGATATAAAAATCCTCTTTGGTTTTTTAAAAAAGGTTAATGTTAAATCTAGGTACATAGTTTTTAATTAGCCTGCCATTGAAGATGAAAATTTAACATCTTGTCTTTCACTTTAGATACTTCACATTCTCCTAGTTAAGCTGTATTTTATAATTCAGAATAATACATAAAGTTTTCCAGTTGAAAGTTTTTTCTCAAGAAGGATATTATCAGTAAGTCAGCTACTTCCTGGTTTTAAGATTTTGTTTTAAAACTTTTAATAGGTTGGGGAGAAATTTTAAAAAAAGAAAAAACAACCTTTCAATAAATAACATTTGCATTGTCATTGTTAACTAGCAGTTTCAGAAATACAAAATTTTTAATTTAACCATAAATAAGTCCATGTTTTTCCAATAGAACTTCTACTGGTGGTATCCTGGTCTCACTAATGACAAAGTAAGATTATCTGGAAGGAATAAAAGTAATACAGAAACTTGAGTAGAAACTAGAGAAGGAGGTCTTGAGCCTCCTTATTTTATCTGTAAATAGTTGAATGCATAATTATTCTTACATATTAAATCTTATTTATCCCAGTACTCATTATTTTCTCTGTAGCTTCAGGTGTCCTTAGGTGAGTGAGAGAATAACAGAAGAATGGAATCCACTCAAAAAAATCTGAGGAAAGTTCTCTATGAGCTTTCACTCCATTCTTGGGTTTAGATATTTATACTTCAGAGAAAGAAGTTCTATTACATCTACACAGTTGCAGACAAATTTTAGAAAGACCTAAGCATGCTGAGGGCCAAAGTCTTTTAAAACTTGGGTCTTAGGTGTCACAATGGGAACTGTGCTGGTGAGTGTATTTGAAAATCTGGTCCTGACTTGCGTGCCCTAGTTGGAGTTATGATCTTTTAAAATTCTGTCTCCAGCTTGAAATGCTTAAAAATTAGGCTTTGGACTCTTCGAGGTTTATTTTTATTTAACAGATACTTTTCAGAAGTTCTGAGCATCTACAGTTTGTGTTCAAGGGCATGTGATCACTGGATATTCAGCATGTATAAATCACAGGCCTATCCTCATTTCTAGATATTCCCGTTATTCCTTATAGGAAAATTGTGAAGCCTCCTTTTCATGTCCCTTTGTCATCCACATTCCTCAACAGTGTGGCTTCAAACTAATTTCTCTTCTTTGTGGTCCCTGTAGCAGTTATACACGGGCCAAATTACTTCTGCATACTCATTATAAAGACATTCTAAATGACATAATATGCTCTAGAAAAGCTTTTGACAAGACAGGCAGCCAAGGGACTGAAAGGTGATGGTCTTTTGCCATGTCTGAGTGATGTGGCTGCCAAAACTCATGGACTTGAGGTTTAACCTTGCACAGATAGTGATCTGTCTTCATGAAAACCAACTGTCACATGCACATGCCTCAATTTCACAGAGGAAGCACTGGAACTGTAAAACAGGAGAACCTTGGACGCTGCTAAAGAGAAAAAATGCGTAAAGCTTTCAGGGCCTCACCAACAGCTAAAATTAACTCTGAATCACCCATGTGGATATATTCTGATGCAAACAAATTTGCCACAAGCCATAGCAATTACAATCTCCCATGGCCAGCACAACTGCAAATGAAAGTTTCTTCCTCTCACTAGATCTTAAAAAGCTGCTAACTCTTTATTAGCACAAAACCACTTTTTATCTGCAAGGACAGAACAAGCTGCCATGCCAAACATGGTTTGAAAGGATAAGAAAGCATTCAGCATAACAAAACATGCATTTTTAAAGAAGGTCAGTATCATTTAATTCCACTGCTCTGTATTGAGCAAATCTATCTCTTCATTCTTCCATCACCCTCACAGAAAATATAAACAGCCATTAGGAGCCAGAAGGGCTAAGGGAAATGCAGAGTTTTAATTGCTTTGCCTTGGGAATGTTGCAAAGTTGGTCTTGCACAATGAATACTCTGACAGCTCAAACAGAGATTTATCTATGGAATTAGAACTGCTTTAAAAAGAACACACATGAACCTGACAGAAAGTACTGACTGAAGACACAGTATCAGCTTATTAAACAATATAAATGAAGGAAGGATGCACCCACAGCTGATTTGCTGGGTCCATCTGGGACCCTTTTAGGCTGACAAGAGCAACATATTATTGAGTGACAGAATTCAGGAAAATATGGAAGAATGCAAAGAGAATCATTAATGCTCTGTACAGAAAATAAATGTATTTATTGCCAGACTCTTTTCTTTTTTTAACCCAGTGAGAGCAAACCAGCACAATGTTAGTAATTCAGTATTTTTAAGTGGAGAAAATACAAAGCTGATCATTTATTGCCCTGTTACAAGCAGTAATCTTCATTCTGGAGTCAGAGGTAGGATGGCAAAGACTTTTAATACTGTATATACAGCACCTAAAACAATAGGGGGTCACTGCTTGGACATTAAGCAATTAACACAAATCAGTAGCAGCTACCTGGTTCCTATTTCACCAGATTTGAAATACAGGGGTCACTGCCATTCATGGCACAGTGTGTAAAACACTCCATTATACACAGCTATATAAAAATACATGTAAGGGAAAAAACATTTTCCCACTTTCTAAATAATTCATGGCAACTGATGTGTTATTTTAAAAGGTCTTCCTATTTAAACAAAATCTTTACATGAAATTTTCTGATTTTATTTTGAATTTTTTGAAAAAGAGTGATATAACTCTTAAGACTTCAGTGAGAAAGCTGGAGGAAATTATTTATAGTTGCTAGTTTGGGTTTTTTAATAGGTTCATTATTTCAAACCAAGCTCAGGTTATTTACACATCAAAACTATGCAGTACTGCTTCTTAAGGGCTGTTTTAGAGGACATCACAGAAACGGGAGGATATGAACAAGCTACCAATAAAATCAAGGGAAAAAGCTTGCATTTAATTACATATCTTAATGAAATTTAAAATCTATTGATTTGGGGGGGGGGAATCTATCATCCTCTTATTTATCACAGATTTCCTATCAGATACCACTACTTTGATTTTTAAAAAATCATGTGTCAATACTGTAACCATACAGATTACTCCCATCATTGTGGCTAGACATATCAGAGAAGTTAAAGATTTTAAAGAAACTTTCTAAGTAAAATGGAATTGCTCCTATTTTATAAAAGGAATAGAGTTAAATCATGGTAGTGACAACATGGCTAGAGAAACTCACTTTGTGAGGTGGTAGGATGAGGCACAGGAACCTGAATATCACCATGATTCAGCTCCAAAACATTGCAAAACCTGCATAAATTATTTACTTGACATTAGAAACCAAACTGGGGATAGTGCTCAGATTACCCAAATCCCCTATGTCTTAATCACAGATCATTCTCCCTTTAATCAATGCTCATGTCTGTTTCAAGGAAGTGGTTTCAGGACATAAGTAATTATTATAAAAAGCAAAAATATGTAAGTATCCAAAGGCCATGTCTACAAACCTTTGTGTTTATACACCACCCTCTCTTCACTAAGTACATTCAATTACTCTGCTGGCTAACTGCACTTGGTATTCAGTTATACTCCAGTAAGAAATGCCCCAGTGTTCTGCTGCACTAAACATCTACCTGCCTATTAGTTCCAACCCTGCAAATTAGGAGGGAAACTACAAGCTGCTACAACCCATTCCTCAGAGAAAGCAGCTGTGTTCCCACCACATTTCCAAGACAAGCAAGTGAAATGTTATTACTGTGATTAAAGAAAATTAATTCTAGATTAGACCATTTTGAGACACAGCAATAAATTCTATCCTTACCTTTCAAATTGCCCATTATCTTTAATAATTTTCTATTTATGACCATGGGCTCTTTTAGAAGACATCATATCTAACTGCAAGGAAGAAAAATTATTTTGATTGCCTGCATCATATTTACTCTAAAATACCTTTGTTTTCCACTTAATTTAAAAAGTCAGCGCTACATTACAGAGAAAACATAGTTATATTCATAGATACTCTTAGTCACCACTATTAGGCCAAGGAAAATGCAATAAATGCAATAACTGCCCATGCATATGAAAATTTCCAGTGCTTGAACTTGAATATAGAGAATGCACCAAATTTTCAACCCCATCCTTTTAGACTTGCCTGTATAAAAAAAGCAACTTCACACCTGGTGAAATGAAAGACATTTGGGAAATCATTGGTATAGTCTTTTGGACTATTTTATTTCCTTTCCTTTTATTCATCTCTCATTTTGTAACATTTTTTCAAGAGAGACTCAGGATTTATTCTGTCAGCTTTGAATGCCTGCAATGAGACTGTCACCATGTCTGCCACTCTTATGTCCACCAAACAAAGTAGAATCACAGAATAATTTAAATCACACTTTTTAAAAGAAAAAGAAAAAAGAAAAAAGAAAAAAGAAAAAAGAAAAAAGAAAATAGTTATCTTTAAGACAAGTGTGACAAAAATGCCTAGATTTTAAGTGGGGAAAAATCCAATCCAATAAAAAGTGAGTTTTTCCTTGTAGAAAATGCTGAGGCTATGCTGCTTCTTTTTTCTGAGGACAGAAGCATATCCAGAACACACAGAACTTCCCTTCTCATTATTTGATTCTCCTAATCAATGCTATTTTGACCAAGTTTTGAGCTCTGGCATTCCCACACTCTCAGGAGCCACAGTGCTGCTGTCTCACACCAGATCAGTGCAGGAGCTGCCTGGGCGGGCTGACATGGCAGTGCTGCTGTCACCTTGCTCACACATCATGTGGAGTTTCAGGCCTGATTTACAGGGATCAAACACATTAACAGAGGGAAGCTGTGCTGCAGCAGGGCCTCACATAGCTGCAGTCCTTTTGGTTCCACAGCAGGAGCCCATGTCCAACCAGGGTTTGCAGAACTGGAACTGTTTCCATACCCAGTTTGAAATCTTGAATTCAGCACTAGTGTTTGCAGCCGTGACCACTTAAAGCTGCTATACACTGTTCATGTTACTAAAAGAATTCATCTTGACAGCTTCTTTTATCCTTTCCTCTTTGATTCCACTCCCTTACACCACTTTGTTGGTCACTGTAACATGAACTAGACCAAGAAAAGTACCCAGGCCAAATAACTTGCAGGGGGATTCCTTCCTTGGTTACAATCCAGACCAATCCCAATCCACAAAGGCATGTCCATGCCACCATAAACTGTCAGAGGCAGTAGGTGGGTGGGAGTGATCAGAGTATTTTCTGAAGCAATAGCAAGAGCTTCTGCAGGCTGACATGATTTGTAGAACTACCACACCATATGTAGAACTACCACATTAATCCTTTGAGCCCAAAAGGGGTGCAGGCAGTGCCCAGATACAGAGGAACACACCTATAAATTGATTCAAACCAAATAATCAAACTGGAATCTTGGCAGAAAGCTTCCCATGTTCTTGCTAATAATCTCATGGGAATTCTAAATGGATGCAAAACTTTTATTCAGTCTCATCTAGGAAAAAATAAAAAGATAACTATCATAGTGGAGAGGCACCTTGTATTTGGGTTATTAACTCAGTGACTCAGGAGGAATAGTGCCATCTACTGAATTAACTATAGTCTTTAAAATACAACCTAACAAAATCTCTCATCTGCTGGTTATTGTATATGGATGAGTTTTTTGTCCAGTTACTTTAATAGAAAATTGTAGTGCAGACACTTCAAATCACTTGGCACCTGCTGTTTTTCCTTTGCCAGGTGCATTTCAAAAGCTTATTCACAAAACAAAAGAAATAAGGTTCTTTTTCTCAATATGTTGGCAATGATACTTTCAAGAACCCACATGGGCACAGAGTACTTGGAACAGCCCAAGAGGGAAGTTGGCTGCTAAATGTTACAAGAAAACAGAAGCCTGGAACGTGCAAGCAATGAGACAAATCAGAAAGAAAATAGATCTGTGTTTACTGTTTCTGCAAATATCCAAGGAAATCCAAAATCCAGCAGTGCAAGCATATGGCATTAAAAGAAATATGATGTAAGAGGGTTCACACTGCCATGGGTTCACACCACCACCAAAATATCTAGTATGCAAAGGGTATATATTAAATAAGCTGAAAAATGAGTGGGATGGAAAAAAGTTTTGGTGATATGAAAAGAAGAGATTGAGATAAACAAGATGAGGTTTAACCACATGAATCTCTTAAGTAATCGCTGAAAAAACTATGTCCTTCTATGACTTCCCCTAAGAATTCAGGCAAGAATTTCCATCTGGAAAAGGAGGAGAGGTTAAAGATTCACCATCAAAATAAATACTGTGCATCCAGATGATGGGTGGATATGGAGAAAGTGTTGATAAGCTATTATGGACTTTGTGAAGCAAAATAATATTGATAGCTCAAATGATACTTCTGCATATAAATGAATTATATGCAAATATTTCATCATCAGTCATGTCAGGGGAGAGTTCAAAGAATTGACTGCCATAAAAATTGCCAAATGACTAAAGAAATGTGCACACACTTAAATCTTTCACTTGGTTAAGCAACCAATAACCAACAGGTTATTCTGTGGTTAATCGCTGAAAATAAAACAATGAAGTCCATTTTTTCTGAATTTATGAAGAACTAAGTAAGGCCTAGCAATCATAAAATCAGATTCATAATTAATCTTCTGGTCTTTCTTAGAATTGATGGTAGAGAATCCGAATGAACACATTGTTCTTTTAAATCATAAACATGGGAAAAAAACCCTAAGTATCTCAAAAGATTTTATTTTAGATATATCTTTACATTTTCATCTCCTTGAAAAAAAAAAAAAACTATTAAAGGAAATTTTATAAAAGGGCATCAATTCTTTAGCTGCATGAATTATACAATGGAGAGTTGTTATCCCATATTTGTTATTCAGATACATTTCCCAATAAGACTTTGGAGTGTAAGAAATGAAATCCATACTCTCTGCACTGCTGAAAAGAAACCAGGTACTTTCCAAAATACTAGAAGCAATACTATCAATAACTGTTTAAAATTATTTAATTGCCATGTATTGAAATTAATAAAAATTCTTTTCATGTTAGAGTGTTCCTTTCATTTAATGCAGAAATTCGCAGTAGGTTTTGTTTAAGTTGATTGTAAATTGGTAAATACACAACATATATGTAATGATTTAGAAATGTATTGTGTAGCTGTTAAATCACTTCTTGCAGACTGCATGAGTTTCAAATTTTTTTTTTCCAGAAAGAATACCATGAAGAAATGCACAGCTTTTGAGGGAATGGTCTCATGACAATCTTTAAGGACTCTGTAGATTTTCAAGTCATCTTGTTAAGCAGCAGAAACCCCTTTACATGAGCTATCTGACCAGACAGAGACCATGAGTAAAACAGCTGAGAACAACTTCATCCCATCCTCACTGAAGTCAATGGAAAAAATATCTGCAGGATTTGGTAGCTGAAGTGTAAGGAGCCTTTACAACGACTCCAATGAGCACTGAATCAGTCCCATCAGCAGCAGCAGAAGCTAGTGGGTAATCACTGTGGGTAATATATGAGCTGTCCTTAGGCTGCAATGTATTTGCATAAACCTTTTGTTGAATAACTTGAAGAACAAAATAAATCAAAATTGAAATCTATTCACAGTTAAATGGCAAGCTGAAAAAGAGATTTAGTGAGTTAAATTATTCACCATGCTCCAGTGAAAGCATATTTCATAGATTCACATTCCCAAGTGAACTCATGCTCTGCCACAGCCTAGCTAAATTTAGCATGAATAAGCATCTCTGGACAAATAACAGCCAAATGAAACAGGTGCCTTAATACGTGCACTCAACACCTGTTATTTTGCAGAAAATTACAACCACACATATTTGTTCCCATTTGATTTATTAATATTTCCAATGTGTATGAAGCTCTTTTACACTGGACACACAAACAGGGCCTTGGGTTAATATGCATCTGTGATTCTGCACTAAATACAAAATTCAAAGGGTTTTTTTCTTATGCCTGACTAGTTTATAACACTAAAATATCACTTGCTTATGTCTACTATAATTTCTGTGAACCACTTTTCTTCCCCTTTATACTCCTTGTGAGATGAGGTGACCAGAACTGAAAATACAAATTTATATGGTGGCATTGTATTATTCTTCTATATGTACAGCACTATGAGGGCTGCTATGGGAACTTAACTCCATCCCATTTGTATCCTTTCTGTATTACAGTCTCTGCATTTTGGCTCCATAAAGATGAAAACTGTATTTCACTGGATTCTATGGACTCCTCCAGAATTATGCAGTTTCTACATTAAATCCTTTCCAAAAATCCATATCTGGATTTTTGTCTAACATTATTTTGTCATCCTCTTGCCTTTCATTAATACTTACTCTATCAGAAGCACTCTACTTCAAAGGTGCTGTTAAACACAATTCTCTCCAAGCTGCTTGTTTCTTTGTGCATGGAAAGCAAACACTCCCATGGTACTTTCAAGAAGAAGAATAACCATTCTCCTGGGAAGGATTCCTGCACAAATGTTCACCTTCGCACAACTACTTTGCTACCAGTTCCTGAGAGGATACTGTAAGCATTTGTGGAGAAACAATGTCCTATGAAACAGGACAGAGGAGCAATTACACTGTCTGCTGCTTCATTTGGAAGGGGAGGATGAGCTCAGGGGGTCCTGTGGTGAAAGAAAATGCTGGTCAGAACAAGACCCTGGATGCTGAAGAGTTCTGAAGTTTCTACAGTACAGAAACAAAAGGATACTGGCAAGTGAATTGAAAATGAGCCTGCTTGAAGAACAATAAAAATCAGTAACATACACTGACACTAATAAGCTGAATGACTGGCAGTTTGATCAAACACTGTTATAAGAGTGATGAAGCAATTCAGTCACATTTGCCAGGATAAATATTAATTGTGTGTTAAAGTATCTCCTATCTTATTGTAGCCACAGTAAAAGACAAATGACTAAAACATAAGCATGTAAATGTGGAAATAAATGCAGATTCTCAAGAATTAAAGCAGCTAATAACAAAGTGTTGAATGACAACTGGGCGTCCTTGCTGAATTCAGATGCTTAAGAAAATTTATAGCTCGCCACAAGAGAAAAGTGAATAAAGAGTTTGGAAACATTCTTATTCCAAAATTAATAGAGATGATCTAAGATACGACACTTTTACCCAACAGCAAAAGTCACAAAAACTAATACAAGTATTGAAAATCAGTAAGAGCTCACAGGAGGTAACAGCCATCTGAAGAGCAGACAGCTCAGAGGAAAGACAGCTACAGAGAGAGAAAAGGAAAATCAGAGTTGAAAACCTCAAATTTGTTTATTTAAATTAGCTGTACTGAAAGAGAAATAGAAGAGTCATTGGAGTGAAAACAACAATGGATCTGGGCCATAAAACGGAGGAGAGAAGGATCAATCTGCTAATGGTTCTGACCTCCCTGCTCAAGCTAACATGGTCAGGGCAAAATAAAACATTTATAGTCAGACATGGTAAACAGCAAGCAAGCAGATAATTGCACAGGCACACTTTCCCATCAGTGATACTTTTTCCTTATAGTTTATCTATGATTATACAAAAGCAGAGGTAATGATCTACTTAGCTTATACATTAATTTATGATTCAGAAAATAAAGCGCAGCAAATAATAATTACCATCACCGTCTTGTTTTAAATCTTGCTAAAAAATTCTCAGTGGCCAATAAGCACTCATTCATTTAGGATTTTTTTTCCCTCCCCTTTGTAAATATTTCTGCATTTCATTCACTTGGTTTTCAGAAGACAATTTTACCGCAGAACTGTTAAACAATAAATAACATCAAAGTCTTCAGTGGCATAAAGATGTAAGCAGTTTAACTCTATATACATAAATTCACTGACTTCAGTGAGATGCATAAAGTCAAACAAGTGTCTTTGTTTTTGGAAAATACAGGAATTAATTATTAAAATACATTTTTCAAAACAAGACTGTCAGACTCTACTTGTAGAAAAGACTTTTAAAATTCTGAAACAGCTGTGCTATATAAAACTTGGTTTGATCTTCTTAAAGAAACACAAGTTTAACTGTCAAAAATAAGCTGTTGCTCAAATCTTTTGGATTTCTGATCCAGGCAGGAATGTGCTAGCACCTAGCATTTCTTTTTCTCCAGAAACATACTTCTGAGTATATCTGCTCATAACATGAAATACAATCGACTGTTTAGGTACTTTAAACACATTCATATCTTTTGCAGAGGCAACTTCTATCTTTTTGCATTCGTCACAAGCAAATTTTTCAGTCTAGCTGTCAAGGGTGAACAAAATTATTTATTCTGAGGTTCTCCAGAGCTCTTATTAATTACATTTATTGTGGGCTTGTATTAATTCTAACTGTGCATAATCTGCATGCCTATCTATTCCTTTATGCCACCATTCATTTAACACACCCACAGAACACCACACTTGAAAGACATGGAGTTCAGCATCTTGTTGCTCAGTGCAGACTAAAGAAAATGACACATTAGTGCAAAAAAATGTCAAGATGATGATTTGTTGATGACTCCTGTAGGAATATCACAAATGGTGTCAGCTGGCCTAGTCCCAAGGCATCTAGGGATTTACAGGTTAAAGCCAATATGCTTGAACTTACCCTGAAAGTTAATTGGGAACTGGTGGTGACTGCAGAGCCTCTAGAGAGGATGCTCATGTTAGGAACTACTTAAAGAGCAGGTAGTCATACTTTGCATTAGGTAGCCATATTTTCCACCCCCTGAAGACAGATACTGAGGGGAATTCTAATCACAAATTTAGCTCCTAGACTGGAGCTAACTACATTCAATGTGGAACATCTCCTGCTGAAACTGTCAACAAAGAAAGCCCATATATATAGATCTAGAAGTCACTCCAAGACACTGCACAGAATGTTCACTGAGATAATTCCATTCCATCCCCTTTCTAGCAATTACACAATGTTAAATGTAATGCATTGCCAATTATGTTGCCAATTTTCTTGAATTGATAGGCTCTGTCCTCAGCAGGTCCCCCACTTAGCCTGAGCATTACACCACAGTGGCACAGCTGTTTGCTTCTGGTTCTGGAAATAAGGCAGCCCTGTTCTCTGCTGTACTGCATGAGATCAGCACGCCTTAAACACTTAAGTTTGAAAACAAAGACTGTTTGAAAACAGATGTAAGAAGCTATGATGTTAATGTCAAGGAAATTCTCTCCCTTAAAATGTATCATCGTGTTCCAGGAACTGTCCTCAACATCAGGTGTTTGAATATTTTTCCTAATTAGCATGATGAAGAAGGTAGAAGAATAAAGACAAAAGTCCATGACAGGGAAAAGACCCTAAAGAAGAATTAATTATTTTCCCCCTTTCCACCTTATTTCAAGCTGCAGTATCATAAAAATAGATGGACAATTTTTTAAAAAATCCTATAAGGCAAAGAAAACACAATAGGTACCAGTGCCAATCTGGCACCCAGTGGGTCCTCTGCCTTGCCAAAATGTTTCATTGAGCTGCTAGCTGAAAGTGTGAGGAGCATGCTGATGCTGCAGCTGCTGCTGTATTTGTTGTGTCCTATTCTGGTGGAGATTCTCCAAGGGTTTCCTCCAGAACAGCTCATTTACAGTACAAATATAATAAACTCCCACTTAAATAAGTTCCAAAAAATCCTTCTCAGTAATAGAGATCCTGAAAGCATTAAGATGCAGGTGTAAGACCGACTTAAGCAGAACTTTAAACTCTATGTGCGTTTAAAACAAATTAATTCTTTGCCATGTGTTACTCCCTCTAACCCCAAATCATTAACAGCTGGGCCAAACTGATGGACACAACATGAGTTGAAAAGCAAGTGCATTGTTTCAGAACATCTTTGTCAGCTCTGTCATTAGTTTACATATGCTAAGTGAATGGGTGTTTCAGGATGTTACACATCTGCCCTGCACCACCACAGCAGTACAGAGCAGTTTAAATTAACAGGTAAATCCACCAACTGCATTTTATGACCTGAGCAAGTGACAGAACTGTATTTTGCCACAGGTAGAGAGGAGGGAAAAATTGGATTTGCTTCCAATTTTTGGCACACAGAATTGACAAAAAATTGCAATCTACAGGGATTATTGAGGAAATGCTGTTGAGACAGAGTCCTGAGGAAGAAGCAGGATGCCTTGTGCATGTACTGGGCAGCCCATGAAAGGGCACTGCCAGGTACCTGAGTGTGGTATGGGAAAGACCTGAGATAAAGAAAAAGGTAATTTCACTGCCCACAAGCAAAGTAATCTGAAAGCCAAGGTATGACTCTCTGGGTCACCAGCTTCATAGCAAGTTCAGATTGTTTCACCCTGCATGCAATATATTTCCTCTTCAAAAAAATCTGTTTCGAGAGAGCTGGACCTTTCAAGATTGCCAGTGTTTACAATGTGTAAGCTGGCAAAAGTCAGCTGTTTAACACATACTGTCAAAATATACAGTCAATGGCTGAAAATGTTTTGGTAGCTTTTTTTAATCTTGATTGACAAAGATTAATAAACTTACTTACTAGTTTTACTGTTCAAAGTATTAAAAAAATACATTTATTAGATAGTAGCTTCCAGGGAAGCTTTTAAATAACATAAACGATGATAATGATAATAGGTTCCCTGAAGAATCTGATATGAATGGGAAAAAAAAATTAAAATATCAGCCAAATTTGAAAAAAAACTACATTCTTAGAATTTTTTTCATTATAGAAATTGTCTTCAGATTATAGGAAAAGAGCTTGTAGGAAATAGTAACTATAACAGAAAAAAAAATGCTTATCTTCTATTGTGATGTTTATGGGAAATCTTAAGAACTACTTTCATTCAGTATTTCAACAAATAGACCAAAATTAATGAATTATTAAATACTGCATGTAATTCCTATCTTATTTATATGTTATACAAAATATATCCTCTTGAAGTAATCTTGTGGTCCTTCTTTGTAGAAGGAACACACTGAAATGATGTTCACAGCAGTAGAGTATTGCCTAAAGTATTGGCTGATAGTGCAATAAGTTAGTTTAAAAAAACATCTAATGCAACTGGGACTAGAAATCTTTAAAGAATCCTTGTCAAACTGGAGTCCCAGGAAAGGACAGTAATTTTTATTAACCACAGTTTAGGGGAGGATGTTTTTCTGGCTCTGGCTGTTTGGCACACATTGTATATAAATCCATAATTCAGTGTAAAACAAGTTACACCCCTTTTACCACATGAAACTCCCAACTATGCTTGAAGACCAAAGATCAGTTGCACGAATGAACTGAGATAGAGATGCCCATTTGGCTGATTTGAATTCAAAAGAAAACACTTTTTGATCTGGGTTTATTGTAGTGAGAAACTGCCATTTCCATAAAATTCAAAGCAAGTAAACTCAGATAAGAATCTTTGTTTATTAGGAATAGTTTTTAAAAAGTTAATATGCCACTTGAGGCCACAGGGAAATCAGCATCTTCAGAGAGCGCTACTTAAATTTTACAGCAGATTATTTTTTAGAATAACACTTTTCATAGCTTCTTGCAGGCACGAAAATAGCTTTCCATTCATGAACTACAATACCCTGAACAGTAAGATTCATGTTGTTTCCAGTGTTTTGTGAACAAGGCAGGAAGGAAAGAAAGCCTGCAGTGTGATTCCCTCCTGAGTATCAATACATTGTCCCAATATCTCAGGCTCAGCGTCTGTTAATGTTGCTGGAGTTAAATTTGTGGAGGTGAGTGCAGTGAGGAGAAAGCATATGCTGCAGCCTTTTGACACATACTGCAAACTGCTGGTGCAATGTATCCTGCTGTGCAGCCCTTTAGGAGAAATTGGAAATGTTTCATCCACGCCCTAATGTTAGAGCTGACGCAAGGAGAGACAGAACAGAGCTTGCTCCACCTTTGTACCTGCTCCAAGAGCAACCCTTATGGGACATGCAAGGTGGCACGAAGGAATATTGCAGTAATCCTACATTCTTGTTATTTTAAACTCTTGCAATTGAGGTAATTATGTTAAAGATCACATCAGAGTTTTAAATCATAACACAAGGCACAGGCTGTACAACTACTACAAATAGAGAAAAGAAGAGAGGCAAGAGAGCAGCAGCAGCAGCATGTTAAGGCAGCTGGGTCAAAGAGCATGTCAGGATCCTGAAAAACCATAGAAAGACTCTAAAGAGGCTGACAGACATTCTCCAACAGCACGAAACACGGTGGGACCATGGAAGCAGGGACTGGTTTGAAGAGCAGCACATTTGAAAGAATGTGAGGCTTAGCAGTCCAAAATGACTTGGCATTAAAGGCATGTCCCTGTGGTGGGCTGCATGGCTCTAATGCTACAGAAATAGCACTGCAGATTCTTTACAGAAAAAGCTCAGATGTACAGAGATGAGCATCCCTTACCTTCCTACTCAGCTCCATAGAAAAAATCAGCTTCTCAATTTATTTTACAGATACTCAAATAATTAATACTGAGATACTGGCCCTGAGATAATGCAAGCTCTTCATTGCTTGTCTTAGGAATAGCATCAAAACCCTTCCTTCTCCTTAGGCAACTAGTACTTTAAAGTCTCTCTTTTCATCCTGTATAATAGGGATTGGAAAGGTTGGAGGCAGAAAACATGAAGTGAAGTAAATTAGTGAATAATTACTACCCTACACAGAAGAAGCAGCCAGCAGTACTCCTAAAGGAGCAAGACAGAGCTAGCATGCTGTTGCAATCCTGTAACAACAATTCAACTCCTCAAACTGTTTCTTTCAGCTGAGAAAAAGATGCTACATCAATGACTTTGCAAATTAAAAGAAAAAAATCAGAAAAAAGCAGAAATAGACTAGACAAAAAGAGAGGCAAATGCAATAATTTAATGAAAAACATTCACAAGCAAGCATTTGACAAAATTGAATTATGCTTGAAAGCATAATCTACAATAAAAGAGGAAAGTGAGAAGCAGATAAAAGTTTACTGCTTTTTATTCTAAACTGTGATTCGTCCATTATATAATTATCACAACATTTTCATTTTCCCTAAATGGGAAGTTTGTTCAGTGTTTCACTGTCTAAAACCTGTGTGTGAATGCCACATCTGTGAGTTCCCAATCCCCATTCATCCACCTATCATATCTAAAGTAATGAAAAAAGTCCCTTTTTCCATTGCATATCAAAAAACCTTCACCTGTTTATCACATACATGGCATGGATATACCTGTGCCCAAAAGTTCAACAGTTTATGTGACAGGAGACACATGGATTTTACTGCAATTTATATAGCAGGACAACTCTATTTGGAGGCACATTTATCGTATTTCAGAATTTGGGGGGAAAAAACCTCTTATTTTACAGGTATAAATTTCTGTGAGTACCTCTAAACTGAAAATCAGTGGAAGAAAGTCTCTCATCCAGAAGTACAGAGGTATTAGAACATTCTGTTCTTATTGATCTGAGAAGTGCTGGTCTCTTCTAATCAGAATGTCTATCTTACCTTGTTACCTCCAAACCATTAGAGCAGTCTAAAAGAAATATGTAAGTACAGGGGCTTTTAATTGCTTTGTACAAATTTAGAATGAGAAGTTCACAGGTGATATTTCCATCTGATTTGTATCTTGGCCATGATGCTTTTATTTCATTATTGTGCAGTTAGCAACCCAGGAAAGACTAGAACTATTAATAATCGTTCGATCCTGTGCATGCACAGCATATTCAGCCCAGTAACAGCAGCCCAAGTCAGAAAAGAAATGTAATTTGCAGTGTAGTCCTCTAAAGGGCCATGGTGTGCTAAATGATGTGTTATTAATAAGAGTTGCAAACAACAACTGCTCAAAAATAGGTACAAATAAATTTTAACAAAGCCCATGTCGAAATTGTCACTATCTATAAGAGCCCTTCAGAACTTTGTGGTCACCACTTACATTTGGTATTTTCCACTCCTTTAAATGGAACCATGTATGTGACAATATGTGTGACAGTGATGGCAAACTTACTATTCAATTACACATTATTAGGCAAATATTTTTACATAATAAAATTTTAAGGATGTATTTCCTCTCTTTTCAGAACTCTAACCCTAAGAGGTTCCAAATATTCTGCAACCTTATACGTTAAGTTTGAGCAATATAAACAGCAGTGTGTCATGCAGTGGTTTAAGCTTTTTAATTCTGTGTTCTAGGCCAATATGTGCTTTATGCTAGAGAATTTTTGAAAATATATAAGGAATTTAGGAGCTATAGTTTATAAAAAACTAGCATAATGTTATGTTAGTTTGCTCCTGCAGATTTGCTTCTGAAAGTTATCTTAAGAAACAATAATTATACTTTTAGTTATGTTTTTCTCATGTGTCTACTATATATTACATACCACAAAGCAAATTTTTTTGAGACCTGAGAGATGGAAGAAAAATGGATCAGTATGAAAAGCATAGATCTCTTTAAAAAGCTACTTAAGAATGATATCACAATTCTATCTTTTATCTGCTTTAATTACTATTCCATTTTCTTTTTTGTTTCTTCACTCTTAGTTTCACTGTGGAAAGCAGGAATCTAAAGCAGTTGCATTGAAACCAGCAGAGAAAGCTGGTTTAGTGGGCACAAGCCTGTGTTCTAAAGCTGGTGGAGGCAGAGGCAGGAGATTTTACACCTTTTATAATGGTCTTTGACCTTTCAAATATGGTGCAGCACACAAGAAAATTGTCTCACAAGTATCCAGGACTTCTTAGCTATGTTTTTTGCCATGTCAAGGCAACAAACAAAATTAATTTCCTAGAAGTAGTGATCAATTTAGACATTAAGCAGTTCTAGACTACTTCTTTTCCTCAGAAAAATCTCACTTTCCACCAAAGAGAAACATGAGGTGTGCTTGAGAAAAATATTGTATTTGTAGCAGAAATTGAAAGAAGCCAATAATCATTTTAAAAATTTAACCCCAGGCTTGAAATAAAACCTTCTCTAAGCTGTTTATCTAGATCAATGCTTAGAAATACACATTCTCTAGATTAAAAATTATCAATGTTAATTTGATTTACATGATTAATTTCTGCAGAATAGTGGTATTTCTGAGAATAAAGGCCAAAAAAAATAAATAAAGTAATATAATTAAAATATCACTGTTATGAAGCTGGAATCTATACAAACATATTTATCAATATTTATAACTCTAATATATTTACTATTGTAATTATTCCCCAAGTTGCCACCAATCATTACAAAATCAAGCAGAAATCCCCTGCATTAAACTTTGAAGGTGACACGAGAGGCAGAACACAAATGGAGCACAACTTCCCCCTTGGCCAGGATGTCAGAGAAGGTCTCATTTGAGACTCAGGATATATGGACTCACAAAATTACTCTATGGAGTTACAAAATAAAAAACCATGAAGTTGTGTGTAGATTTGTTTTTTCTCTTTCAAAGTGTACACTTTTTCTGGGAAAGTGAAATTAAGGAACAGATTCCACAGGGAATACATCACGATGAGCAAGCCAGGCATGATTTTGTTGAAAGAAATGGCAATAAAAATAACTTTTGCATATGGACTCCTTAATCCATAAAGATTTCCTTCTTGTGGGAGCTGGGGCCTGGCCAAGGACAAATTTGTGAATCTGTCCACCACAGAGTTTTGCTAGTCCAGACATTGTTGTTTCTAGTCAAGTATAAAAAATAGAGACTTAATATATTATTTTATGGAAAACACTGTACCCTGAAGCAATGCACCACAGCACTGGATGAGAAGCCATTCATAAGATAACAAGAAGTTATGCTCAAGTGTGTCAGATCAATAAGCAATAATGACAGAGCCAGAAAGCATTTGTGTTGAGATTAATGGCCAGTTATAGAAGTATCCTAGTGCTACAACCAGATCCATTAAATCCACCATGTCACTAACAATTAACCAAGTGACCTGTGGTTTAGTCATTATTACAAATATATGTTTATTTTAGAAGAGACTATCATTAGGATTTTAGTTTTGCTTCCATTCTTATTCATGCACAGTGTGCCTTCATGCAGCACTAAACCAACATTTTCTGATTTATATTCAATTATTTTCTTATCGAGATACTCAATAATAGAAATGGAGAATAACGCTTTAGAAAGTAATTTTTTATGACTGAGTGCCAACCAAATCCAATTTTGACAATTTTAAGTGAATTTAGTGCCAAGCCTAAATTTATGGAACTATTTGATTAAGTCCTCCATTTATTCTCTGGACAGATACTGTACTGATAAAAACTTGTAAGCTCTCCATAAATTTTTCTTCTTTGATTTTACATCAGGACAACCTCCAGATCTTTTATTTCCCAACATGAATCCTAGGATAATCTAAAATGGCATGGACTTCCTTTTCAAGTGCACACACAGGCTAAGAGAGCAACTTTTCTCATTTCTTAATTTGCGCACATTTGAATTAAGACAAACTGGGATCAAGAGAGAAGCACTATATGAATGGAAGCAAACAATTTTTTTATTTATCACAAGTATACCGTATGTCCTTTTACTCTCCTATAAGAACCTCTGGAATATCTTTCTTTTAGATGGAGGGAACAACAAATGATGATCCTATTTTGTTTCACAGACAACACCCCATCACTTCACTTGTGGCTCCTTCAATTAATAATAAAACTAAAAACTAATTCAGGAACTTTTTTAGTATTATGAGTAATTTACATACTGATAATCCAGTATTCACCTCCTCTTAGGTTATAATATCCAAGTGGAAGGATTATGAGGTTCCACTAACTTTCTTCCAATTACATATTTATTTTTTTTTAAAAAGTTTAATTACTTATTCATTCAGAGAGCATTACATATATACATCAAAATAGAAGGTAAAATTTAAAAAAATTTACTGCAGTCATTTGCTTTAAAATTTTCTATTGACTGTACATAAGAATGTGACATGATATTCAACTCTCCTAGTGATTACACAAGCAGAATCTCACAGAGAGCAGGACTGGATTTAAATAGGGATGAAGAGCATGTCCTCTGATTATTTAATAAGTAACCCTCAAAATTATCAGAAGAGGCAACACTGCACTTAGCTTTGGTATGTGCCTACTGATGGGCTTCACAGAGATCACTACACAGCAATGAAATGGAAATAACACAACTGATTTCAGCTGTATTTGAACTGGAGCACAAGGTCCCAGTACACAGCTGGCCTTGCTTCTGACAGCACCAGCAGGCCACTGTGAAAAGCTAAATTTCTCTATAATAATTAGAATCAGCTGTGTATTGGCAAGTTGAAAATATCCTCAGGCATGCAATATTTTCTATAAGCTTAAATTAGTGAACAAATACACTGTGCATGTGTAAACAAGACACATAAAAGAAAGCATCACTGTAATGGTATGATCCCTATAACCACCACAGTACTAAAAATTATGTAGAAATGCTTTGCACATTTCAAACCTGTGGTGCCCTGTGGCAAAATAATTCCGGTTTTTAAAAGAGAAATGTATTAAAATTGATACCCTCCCCTTGAAACAATTAATCTTCTCAGGCATTAATTAAGGCCTACTGTCATTCACTTTTTCTTAAACTAGATTTACAATATTCACCAACCACTCAAAGTCTAAACAACATTGTCATTACAGGTATGCTGGGAAGTTATCAAATCTTTACCCCATTGGTGTATTCCCTTTTTTCTGCTAGTGTAGACACTAATGAAGGAAAAGAAGGAAGAATTACAATATAGCCAAAAAACAGAATGAGTACATTCAAATGGCTTTTTTTTTTCACTTTTTAGTGCACTCATTAGACTCAGGATGCATGGTCAGACTAGCAGCACCAGCAAACCTTTTTTAATTGCACATTCTATTCGCCCCTGTTCCACACGTTCAACCTGCAGAGAAGAAAGACATGTAAAGATTACCAAGGCAAGTTTGTAATGAAGCGGATGCCTCTCTGTCTGTCCTTGCGCCAGCCGCAGCAGAAGGGATACTAATTAGAGGGTGAATTATTAGCTTCCCATGGTGCACTGCAGGGGCATTAAAAATGAGTGGAGTTTGTTGCTTTCCTTTTAGATGGTTAGTACTGGTTTAATATATTCGTGTTTCTAGGTGAGCAGCAGGGGACAGTTTTTATTATTATAATTGTTGCATAATTACTGGCCTAGGGTTGCCTATTGTTAAATAAAAATGCTGAGATACTAATGTTTTATTGAACAGTACAAGTAGATAAAATTGTAATATATTTTCCTGAACAATATAAGCTTGTTATCTGGCAGCTTGGTGACAACTCTAAGTTGTCTTGTGGAAAAAACTCTGATTTTTTGTAAAGACTAAGTATAAAATGGGATTTTCTAAAACTTGAAACACATTCAACTTAAAAAAAGAACTTTTATTTTCATTTATTCAAGAGGACCCAAGTTTGCATAACATAACCTCACCAGATTTTACCTGATGGGGATTCTGACCTCAGAATTAAAAACTGCAGCTCTCCTGTCACTGCAATCACAAATACACACATATATTCTAAGTTTTGTGCCCATCAATTGTTTTTGTGATAATCCAAAACTGACTACCAATGTAAAAAATTAAATACAAAAATAACTAATGAAAAAAAAAAAAAAAAGAAAATTAAGAAACATTCACTATTAACCCAAATAAGAAATTTATAGCATTTTCCTTGGTCCACCTTAGCAGAAGAGCTGTCTGAATTTCTGAATTTGTAGCAAAAAGGTTTTCCTATTTTATCTCAATTTCCTGTTGTGGTTCCTGCATGCCAATAGGTAACGGGCTATTTTGGTGTCCTATGGTTTATCCAGGTGGAGCTCTATCTGCCAAGCCATCTGCTCTGCATCAAAACAGCCTTGAGAGAAGAATTCTGAATGCAAAGGATCAGCTCCTGTCACTTGTGTCCATGTCACACTTACACAGACTTCTCTCTGAATTGTGCAAATTCTAAGTGTACATCTCCAAACAGCTATCCTAAAGAAACAAATGCTACTTTAACCTCATCTGCTTCTTTCTACAGAAGAGGAGAAAAGGATATAGAAGAAAGGCAATTATTTGTAATACTTTTGAAGAGGTAATAATTTTCATTAAATGTTGCCAAAATCCACTTTAAATGTTGCTTGGCATTGCACAGAACTGATAAATTACCAGCAAAAATTGTTCTTATGATTTTTTAATGGCAGAACCTCTTCATTTTTTCTTACTTTCAGGAAAGTGAAACAACAAAGAAATAGATAAAACAGAATAATTAGAGGACAGGAACTAATTGGCTGTCTTAAGTCTTTGAATGGTCTTCCAATGCTTTCCTTTATTTTTGAGCCTTTTAAACAGAAAGATCTGGAGACACCACTCTGTTGCCTTAGAAGCCATTCTTCCTCTTGATAGCTTCAGTTTCCTAAGCTGCATCCTGAAACCTTCATTCCTACCAGCTCAGATGAGATGCTGTGATTATGAAGAACATTTTGGGAAAAAAGCAAATACTTTAAAGCTCTTACAAAACTGCTTTTTTTTCCCCCCTCTCTCTCTCTATCATGACTAAATCATGATTAAACCTAAATCACGACTAAATAAAGAATCTAAAATTCTTTAAAGAAGTACTTGTAGCTCCTCTGGTATATCCAAACACACAATAGGTTTCAGGGAAGAAATACTTAGGTATTGTTATATAATGAAAGAAAAGAGGATTACACTGTCCATCCACGGCTGGTGGAATACTGCACACAATAGCCACCTTCCCCTACTCAAGTTGTCAGTATCCTTATTTAACTTGTTCCACCTTGACCTAGAAAATACATCAGTCATTTGCTATTTCTGTAATGAAATGCTGATCTATGCAAGCCTGTGCTGGCAGCACTATCCAGCACTTTCCTGCAAGGTTCTGCTGGCTGCCAATCTCCAGAAACCCCTCGGTGGTGTCAAACAATAAGAGATCACTGACCTTTCCTTCCTCTCCAATGAAAGAGCTATTTAAAAGCCAAGGCCACTGTAGAGATAACACAGGTAAGGAACTTACCAGTCTTATGCTGTTGTGATTAAAGTTTTAGTTCTGCAATATTTATATTGGCCAAGCATCTCAAAGCAAAGACAAAAGAAATGGCTGTGCAAAAGGTTTATAAACTTTACTTAAGACAAAACCCTGGTATTTCTATCCAGCCTAGCTTTGCATGTGGAAACTTTCCTATCAGAAAATCTCATAGTTTCCCACAAAAACCTTGGTCCAACTTATTGTTTCTGCCATTTTATAATTTAAAAATATTTCCCAGAAAGTACTAGAGAAAAATGTATACAGTTTCTTTCATTTAAGGAATTCACCTTATTCAGTATTCCTGTTGTTAAAATTATTTCATATTTTCTTTCTACTTGTACTAATCTCTTCTTTTTTCTGATTTCAAATGTATTTTTGTCTTCTTTTTCTGGTGTCAATGACACCATGAAAAAACATAAAAATCCACAGTGATGATGCTTATGTAGATCTATGAAACTTTCCCTAAACAAAACAAGCAAAAAAACAAATCCCCCATCTTATCTCCATAAATTCAGGTATCAAAGCATTAAAATTGACTGATCACTTACAAGAATGTCTGATTTCAACCACCCCTTCGGAGTCCATTCCAATAAATAGATTTTAACCACAAGCCTAAACTGAGTTAGATAGACTTCTGTACATCAATGTTTTCTGTTTTCATTTCAAGGTTTAGAAGTGCAAAAAGATATATTAAGGCATTATGAGCGTTTTCTGTTCAGAAACTGATTACACAAGAGCTAGACCCTAAGTGGGACTGTATAGGTGCACAAAGAGAACAAGGAAGGGAGCAAACACTTTTGGAAAGGATTTGGTATCTTTGCACAAACAGGCAACACTCATTCCTCCTGTAAGGGATGCCCAGTGATGAGTCCCTGCTGGTCAGGCAGACACTTCCCAGGAGGGATTTGATGTGAAGCAGTTGAGGATTTCACAACCCCAGTTCCAAACCCCAAGAAGATGCTAACACAAACTGGGAATCCTCATCCCATCTTGTGGTGAAGGTCAGTCTGGCCTGTTGATCCATTTAAATTGTTTATTCAGCCACATAAGAGAGCTTCAGAACCATTCACAATGTGTAACACACATTTAAGAGGCATTTAGAGATTTTCATCGATGGCTTCAGAGAGGCACAAAACTGCTGCTGGCTTTGACTCTGAACTAGGTGACAAACCTGTGGGGCTTTACCCTGTTTCCATCACTATTGGTTACAAACCTAGCCTGAAGATTCCAGAACTGTCACAAAGATTCCACTGAGGGACATGAACCAACCTGCCCACATGGATATTGAGTATTATCAATTTCAGTGAAACACAGTTAAAATTTTAATTTCTTTTTGCTTTTTTCTGTTAAAATTAATCAAGAGTGTGTTGAGAGGCAATAAAATGTTTGTCCAGAATGACTGCAGTGAGCCTTCCACTTGAAATGTTTTTATTCCCTGGAACCAACAAACATTTCTCTTAATAGCAAATCAAGCAGCAGCAGAAAGAGCAATGCCAGTCTCTTGCATTAATAAAGTTGTTAGGTATTTGCATTGTAGGATACTTTTTGTAAGCATGATAACAGCTGTGTTTGTGATCATGAATCCTGTGCAAAGAGAGACTAATTTTTGTCTCAGCAAGACCAGAAAGGATTGAGCAGCACCTTAAAGGTCTCATTGTGTAAGCCTCACTGGATCTGCTTTCATCATATTATTTAAAAGAGAAGGCATTGCCCAAAGCAAGGGTAATCAAGACCTAAAGAGTGACTGCTTAAGCAGAATGACAGATGAATACAGTCACTGTAAAAAAAGAGAACACAGCACTAAGGAAAAATCATTTAAAATAGGAAAGCAGAGAAAACCCCTTCAAATTCTTTCTTTTCACAATTCTATGATTACTAGAGAGAATTTTTGGCTAAATATGAGTGTCCATTAACCTGAAGTTTGAGTTGGTGAGGAAGGAGAATCAAAATTTAGTATCATGAGAATAGATTTCACTCTGTGAGCTGGATTGGTCCTTTTCAGCCTCTTTGCAAAAAGGGAAATATATTGTATGACTAAATACACACCGTGGTGGGTAAGTATTTTGAACCTCTTTCCTTGACATGCGTATGGTGAAAATCTTTCCAAGAAAAATATAGAAACTACATAATGATGTGCTTTAAGTGATTGAAATAATAGATTATTTTTTTTTTTAAGTGGAATGTAAGGTAGGTTGGGACAACTTCCAAGGAGATAAATAGAATTACCATAATGTAAAAGGTGGACGTTTTGCACCAGGGGAAGGAGGCAAACAGGGGGAGTGGGTGAGAGAAAGAGACGTTGCAGGGAATGAAGGGGAATAAAGAGGGAGAGGGAGAGGGAGAGGAAGAGGGAGAGGAAGAGGGAGAGGGAGAGGGAGAGGGAGAGGGGAGAGGGACCACACAGAAATTCACACCATACAGAAATGAATCCATTTAGTACAGACCATTTGTTACTGGTATGACCCCGGTACCAAAGTCTACCATCTGAAGTTTAAACATCACGTTAGTGATGCCAAATATGCCTATGACAATGCAAAGAACATAGTGATAAATCACCACAGACAAAGCTGTAGCAATAGGCATTATGATAGACCAATAGAATTTTAAAGGATAAAAAATTACACCCGTTCAAAATAAATAATGCAGCAAGTGGTTTGTTTGTTTGGTTTTTTTTTCCTTGTGATTTAACACTTATTGAAGCCTCTAAAACAGTGAATAAAAACATTTTGCAAGGCTTTTATTCAGCCACCTGCCCCCATTTTCATAAAGAATAGTTCATGTCAGCCCACAGCCCTGTCATTTCATAATGAGACAGAACATGGCTGTGGGCCTTGTTGTCATTTACAGGAGCTCATGTTGCTGCAGGAGTATTGAGGGTTTGCAAAGTGCACGAGGAGTAACCCTGACAGTGCTCATGGAAGCTTTGTTAGTGTCTCACATAAGTGTTGGAACTGAACAATCACTGGCAGCTCCACACACCTGAATGAGAGCAATCATGTGAGCTGGTTACATCATATGTGGTAGAATACAGGGAATATAAAGTCAGCCTAAGGCCCTCAGCATGGGAACAACTAATAAAGTGTGGGAACAGAACCTCTGCAGTTCTGCAGCACTTCACTGGCTACTCCAGTCTATCCAGCATGAGAGCTAATCATGCTAATCATGACCATAAGTCCCATTAGACTGCCAGAACTGTAAAAATGGGTATTATTATAATTAACAGAGATTTTTAAAGTTACTTTTTGTGCTAGATGAGAAAAAAAAAATTGCAGCACCACACATTTATCTAGCTGAATATTGTAATATGTCAAAAAAGATGGCTAAAGGTAAACCTCTCTTAAAGTCAGAACAAATTAATTTACTGCCAGTAACATAAATATTTGATTATTGATTTGGGTGTTGGCAAACAAAGAAGACAAAAGTTTACTTAGGGAAAGCACCAGGCTCAAGTCCATTAGCTCACTCCAGACCCCTCTCCTGCCTGCCCTGTTACCTCTGCAGGGTGCACTCAGACCCTTCAGGGGGGCGGTGAGTGGTCAGGCAGTCAAGGTCAGTGTACAGAGCCTGCTGCTGACCTGTAAAACCTAGAGAAAATAAGGACTTATGAGCTTTGCTCTTAAGAGAGAGAGAGAGAGAGAACACAATTGAAAATCCAAAAGGCGATTTCTGAACAAATTTGTTATGAATGGAAATGAAAAGAAAAGGAAAAAAACGTGAGGGTCTTTTTTATCAGTTCATGCCACTAATATCCAATCCAGGTGGATATTTTTCTGAACCGGGAATAGTACAGAAAGGTAATCCTGAGGTTAATTTTGTTAGTGTAAAAAGTCTAACACTATCTCATTCACAATCTGCCTTTTGTTCTTTCCTATTTATTAAATCAATGCAGTCGTAATTCCATTTAAAGATGATGATTTAATGTATTTAATTATGTCAAGGAGGGTTCCATTCAAAACTCTTTTAATAAAAATGGACTTCTAAAAATCATTTGGGGTGTTTAGGAGGCTGTTGCCCTTCTTCCTTTTCTATTTTTCTTTGCAACTCATGGATCACTAATGATGGCATTTTCACCAAGCAGCCACGACATGCTAAATTAGTCTATATCCTTTTGGCAATTTAACAATGAGCATTAACTATTACACTATAAAACCAAACAATATCATTGATACAAAACTAGGAGTTTTTTAAAGGAGGATAATTAGAAGAAGAGCAAAGAATCTTTAGTGTTGAATTTTTTAATGAAATAGATGCAAAATTAAACATATAAAACATGACAGATGAAGAAGCCAAAAAGACATACAATTTAGAAAAATATAAAATGCAAACTGTTCATTTCTATTTATCAGTACAACAGGGAAATGTCAAGGAGTTTTAATGCTTAATGAGCCCATCAAGCTTAGAATGCACCAATTGTACCATTTTAGATAATTGGCTACAACATTTTTGTCTCCTCCTCTTCTTTGCCTTCAACACA
The DNA here is from genome assembly GCF_035770615.1 of Melospiza melodia melodia. Taxonomy (NCBI): domain Eukaryota; kingdom Metazoa; phylum Chordata; class Aves; order Passeriformes; family Passerellidae; genus Melospiza; species Melospiza melodia. Next base: position 9,748,100 of record NC_086206.1, on the reverse strand, counting down.
GCAATAGAAAAATTCTGAGCATCTTGCCTGGACTAAATCACACCTTTTACAGTACATGGGGTAGTTTGTGGCTGATTTTTGATGAAGGAAGTTCAGACAAGATTTCAGGAAGGATGTTTTCGTTTTGACATGGCTGACATTTGTTTTGATAGATTACAACATAGTCAATACAAGTAATGGTGGAACAATAATCAGTTCAGCTTCATTCCTGATGTTGCTTTGCCTTTTGTACAATCTCACATTAAACATAAAAGTTTTGTTAAGCTATCCATATCAGACATAAAGTATTGATGTCAGATTTATAGTACAGAAAAATAAATTTCTGCCATTATATTAGCCAGTATTCTTAGAAATCTGGTGATCTGATAATTCCAAGATAATCTGTTGGGTATTTTAAACCAGTTTTCTAACCTGGTTACCAGGCTTTAAAAAAATTAAATTATGTCCTTTAGAACCCCACAGTCCTTGTAGAAACCATGCACTGGATTCTGTCTCTGCTGAATCCAATGAGAAGAAGCTCTTTTTGGTTCTATCAGTTTCCTTTGAATTATCTTCCTATCAATAGAGGTGGCAATACTGAAGACTATCCATTCAAGCAATATTTCATCTCCTCCCTCTAAATAATGCTGCCCCTTTAAATCCCAGTAATTATGTTTTATTGGTATAAGACCTCAAAGATCAAAAATATACCAATAAAAAAAATCCATGCTGAGTGATTGATACATATTACAATTGTTAAGAGGCAGCTGACACCAGCTGGCTTCATGCTTCATCCAACTTGCCCATTAAACCTGCCCTGCTTCTCTGAATGAGTTCATATGGCCGGGTCTCTGGCAAAACCTTGGAATGCTGACAAGCCACACAATCACAACTATTTAATATAGTGTGCACAATTGTATCAGCAGGCAGACAAAAGATTGTTATTATCACTGAACAACTAAAAGGTACAGGGCTTTTCTCAGTAACAATTGCACTTAAATGCTCTATAGTAATGGTGTCTTTCAGATCACCCTGATTGGAAAATATTGATCTTTTCATCTCAGCAGCTGCTAAGCTTTACTAGGTTGCAGATGACAAGTGCTTAAAAAAAATGAAGTAGAATTTGGAGAGAAAAAGTGGCAGGAGGGAAACGAAACACAAATATGTGCAGTTGATTAAGCAGCTGGAACTACCAGGTTTGTGTCATGTATTGATTCTCACAATTTTTTTATTTATTTGATTGATGTCAATTGCGTTTCATGTCAACTCAAGCCACAACGATATTTTACAGCCACGTTTGTGAGAGCTGAACTAAATGAGAACAATTGGATCAGAAGTCCCTCAGTCACATTTCTTTGATTTAGTGAAGCAGGAGTCCATCGTTATTGTGCTGTTGCTAAAACCATCAGTAATTAAAGCTGAGTGCTTAAATCTTTGAAGTTCATCAAACAACATGCCCAACATGCTTGTTTATGGCTAGAGATGTGCTAAACCATTAAGTCAACTAACCCAGCAAAAGCAGTCCTCTGAAGTATTGAAGAACCACAAGAAATATTTGTTAGAAAAATGCCCATTTTCTTTAAAATATTATTCAGCAAATAGCTCTGACGTTGATTGAGAAATGCAGAAACAATATGGTTTCTGCTGAAGCTTCTCATTTGAATTTTTTATGAAAATGGAAAAGTATTACATTCAGAAAATAATACAAATTAAAAGAACAATGAGGTTCTGATTAGGAAAAACAAACAAACAAGCAAACAATAATAGTATATTTGTTGGGTCATTCCCATTCAGCAATACTTTAGAGGAATTTACTTAAGTTTAAGAATTTACTTAAAATAAAGCATAGGCTCAAATGATTCACTCAACCAGAATTCAAAATATCTTTTAAAAGAGAGCCCAGTACATTGCAAACTTTGACTTTACTAGCTTCTTTAACAAACGGGGATGAGCTGTGGCATTTTTCTATAGATAGTTCTAATTACCTTGTTTTACTTTAGAATGCCATAGAATGACAGAATTTTAAAGGCTAGAAAAGATCTCTGAGATCAGGTCCAACCAAAGGTTGGTCTATTGCTTTTGTTTTCAAACTCTGAAAACAAATAGAGTAATTCCTTCACTTCTCTACCTGAATCAATCTGCAGAACCTACTTTCTCTTTAACATGGACTTGAGTTCTAAAACTTTCACCTCTGTTTCAAATATATGCTACTTTTAAACAGCTCTGTAACTCACCTGTACCTGTCACTGTAAGGGACTTTTTAATTTAATATTTTTGCATATGTAAATTAGGTAATTTATTAAATAACCTGCAGTGGCACACAAGTGAAAAAATATCTTTTGCCAGGCAAGTAAAATCCATGTTTGCAGAAAGAAATAAACCTAGGAACTCACACTAAACTTGTCCTATGGAGAACTTCCTATTAAAAATTCACTTCCAAGTAAGACTAAATTTCAAGTTTAATTTTTTTCCTTACTCCAACAATAGCTTGTAAAATTAAACTTAAAGCTTGTGGAAAAAGCAAGGTTTGGCTTTTGCCCCTTCCCTGTGCTACAGTGAACCAGGAGTTCAGTGTGTTTTGGTCAGCATTAGTGGTTTTCAAAGGGCACGAGGAGCAAACTGCTCTGTCCTGCTGGAAGAGCCACTGCCAAACTCAGAGCTCCCTCGGTGGGCATGGTGCCCATGAGTCAGGGTGTGAGATCTGCTGTAGGGACAGCTGAGATCACATCCACAAGGGCATCAATAGCAATTACTTCCTATTTTCAAAAACATCTAGGAGCCAGTTAAAACTCAGAATCTTGTTTTCTTACTAAACTTTAACTTTTGACCTTTTTCCTGCCTATTTTTTTTCGCTTCCTGTGAAAGTACATTTGTGAAGGGTCAGTTTCACAATTTTTTATATCTCTGCAAAATACCTTTTTTGTAATAAATGTCAGCAATATAATAGCTAAATACTAAGTAATATAAATGTTTTATTTTCATGTGCTTACAAGTGTTAAAATTATTTCACTTCTTTTATTTTTAATCAGCTACTATATTGTCTTGTTACAATGTAGCAGCAAGGACATATATTAGCTGATATAAATCACACATGAAATTAGGAAAGTATAAAGCAGGAAAAATAAAATATTAACAAAAATATATTTCTTAAAATAAATATTGAATTTTCTCAAATTAGCTTGTCTCGCTATTCTCTGTACTAGCAAAGTTCACCATGCAGTAAAATTATTTTGTCAAACTCAGGGGCAGCTGTGCTGGAAAAAAACGTTATTTAAATAAAGTCACTGCTTAAAATATTTAATTGGATTAACATGAAGTCAACTGTCCCAAATAGCTGAGATGTAATTACCTACGTAACTAACAGCTTCAAACAGTAAAAAACAACCTTTGGTGACCACACTTGTTAGCTGGTGCTTTTTCACCACACCCAGTTGGTAAAAAACCAATTTAATACAAGCTGGTATGCACAAGAGTTTAAAAAAGGGAGCTAGATAATGAGAATTGTAGTCAACATTCAGTAATTCATATGAAGAAACAAAAAGGAGTGCTCTTTTTACCAGCAGCAGATTCTTCTTATGAGTAACAGACTGGAATTTTAATTTTCAGGGCACCACACAGATCTTGCAGTACAAGGACTCTCCAACAGAGTATCCTGATCTATTAGAAGGGGCTTTTCTATTAATTTGTTTTTATCCTGATGGCCAAAAGCTTTCTTTGTATAAATGACCCCCACCACGTTCATTCTGAGATACACCAAGGTCAGTTCTGTAATGGGAGGCATCTTTCTTAGTCCAAACTGAAAATATGCAAGGTGTCTCTATAACTTTCAAGGTAGTTCCAATGCTAATTCCTATCCCGTTCTCTTTACACAATAAATACTTCCACAGCTATTTGTTGTCAGACTTACTTCTGTAAAACAACAAAAGGCAGAATTTAACCACCTGTCAGAGACTTAATCCCTAAGATTTCCAAATATTTTTGTGGATGAGCATGTAAGATGGAATTGAAAGCTGATCTCCCTCAAGCATTCAGCAGACAGATCTGCAGGGCTCATTGTTGGTTCTGAAGAATATTTGGACCCCACGGTGAATATGCTGTAACTTTCAGGTATTTTTAAGGGGAGAAACAAGTGATCCAGGCACCAGTTTATGAGATGTGGATGCAAACTTTGTGCTTTGTTTTCTGTTACAAAAAAAAGGCTGAGTTAGAAGTCACTGTGAACGTGTAGCAAGGATGTAATGAGGTGGGGCTGTGCTGCTGCTGCCTTGCACTGGCATGGAAATCCACAAGGATCTGAGAGGAAAGACTGAAGCAGCAGCCACTGAAGCCACTAAACCCTGCCTTGAGCTTCCTACTGCCCTGGGCTCTGGCACAGGCTTGGGGGTGCCAATCCAGGACCCTGCTCTGCAATGGTTCTCTCTACAGAGACACACTTAATGTGCTTGCATTTCTCCTCTCTATTTGGAAAACAGTGATACAGCAAAAACTCATACTCATGTGATGGGGATGAATGTTTGCTTGGTGGATAAATAAAAATGTAGGTAGCCCAGGATGCAGGAAAATCACTCTTCATGACTTCAGTGCACCAGCTCATACTAACACAATATAGCAACCATGAGGCCTTTTGGTTGTGTACTACAGCAAAAAAAAAAAAATGGAAAACCATTTTCAAAAGATGGAACTTAGTGTGAGATATTTAGAAATCTTGTAGAAACTGGATGGAGAATTCCATTACAGGCTGAATCCAATCAAGTAATGATAAGCCATAAACTGCTGTGGGATTCCTTGGGCTCATATTGTTATGACTGTTATCAGTTCTTTGTAACATTTAGGCTTAATATTTACAATTCATGTTCCCCAAATAAGAGAGAAGTCATATCATATATATATTTAAGGATATACAGTAGGTGATATTGCCATTAATTATCTTTTAAAAGATACCAATCACTTTAAGCAGTAAGAGAGATATTACTTTAAATTAGTTTAAAAACATATTTTTTTTAATTCATTAGTTGCAGTAGTTAGCAAAACATACCCCACTGGTTGTTTTATCATACTAATGCCTTATCTGCTGTGAAGCATATATTTAATACCCTGAGAAAAATCTTGTATATTATCAAATATTCTGCTTTATCTGGTAAAAAGGAGAGAAACAGATTGGAGAAAGAGGCTCAGCATGACCAAGAACCATTCATTGTAGTTCCCAGTCAATGTCAGGCTTTATTGTTATCTCTACCCAGCTGCTTGACCAGTTGCTATAGGCCACAGGAACCTCCCATTCTCTCAGCCTTGCTGGGCAGCAAGTTTTCTGCCAGACATGGTGGACACATCCCATCAGAGGGATGTGGGCTCTGGAACCTGCACTTGTGCATGAGGCAAACATTTCTGGCTCCTGTTCTGGTGGCATTCCTCAGTTCACCTGGCTGCACACACAGACCTGGATCCCCTATGACCACCTGAGTGTACTTGGGCCCTGGTTCCAAACTCAATCTACAGAATTGCTCCCACTGGTGCTGGCAGACTTCAGTTTAGTCCTTTGCTAAGCATTTATAGGAGGTATCCCCATCCCACACAAACAAATCAAATCTTGTTCTGATGCCAGATAGTGCTGTGCAGTGCACAAATAAGATATAGGCTGAATACTTAATATTTTGAGCCGACCATAGGGAACAATAATCCTGTTCATGCTTCTCAGGTATTTTACCAGCTATGCTGATATAGCACTATTAAAATTCAGGAACATAAAAATCCTAATGAAACCACTAAAATTTTGGCAACATATTTTTAATTTAGATAGTTACTTTGAATGCAAAAGTATCTTACTTAAATCTATTCTGGCAAATAGAGTTACAAACCTGAAATGCACACATAATTATCAGCAAATCACCAGCTAATGATTTGAGTACCTTTATCTACTTCATCTAAATACCTTATGTGTGCTTGCCTGTCTCTGATTGTGGGGTTTTTCCTCTCTTTTTCCAAGGATTTACAATAAAAATCTGGTATCAGTTATGTGATAATAAGGTGTCACAGGTTATGTGACACCTACTTATCAGACATTGCAGTAAGTAATCTGCCATAATGCAGAATGGAAAGAAACTGCCTGAATGCTGACCTGTTCTTTTCCACTCTTAACCACTGCATATCATTTTACTGACAACATAAGAATCCTTCATGTTGTAGAAGTCAGAACTGTGTATGCACCATCCTTGCCTCAGAAGACATATAAATCTAAGTCCTGGGTTTATATAATATGATAAGTAAAGCCAAGTGCATCTCCTGGGCAGTTCCACTGAACTCATCCTAAACTTTAAATATATCTGCATATATGACATAAATACTAAATTTCTTAATTTCTCTCACAAAAATGCTACATGAAACAAAAATGCTACATTTAAGCTACATTTAAGCTTTTAAAAGCCCTGTTTTGGCATTGTTCAACTTAATAAAAGAAAGAGTACTTCTGCATTAGTAAACAGTTAGGGATTGTGGAAATCTATAGGCATGACATGGGAAACATGCTGATCAAATGCTCATCTCTCCATCATGCAAACGGGTGGTTCTTATCATTCCAGAAACTGCTTATCACTTGAGGGCTCTTTGGCAAAGATTGTTCTTTGCATGATCAGTCTTCCAAGACCTTCACATTACTGAAACATCCAGCTATTATTTATATTTGATATTCAATTTTCCATGCAAATGTTATGGTCTTCATCTTTGGGCCTCTCGTTTTAAATGTTTTGGAAACATCAAGCTGAAAAGCTAGAAAGCTGAAAAAAAGAGTCCAAATTTACCAGGGTAAATAAATGTAGGCTTATATCAAACATGTTTGACATTGACATGTTTGAGAAAATAAAGTGGCCATATTTATTCACATTGCTATCTTCTTTTCAGCACCCTGTGATAACCACATTTTTAAAAGACCAACTCACTAAAAGCTCTCTAAATTCCAAATAAATGTTTAAAGAACATCAAAAATACAACAGAAAGTGAACATGGATGATCAAGAGAGCATTTTTCAAAAGTATTTATGATCAACAGAAACAAATTTCACAGAGATTTTTTTCTCATCAAAAAACTTTCAACCTACAAAACCAGAAGCACAATAGATTTCATTTCATGTTAGCATGAGCTGATTTGTATTGGTTTATTGAAATGACATGAAGTTTTTCTTTTCCCTCAGATCATCAATGTGTAAATGTGTCAGTGTGTCACAGGAGTCCCCTGGCAGGAGGCAGTTAACAAGAGATGTCTGTATGTAAGTGCATTCCAAATGAGGTGTGAGCAACTTCAAAATTGCAAAAGCAATTTCCTTTTAAAGACTCCATTTGGATCAGAAGCAAGTGCTTGATTGTCCCATTAGAGATTTCTTGAGCATGTACAAGCCTTGAGTTGGTAAAGTCCAAAGCATGCAGATGGTCCTGCTGCCTATTCTGGAGTTTTTCTAACTTAGCCTACACAAGTACTCAATAAAATTAGACATTGCTACCAGGGTAAAGATGAAACAATGACTCACTTGCTATGGGGAATAAAGGAAAACCACTCAGCATCATGAAGGATGATGTCCTGATTGCTGGATGTGAAGTAACCAGAAAACCATGCATAGTCACATCCAATTGCTCAAGCATAAATGCGAGGTTTAGAAATGACACAAATAAAGAAGTTCAGAAATAAGCAGTAGATGCACCACAAAATGCTCCTTACCACCTCATATGTTTCGTATTCATTTTTTGCACCTTATTATCTTTTGTGGCCTGTGTCCATTCTATATAAACACAACAAAACTAATTTGGCTGAAAGCCAAAGCTTTGGCTGGAGACAATGGAATCCTATTGGCCAAATACATTCTGATAGATGTGTCTACTTCACATGTCCAGCTCAACTGTCTTGATGATCAGTCTTTTCCAGAAATGCCAGCTAACTTTAATATCAGTGAAATTTTTCATTCTAACTCCTGTGTAATGATCAGAATCCAGTATTTACTCTGAAGAAAATGAGGAAATAGTTTTGGGCATGTAAGAATTATCTACAGTTCTTGATACTAGAGCAGGTTTTTGTAGGTAACTATAAAAAAATTGATAGCAATCATGGAAAAAGTAAACTTGCTAAAACATCAGTCCTTATGTATCTCATCTAGTAATTATTAAATAATCAGTATTTTTATCAGAAGGATTTGTTGATATTGTGTTATTTTAACAACACCCATGGAGTTCTAGTACCCTAGTGGTATATGCCAAGCCAAGTTACCAATAAAAAAAAAGTTATACAAAAAAAGTATTTAGCAGAGGAAGTAATTATCAAGATAACCTTCTACCTCCTACAAATATTATTAAGGAATCTGGATGGCTAAGCTGAAGATACAATAGTGATGCACATAAATATCTGTGACACAGGAGACAAAATTATTTGACTGCCAGATAGCAGGTGGTGCAAGCTCTTGTTAGTGTTCTAACAGTTGAGAGATTGTTAACATTTTTTATCAGTGTTGCAAAGTTATTTCATCATTCTCAAGTCTTTGTTTTGGTAGGCAAAATAAAAATAAAAATACACAGTACAATATGTCCCCACTCTAACACCTTTACATTAGTAACAGATGAGTACTATGGGATTGATTTTCTGAAATGCACAGGAAATCTTTGAAATGAAACAATATTTTTAGAGAACTCATACAGATCTAAAGCCTGTGTGGCTGTCAGAAGCTGCTGAATAGAAAACCTAAGGAGTGCTCTGGGAAGGATGGTAAAAGGTTTGGGAGTGTCATGTGAAAGTAACCCTGGATTTAATCAATGTTAGTCTGACCAGACGAGAGCTCTAACAAGTGAGCAGCAGTAACGTTTGCCTGGAATGCTCCTGCTGAGTCTCTTGACTAACTGAAGCAACTTATATTTTTCCAACTGGATGTACTCAAAAATAGCTTTAAGGGAGAAAGGACACAGAGACAAATATTTTTGAGCTAGGATCCTCATAAACAGCCATCCCTGAGAGGAACTCAAATGAACACAGTCTACTTTGTTATAAATAAAATGAAGCACCAACTAGGAAATAGACATAGCATGTGGGCTGGATTGGTGGAGCAGGTTGGGAATGTTTGTGCTTATCATATCACACAATATAATACAGGGAGAGATGGAAATTTTACCTATTTGATTCTTTAATGTAAATTAATTTTTTTACTTGTCAAAATTTTATCAAAAACCAAGTGGAAAGAACAGACTATTATTTTTAAAAGTAAACAAACAAACAAGACAGCTTTGATTTGAAATGAAAACAAACAGCAGTGAAAGGATAAGCTTTCATCATTTTGGAGACCTTGGCATTCTTGCAGATATATTCATGAATTAATCATTGAAAAACTTAAACTCAAAAGATCATGCATTTTCCAATGCAAGTAGTCTCTAAAGAGTACTCAAAATGGTTATTAAATTATAGTTCTTTAAACTCCTTGCATCAAGAATCTGTTTCACACACAGCTAACTGAAAGGATAGCTTGATGCTAAAGTCCCTGTGATCTTACAAAACCAAAGAAAATGGTGAGCAGGAACTAGCAGTATGTCACCATGTATAACAGTACTAAAATCTGTTAACAAAACTACCATACACATAGTAAACAGCAGGAGTTTTGGAATGCCATGCAGCTTTTAAATTATTAGCACTAATTAGCTAAGTCAAAAAAAGAGATCAGGAAACACATTAGAAGTGAAGACAAGTCTACCTGTATTGCTGTGTCAAAATTACATTTCCAAACAACCAATTAGTAAAGACAACCTTTCAGCCCAAGGAGCCATATGTAAAGTGGGACGGCTTCATTACAGTGGCTCCCTAATTAAAATGTAAAGGCTGCTGATCATTGCATAATTAAACAACATGTCATGTGGTTTCATCTGGCAATTGCAAGCAGCTAGGCCTGAAATCATTAATGACTAAGATGTCGTCTAAATGAGTCCAGAGACTGTAGAACTACATTCTGTCAGAATGGAGAGCATCCTATGGTCATTATGGAGATAATATCCTCCAAAGGGACTGCTCGGTACAAAATACTGAAGTTCTTTCTCTTAAAATGACTTTGACTTTTTATATTCACTTTTCTTACTAATTAGCCCAAAAGAAAAAGGCTAGCAGGGCTAATTAACTTCCAGCTACAGTAATCTAAATATGAAACTGAAGAACCAAAGATTTTCCCTGTGGATATTCTAAACGTTTTTCGTAAGTTAAAGCTCTGCTATTGAGAAAATATTTTTCAGGTAACCTTATGCCTTGATTAAGTATTCCTTATGTGGCTTCCCACTTTGCCCAAGGATCGAAAGCATTTACAGCACCAGTTCTCTGTGTTCTGCATACCACAGACCATCCATTCAGCCTTCACAGGTGGTGCACAGAGATATTAAAAATATAACGTGAATTTGTAGTTCCATGAATTTACTGGAGAATTTTGAGGGTGGAAATTGTTTTGCAAAATAATAATCCCAGTCTCAAGAAAAGCATGTACTATGAAAACACACACATTCCTCAGTCCATGCTTTTGGAGTTTCAAAGTGTAATGGACAAAGCTACATGAGTTCAAGCTCCTTTGAAAAGCTCAAAAAACCAGCAGATGTGCTAAGTTTGTAACAGACATATCCTATCATCCTATCACTTTCACTCTGAGTACAGCTGGAGTCTGACTCAGGTTTGGAAGTATTAAGTTATTCCCCAAATCAATAGAGATATCAGCCATTATTTAGCATGGAGCTAAACACCAGACAGTAAATTTACACTTAATTTTAAACTGTAGAGTATAATTGGACATGATTTTTCTTCCTTATACTATTCATTTTTATCACCACAATGTACACTGAATTCTTTCTCTGGTAGGATCAGTCTGAGAGCTGCCTGCAGTTCAGTGAAACCCTGGCAGACAAGCCTGTCCCTTCCCTGCTCCATGCAACCATTCTTCCAGTTTTGAATTTATCAATCATGCCACAGATAATTATCCTACAAATAGATTAAAAATAAATAAATATAAAATCATGGTGAACGTGGATAGGTTGCTTTTCCATATCACACAAATAAAACAGAATTTGGTTCTGTATCATAGTTCTTCAAGGACAGTGTCCCAAAGAACTTTTTAACAAAGTATCTTACTAACAGCATATTGAGTACAGAGAAATGTGGCAGCCAAAATTCTCTCAGCAAAACCTCAAATGCGTTCATAGGCAACAGAAGTTCTTTTATTGAGAAGACTTGTTCTCCAGGAAGACAGAGTTATTTCTGTTCTTTTTCACCAGAAAGAAAAGGCCTGAGACAAGTTTTTCTTCAACAAGCATCCTCTTAGATTCTTCACATCAGATGTGTTAACTGGCTTCAGTTAGAAGACATGGTGTTTCACACCACCTAACACAATATTGCAAATGGAGTGCTGAACAAAACTGTGGTGAAAATAGTACTAAACTATAGGGATTCTAAAGAAATGAGTAGCCTACGCTGTTCTGCTAATACCATGATGTCTTCTGGAGTCTGAAAAAATCTCTGATACACAACTCTGCTGATGTTATTAGGGATGATAATTATCAGCGCAGACTCTTTAATTTGCAACAGTCAGTAAACGAGGAATGTATCAGCACATATATTTCCACAATATGTTGTGTCCTAGCTATGGTACAGGAAACACTGGAAACTACAGGCAGAACTAAAATAATGGGACTGACACTGACAGTCACACTGGAAATGTTCACTCAAACTCTTGCAGTCCTTGAGGATATATCTGCACATTTTTGGAAGTGTGAATGCTTTTGTCCTGTTTTTATCTTCCCTGTAAATATCAAGTTCCACAAAATTTAGCCTCAGATATGGGTACTTCCTGCAGCTTCCTGTGGAATTAGGATCATGTGCTCGTTTTACCACAGAAGTGGTCATTCCCAAGGCCAGCTTTACCCTATCTACTCATATTCCTCTGTCTCCCATTCCTAGTCCATCCACAGATCACTCAAATTGCTGCTTAAATGACTCCTTTTTATTGCCTAATCTTGCAACAAGTTGGGTGTTTTTGCAATCAGAGTCACCTCAACTGCCAGGTTCTTGAATGCAGAGACATTGCTTTTGTGGGATGGGCTGGACATCCTGGAGATGGTAAAACCCTCAACTCCAGCATTTCATGAATTAACATCACTTAGAGCAGTCCACTAAGGGCCACAAACAGTGCTCTGGGAGCTCATGGGAGCCTTCTGCTGTGCCATTACTGTCCAAACCATTTTGGGTTTTAGCTAGTAAGATGTATCTTCCTTTCAGGGCTCCAGCCAAACTTAATTACTTGGCTTACCCCCAGGCTGCAAACTGAGGCAGCTTCAAAATTAGGGTGGCTTATATTAACTATATTTTAATTACTGTCTTCTGCACCATAACAGTAATGGTGGTTCTGTTAATCAAGGGAAATGAATTTCCCTTCCCTCAGGTCAATAATAAGTCCATTTTGGACTTTCAATGAGAGAAATTCCTGCTAATTTTTTTATAAGATATATATATATATCTGCTTTCTTAAAAATTAAGAACATCCATGGAAATCAGGAATCATAAGTCTGTAAACAAAAGATGCACCCAGATTTTCTACTATCTCCTGGGTGGTTACATTATAATTAGGAAATAAAAACAGCTGTTAATTCTCCTGGTCTGTAGAAATTCAAGCTTCTGTGCAGAGGACTACAGTTAAAAGCTGAAAATGGGCACTGCTCTTATTCTTGCATGTTTTGTTTTCAAACTCATTTTCACATTTATTGAAATTCTTCAATGCAGCTGTGGAGCTTCCTATGACTTTTTAAACTCCAACTGAAGAACCATAAGCATATCCCATACTTTAGCCAAATGAAGCCTGTCAAACTAGAGGTCAAATTCATCCCAGCTATCTCAACAAGTAAAATAATTCCTAAATATCAATTTCAAGATCTTGCAGATAGAAAGACAAATAAAACAGACCTTCACAATGTCATGAAAGTACAGAAGAAGGATTACAAGAATCTGTGAAGTCCAGAACCTTTTAAACAGTGCTGTTTGCTATAAAGCATGACAGCATCAGAGAATGTTGAGAGATTCTGCTGGTCACTTTTCAAACATTCTGGACTATAGAAGACCAAAACAGATTTTTTCTGTGCTTAATTTAGTGCTAGGTTAAGCAAATAGCTGTTTAACTGAACCTTCAAACTTCATTTTTTAGAAACGGAAAAATTTTGTTTGAAAGAGGAAAATATTTAAGTTATTTGTGGCAGGATTTTTAAAGAAATACCTGCCCTTGTTGCACCTCTTATACTGTTAGGCAGCATTAGCATCATATTTCTATCCCTATTTTAATGCTCTATGTTGGACTTAGGCCTGATCTTAAGGAATTACAGGTGAGATAGCATTGCCACTCAGAAATTGCTACTTCTAAGTACAATTTAATAAAATTTGAAGACAGAAAACTAATTAATCCCAGGTTGAAAATGTCAGCCAAAATTGAAAGAAGGTAAAGGAAGAAATATTGGAGTGATTATTTAAAAATTCAAAGTTGAATCTCCAGAGAGATGATGAAAGTCAGAAGGACAGCATAATTTCACATCCTAAATAATGTTTTCAAATAAAACAATTATCATGTAGGCAAATATATTGAGAAGACCCCAGCTCTCCACTGGCTAAGAAAGTTACTGAGTAGCAACCAGGTAAAATGCTTTGGAAGACTAAAGTAATCGTGAAAATGATCACAAGTAGAGCAAAATTCACCAACATCATTTTTGTTATATTTTAGCCCTTGCTAAACTTCATTTTCTCCAGCCCTGTATGCCAACTAACTGAGGGGGTTGAGGCTTGTATATTAACTAAGGATTAACTCATTTTTCCTCAGGTACTTGCGTAATTTTGACCCTTTTTTAAATTTTTTTTTTTTTAATAAGGCCTTGGCATTAAAACAAGTACATTAGAGGAGTTGAAAAGAGACAAAAATCTTCTCATAATATTCAGGTCAAGGTCTTTTTATGGAGTTTGCTGATTATATAACTCCATGTATTTTCATATTCTAGGACTACAGTGGGAAAAAAAGGCTCAAGCCCATAATATCCTATACTTTCTGACAATCAGTAATATGATCCTGAGAATATGATTCAAAGTCCACAGAAACCAACAGCAGCCTCACTCCACTTGTAACATTTGTCATGATGCTCTTCAGTTATTCATCTAATACAAGTGAATCAAACAACATAAGACAAACTTTGCAATTTTTATTTAGAAAAGTTCTTCCTGTACCCTTTTGCTATTTCCAAGCCACCTATCACCATGTTCATCAAACCTGAAGCTGAAGAATTTTATCTGCAGCTGATTATTTCATTTTGAAAAAAGAGCTGGCTGCTCCAAAAAGACTTGCAGAGGTACATGGAGACTGTCAACTCTTCAAATACAACTGAGACAAGAATAAACCTAGACATTTTAAATATCATTATTATAAATGTGCATTAAATTCAGTTGCTAATTGGATTAGAGTTTTACTGACTACATTTAAACTACAATCCTGACTATGCAGTCAACCTAGATATGAGGAGGTTTCCTAAAGTAAATCCATAAATTACTGTGCTTCTAATGATATATTCAGAGGTCTCTCTGCACAACACTCAGTAATAAAAAAAAAAATTCTCTTATGGAAAATAGCTGCTGAACAATGACATCCACTGATACTGTGGCCTGCTATCCTTCTTATTAGAAACCCCCTATTCTCTCCCACATTCATCCTCCTGTAGTATCCTGTGGAGCATCTCCAGTGCATCTAAGAAAGGGTAAAAGCTTTGGGTTAATAATTCATTATGAATAGTCTACATTTTCATGCAGTGTGTATCCATGCTTAATATAAATTCAAAATGTCAGCTTTAAAAAAAAAGGAAAGAAAGAAGAAAGAAAGTCTTTGCTTTTGTTTTAAATGTGAACCCTGAAATAATTTATTCATGGTACCATAATAAACTGTCAACTATCTTGACAACTAAAAATTAAGTGCACTGTACTCCTTGGAAATTCCCAGAAATTTTTTTTTTGTTACAAAAAAGAATAGAGAGAAAAGACAACACGTTGAAACCCACAGCCAGACTCCACATGCTCTGAAACTTCATTCAGATGCCACTGCTTAGGATCTGTAGAGCCCTTAAGTCATAACAACCTATCAGAAAAAAATCACCTGAAGTGATCTCAGCATACCTAAAAATGTTCAACTGTCCTTTTGAAGCAGTAATTCGAGTATTTAAACTCAGGAAAAAAGAGGCTTGATGGAAAATACAAGGGGAAAAAGCATGTTAGTGGAAGAGAAAGTGCCTTAATTGGGTAGTTAGGAGTATTTGATAGGATTATAAAAAGGCAAAACTGTCAGAATGCAATTCTTCTACTGGCCATTGGCCAAAGCAGTGCAAATTTTAGAGGGAAGAATAAACCTCCACAATTATACAGCATCTCCCACACAAGATAATTTTGAAAAAATTCTCAGCATTTCAGTTTCATTTGAGTGAGAGCAAATTTTCACTCACTTTATAGTTTCCCACTGGATTTCTTCATCATTTAACTCTTTGTTTATAAAAGGGAATATGTCCCAATGAAAGGCCACTGAGAGCAGCTGAATCAACACATATGTCTAGTGTGGACAAGCAAGTATCCTCATTGCACCAGAATTTATTCTTTTTTGAATCATTTCACTCTTGCAAAGTGCATGTACCAGAAGCTGTATCAATTCAGGTACACCAATGACTCAGCTGCAGCTGAAGCAAATGTCCACCCCAGAAAAGCTCTGGAATGATTAGAGGTAACAGGTCAGCAGCAGCTCCCTGCTGTGAAACTTTAATTCATCTTCAGCTACCAAAGTGCTTCTCTTCTCTACATGAGCCAAAACTTTCTCTCTCCCCAAACTTTAACCCTCGATTTTTTAAGGCTAACCATTCTTCTGACCTAAAAACCCTGCTGTAAGTAAGGTGAAACTCACCAGGAAAGGAAGATAGAATGAAGATCCCAATACTGTTGAACACTGTTGGGTTTATTTTCAAAAAGAAAAATCTTGCATTCCTTGATGTGAACATTGAAGAGCTGTCAGAACTACTATCCATCCAGTGGAAAGATATTTCTACTCAGTAAAATGGAGGGTCTCATGATAGACCTTCATACCTGCTGCCTCTGACGAGTAAGGAAGCTTTTTTTTTCCCCATGCTGGTAGCACACATCTCTAAATATTCTGCCATAATATGCAGAATATTCTGTATGCAACGGCACAGAGGAACACACAAGAAAAATTGCGTGGTATATTCAGAGCTCAGAGCTACATTTCACTTGACTTCAGCTTTTAAGTGGCTACTGATAAATTGCTAATTTGTTGCTTTATATTCTATATATATTATCTATAAAGATATAATATTTTATATATTCACTGTATATTATATATTACATACATATAATATAATATTATATAATATATGCTAGGTATTGTTATATAGTATATTTTAAATTTATTTCTACTATATATATGTACATATTATATATATGTCTTTCTTGCACAGTAGCCATTATGTCATGCAGTTTGCTCATTGCTGTCTCAACTTTTTTTATTTGATCAAATGAAAAAAGAATTTGCATTAAGAAAGCTGCTTTGAACTAAGTTTTTTATAGTCCATACCATTTGTTACAGTCCATTCTGAGAAAGAACAGGAAAGATGGAAGTCCAACAATGCAAATGTAGGACCAACACCTTCAGATCAGGATTTTTCTTTCCATTCGTTCCCTTCCCTTCTACTACCAGTATGACTTTCTCAAACCACTTGGCAAAGATACAGAGACAGCAGAGAAGCAACAACAATGTTAGAATCACTTCTGTTAGGTCCACAGGGACAATGTCAAGCAGATGAAATCATAGAATCATAGTGGTTGAGTTTAGAAAAGACCTCTAAGGCCAGTGAGTCAAACCATTAATCCAGCACTGCCGAGTCCATAACTAAGCCATGTCCCCAAGTGCCACATCTTTTAGATACCTTTGGGGACAGACTCCACCACATTGCTGGGCAGCCTGTTCCAATGCCTGAAAACCCTTTCAGGGAAGAAATCTTTCCTAATATTCAGCCTAAACCTCTCCTGGAATAACTTGAGGCTGACTCCTCTTGCCTCATCACCTGTCAATTGAGAGAAGAGGCTGACCCCTACCTGGCTCCGCCCTCCTGTAAGGGAGTTGTGGGAAGTGAGAAGGTTCCCCCCCTAATCCACCTTTTCTCTAGGCTGAGCCCCCTGGTTTCCTCAACCACTCCTCTTGTGACTGACCCTTCAGACCCTTCACCAGCTTTGTTGCCCTTCTTTGGACCTGCTCCATCACCTCAGTGTCCTTCCTTTAGTGAGGGACCCAAAAGTGAGCACAGTATTTGAGGTATGGCCTCACCAGGGGCCAATACAGGGGAAGAATCCCTGCCCTGGTCCTGCTGAGCACACTATGGCTGATACAGGCCAGGTACCCTTGGCCTTCTTCATCCCCTGGGCACACCTGGCTCATGTTCAGCTCTTGTCAACCAGCACCTCCAGGTCCTTGCATGCTAGGCACTTTCCAGCCACTCTGCCCCAGCCTGCATCCCTGCATGGGGTTGTGGTGGCCTGGGTGCAAGACCCAGCCCTTGGCCTTATTGCACCTCAGACCACTGGCCTTGGCCCATTGATCCAGCCTGTCCCACTGCAGAGCCTTCCTACCCTCCAGCAGACCAGCACTGCTGCCCAGCTTGGTGTCACCTGCAAGGATGCTGATGGTGCACTTGGACCCCTTGTCCAGATCATTGATACAGATATCAAACAGGACTGGTCCCAACACTGCAGTCAGTTTTTACCCACCAAACAGGGCACCTATCCAAGCCATGAGCAGCCAGTTTCTCCAGGACAATGCTGTGGGAAATTGTGTCCAATGCTTTGCTTAAGCCCAGGTAGGCAATATCCACAGCCTTACCCTCATCTACTAAGTGGTCACCTTGTCACAGAAGAAGATCAAGTTACTCAAGCAGGAACTGTCTTTCATAAACCCAGGGTGACTGGGCACAATCCCCTGGTGTCCTGCACGGGCCTGCACCTGCACTCAGGGTGATCTGCTCACAGCAGTCAGAGGAAATATCTGTCCTGGGATTTTATCCTATATTGTTTTATCATAACTGCACATTAAATATTAATAACTGCAAAAAGGACAGAGAAAAAGGCCTCTTGACTTATCCTGAGGATGGCTGCAAACTGGGAACTATGACATTTTACAGTATATATCTCTTAACTGTACCACTTACAGGGGCAGGCTAATGCATTTTAGTGACATGCAGTATCCTCACATTTTTTTATCCCTCACTGAAGATTTTAAGCTTCCAGATTGGAGTTTCCAAACACAACAGTTCTGATAACAACATCAGATATTCCAAATTCAGGGGGGGATAGCTGGTGCACAGAAAGAGATCCTTTTTAAAAACTGATCAAACCCCAAGTGACATTTTATTATCACTAGCTGAAAAACACATTTTGCCACAAGTGGAAGTTACCATCCCTTGATGTTCTAACCCTGTGAGAAGGATTACAATCTTAGAATTTGGTATTTATTGCAAATATTTGATATGGTTTGTTAAAGTATGAATAACAGCTTAGTGCAATACATTTTATTGGTTCACCAATGAGGAGCACACCCTTCAGCTCTCACACAGCTTCTGTGTTCTCAAATACAACAGCCCACTATTAAAAAATAAATTGCCTTTTTTAATGTCATATGTGTGACATTTGAAAAAACAAAAAGCACTTCCTTTCTTCTTTCCTTCTTCTGTGTCACTAGAACAATTTCTTCCTCCTCAACTCACATTTAAACACATTCTACTCAACACAGCTGCAGTGTATGAAACTGGCATAAATGATGGTGTCTTCAATTTTTACTATTACATGTTCATTATCCAAAACAATTAAAACTTAAGGGAAATTACAAAGAATATCTGTGAAAGTCATGCTGCAGGAAGATTTTCAAAATTACTCTTCTAAGATTGTAAGGAGTGTAATTACTCTGACAATCCATCACTGTCTATAGTGTGTCATGAGATGCAGCTGTCACTGGTGGATTTGCAATATTCTGCACATCTCTTACCTGTAACAAGCCAGCAGGAGCTGAGCTCATCCACTCAGTGCTCCTCTATTGAGAGCAAGCTCAGCCAAAAGACAACTTATATCAAACAAACTGGAGAAAATTCAAATACCTACCAGCACATACTACAGACACTGACAGTCTCTTCAGTTGTCAAATATTTAAATTTATGAGCAGGATTGAAACTACCATCAAACTAACCCTTGGTGCTATGAAGACCAAATAAAGTGATCCTGGGCAGTCCTGCCATGGAAATGATGCAATTACACACATATTTTCTATATAAGCTTTCATGAAAAGAGTGCATAAATTGTTTGAGCTTCTTCATCTGTGTGGTTTAACTTCCTTTTTTAATTCAAAAATATTAATTCCAGACTGGAAAACCTATTTTAGAATCCTACCAAACAGCAGTACTCTTCCAAAATAGGATGACTTTTATTTTTATTCAAGTTTTTCTGCCCTTTAACTTGCACACACTCTATATATACTGAAAAATATTTTTATATGATTACTGCTATGATAAACACAGGTCCCAATAACAAAATACAAAGCCTGAGATGTGGGAGAGATTCAAAGTTCTGGTCTTACCATGAGCCTGAATCATTCTACCTGAATAATCCTAAACCAAATCACTTATGAAATCAGCATATACCTCACACCCCATCCAAAACCTTCTCCACATGGACATAAAGAGGAAGTACTCACAGTACACAATTTAAAAATTTTGGTTTTTTGCTTGAAGAGCATGGAGATTAGTAAACTTGCTATAAATTTGTTCTTCACTTACAAACTAAAAGGCAACTCAAACATGCAATGCAAATTAAAATGCAGTGTTTTTCAAAGAAAGAAAAAAGTTAAAATTCTTTCACTTAAAATTTAAAAAATTATAAATAACATATACATTATAAGTCAAGGCAAGGGCTACAGAAACAATTTATTTACATGCTGCTAGTTGTTTAATCATCTTTGAATTGCCTTTGAAAATTAAATTTTAAATGTTTTCCTGATCTCAGTTATTTTGCAAATAAATATTATGCATATGAGTAGCTTGCTTGCTTTGTTTCCACATTTCATAAAGTTTCTATGCATTTAGACATTCCAGGATTTATGTTTATTGGTTTGAAATCTGTGTGAGGGAGCAAAGATTCTATGAATTACAAAAATGAATTAATAAATCAACCAAAAAAATGTTTGCACTGTTTTAAAAACATAATCAAGGTTAAAAAACTAAGCTAAGACAGTAAGTAAATTAGATTTATGTCTTGCATGTAAAGATCACTGATATCTAAATCTCACTTGTCTCAATTTATTTTAAGGAGAAGTGAGGGCAGTGGCACTCACAAAGAGTCTAAAAATAATAAATTACATCTTATTGCACAAAGTCAAAGGTTAAACTTATTATTGCTCACCACAGGCCAACCTTAACCCCAGGATTAATGCCATAAACAAAACGAAAATCCAGTTTGCACACATAATGCATGAGGTTAATGTCTCTGAAGAATTACAAAAGGGAAACGATGCCCCCTACTGCTCCCAGAAAATGTTTCTGTACAAACACAATATTTTGGTTCAAAGGGAATTATCATGTAAAACCAATGAACATGTATTTTCAAACTAACTAGTACTCATTAGCATGACATATGCCAAGGACAATTTATTTCTTCTTTGGACTTTAATTAAAATATATGAAGGGCCTTTCCTTGTGCAGGAAACTCTCAGGAGCACAAACAGCTAGAGAGGATCTATAATCTAAGTTGCTCAGGAGTTTCACATTTTGGTGAAGAAAATATGAAGATTCAATTCAATTTTTTTTGTCTTCATGCATTTTTGATTACATCAAACTTCAAATAACTTTTCTGTAGCAGTGATATTTTGCAAACAGCAAAGTTGATAGGGTGGTGTTTGATGTCTGGTAGCAATTTGACACAATTCATTAAAAGCTAACAAAGCCCATGCCATGCCTTGGGGTTGTGGAAGACCACAGCTCAATTCCTAACCCAGTTTTATGTTCTGGTATCACAGACACTGTTGTAATGGATTTCTTGGTGGGCAGGTAAAGTAACAAGGTTATTGTTTGAAATACTTTTCAGGGAAAGAGAGCTCAAATGCTGAAGAGCTTTTACAGGTGTCTCATTTGTTCTGCTTTTAAGCCACAGTAGACCCAATGACATCAATACTGTTAAGTCTTGATTTCCACCAGTGTAAGTGAAAAATAACCCCCAAATTCTTAAAGATATTGGAGACACTGAACTTCTCCTTTTCAAAGTAAACTACATAAATATTATTGAGTACATTGTTGCCTTTGATCTGACCTTCAGCACCTTTGTGACTATTCCTAAACATATCTAATCTTAAAACTGCTATCACCTACCTTTGTTCAAGGCTTGCAAAGTGAAATGGCTGCAGTTCACAAGTTCTTATGCCACAAAAATAACCAAAATTTAATCAGTAGGCAAAGCTAATGAGCTAACATGAACAGGCATGCTTTTCTTATTACTAAGTCCTATTTTATTACAAATCTTACCATGGCTGCTGTTATTTAGACAGAACTAGTGGGACCTTGCATGGATCATTTTCAGCTCAAAGCACAATGAAACACTGATACAAGAGGAACAATTTTACCTGATTCTTATGAGAATGCTTCTGCAGTAGAGTGTGAGAAATGAAAAAATTTTGTCGTTCTTTGCCAGAGCACACAAAACTGAAATTGCAGCACCTGTATATTGGGAAACATTTGGTTAGAACTATTTCTGCTCATTCATAGTAACTTTACAACTCATTCAATAAGAGAAAAAAATGTTCATGATGGTTTACTGTTTCAAAATGAACTGGACCCAAGACAGGCTCAGTGATGAGGTTTAGCAAAATAAAAATTCTATTCAAACTTGTAAGATTATATGTCATAAACATATGTATCATGTTTTCCCAAGAGTATATTTTCAACTGAGCTCAGAAATCAGGTTCCATCCCAGATTTTTCTTTTTCTCTTTACTATTGATGGTTTCTAGCAGGAAGTTTGGCCCCCACAGTACTGCCTCAGTAACACTGGTTCAGGTTTGCAGCATGGCTATGCTCTTCTAATAAAAAATAAACAATAATATAAATCTCCAGGGAGTAACTGGACTTAGAAGTAGATTTAAATAAATATATAATGTTCTAGGGTCAAAGGAGATGATTTTAAACCAGTCAAGAGTAGGCATTTTCCAGGGAGGAAATTCAAATAATTGCATTTTATTTCTAAGGAAAAATTGTATTTAACTGTACTAAAATACAGCTCAAATGCCACTGGGGACAGTCCTGACTTATACATGTTGCTACATACCTGATGGAAGTGTGCTGTTTGAGGATTTAATAGTCTGGAGAAGGCTGCAAACTGACAGAACAGCAGTGTGAAAAGGTGGATAACATGAATGACAGAGGTTCAAAAAATCTTTTCAGTCATATAAAGCAAATTACCTCCAACTTATTTTTCCTAGATAATGATGTAGGACTCTCCAATAAATACTAATGCTTATAGTGGAATAAGCTGAAATTGGATGGTATCATTCTGAAAACATTTTACTGTTTTTCTACCACTGTGAAAGCAAGCACATAAATGAAGGCATCCCATTTCTCTAAATATGCTTTCTAAATGTTAAAGGGTGGAAGCAATTTCCAGAGGTCTCTGTCTAGAAAAAGCCTTCCACTGATATTTAACTGAACTGCCTTTGCTCTGAGACATGCAATAAAATACACTGGAATAAACTGTAAATGCATCATTGTGCTTTATGTAAAGAAAATCAGCTTAATTTGCTTTTTTCACCACTATTACACAAGCCTTGCATGCCCAGTTGATGCAACTAAAATTTTATAGCCATTTTTAGAAATATTCTGATTTACATCATCAAGCCTTATTCTCACAGGAAGCCTGTGAGTCCAATTTTTGACTGCAGTGTTTTCATATACCCCTCAAGAGAGGATCAATTGCAGTGTAAATATATCAGAAACATCTTCACACACTTAGTGTAGAAATCACTGTACAGAAAGTCTGGCCCAGCTTACTCTGCATACACAAAAGTTAAAAAAAACTTGCTGTATTCAGAGGGAGCTCATCTGTAATTGAGGAAAAAATATTTCTCTATAGAAGAAAATATAAACCAAGTATTACCATACTGTTTCAGACATTAAAATAATACTGAAATTTAGGACCAGATTCTGGAAACCATTACTGAAGTAAATCAACATTTAGTCTGCTCAGCAGTCAAACTGAAGTGAGCAGGACCATACATTCAGGTGAATATTCACTTATCTTGGTCTTAACCTTAGAACAGTTAGATTTTGTGCAAGTTATCTGCAAACTGACAGCATTCAGACATAAACGTCTCTATACCTATTCTCATCCTGCTTTGCACAAATAGAAAAACAAAAAGCACATCACCCACGGTACGGCACGCTACAGACTGCAGCTTTTAAAAGCATTAAAAAGCCATTGTAAGCAATCTTCACAGCTCATTGCACCCCTTGTACCTTCAATTACTGGTGCAACTTCCCACCCACGCTGAAGCTGAACGGAACCTCCCAGAAGAGAGAGAACTCAGCTGCAAGGTCCTGTCCTGTTAGCAGTCAGCCACCTAACAGGTACAGCACATGCAAGCACATTGCTCAGCAGTTAACCATACCTAGTGCTTCACAGAAAAAAAAAAAAAAAAAAAATTAAATTCCAGTAGTCAGAGTAGTAGGAAAATGTTTATGAAAATTTAAAAAAAAACTTAATGATGCTCAAGAGTCTCACTTTTGATAACCTCTAAAAATTATTTGAAAGGGCTTTATGAAATCCCTAGATTTTAGCAAAATTAGCAAGAATGCTGCTTTAACTTTTGGTAGTTTGCAGAAACTTTGACAAAGTACTCTATTTTAAACTAACTTAGGGTGGCACCTGAGCATGGCTCACTTTCTGCACTGCTCAGAGCCAGCTGCATGGTGCTGCCACCCCTGCAGACACCAGCTGGCATTTCTGCAACTTGCTCAGTACTGTTCAATCCCCTCTCACAATAAAGATTGTA
Organism: Melospiza melodia melodia; assembly: GCF_035770615.1. Lineage (NCBI taxonomy): Eukaryota > Metazoa > Chordata > Aves > Passeriformes > Passerellidae > Melospiza > Melospiza melodia. The sequence continues at coordinate 9,723,986 of NC_086206.1, read as the reverse complement.
CTCCTAGGTTATCATTTGTTCTGTCAGTCATCCAAGTGAAGCTGCAATGTTTACTGTGTGACGCAGCAGTCACACAGTGTGGAACCTTTAAAATTACAGGTAATAATATAGCTAAATATTTACATTAGAAAAAAGCCCCACAAAACTGTCTCCTGGAACATTTCCCAGGCTAAATAACAGTCTTTGCCAATACACCTGCAGCTTTTTGTAACTAATTAAGAAACTTGAGCCAACACACTCAAAAAGCCTCAAAAAATCCAAATGCAGAGTCCAGTACTTGAAAAAAAATACTACCCACTCTCAATAAATGATGCATGTGTAATTGCAGTACTTTTGTCTTTTCTTCCCTTTATAAAGACTTAATTATTTACAACAGGTTGTTTTGAAAGGAAACGGGTTATTTTGAAAGGAAACAGGTTATTTTGAAAGGAAATTGGAATTGAGAGAAGTAATTAATTCTAAAATTGAGGGATCAAATATGTTTCAGTTATAGAAACTATTAATTACAGAACTTATACCTTGGTTCATTTTCAAAAAGTTGGCCTCTTGAGATGAAACTTGATGATCTAAAGGTTCATTAAGATGGCAGCATTGCAATAAATTCTCCAAAAGGGAAACCTTCATCACCTTCTTAGTCACCAGGGTTTCAAGCACACATTAATGTCTGTCACACCATAACTATAACTGGGGACTTGAACAAGATGTAAAAGTTTGTCTCTATGAAGCATCTTAAATAATTCCATTTCAAACCATTTTTGGCTTTTTTCTCTGTAGTTCTGTAAACAACAAAAAAACCCAAAAGAAATTTAGTGTAAAAATGCACAATTTCCTAATGAGAATTTGGGGTTGCCTTAAGTTTTAAGGCTATATTATACACAAAACTTGAGGGCTCTAGTCACATAATTTCTGTATATTTCTTTCTGAAACACATAGAATTTATTTGAGGTATCTCTCTTGGAATATGCTACTATTTGTGCTAAGACTGCAAATTAAAGCTTTTGCTATTCATATTAATGCAGAACACTTCCTATACCCTAGTATTTTAAGCCCACATCCTGCAATCAAACAAATATTTAAATTTATGCATGCAAATAAGCCCACTGAAGACCATAATACTGAGGATCAGGGCACCATCTGTAAAGTGCATTCATAGACTCCATAGCTCATTTACCCAGCACAGGTCTGAAAAACAGTTTGGAAATTTGTTCTCCTCATTGTTTCAACAAGTCCAGCTCCTGTTTCAAGCATGCAGCCCAAAACCAAACTACTCAGGAAGGTCCAGTTTCATAAAATCACTCACAAAACCAATTTTCAATTGCAGAAATTCTAATAAAGAGCAAGCAGTTGCACCAGGCAGCTGAAGCAAGCTATTGTGAAACATCAAAAAAACCCCACACCTACTTACACATCACCATTACAGTATTTCCCCAACAGTAATGCAAATAATAAACTTGGCATCAGCTCACTTTCAGGAAAATCTCTAATATATCCTGCAGGTGTGCCAAGCAAAAAAGCAAGACCAGGCATTGGGTGTGTCAAATTCCTTCAGCTGCTACCAGCAAAATATTGCACTTTTCCATCTCTAAAATAAACTTACAAGATACAAGCAAAGATCCAGGAAAGTGAAACTTCCCCTGCAATTAAACAGAGTCTGCCCCTTTGGATTATTTACTGCAAAATAAATTCCTCCCACAGGAGGAAAACAAAATCATTCTTTCTCAACAAATCCACTTGGTAAGCAGCCTAATGTAAGATGTCAGAGAATTTCCAGTGTTCTCATCCTAGCTCACATATAGGGTTTGTACACCTGCATTTGTGCTTATGGCAAGAGGTTTGAAATTTCTCCTAAGTATGAGGAAGATTAAGTTGAGGCTGCAGTTCCGAAACAAAAAAAATAGGTAAAAATATTATATTTTTTCTAGTCTGTATCACAACAATGCAGGGAGAAAGTTCCAACTTGTTTTAATAATTGTCCCAGGTATACAACCATTAGTACACCTTTTCCATAGCATCTTTTTTTCCACCTCAAAAGGGCTTTATTTGTCTTGAATGTCACAATGTCGGGTGCTACCTAATCTCAGCAGGGTGGGTCATACAACCACAAACGCTCATACAGTGACCTCCCTGAGAGCAGCCTCAGAGCACTGTAATGCATTTGAATAGAGATTTATCAGGAATATATCTAGAATTATACTCATACAATAAATTCAGCAGTGAAACCGTGTTTTATAACATACAGCATGACACAACAGGCAACAAAAACCCACAGCACCAAGCATTATCCACATCATTCATGAGTCAGTGAGCCTTCTTTTATATGAGAGATTCCAAAAGGCTGTGTTGATGAAAATAAATTTTCTTTCTGCTTTTGAATGATATTTTGTGTCTCAAAATGCTGGCAATTTCATTTTTATTATGAAGTTCCTTGCTTAAAATATCGTTTTTAAGTAATAATAGCTAAAAGAAACGTTGGCTGCAGTGTCTGCGTTTTAACAGTGGATGGCACCAATCACCTCAGAAATTGCCTCCCTAAATGGTAGATTGCATTCTTATGTTTGAACTTTGTAGCATAATTCTACGGGAAAGCAAATAGCAAATGCCTAAACAACAAAAACAGGAAAAAAAATATTGTCTTCAGGAAAGTACTTCAGGGAAGCATCTTTCTTAAATATGACACTCCCTGACAAAACCATCCTGTGCAGAATGAGTGTTAGTGTGCAAATGCAGCCTGTGTACACAGATTTTTTTTTTTCATTTTACCACTGTCACAAATATTTTATTTGGCTCAAAGAATGACTTCAAATTCAGATCGGAAAGTATATATAGCAATATTTGGACATAAGCTTTTAGTGAGATTTTCCTATGGACTAAGAACTGCAAACTGTCATTTGCTTAAGAAGTTCTAATGGGGACACAAGTGGCTTTATAAAAATGATATTTCATATTTCTGTATTAAGCCTTTCCTGGTTAAACATACAAGTAGATTAAAACAATAAATGTACATTTAATTGCACAAGAATAAAACATTTCTTCAATGAACAGCTGCTAAAGTCTAACTTCACAGTGATGCTAAAGAGATGGCCAAAACATGCAGGAATCAAATAGTTCCAAGGGGAACTTGGAAGACACTAACCTGTGTCTGGGACGGTGTGAAAGGAGACATTTACTCCTTTGTACAACAGCTGGTCTGAATTGTCAGCTCCAGGCACTTAAAAATCAACAGCAGTCCCAGAAATACTTTTTAAGACCTAATCTTATCCTTCAGGTCTCTTTTACGGCTTGGGGATGGGGTGGAGGGCGCTAAGTAAAAATGCGCCCTCTATATTTTCCCAGCTATCAGAGTTAAAGATTTGGGGATGGGAGCTATACTTCTGTCCCCTGCCATCAGAAGGGATAAAGTTTGCATTTATTTTTAAATTAAATCCAAGTAGACAATACCAGAGCTGCCTGTGCCAAAGTTTCCCCGCCGGGCGGGCGGGAGCCTCTGGCTGTGGCCGCGGGGCGGGGAGCGGCCCCTCCGTGGGGCTGTGCCGGGCTACAAGGGCGATGAGGGCTGCAGGGAGCGCTCGCATTCTCCCGGGACACACAGATGGGGACGAGAGGAGCCGTGGGGCGGGGAACGACCGGGAGGCGGGGGCGGGGGGCGGGGGAGGCGGGGAAAGAGTGTCCGGGAGGCGGGGACAGGGAGGCCGTGAGGCGGGGACCGCGAGGCCGTGCCGTGAGGGCTCTGTGCGGTTCCGGGCCCCTCAGCAGCCAAGGCGGGAGCCGGTGGAGAATGGAGGCCGAAGGCAAAGCACCTCCTGGAGCGGTCCTGCAGAGGGTGACAAAGCTGCTCAAGGGACTGGAGCATGTCTCTTACGGGGAAGGGCTGAGGGAACTGGGCCTGTTCAGCCTCGGGAAGAGGCGACTGAGAGGGGACCTGATTAATGTGTATAAATATCTAAAGAGGGGATGCCAGGAGGACGGACCAGGCTCTGCTCCGTGGTGAAACTGATGCACAGGAAGTTCCGCCTGAATATGAGCAAGAATTTCTGTCCTGTGCAGTGGCTGCGCACTGGAACAGTTGCCCAGACAGGCTGTGCAGTGTGGAGCTGCCCCAGCAAGGCCTGGGCGCGGTGCTGTGCCGCGTGCCCCGGGACGGCCCGGCCTGGGCGCGGTGCAGTGCCGCGTGCCCCGGGACGGCCCGAGCGGGCATCCTGTCCCGCCGTGGCCCCGCCCCGCGGCCCTCAGGGGGCGGTGCGGCCCACACGGCGGCGGGGCGGGGCCAGGCCGCCGGTGCTAACCATGGCGGCGCGGCGGCGGGCGGGCGCTGCCCGGCGCCGTCGCGGGCCGATGACGCGGGTGGTCGGTGCGGCGTTTCCCGGTGTCGTTGTTCCCGGTGCGATGGGATTGTGCGCCCCGCGCTGATGGCGGCCCGCCGGACACCGCACGGCTCCGCGCCGGAGCCCAGGGTGGATGAGTTCACCGTCCCCGCCGAGAAGAGCCGCCTCCTGGAGCGCAGCCGGGACCGCATCGAGGGCTTGTTCGAGGTGCGGCTGGCCGTGCTGGGGGCGCAGGGGGACTGGCGGCCCGCGCTGCAGCCGCCCAACGCCAGCGCCAGGATCTGGGTGCAGCTGGCGGGCTGCACGAAGGCCGTGAGCAGCGCCAAGGTACGGGGCCCGGCGGGGCGCTGGGGCCGGGGGTAGCGGGGCTGGCGTGCGGAGGGGCCCGCCGGACCGGCACTGCCGGGACCGCGGCTTGGAGGAAGAAGGGGTGGGGAAAAACCGAGTAGCCCAGGAGGAAACAGAAACTGCGCTGCCTTGGCAGGTGGGTGTGTGCCCGGTGCCAGGGAGTCTCCCGCCGTGTTGACATAAGCGCAGGGAATAAAGCGAAACAACTCAGCTGGGAAGAGCGAAGTTCACGGGCAGTGCGTTATGAAATGGCCCGGCCCGCAGCTGAGGGGGAGCACCGCTGGGGATGGGCCGAGGTTTGTTTTAAAGCGAGATTAAAATGTTTCGCTTTCCTTCTTCCTCCCGGAGACAAGAAATTCCTCGGAGTTGTTTGGGCGTTGCCGTGTTTTGCCTTACGGACTTCGCTTATTCTGTGGCATTTAGCGGCTCGTTGGCAAAGCTCTCTCTAAAGCTTAACGCATTTATTATTTCCTTCGTATAAAAGTTGTCAGATCTGAACAGTTTCACCAGGCTGGAGCAGATAGTTCTCTTTTCAGCCCAGCTGTGATGAGTTAAGAGAACTGTCTATGCGGGGTGTGTCTCAGAGGGGGCAGTAGTTGCTGTGGAGTATCTTCTCGCGTGTTAAATGTCTTGCACAACTAAACTTTGGGGGGAGTTTCTCGGCGGTGATGCTGAAATTTATATTACTCATAATGAGCCTGGCAAGTACAGCTGTTGTGATGAGAAGTTTGATGTGAGCAGTAGCTAGGCTGAAGGTGCCTTTCCAACCCAAAATCTCGATGTATGGGCGTTGAGCGGATCCATCCGGAGCGTGTGTTTTGTGACTGATTTCAGGCAAAAACTTGATTGCTTACCTGTGTCATACACGTGTTCCTCAACGTGTTCCTTCAACAGAAGGAGGCAGTTTGGGAAAAATAATACTATCTGAAAGAAGAAATAGTATACTGTATTGACCGAGTTTTGGACTCTTGACACATTTAAAACTACTATAAGGTAGTATAGTGAATTTACCTTTACCTGTAGTAGTTTACAGATGGCAGAAATAGCATTGGGATTTTTTTTTTTTGTTTGTTTGTTTGTTTGTTTGTTTTTTTTCTTTTGTGTTTGAAAATCTTTAACTTCACAAACACAGAAGTATCTGGAGAAATATAGGATGGATGCTAGCATTGTAAGCCTTAGGAAATGTACTTTGAAACTTTTTAGAAGTTCAGGTTTATGGACTAGGTAGAACCCTAGTGAAAGGCACTTATTCACAAAGAGTTCTCTTTGACCAAATAATAGGGATAGGAAAATAAATCTCTTCTGACAGTCTCTTAAACTGTTTGATCTACAAATTTTGTTACCTGTTACTATCAGGTATAAACAAGAAAATATAAAAGAGCCTTCTGTGAGATCTATTTAAAAATTATTTTAGATATTGGTGTTTTATTTCTATTGTCCTGTTTACTGGTAGTGTTTACTGTCTCACATGACTTATGCTAAGTTTGCTTTGTTTTCTAATGTTTCTGTCCATTACTGACCTAGTAAATACCAATGGGATATGTTGGGATTTCACAACTATTCACTCTGCTCTCTTTCTCCCCTTAGGAGTACATCAAGGGAGTGTGTGAACCTGAGCTAGAAGAAAAGGAGTACTACCCAAAGGACATGCACTGCATCTTCGTTGGTGCACAGAGCCTGTTTCTCAACAGCCTTATTCAGGATACCTGTGCTGATGTAACAGTGCTGGAAATGGGATTGCTCAGTATTAAGGGGGGTGCAGAAGCTGTTGTTATGGCACAAAGTCATGTGCAGCAGTTTGTGAAGCTTTTTGAGAATAATGAAAGTTTGTTAAACGACAGTGAATCAGAGGTTAAAAAGCAGTTCAGACAATTTGTGGAAGCACATGCAGATAAGTATACAATGGATTTACTGATTTTGCCTAGTGCACTAAAAAGAGAGCTCCTAGCTCTCACCCAAATTGCTGTTTCTGAAGGGAAGACTGATATAATAGACCTCACAGGTTCTGACAGCCCACAGCAACTTGGACAGAGCAGCACCTCCAGAGTCACCTCTGCTGCAAACAGAGACGGAAGGGCAGGTGGGGAGGAAGCAAGAAGCAATGCTGGCACACCTGTAACTGAGCTGACAAAACAAATGGACACTGTGCTTTCTGATGCTTCTGAAACAAGATTTGTTCCCATAAAGGACCCTCTGTTAGAGGCAGTGGCCTTTAAAGAGAGGCAGTCATGTAAAAGAAGGTCCTCTGATGAGGAGGAAAGGCTCCCTAAAAAGCATTTCTCTTTGGAAAAGGATCCACAAGTAAAATCTGCTTTACACAAGAATCCTTCGGACCCTGATGCAGTTATTGATCTGGTTTTGGATAGCTGCATTGAATCAGATGGTCCTACTTACTGCCTTAAAGAAGGTGATGCTCTCACTGAGGAAATGGAATATAAGATTCTTGTGAACTTTTTCAGAACAATGGGATATTCCCAAAATATTGTAGAAAAGGTTATCGGTATCCTAGGACAATCTACGGAACCGTTACTATTGCTAGAAGAAATTGAAAAGGAAAATTTGAAGTTTAAAAAAGAACATGAACAGTCGTCTCAAAAGCCTAGAACTGTCAGCGTTCCTTTAGGAAATAATGTAAATAATTCACAAAAGCTAGAAGACAAAGGCATTTCTGGGAATAAAAGTCCACTTAAATCCAGCCATACTTCAAAGGAGACAAAAAATGAATATCACCAAGTGAGAGGTGCTTCAGACACACAAGTTGGTGCAGAAGATAAAATGCATAGATTGGTATGCAAATCTTCTCCTCCTCCCAGCAAAAATTCAGTTCTGTGCTATAAACAGAGAGATGTTTATGGCCCCGGTAAGAATCACAACCCAAGGTTAAGCAGTGTAGAAACTGACAGTGGGGTGACTTCCAGCGCTGTGCACGCCGGAGCTCTAAAAGATGTTGGCTTTGTAGCCAGGGGGAGCTCAGATGTGCAGCATATCTCAAGTAAGAGTAAAACTGCATTTCAGCAAAAAACTGCAGGGCCCTCAACTGTACAGACCAGCCAGGCTGGTTCTGAGGAGCAGCTGGGACACTGCAGCTCTTCCCAAGCCAGGCCTCTCCACCAGCGCCTTTCCCAAACCTCGCATTGTGACAATCCTGTCCCAGACCGGGTACTGTCTTCACAAAAACACCCTTCAAATCCAGACAGACACACAATGGGACCGCATCCAGATCATTCAGTTACTGGAGTTCAAAGATTTTTGGACTCTCTGAAGAAGCCATACAAACTGGAGTTGATAAATGAGCCTGGAAAACCATATCTAAAACATATAATTATTGATGGAAGCAATGTTGCAATTTCGTAAGTATTTTTCTTTTCAGCTATCCTTTTATTAACAGTTCACTGAACTTTCAGATGAAATGGGGGATAAGAGGTTGCAGTGGCATGTGTTAAGGTTTTGCTAGCTAGGTTTTTGTGTGCATGTACACAGTTGTGCCATTTCAGTGTAACCTGATTTGAATCACCAGTGTTGAGCTCAATGTAACACTTCAGTCAGAAGTAATCTCAGGGCAAGCTTTGCTCTGTTGCAATCAGTGTTATCATGAAGTTTAATTTGCTTTGCCAGTGCCTAACAATGAGGCTAAATTATTGTCAACTTAAGTGGTTTGGGGGAATTTTTTGTGCTCTTAACATCTTGTAGTCTTAAAGTGGAGGTTCTTATCTAATAGTGACATATTTCTCATCCAACAGCATTGCTTGGATCCTGTTATGCTTTGCAAATGTGTATATGTATATTTATCAACTCTGAATGTGCATTGCTGAGGTTCCAATATTTCCTTCATGCACCCTGGTGGATTGGCTGCACACACCCCACACTGGAGTAGGGCATAGTAGCTGGGTGCTACTGACATGGAGTCTATATGGGCTATATAACATCTGGTGTCTCCTACCCAACCAAATGAAAACTGGTTATGAGACATAAAGGACAGAGCTGCCTCAAAACAGCAGAACCATTGAGATATTCAAATGTCCTACTAAATAACCAGTGCTTGGGGGGCTGTTGGTTTGATCCTGGAGGTAATTCTGCAGCTTCCCTCTGGCTAAATAATGCCTCATTTGTTTCTTGCATTTCATAAAGTGAAGAGTTGTTTGCAAAATTGCTTTGAATTGTTCTCAGTTTTACTGCTCAATACCTTGAGAACTGCTTCCATGCCTGTGCTGGTTCAGGGTTCTTTTGGCCCCCTTTTTTGATGGGGCTGTGGTATTAATGCATTACCCACATGCATAGAGTAATGCTGTATGGGTTCCTGAATCAGTGCTTGCCTCATAAGTCTAGAAAGCTGCAAAAGCTGTAGAATATTTTCGTTTGACACGTGCAGCTCATTGATCTGTTATCACATTGTCTCAGGGTGCCTGTGGGATGAGAGAATGTCCAGAGTTTACCCTAGCTACTAACAAGTAATTTTTTTTTAATTGCCTGGTTTTGTATGCTGAAAACAGGCCTTTTGAAGGCAGACTGCAATATCCAGTTGTTGGATCATTGAATTATATTAAAATGTGGAAGAAACTCAGAATGAAAGAATAATTGAATGGAATTATATCTTCCTAGAATAGTTTGTAAATAATATGTACTTGTGGTGGTGCATCCAATCAGAAACATCAGGTACCCAAACAAGGTGGGAAGCAAAGGGTAAACAATTATCCTTTGAAGCCTTGGTAAACTGTTTACCTGAATCATAGCCCAGGTGGAGGGGCACCATTGCTCCTACACTTTGGGAAAGAAAGCCCAGGAGTTACTGGGTTGGGTTGTGGCCAGGGGGACCCTTCCTGCTGGCCAAAGTCAGTCCTCCCGTGGCCCTGGAGCCAGCAGTCCTGAGTGAGGCCCTGTGAGCTCTCCTGGGGCTCAGCAGCTGTGCCAGCACCTCCCTGGAGGGGGGGACACTGCTCAGAGCTGCCAAATCCTCACCTTTGTCATACTCAGAGGACTGTTCCTGGTGTCAGAGCTCCCACACACCTCTCCACGTTTCCTGAGGTGTGACCCTTGTCGGTTGGGAAATGCAAAGGGACTTCTGGGAGCATCTCACGCTGAGTGGAATTTGTTGATGAGTTCCTTTAGGCACCGGGAATTAGATGTTCACATTGTGTACCTGTGTGTGTACTGATCATGGTGTGAATGGTACTGCCTCAAATCTACCATTAAGTCATTGTTACCACTACAGCCAGCCCTATGGAATTGCTTTGTCAATGTCAAAGTACCCCATGATTAAGTGCTGCTAAACCCTTTTGCACCCTTATCTTGGCATCCATTTGCTTTGCACCCTCACCCCCTTCTGCATTTCTGGCTTCTGTGTAAATCAGTGCAAACTGATTCTAATTTGATCTTTGTATGCCTTAACCTGTGCAGTAAATAATGAACTTACTCTTCACAAGTGCACAAGAGTGAATGTTGCCTCCAAACTGTGTGAAGCCATATTTTCACAAATTCACATCAAACCTTGCCTTTGGTGATACCTTTGACAGTGTTTCTTTAAGTAGCCAAACCACTCATTTGTGACAGTATTTACTTTAGTCACAAACCAAAGGGAAAGTGTTACATGACCCAGAAGGCAACCTGCTCTTTGCTGCTTTGTGCTGCTTGTGATCATATTTTGTTTAATTTAGGAAATACCTTTGTAGGGTCTTCACAGGATTTTAAAGAACTGAGACAGGCAAAGGCAGTATTTGCAATGGCATTTGGAGAACAGATGCAGTCTTTGAGATGGATATCTTGAAAAGACCATCTTGCTGTGGTGATTTGCTGTCCCTCCAGGTGTTTATCTAACTCAGTTAAAACACTTCTAATTTAATTTAGCTTAGCAGTGACATATTTTTTCATGTTATAGCTTACATTAATTCTACATGGTATTTGATGAAGTTGCTTCTATTCTCATGCTTTAAGTTGTAGCAGAGCAGAATTTTATGAACATTCAGGACAAATTGGCAGCTGGTTTTCTAAGCTTCAAAACATTTAAAAACCAGTACACTGTAGTTCAGCCAGCTTGGAGCTCTAAAACAGGAGGATGAACAAGCAGAGAAAGCATAAATTTTGACATGAATATTGAGACCTCTGCATTTCTTGAAGTCCAGTTGAGAACCATTAATTCGTTGAAAATATTTAACAGAGTTTTCCAATTTAATGAATAGGATGCCTAACTTAAATTATTGGTATGATGAGCATTTAAAGCTTATGTCCCATAAGGTATACAAAGAGTAACTCTTCTATGAAAATTGCTTTTTGTTTTTGACTGTTCTTGACACCAAGAATGCTTAATTGTATTAAGGGCAAGTGTGGCATAGTATTTTTTTTTCCTCTGGAAATCAGAGGAGTTAAATTTTTTTTTTGCCTTTTGTATTTAAGATATGGCTTATTCATTTTTCTGCCTGTCTACATAAAGAATTCCTCTTAAAATTCAGAGAACCTTAATAGGTTTACCTTTAGAAAAGCATATTTTTTTACAGAATTTACAAAACTGGAAAAGGATAAGTGAATGCTACTACAGGCTGAGTTTCACTGTAAAATATTTCCATGGAAATCTTTTAAAGATCATTATACTAGGAAGATTTCTTGATAGGATAAACTAGGGTTTAAAGATAGGATTCTGTTGAAAACTAGCAGGGCTCACTATTAGGGTTAATGATAAGCACTTGCCTATTATTTGGGAGACTGGTTTAAAAAAGGAATACCACTTGCTCACTTATTGTTAAAAGTACTTTGTAGTGATTTGGCATCTAATTCAAAACATAGATTATACACTATTTTGCAAGACATGCTTTGGCTGTTCATGCCATCAGTGCTCAATCGGTCTGTCTTTTCTAGGGAATCATATCTTTGTTTTGTCTAAGTGTAGCCTCTCTGGAAATGCTGGAGCCTGGTTAGACAGTTAATTGTGTCATGTGTTCAACAGGCAAGTAGGGTCACTGGGATAATTCCAGTTGGGAAGGGCCTCACAATTGAAATCTTTGTGTCCCCTCATTTTAGGCAGTTGCTGGTTTTTCTGGAAAGTCACTTAAGAGACTTGTAAAAGCAGATAATGAATGTCTTATCTTTTTTAATTGAGAAAAAGATTAATGCCAAGATACAGTGTTTTGAAAATGTTTCTCCAAAGAAATTTCATTATTTTGCTTCAGAGCAATTGTTCAGACTGTTGAAATGAAGAGAGAGGAGGCCCTAGTGGTTATCAATGAGTTGTTCAGATGTAATCCTTGGTAATCAGTCGAACCAAAGGTGTTCTATTTTGTAGTAGGACTGTATTTGGAACTACTACAATATTGGATTATTATCGTTTTAATCTATACTCAATAGAGTTCAGAAACCATCACTATGGGCCTCTTTTTTTAAAGCTAAACCCACTTCTGATTACTCCATTGTTGTTGTGCCCAGGAAACTGAAAGGAGACTGAGCCATGAAGTTGCCAAGTGATGTATTTGTTATCTTCTGCTGAAGAGCTCTTTTCCATTTAGAACATTCCTTGTCTTTAACACCATCTGCCTTTTCTTTTCCTGAGGCTCTGTGTGAGACTTTCAGCTTCACTTTGCAAGGTTTTGTTCCATTTTCTTTGTTTTCCTGGTAGTAAAACCCTAGTGAATTTAATCTCCCTTCTTTTTGTTTCACTCTCAGTCATGGTCTGAGGAAATTCTTCTCCTGTCGAGGAATTGCAATAGCTGTTGACTACTTTTGGAAACGTGGCCACAGAAATATTACTGTGTTTGTTCCACAGTGGAGAACAAGACGTGACCCTTCCATTACAGGTGAGGGACATTTCCTAATGTTTCCTTAATTAAAGCAGACTGTAACTTTTTCTTTGGGACTTCTGTGAAGAATAACTGGAGAAGAAATGATTCATCAAATGTTGAGCAGGAGCAATCTGGCTGCTCAGCGTGAATAATTGGGTTTGCATACCCAGTGTGAGAGATCCTGAAATGCTCTTTAGGCTAGCAGGTGTGCCATCAGTGGAGGCCTTTTTGGGTTGGTTTTTGTTTGCTCTTTAATTTCTAGTTTTGACCTCCCTTTTCTCCTTTTTTATATGAGCAATTCATCACCTATCAATGACATTTCTCTAGCTTAATTGGTACAAAAAATAGCCCATCTTCTCTCTGGTAATTTTATCTCAAACTAATTGTCAAATCATGTTTTAACAGAGCAGAATTTCTTAACACAGCTCGAGGATGTTGGAATATTGTCTTTAACCCCTGCAAGGATGGTTTTAGGAGCAAGAATTGCTGCTCATGATGACAGGTACAGAATATGTGTAGTTTTAAAGTCTTTTTGAACATCTGAATAATGGTTGTAAAAGCTCAATATTTCATGAGCAGTTCTGTTAGCTTGTTCTGCAACCTTTCTAGACAGAGCTAAGCATCCAACTTAAGACTGAATTTTACATCTGTTGCATTATTTCACTGTTGTAGGAAACACTATTATGTTTTCAGAAAGTCATGGAGAACTACAAATTTTCATGGCAATTAAAAAAAAAGGCTATCTGAAGAAATTAATCCTCCAGTAATGTTTTTATGCTTTCCTGGTCATCATTCTATCCCTGATCTGCCTTTTATTCTTGGGGCATAAATCAGCTGCTGATCAGAGAGCATTTAGCTCCATTTTCTTCTTGATGCCACGTTGGTACACAGACCTTGCTGTGTGTTTGGAGCAGTGTATTTGTAACAATGCATAAGCCAGTGAACCTCCAAGTTAATTTGACCACCAAAGATCAACTTTAAAATGTGGGGATCATCTGTCAGTGAACAAGACACAGTAAGCTTTAGCAGTCTGTGGCAGTTTCCTAGTACTTCATTAATGTTTTATATATACCCAGCCTTTCATAAGAAATGCTCTGGCAGTGCAGTTGAGATTACTGTGGAAATAAATGGTATAATAACATATTTGCACTTTTGTTAAAAGCATGCACTTTCCTTTAAAAGGACACCATCCATTATCTTGTGGCTAAAATTGATTCAAATGGCAAAAAATGTATTTTCAGAGACATTATAAAAGAAAGCAAACATTTTTTCCTTAATAAATCAGTAGTTGTTTTGTCATAGTTTAACAGAAGGGTTTTTAAGAGGTTGACAGAGCAAACAACTAATGTGCAGAACACTGACTTGCAGAACACAGTCATTAATGCTAAGCAAAAAAGTTTATGGCGATGAGTTTGTGTTGGATTGTGTAATAAATACTGTACTGCATAAAGCATGCCATTTACCTGTGCAAATATTTAGATCATGGGGTTTGGGGGCTTTTGTTTGTGTGGGATGGTTTGTTTGGGTTTTTGATGGGGAATAAAACATCCCATGAAAACTCTGCACTAAATAAGTGCATGCTACCCAAAACATTGTTGTAAGTTTAAGGTGGGTAAAAACAGAGTCATTTCCTGGTAATGAAGGTGCTTGTTTTCATGCAAATAGATTACTTTGGGATGATGAAATGTTTAGTTTTTTTAAGCCTTTGGATTGTTTTCAGCAAAGCAAGCTATCTTAGTGATCTTTGAAATTAATTTTACAGATTTTTGTTACACCTTGCTGCTAAAACTGGAGGTGTTATTGTGACTAATGATAACTTCAGAGAATTTGTGACAGAATCATTTGCCTGGAGAGAAATTATTCAAAAAAGGTAATTTTTGAATTTCTGTCAAGTCTTAAAAGGATGTCTGTCCTTGCAGTTGTAGGCATTCTACCTACATGTGGGATTTTGCTATCTGTAATTAATCTGTCATGCAGTTCTGCTAGATCCAAATAAAGTACTCTGTGACTCACTGTGGTGATTCATGGCCTTACAGTCATGTGTTGAGTAGTCCAATATCCTTGTTATTCATATATTCTGTCATGTATGAGTGCTAATTGCTCTCATAAGCAGTAGCTTGGTATAGCAGCATGTGTGTCACTTCTGAAGGTCAGTGTTGGATCTTGTTTGAGCAGTCCACTTCCACAGCCTCTCTTGTCTGAAAGCTCATTTTTTTCAGGGAGCCATGATAGCTGATGAGGATGTAGTGTCACTTTAATTATTCAGAATCAATCACTCTTTACTCAAGTGGGACAGACTGTCACAGCTAAACAAAATTAACACTTGTAGCATATCCATGTAGCCATTTCCCTGCAAGTGTTGTTCTTTGGGTTTAGATGAGTTCACTTAGTTGTCAAATATCCCTTCTTCATCTTGTGGACTTTGTTTCTGCTTGTTTCTTCTTGTTTATTGGGTTTGGGTGTTTGGGATTTTTTTTCCCAGTTTCAGTTAAATCAGGTTATTTTACTGCTGCGGTGTGATCTGTTAGTAAAATTCCCCACTAATCCCTCAGTGTCCCTGACATTTTCTGAAGGTACATATGTTACAGTGGCTGGGGTCAGTATAGCTCTAATGAAATAAGGAACTAAAGACTTGTCCTGGATTCTCACAGTATGGCTGTGAGACCATGGAGTTGATGCTGGCTAATCATGTATGCATTTACATCATTTCTTGAGTGAATTCTACCCAAGTCAGGTTCTGTTCTTCCACAGAACTTCAGCAAGTATACTTGATGTGGCATCTTGAGTCTGCGGTTTTTAAAGAGCTTATGTTAACATCTGCTATTAGTTTTACTTCTGGGGAAATTCCACTGTACCAAATCATCTCCTTACAGACAAATTTCACTTGAACTCGATTTGTTTTTTTTTTTTTTTAAATACAGATTTCTACCTGTCCCAAAGTGACTCCAGAGAAAAGGTTTTGTGTCTTAACTGTAAGCATTTAATGCTGTATTTGCTAGTTGTGTGGCTTTCTGCCAACACAGGCATTTCAGCTACATGACTGAAGATCCTTGCAAGGAAAAGGAGTTAAAACAACCAAAAAAATTCTGATCACCTGGAAAATTCCACCATAGTCTTGTTGCAAATCTTCAGTCATAAAACAGTTGCTGTAAAAAAAGAAAAGGGGAAAAGCTGTGTTCTGCAGTGTAATAGGGAGAATTCACAGCTCCCATGGAATTATTTTGACAGGGAATGCTGGTTGTGTCTTAGCTGGGTTTACTAATTAGTCTTTAGGGACTCCTGATGTGGTGTCTACTCTAAGGAAATTCATCCTGTGCTACAAAGGTGAAGGACAACAAGGGTGAAATACCTTGTTATTTAAAAGAACTCTCTTGCAGGTTGCTCCAGTACACTTTTGCTGGTGACATATTTATGGTTCCTGATGATCCTTTGGGAAGAAATGGACCCAGATTAGATGACTTCCTTCGAAGTGAAGGCTGTTCTAGGTATAAACACTGTTTTCACTTTTGTTTGACGCAGTTATTTCACATTTGAAATCAACTGTTCTCCTGCTTCACTCACACACCTGTAGAGCAGAGTAAAGTTAAGCAGGAACACTGTAGCATGTAGCAGTTTAACAAAAAAAAAACAACACATTTTTCCTGTTACTTCAGTTCATTCAGAAACTGCTGGTGACATTTGCCTCTGAGAGCTCTCTGAGAACTGAGATAAGTATGACAAAAGCTTCTTCTGAGATTTGTCTCTGGTGGCTTTCATGCACGGGTGTGTTAGCAGCACCCAGAGGTGCCAGAGGTGGGTGTGTGGTGTTAATTATCTGATGTTATCTACAACACCTTGGTTGGTCACTTCTTCATAGTGGGACAGTAGGTGCTACAAACACTCAGCTTTTCTGTCACGGGGACACACTTCACCTCAAGGCTGAGGGTACCTTGCTGTTGTCAAAACAATTTTTGAGGCATTGTTATTAAATCTTTGTATTTGATTAATAATTATAAATGTTAATGAACATAAATTGTTTAAGATTAATGTACTTCTTAAATGTGCACGTATTCAAACTATGAATTTGTTTTGCATGAACTGCCAAGATTTGAGGATTAGTTTGCTCTTTAGCAAAAGAAAATAGCATTCTGTTCTTTCACCAGTTTGGGAATTAGAAATGCTAAGAATTCTGAGGTGTAGTGAGAGGTCTTTTAAAAACAAGTGAGGTAACTTAAAAATTGTCAATAGAAAAGGCAAGCTATTCTTAGGATTAATACAAAGAATAAGCAAGAATCTCATCTATTGTAAACATTTGAGGAAAGTAGAACATTGTTATACCATAGATTACAAGCTGATTTGAAAATAAGTGTATTCACATTAAAAAAGCAAGTGCAGTGCTAGGACTCCAGAAGGAAATGGTGAGTATTCAAGCTCTTGTACAAAACCTTTGAGAAGAACACTGTGTTTTACCTGCCTGTGTCTGAGAGAAATAAAATGAAAACAGAGTGTACTGAGGTAGGTGAATGTGATGATTGTAGAAATGGAGAGTCTTTTGAAAAGACCACAGAAAAGCTTGGTTTCATATCTGTAAATTTGGAACTGGAACTAGGTTTGGGTGCTTGTTTTGGGGTTGGGCTGGTCGGGGGGACCAGGAAGAGCAGAGAAAAGCTGCCAGTAAAAAAGAGTTAATTTTATTCCTTCCTCGTGACTTTTCTACACGATTTAAATGATGCAGAAAGCATAAATGGCATCAGGAACTGCATCAGAAACTGGCAGAATCTTCAGCAATTAGAAAACCTTTCCGCACTGAGTAACTAGAGGTGTCATAACCCAAATGCTTTTAAAATAGAGCTCTTATTTAGGTGCTGTTTCCCTTGGTGGTAGGAAACTAGACTGTAACATGAGTTCCACTTCACATTTCTCTGGTATCTGCTGGCGTCTGAAGTAGACTCACCTTTATATTTTGTAGTGCTAGCAGTGCATAGATTAGCATAACTTTTTAAAGTTTGAAATGAAATTGCAATAATTAAGAGTATTCAAGTCCTGAGACTGCTAAAACAACTTCATTGCCCTGTTAAGGATACTATACAAGGGAAACAAGGCCTTGATCTAAATATGAGCACAGCTCAGTCCAGAGCAAAAGTACATGAGGAATTGTCTTGTGAAGCACTCTTGGAACTGGTCTGTCAGCATTTTCACATGCTCCATGTCAGTGTACATGTATTCAATTTATCTTTTTATCTATACCTTCATAAAATTTGCTGTAATCTGACAAGTAAAGGACTCACAGCATACTGAGGCTATTCCTGGGTGATATTAATGTTAATTGTGCTGGATTCATATTGAGAACTGTTATACCCTGTTTTGCTTCACTTTGAAAGAATGCTTGTCATTTGATTCCAGTCAGTAACTGGCTGAGCAGCAAGGATATTTAAATTATACACATTTGTCTCTTCTCTCTCATGTACAGAGAGAACTGCAGCTAGAATGTCCTTTAGCTTAATTAAAATTTTTATTTTGTTCCACAGAGATTCCTGGTCAACACACAAGGCTTTACAGAGCAGTGGACAATATTATTCTGAGACACCCTCTTTCCTCCCCAGAGTGAGCAGTAGCAGTCAACAGCCTGGAGGCAGAGTGTATGATGATCGTTCATCCCCATTGCTTCCATGGGAAGAAAACACAGAGCCTTGTCCAGCAATTCCACCACAGAGATCTCCCTCAGAAACAGCCCAGCTAAGAGAAGCCCTGATCAAAATTTTTCCTGACTATGATCAAAGGCAGAAGATTGATCAAATACTATGTAATCATCCATTCATGAGAGATCTTAATGCACTGTCTGCCATGGTGCTTGACTGAATGCTTCCACAGCTTTATATCACAACTGCTCTGACTAACAATTATCAATGTGAAGAAAAATGTTGCTCTTTTATGTTACTTTGTGAATATTAAAAACCTAATTTTATTTGTATAAACAAAGATATTTTTGTGTATGTTCTGTTGCAAATAGATGCCAGGTTTTGGTAAATTAAAAACTGCTGCTACTACAGATTTTTAGTAATATTTTCTATGGAAAAAAAAGTCTTCTGCTTCACTGGAGTTGCTTGTTAAAGCAGTTGCAGTACTCCCTTTTGAGCAGTGTTAGTGCTTTTTGCAGAACCCTTTTCCTGGAAGGCAGAATTCCCGTCGTTTGGAGACCCGCGCGTGGGAGCAGCTGCCAGCAGGTGGCGGCTGTGGGTCCGTGAGGAGCCCCGCGAAGGGCGTGACAATCCAAGGAAATCCATTTGCTCCTTCAGGCTGGGAGCGCTGTGTGGGGCGGTTAGAAGAGAAAGTGTGAGTTCACAGCTCTCATCGGGAGAAGGTGTTTTGAATTCTTTAAAAGATCTGAAATCTACCCTTGTTTTTAAATTGGAAATTATCTTGACTATCAGTATTCTTTCAGGGTAGTTTTAATATCTAACAATTGCACTGATTCCTTGTCTGTTCTAAGTGTGAATGGTGTGATGTTAACAGAATGAGACACTGTCTGTATAGAAATGGCTTTTTTGTGCAGACCTACAGCTGTAGTCAGCTCCACCTCTTTAGATATGTTCTGGGATTTATCCCAAAAAGTAAGGGGCAAAAAGGAAGATAATTTATAAAAGCTGACCAATAGGACCACTTTCTACAGCAGAGCAAAGTTAAGATTGTCTGTATCTCTGTACACACTTAAGTCTGTTACTCCTTCCTTTTAACCAGTCTCTGGTGCCAAGTGTTCACATGAGTAAAATCAAATTAGGCTGTAAAGACAACTTGGGCTCCAGAGCCTACATTCAACTTGTGATGTACTGAGCCTTACCCTAAAGCATTAGTGGCTTTCTCTCCAGTTCCATGGGGTCTGAAGTCAGTCTTTGTTTATATGCAAAAGAACTGAAATATACTTCAGGAATTGGGGGTTTTGAAAGACTGTTTGAAAGACTTTTTTGCATGGCCCTTTCACGTTTTGTGAAGTCAGAAACAGAAGGCAGTCTTGCTCTTCCCTGAACACAAGCAACCTGAAAGAGAATTGCAGCAAGAACAAAAAAGTTTTATGAGCAGTAGTTACAGCTTCTCAAAAATACAGGTGGTGATGAAGAGAGGCCCTTAATGTTTCTGCATCCAAATAGACAAGTCTAAATGATTCCTTTTTCTGTATAAGTGAGTGGGAGATTTGCTATTCAGGTGGGCAGAGTCCTTCTGACCAGCACATGTTTGCCAAGAACTAGTTCTTACCTGTGAAGTGTTATGTAATCTCTGAGTTCTAACCCCATAAAAACTTAGGCAGGTTCTTAAAGCCTGTTTCACTGAGTATAGTAGGTATACTTTTAATAAATAGTAAGAGAATAATCACCAGCTCCCTCACACTGCCTGGGGGGCCTGTGTACATGTGTGAACATGTTCCTTGAAGAACTTGCCTTCTTTTCATTAGGTATATCCCTGATTGCATATGTTGTTTCCACTTTATAGGTGCTAGTGTGGGGATATAAATCTATTGTAATCTTTATTTCATAGAGAATTGCTTCATGGAGTTGGAAGAGACCCACAAGGATCATCCAGCTCAACAGGCCCCCCACACTTCAACATTCCCACTCCATGCCTGAGAGCATTGTCCAAATACTTCTCGAGTTCTGTCAGGCTTGGGGCTGTGCCCACTTCCCTGGGGAGGCTGTTCAGTGCCCAGCCACCCTCTGGGTGAGGAGCTTTTTCCTGATCTAACCTAAATCCCCCCACTCAGCTTCAAGCCTCAAGTCCTGTCATGAGAGCAAAGAGATTGGTTCTCTTTCTCCTTTCTCTGTTTCTTTCTCCAAAGTCTGTTTCTGAAGCATGCCTTGTGCTGTTCAACCTTGGTTGCTGCAAAAACTCAGCGAGAAGCAGTGTTTGGAGTGGAAAATACCAGGGACTTTCCCTTACATGTGAGTGACCTGGCATTTCCCCTCCCTCCCTTTAAAGGAGTAAAGTCCCGAGACTGATTCCTGGTGTGGGGCCAAGTGCAGGATTTCTGTGACAAATACAAGAGTTTACTGCCAAAAGGAGTGTTTTGTCTTATGTCTTAAGAGCATGTAATGTAAACAATTTCATTGCAGTTGTCAACAAGCAAAGTTCAGATGAGCCCCAGTAGTCGGTGCTAGTGCTGCTGTTTTCCTTCCTGTCTCAGTGCCTTTTTGGGGTAGCTTGTGTTTTGGAAGAGCATTTCTGAACCAGAGAGAGTGCCTGTGAAAGTTCCATGACAAACAGTGACTCACAGTGTCTTTCTAACGTTGGCAGTGTTTCCTTCTGTTTTGCAAGCTTGCCGGCTATGTTTGATATGAATGCCTTTCCTGCTAGAATTCTGTGTAGCTGCATTAAATTCTATTTTTGGATCTGGGGCTGGATTATGTTCTGGGTGGCTCTGTTTTATTGGAAAGGAGTAGCTCTGCTATAATTCATGTATAAGACCTGTTATTTTCACAAATACAGTTTAGAATAATAATGACTTTGCAGATTCTGAGACCTAAACTGCTGTCTGGTATTTGGAGGAGTCTGGTTATGTAAGCAGGTGTTTCTCTGATGTGTTCAGTTTCTCTTTTTTATCGCAGAATGGAAACCCAAGTGCCTTACAACAGTGTAACTCATGTCGTCCAGACTATTCCTACCTTCCTGACTGCTACTGTTTGTGCTCGATTTTGTACATAAATCTACCAGTTTTGGATGTGTTGGTATGTAATTCTGTGCATACAGTGGAAATACTGCAGTGCTCAAGTAGATGGTGTAGATGATAACTTTTAAAGAACAGATGGATTTTAGATTTGTACATTTTTTATCTATGTATTGTGTGCATTTATGTTTAGAATGTGGTTCCATTGCACTGTTCAAACTCTGCTGAGGTGCATATGACAATCCCAAATTTTTTTGTCTGCCTTGTGGCTCACCAAGTTCTGTCAGATTGCATTGTATAATTTTTAAATGACTAATTCAAAGGAAGCATTTTTTTAAGAAGAAACTGGGTTTGAATGCACTGGATCCCCTTTTCAGTCTCCACTTGATTATTTTTAACTGTTTCAGGAATGATATTTTAAGTGTACATAAGAGAAATAAAATATTACATATTTTTAATTAAACAGAAACAACAGTCTAAAGACATCAGAATTCTGAAATATATCAATTGAGTTTTATTTTATTATTATTTTTCACTGTGATTCAAATCCAAAGTCAAGTATCATTTTTCTCCCTGGTTGCTGAATGAGCATGCGATATTTAAAGTATTGAGTCTTAGTATTGATAATTTTAAGATAAATCTTTACTGAGCAAAATACTAAGAGTCTATTCATCAAAAATAAAAGGCTGGCTGGCATGTGTTTTATACAGAAACGCACACCCTTCTCAGTAAGAAGGTGAATCCAAGGCGGGCGCTCCAGCTGTTGGACTGCAGGGGGTTGTGCGGGCGTCCCGCGGGGACAGGAGGGGACAGGAGAGAAGGCACCGGAGGGGACAGGAGGGAAGGGACAGGAGAGAAGGCACCGGAGAGAAGGGGCAGGAGGGGACAGGAGCAGGAGGGGACAGGAGGGAAGGGACAGGAGAGAAGGCACCGGAGGGGACAGGAGAGAAGGGACAGGAGAGAAGGCACTGGAGGGAAGGGGCAGGAGGGGACAGGAGGGAGGGGACAGGAGAGAAGGCACCGGAGGGGACAGGAGGGGACAGGAGAGAAGGCACAGGAGAGAAGGGACAGGAGCAGGAGGGGACAGGAGGTGGCGCCGCCGTCCCGCGCCTCGGCCGCCCCGCCCCGCCCCGGGAGAGCCGGGCCCCGCCTGAGGGCAGCGCTGGGTCCGGTTTTGCATCCCGGCGCTTTCGCGGTGTCCTCACGGCTGCTGCGGGGCAGGCTCCGTCTGCCTCCGGCTCAGGGACCGTGCTCTGGTTTGCTGACGGTTTATGTTTGACAGGCACATGAAATTGGTGGTAATATATTTAATATATTTACCTTTGATACGAGTTCCTTGAATTCAGAAGTGCGACCAGAAGGAGTCTGCTGTTTGAACAATTCTGATTGCCAGGAGTTTAAGATATCGGCGCATGAGAAATTATATTCTTAAATTTAAAAAAAAAAAAAAAAAGGAAAAAAAAAATTAATTCCGAGATTCAGAAGTATTGCATTAACATCAGAGACAGCATCGTGAGGGCAGAGCTGGCTGCCGAGCCTGGGTGAGGGGCAGAGCAGGAGCCAGAGGCCGGAGCCACCCTTTGCTGGGGCAGTGACCTGGAGCGCACAGCCCTGGCCAGGCTGGAGGCACTGCAGGGCGATTCCTCCTTTTTGTGAGCAGCATCCCTGCAACGCGAACCCAAACACACCCAGCTCAACGAGGGGTTTTGCGGACAGGGAGATTGGGAATATCTAAAAGGCAGAGTGTGAATGTCTGGGATTATTTTCTGTGAGGAGAAGGAGGAGGGACACTGTGGTTTATAAATACTTTGTGTGGGAGATCTTCACAGCAGAGGGCCTTGAATTGAAAGAGGCACATCAGAGTCTTTTGCCAGATCTACTGGCAGAACACCAAGAATATGGATAAGGGCATTCTTGACATTCTGAAGTGAAGGGGCATTAAAATAGCAATATTTGGCATTCATTGGGAATAAATTAATGTTTTCTGTCATAGTTGTAGCTATCCAAGGATTCTCTACATTAGGAAAACAGAACTTGCCATATTTTAACTTTTAACAAAATTTTTATTCTCTTGGCCTGTGTGCCAATCAGCTGCTCACACCTAATCTGAAGAGAAGTTTCCTGGGCTGAATATAACTTATTGTGAAACATATACCATCAACACACAGCCTCGCAGTGTCCAAACTTGTTTTCCTTCCAGACTTGAGCCAGAAACAAACTTTTGAGTATATGAATAAGATAGCACTAGAAATGAAACAGTGTAAGACAAGAATCGTGGTGATCAGGGTGATCATGAAATTAATTTGCAGAGTCTCTAGCAACTCAGTGTGTGCACATGATTATTTTTTTTGTATAAAACCCTTCAATGCATTGATTTTGAATAAAAATTATTTGGGTGTGTGATTCATAAGCAGTAGATGCTATAGTGGCCTAAAATGCTGTTGGGGTGATTGCAGGAGGTTGACTGCAGCTGCCCTTGCTGGGTGCTGTGTGCTGTGTGCTGGTTTCTCTGCTGTCACAGCTGGCACAGTGGTTTAAACTCTGGTCGGTCATGAGTCTGAGCCCTCTGTTCTCTGCTGTCAACAAAAATGCAGAGAAGATAAAGATATAGTAGCTAGATTGTTATCCTTTGTTTTACAGCATCCATCAAAGCCCTACTTTGTAAATGGAAATCAAATTAAGCTTTCCAATATTACAGCAGCTATGAGTCTTCCAAATGATGATGGATTGAAATAATTCATGCAAAAGCCCAGGATATCTCATCTATCCCATCTGGTGGATTTAGTCTCAGGGCCTTTCAGGGACATTATTCAAATGTTTCTGGTAGGAGGTGAATGTAATTGCTGCTTGAGGAGCTATTTGGGAAGGGAGGCTATGATTTCTTTTAATATAATATTTAATTATATACAAATAATAAAGCAGCTTAAGTAAGTTTGCAATGTTTCTGTAGAACTATTATAACCCTTTCTTTCTTTCCTCACTGATGGGCTCTTGCTTGTCTTTTATTTGTCTCATAATGCACCAATGGTGAGTGATGCATTGTGAAAAGAATTTAATGGGACTCTGCCTTAAATTGAAGTATCTGATCAGTGTTTAGTCAGTGCTGCAGGGGCAGAGACAGAAATAGTCTGCTTCTTTTTTCCCCCCAGCTAAGGTGTATGTGACACCTTCTTCTTCAGACTGCTGTTCAGCTGTGGTGGTTTTGGATTAAATACTAGAGCTGCATGCAGATATTCTCTTTCTCCCATAAAACAAGGGGTAGGTGTACATTGATTAGCATGATATCTCCTAAAGCTGTAAACATACAGAAACACAGGCAAGAGGAACTCAGCTCAATCAAAGCAGGCAGGCCAGTGGGCAAGGAGGAGCCTTGTTTGGTACCAAACAAACAGAGGCTGTGTGCTCCTGTGACACAGCAAAGTCAATAGTCCTACACCCTGCTATGAAAGTGGGGCTTTTTCTAAGTATGAAAAATTGAAGTTATGAACATTGGTTTCCAGTTTCTTGCTGGGTGAAACAAGCACAAAATCTGTGCATTAGAGTCTTGTTTCAGGCTGTCGCATGGTCAGTGAATGCAGGAGGGCTGATCAGGTATCAATGTGCAGAAGGGTGGGGAATATGATCAGAAACAGTCAGTGCCTCTGAAACACATGGGGTGGGTGTAGGGAGCAAGTTCTATACCACGAGTAAAAATCTGACAGTCTGTTTGAAAACTGTGTTTATATTCAGAAAAGACTCTGTAACAACTTACTAAAGTACCACAGGCAGTGTTACTGTCTCACTGCACAGACTGCAGCTGTGAAAGGGCTGGGTATTGAGTCATATCCTACTGTAAAGCACAAGTTCAACAGGCATAAAATTTTACACTAACTTTGATCTGATTTAAGAGCCTTTCTGAGTGTTCTGTGTTCTACTAAGTGATTTCACACTCTAGGCTACTGAACAGTCTTGGAAACAGGTGCACATTTTCTGTTACGTGTATCTTGGTAGAAATAAGGTATATGTGTGTATATATACGTGTGTGTATAGGGCACAGACTGTGGTGGCTGCAGCCTTCTTTGTGTTCCTTTTTGACCAGGTTGCTCCCTGAAGCTCTCAGCAAACACCACGTTGAAGGGATCTGTGATAGCCCACTGCCCCTGGACTCCCAAAGCAAGGCTCTGCAGGCAAGGTAATTTAGCTCCCAGCTGACTAGAATAGCTACTGGAATGATATGTAACTGATATTATGGAAACACCTGACAGAGCCATCTGAATTAAGGTTTTTCTATGCACATGTTCTGCAAATCCACAGTGAAAAAGAGTCATGTTTTGGGGGTTTTTCTTGTCTTAACAGGGCAGGTTTAGTTCAAGAAGGTACTCAGAGCTCATGGCACTTAGGGGCCTAAGGATACAGAAGGGAACTCTGTGGCATTTTCAGAAATACATAGGTACATAAATACTTCTGAAGGACCACAGTGCTTCAGGTG
Source organism: Melospiza melodia melodia (assembly GCF_035770615.1). Lineage (NCBI taxonomy): Eukaryota > Metazoa > Chordata > Aves > Passeriformes > Passerellidae > Melospiza > Melospiza melodia. The sequence continues at coordinate 9,698,453 of NC_086206.1, read as the reverse complement.
AAGTGTTACTTCAGCACATAAGCACTTACATTTTTGATAACCTCATATTTTGTCTTCATAGAATATCACTAAAATGTGATATCCCAGAAAGGAAATCAGATGTAGATTTGCAGTGGGAGGTAAATGTATTTTAGATCCCATGCCATTAGCACCATCTGGAGCAGTGTGTCATATGCCACAGGAAATGCACAACTGCAGCCACGTGGCTGTGCAGCATTTCCATGTAAACTGCCCCAAAAGTGGCTACAGTTTGCTGCAAGATCCATGAAACTCTGAGAAGGAAGAAAACACCAGTGAAACTGTGGGCTTGCTAAGCTGGGGGCAGCTCCAGTTCTGATCATTGCTTCCATGAAGCTGGAAAGGGTCTCAGGAAAGAAGCTCAAAGTAGAGGTATAAACATGAAGGAGCTGCAAGGGAATGAGCAGTTGGAATTTTGGAGTATGTGGGAAGGCTGCACTGGTTTCATTACAACTGTTGATGCAGGCAGAGGTTATTTAGAGGTTCCACCCTGTGTTTGGTGCTTAAATAAAGGAGCACCTAAGAAAATTGTGAGTCCTGAGGTACTGAGCATCAGGACCAGTAGTTGTCACTTGCTGGCATTAAAGGAGTGAGTTCAGGGTCTTGGTGCAGAGACCAACCTTGAAATGCTTTCATAGGAACTTCAATGTGCATCAAAGTGTCTGCTTTTGTCCAAAACCTGGCACAGGATGTTACCTTTCCAAAGCAGAAAGTGCATTTTCATCTGAAGTATTCCAGAGCCATTCTGAATGTCTTTGGCACATTAAATTTGTTGATGCTTTGATCTCACAATAATGTGAAGTCAGAATCCTCTTGGCCTGAGCTTGTCAAGAAGATCCATCTCCCTCTCCCTCATGAGTTTTGTTTTTTCTTTTTTTGCTGGTGGTTTCCAGGCTCATAGTTCATCCTCCACCATAACTCGTGCACCTGCTGTTCAATACAACAATTAGCATAAATGTTTGCATTGCTTACTTGAAGCATTGGTGCACAAGCAGGTGTTTTGGTGGATTTTTTTGAGTTTCTGGGTTTGTTTTGTTTGGGTTTTTGTTAAATATATCATAGAATGGTTAGGGTTGGAAGGGCCACAAAGATCATCCACTTCCAGCCCCCTGCCATGGATGGGAACCCCTCCCATTAGAATAAACTGTTGTGGGTTTAAAACACAAAACCAGCAAGCAACAGAAAGCTTGCATAAAAGTGAGGGAATGTGGAAATACAGCTTGAGAGGACTGAGAGCACAGCTTACCTCTGTGATAGGAGTGGATGTGTTAGCCACAGCAGCCATAAGCCTTGGCAAAGGAAAGCAGAGCTCTGAAGGAGGAATGAAGAAGTTCACTTGGTATGATGTGCTTAGCATGCAGGAGCCATGCAGGAACCATGCAGGAACCATGCAGGAACCATGCAGGACCCTGCACGCCTGCACAGCTCTGTGGGAGGCTTGGATTAAGCAATGTAACTTAGTTACATAAATGTTATGGCTATGCCATTTTTAGCTACACCTGAAAAGGTACAAAAACTGAGCTGTGTGGATCAATAAATGGCTCCATGCATGCAAAAACCACGGAGCCCCTGTCTCCTCAATGGCCAGCAGGGGAGCAGCCTGACAGTGCTGTTAATCTGCGCGGCCTGGCAGGGGGAGGAAAGCTCCTTACAAGTGTTTGTCTCCTTAGGAATTCCCCTCTGCTTAACCGGTGATAAAGAGATGATGGTCCATTTAACCATAAAGGCCTCTCTACCAGCTGCCTCTGTATTTATTAGCACAGATTCTATAACGTGAGAATAATTTATAGTACAATGCCATATCTGATTACACAAGTGTTTGGTGATATTTTCTGTTTCTTGTGAATTGTTTAATATGAGGCAGCCATGCAGAAATGCTTGGATGTGTGAAGTTAGTGAGGCATTTAATTAAGTTGCAAGAGCCAATGCACTCACAAATGGAATATTGAACATACCACTTATTTCATTCATGGAACAAAACTGCTTGTGGATCTGAAAATGAAAAGACTTGCAGGCAGGCATGTTTCTCTGAATTCTAGAGGTATCATAACTGATCTACAGTTTGGGTTTAATTTGTAAATGCCCTAAAGTGGGGGTTTGTGTGTTAACTAGTTTAATAAAGCAAATCCTTCTAGCAAATCCACTCTTGACTTTGCGTCATCCGGACCAAAAAAAATGCAAATCTCTTCCTTTCTCTTTGCAATGAAGGTATGCTATACTTAAAAAAAAAAAAGTTTTGTTTGAGCTTGCTTTTTGGGTGGGCGCATCTTATGTTTTGGTGGAAGGTGTATTTTGGAGAAAGTAGGGTTTTTTGGGGGGTGATTTTTGTTATCATAGTGAGGGGTTTCTTTGAGAGAGAAGAGACTCTTAGTTATTGCTGCTGCCTACAAAAGTGCCATGTGTGGGGTTTGAGTTCACACAAACTGGGTTAATCTGGGACTGCCATAGAGGGCATATGGTCTCACAGGGAGCATATGGTGTGCAAGAACTCATCCATTGTAGTGCCCCAGAACCTTCCCAGCTGGTTTGTCCATGGGGTGACTGAAGTGTTCACTGGGGCAAACTGCACATTACCTGGGGAGGCAGGATCAGATTTCATTATCTGAGCCAGAATGCACAGTTCCCATTGTAATCTATTTACTGGAACTTTTCCCTCAAAAAATAGCTCAGGAATTAAAAAAAAATCTTGGCACAGAGACTGTCTTTGGAAATAATCCATGTAACAGTGAAATTGCTATTTAGGAAGCTTATAGCCTCATGAATTTCATTAACAATGTCTATTAAATACTCTAAAATTATACTTGAATATCATAGACCATCTTTCCAGTTCCACAGATGTTATTCAGCTGACCTTAACAGGATTACATGCTTGTTTGGTTTTTTAAAGTTTGGAGAAGATTGTCTCAATGGCTGAACTTTTTCCCACTAAATGTATTATTGAAGAGGCTGATGATGTTTGCTGTGTACATTAGTTCTGTTTGGCCCATTGTTTGCCTACTCAATGGCAAACATAAGGTTTTGAAAAAGAAAATAGAATAGAATTTCATTTTTAGAATTGAGGCAGCAATCTAAAGATTCATGGTTTTTCAGTGCTTGTAAAGTTCTAAGCATAAACACAAATTACTTGGATATTTTTTGTTCCCATCTACAGTAACTTACATCTCTTCAAATGCTTTTGCAGAGTCCTTGAACAGTGATGTATCTATGTAAACAAAATGCAGCATGGCCTTAGAGATCCTCCTCTATTGGTAGATTTTATAGATGTATATATGCAAATTAGGATTCAAGACTCCCCATAAACACAATAACTGTGAAAATCCACTGTTATTGAAGCAAAAATAAGGCTCCAAGCTAGTGTGGCAGACCCCAAGATAATTTTCCAGAACACTCTTTTGATAAGAGGTGTAGAAGAAAATTAAGTCCTCATGTGTAGATATGAGAATTTGGATATGAAAATTCTTGTTTCCATGAATATTAATATTAGTGGGGACTTTTTAATTTTCTTTGGCTTTTTCAGTACTCACGTTCCTTACATGCTCTGCAGTGAATGCTTTTGTGAATTCTAAGCATGTTTAAATAAAAGATCTTAAATTTTTTTTATTGTCCCTGCTGTTACATTTGGTTAACAACTAGTGCAAAGTAGGGCCCAAATTTGCTTACTAAGGCAATATAATCTCAGATCAATTTGAGTCAGAAAGGACCTCAGGACATTACCTAGTCCAGGCTCTTATGGAAAGGAAGTTAAAGTTAGTGCAGCAAAACTTGGGTTGAGAAGTGTGACGTGTTCCCGTGCAGGAACAATTAAATCACAGCGAGTTTTGGTAGGATCATCTTTGCATGTTGTTTTGCTGTGTGTACGTTAGTTGGTACACAGAGCTGCAGACACAAAATATCTCTCATATATTTTGTGGGAAGGAAATAATCTCCCTCTGCAGCATTTCAATTTCATCTGGCATTTTCAGAACAGCCAGGACGTGTAAACAGGGAGATCACACACATAGAAAACCTGCATGTCAGTGTAAGAGCCTCAACATTCCAGTCTTTTGGCAACAGAAAACCCTGCCAAGGAAAACTAGCTGGATACCTAAGCAGAACAAGTCAACAGGAAATAGCCCATGGAAAGGTTTCCAGCAGAAAGCCATTGGGGTTTCTCAGCAGAGCGGGTACAAATTTCACAGATTATACGCTTGTTCAGTCATCACGGTAAATCTGGGGGAGACAAGATCTCTTAACACTTACACAATTAGCAAATGGTATGGAATTGATCAATGCTCTGTGTGTTACCATTTTGCTTTTAACTCTGACTTTTTTAGATGTTCTTTGCCTGTTGAAGTGCACTACATTTGTTAATTAACTCCATCTGCTGGAAGTCTGGTCTGGCAGTTTAATAATATAATGAGTTGCTTTATTTAAAAATTGTGCTTGAATGTGCTACTGTTGGCCAAAACAAAGAGAATTTAAGGTGAATATATCTTGTAAATATCCTCATTGTGCAGGTGATGTCAACATATCTTAACCTATTTTATCTATAGTTCTCCACATTTGAGATTTATAGGAAATGGTATGCCATGCATTCATTATGCAAAACATTAAATTTAACAGAATAATCTTGATCACACCAGCTTTTCTATGTAGACCATGTTAAGAAATATAAATAATCCCACTGAAAGCATGAACGGGCTTGAATTTTGCAGCTTTGAAGAGTAATTGTTAATATTCAATCCCAAGCAAATTTCTGACTTATTTTTAACTCTGGTTTCTTCATTACATATACTTAATTGCAAATCAGAAGTACATTTTTAAATACTTAATGTTTATTATTCAAGGAATCCCTGTGCCTGCTCCTGCAGAAGCCACGAGCATTCTACCATGGTCATGATTAGTCTCATGCTGCTGTGTTGTTAATAAATAGAATTATATTGCACTTCAAGAGAGTTTATAGCCAAGCAGTAGATTGTATAGCCTGACATGTGGATGACAGGCAATTGTAGTTCACCTACTAATCTGGATGGTAGTCCTAGGGCTCAGCTTTTTACATCCTGGGAATGAAATGCTGCAGATAAAGAATTAGGAGAGAGGATGCCATGATGACCCATTTAATGATGAGTAAGTGGCTAGGTGGGGGATCCTTCTGCCACCCATAAAAAAAAAATCCCATGACAAAAATGTTTATTAAAACCAGTGGAACCCCACTGGTAGGAAATACTGGCTTTTTCTTGCATCCATTTCTGGTTTTCAGAAGAACTGAAAAGCACTTTTTCTAATCTGTAAATACCTATGCTTAGAAATTGTCACCTATCAAAATTTTCTTTGACAAAACTGAGGTTTGTTAACCTTCTTCCTGCTGTGTCACTTTTGTACCATAAGCTTTCCAAAATACTTTTATAGTTGAAGAGAAGCTGTCTTTCCAAACATTTGCAGATGTCGAGTGTAGTTTCCTGTTGATATCCTTGTGTAGAAATATGCAAAAATCCATTGTAAAGACCTGATGAAATAATCCAATTATTCGTGTGGGTATTGCAGACCCTTTGTATTACAAGGCTGCACAAAGAGCTGAGCTGTGCTGTTGCAATGACCCTCAGGTCTTCCTGTCACTTGCTGCTTTTCAGGATGGCTTCTGTCTTAACCGTCCATGTTTGTGTCCTTCCTTCTTCCTTCCTACATATCTTGTAATGCAGTCAGTGTTAGGAATATTCAATATAACCACCAAACCACGTATTTAACAGCATTATTGGAACTTGCTATCCTATGAAGTTATTGGCAGTAAAGATTTTGTACAACTCTTTAGATTGCCTACATGAGTATAAACAGCAGGGTCTAGCATGGATCACCTGGCAACCTGCAGGTGTTGGGAGTTATGTTTAAAATTTATTGCCAGCCTGCTTTTAGTCCTTTTATTAGTATTTAATAGTATTGCTCCTATTCCAAACTGAATATGTTATATACATATATCTCACATCTGGATATGTCATATGTATTTGTATATATAATAAATGAAAAGCTCTTCTACACACAGGTGAAATACAGTTGCCTTAACCACTGGTATTGTCCCCTATGAATTACACAAACTTATTTGTCCCGGCCTAATCTTTCTAACTGAATGGAAATCTGACACTGTCAGGGTGTGAAGACTGGCAGTACTTGCCCCAAAATAAGTTGTAGTTGGTGACAAGCACACAGTATTCTCTCACAAATCTACCTGCTATCTGCTCCTAGGAGTTTATAACTATGATTAATCTACCTAATTCAAATTGCTCCTTAATCACTGCCAGAGTTCATTAAAAACATACTTAAGCTTAAAAAACCCTGTATCTGCAATAATTTATTAATCTCTATTTAATAATAAATAACTAAACCTTGGGGAGTTGACCTGGACTGTAACCATTAAGAAAATCCTGTCTGTAAGTAGAGGCAGCTGTAACTTCTTTTGTTTCACTGAAAGGGTCTGGATGGAAAATAAACTCAGGCTATGCAGTGGAGCTTGTGGAGATAATTAGGTTGAAAGTCATATTGCTGATTAAAAATAAGACCCACAGGTTCCTTATGTCTAATGTAGCCTGGCTGTATCTGTATACACCTGCCCTAATGTATTTTTGTTTCCTGGGAATACAATCCTTTTTATCAAAAACATGAGTAAATTATATGTTACACCAGGACAATCTCCATTGACTTCTTTAAAGTCATGCAGAGAATACATCTGGGTATCCTTTGCTTCAGGAGATCTGTGTCTTTTCTTAAAAGTACAATCCACAGCATTAGCTACCACAATGGATTGTAAATATGCAATTTATCCAGACCACTCTAGCTCATTGAAAATTCTGGCTATAAATACATTTCTGGTAACTGAATATTCAGATATATACCTAATGGAATTTTCAGAAGTGCCTAACTGGCTCCTTCCCATTGATGTCAAAGGAAAACAAGTGCTTTTGGAGCACTACCCTTCTGCCAGAAGTTTTTATTATTAATTGAGAACAGCTCAGGTTATATATTATGAGCACATTTCAGTTTGGCTTCCCGAAGTGTCTCCATAATGTCCAGGCAATATTTATTTGACTTGACAGAGTTAAAAGGGATTGCACAACCTGAGTAATTTACTGTTTTAACGGGTGCTTAGCAAAGGGCGTGTTGTTTGGCACAGGTTCAAACAGGCACTAATTACAAAACAATGTGAGGGCCAAGGTGATGGCTGAAAAGGCCTTACTTTGCTAAGCTCCGCTGTGCATTACCTAATTTTGTCAGTGTTTAAAGAGACTTTTAGAACACTGTGGAAACATGTATGGTCAAAAGGGTTTTCAGGGGGAATTTTAGTATCTCAAAACAAAGTAGCTGGATTTTAAGCAACTGGGAAGAAATGACAGTAGTCAACTTAATAAAACTGGAAAGTAAAGGGAATTCTCTGTGTGCCCAAGGTAAGATCACAATGCTCTGACTAGTGATTATTAATTTAATAGAAAAACTAATTGTGAAGGGGAAAAAGTTACTTACCCAGAGCTGGTTTGCATTATAGATAGTCAGAAATGACAGTTCCTACAGTTGGCTTGTGCCTTGTGTATAACATGTAATATTGCTTCTTCTAATTCATCATTAATCTCATCATTTTTATCTTTGCATTTGGTTATCTAGTTGTTTATAGTAAAACCACACTGAGCTATGACCAGGATAATTGAAGGAATCTTAAAGATGTCTATGATGGGTTGCTCAATCACTTTTGTTGTGCAATCTGACAGAAGGGAGAAAAGGGGATTTGTGCTGATTGTGAACTTCATCAGTTTTAATGTTATACATCTAAGGAATCCTAGAAACCAAAACCATAAAGGACTTTTTTTTTAGTTTTTCCTGTTAGTGCATGGGTCTTTGATTGCTGAGTTCTATATTACAAACTTCAACAACATTGCTTTGCTTTTTACAGTTGCTTACAGAGACTTAGAATGAGTCTCTGGGTAGGGTCTTTTGGATGGTGGCTGATTGTGTCATGTCAAATGTGACACATAATTGTGCAAATTTTTCTTTTGGATTACTGCAGCTGCTTTCTTCAGATATGGCTGTGATATTTTGCTTTAGGCTTTTTATAAAGGAATTGTAGCTCAGGTCTTTTTTGAGCTGTTTCAGCTCTGCTGAATGATTTGAAGGAAAATTATTGACAAAACTGAATTTCTTAAGAATAGCCTCAGCCTGAGGTCTGAGTGAAACCTCCAATCCTTTCCAAGCTGAATGGTACTGAAAGGACAAACAAAAAGAAATAAGGAAGAGGGGGAAGTGCTCAGAAACTACAACGTTCATATGTGTCCTTTGCATGGTTTTGGCTATGGAAAATGTAATCCCCTGAGCAGACTTGCCCAATGGGCTCTCAAGACTTAGACTTGGGATCTTTCCTTCTCCTTTTGCCTTTTACTGTTAGGAAAAGCAACAGTGCAGCATCCTGCATGTTGAATCAGTGCACAGACCAGTAAAGCTGAGAACAACACATGTGCAGAAGGCTCTGGGAGTGCAGCACTGACAAATGAGGAAGAAAAACATTAATGCTCAAGACAAAGCAGGTTTACATGGGAAATGGAAGGTGTGCCATTTTTCAGCTCTGTTATTCTGTGTAACCTGGCAAAAGTTTGGCATGCCCTGTAAGGGGACTGAGCTACAATCTAGAGAGAGTACAGCAGAAACATGGTAAACAAATGTGTGAGGTGTCTCTTGGTCTCTAGGGGACCACAACACTTTTTCATGTCTGTATAGATCAGCCCTAATTTTTTTTTTTCTAGTGGCTTCAGTTGCTAAGAGTGAGCTCAGTAGGTTTTGTCCCACATTTGAGGAATTTAAATATTCGTTGAAATATTTGGTTTTCTTTAGTGCATTCCATTGCAGAGCATCTTGTTTTGCTTTTGCCTCTCCCACTTCCTTTCAGAATTGTACCAGCAGCCTACAGGCTTGTTCAGCATTTCAAAGGGGCAATATGATTCCAGCCCAGAATGGTGTCAACAGGAGACAGTCTGCCCAGTGTCAGGTTTTTTGTAAGTTGTTTCTTTGTTTACGCTGTGAAATGAGAAGGGGGAAAAAAATCAAATTGTGCACAATTGGCTCCAGTAAATGCCAAGAGACAGTAAATGCCTTGTTTATTGCCTGGGGAAGGCTGGTAACTTGCTGACTTTCTATCGAGGCTCCTCGGTAAAGATCTCCCTTGGAGCTGGTTATGCAATTGATGGGGCAGGGTTTTGGCTTCTGGAGCAGCAGGCTTGCATAACAGGGTTTATAATCCAGCACTCCCTTCCCAGCCTGAAAGGACCTTTTTCATAAGACATTTTCTACAACAAAAAACTTCTTCCACATTTCTACACAATTACTGAAATAATGGTACCCTGACTCTTAAAAAAATAATTCTACAAGAGATTTTTTTTTTTTACTTGATCTCTTTGTATGTAGGCACTTATAAAGGATTCTTTTTTTTTTAGAAGTTCTCTTTTTTTTTTTTTCCTACCATGAAGGCTACTTTGTATTTTATTAGCAGAATTCTTGTTGATACAACACTGGAGAAATTGAATTATGCCAACTAAGCACTTCTTGGAGGCCTTAACACAAATAGGCTGATTTCTGAGAGCTTCATTTTTCTTACATGACCTACATTTGAAATCAAAGGTGACCAAACCTGCATCTAGGAGGTTCTGTCTGTGTAGCTGGGAGAGGGAGGCCTGCATAGCATGACATTAATGCCACAAAGATGTCTGTGGAGATGGCTGCAGTGGTTACTTGAGGACAATGGCAATTGGGATGTCTTGTTCTTTATTGCAGCCTAGGGGCACACATTCTTCTTCCTCTAACAAGAAACTTCCATCTATTATTCTTCTCCTTCCTTTATAACATGCACTGCCCATCTCCAGATGCCTGATTGCTGTGTGCATGTTTTTGTCCTCACAGGAATGTATGGATCTCCCTGGCAGCCTGGTGAGGATTCCAGGGCAGCTGATGGGGGGTTGTGTGTCACCACCTAGGTCCTTCCTGCTCCATGGCCTGTCTGGGCAACTTTATGTGTCAGCATGAGGACCCATGCAGCATAAACTGACCTAAACAGCCATATTACTACTTTGTCTTGCAGGTTCTAGGACAAAAAGGAGAAATGTAGGAAAAAAATGTGTAAATGAAGTCTTTGGGAATTGGAAGTGGGAAATCTATTATCATTTCCCTCATGACACTGAACTGCCCCACTGAATCCTCATGCCCAGCAAGAGAAATGTTCTCGGCTTGTTACAAACGTGGAGGTTCTCAGGGTACTCATCAGCTATGAGCTGGTGCCTTGGAAAGAGCTGAAGTTACATCTCACATCATTGTCAGCTGTAATTGCAGATGACTGGTCTTGCTGAAAATAACTTTGGGGATGAAGATGTGGTACTGCTATTTCAGACAACAGCAATCAGAATGACTTACATGACATCCCATGAAATCTGTTATTAAGATGTCTGTAGCAGTCATTACTGGCTTTCCTTCCATGAAAGCAGATATGAAAGATGAAACTAAGAAAGGTGTTTATTTAAATATTACTAGTTTAAGTTCTTTGATGAAATCACTGAGAATTCTAAATCTGGTTGCTGAAGTCCTTATTGACCATAGAAGCAGTATGGACAGCAGAACTGGAGGCTTTATAACTATTGCACAAATATGAGTTGTCATGCATTTATGCATTTTTAACCCACTGTCCTCAGGAGCTGGACTCTGCCAGCAAGATTAGCAGGAAAAGGTTTTTACTGGAAAGCATTCACTGCAGGAAAATTGTTTCTCAACTCTCCATTGTTCCTCTGCTGCCACTACCGTTGTCACCATTATTCTGCTGTTTCATCACACAAACGAATTTCCTTTCCCAATATCTGGATTGTCCTCAGCGAGGTGGTAATCAGAGGGGCTGCTGGTTTTTGTCTAGTGGATTCTCTGACACCCAAGGAGATGATTGTTAGATCAATCACAGTACCAGGATATTTTCATTTATGTCTCTTGGATTCACTAAGCATGGTCAGTTTGGATGTGAATGGCAGGAAAATTATCCTTCAGTGCCCACTTCTTTCAACTCCCTAAGGGGCTGACAAAAATAACACTAAATCTCCAGCAGGAATTGTTCAGATACATATTTTGAAAAGTCATTTTAGTTGTAGCAAAAGAAATCCTCTGAGATGAGGCATGGGCAAGTTGAAGTAGATTCTGAAGTAGATTATTTTGGATTTTATTATTGAAATACATTTGTAATATCAGCTGCATATAAATCAGGAAGTATGTTTAGAGGTTATTCATGACAGTTAAATCTTTTATGAGGAACTGCACATTTATAATTTGGGGCTACCTAAAAGACAAAATATGAGTCCCTGCATGCAACCTGGCTGCTCTCCACTTATCAGTCCTAGAGTTTCATCTGTGAGAAACTGGAATCAAACATTCTGTTTATGCAATCTATGTTATTTAATTAGCTACTCACTCTGGAGTTATTTGATCTTTGGCAGTTTAGGGGTGGGGATGGGAGTAAAGTTGCATTCTCACTGGAAAAATCTGTATTAATTTCAGAGTTTTTAACTGAGAGAAATGTGAGGTCTACACTGTTGTATACCAACACATTCACTAAATTGTATATGATTGCTAGTCCAGTTCTTACAGTAAAAACAAGTAAAGTTATATGAATTAAATATATATTCAATTCAATTTTTATGTTCTGAAGGAGTCTGGAAAAGCTAATCATGAAACCAAAACCTATATCTGAAACTGTGAAATATCAAATAAGTTTCCATGGACAAGACTTACTGAACAAGGGAACTTTCAGTTTTTCTCCTTCAGCTCAGTTTGTCTGGCTTTTTAGGCACAAAATGAAAAAATTTCCACTCATCTCTCCTTGAAATTGTTCCATTGAGCTCAGGAGCCAAGCCAGAGGGGAAGAGAGAGTGTGCAGCTCTAGAATTACAGCTGTGAATTAAACTAGAATCATGTGATTGATATTACAATATTTATACTCTATGCCAGCATTTTTTATGGACACCAATATTAATAACTGCAAAAGAGGATTTTTTTTTTTCTTTAGCTATGGGGTAAAACCCTTTCTGTAGACTCAGTAAATATATCTGTGAGGGCAGTGTTAATCTAGAACAGCTCCAGCCTTACAAGGAGCTCACATCACGTCCCTGAGTGTTCAGCTGCCCAGCTGTCAGTGTGCCCTGTCTGTAGATTTGTCAGTGCAGCCCCCTGAGCACAAACACCTCCTCCTTTGCTACCTAAGATGTATTGCTGCTGCATAAAGCAGTCAAAAGCATAAACTATGTTTATTAAAAAAAATCACTTTATATTTGTCATGGTATGTAGTGGATGCTTTGAATGAAGGTTCCATGAAACAAACAAAATTTGTCTTATCAGGTTATCTAGTTATGTAGCAATCTGGGATAATTCATTGCAAGCAGAAAAGCAACATAATGGGGAAAGTTTTCTGTTTATTGGAAAAAAATCAAATTAGCAGCTTCAGAAATAGCCCTGAGTCAGACAGCTAGCTCTATTATTATGTTACTTAGAAGCTAATGTATTATGAACAAGTGCCAAATATTTCTGTGTAATGCAGAAGAGATTAAATGGAAGCTTCTATTTTTGAGATCTGCTTTGTAGCATACATGTAATCAACAGAAAGTCCTAGATAACAAGTAGTACACAGATAGCCCTGCTAATTATGAATAATTATGTAAATGGTTATAATCTCAGAATAGTACTTATCTGAGAGATTAACACATACCAATCAACAGAAAAGTTTTGAAAATTAGTTTGCCAAAAGTCAGTTATAAGTTTATTTTTAAATGGTGATGGGGGAGCACAACTCAGCTATGTAGTTTTGTTTAAAGTCACATTCCTAGCCTGAGGAAGGAGAAAACTCCGTGAGGGGGCTGGACTGCACAAGCACATCAGGTTCTGAGTCTGCTCAGTAACTTGCACAGTGTTGGTTGTCAGAGGTGACAGAAGTTGTGAGTTTCTGAATACACTTCTGTGCAACTTTGGTCACTCTGGTTTTCTGCTTTCTGTATTATTTCTCTGCTAGAAAGGTCACTGTGAAGGGTTGCAGAGTTGGACATGGTAAGAGCAGTTTCTCCAGTTAATACATTGCAGAGGCAACTCCAAAACAATTGTTCATGCAAATATTCTCATTTGTGAGACAAATGCCAAAAGTGATTTCAAAGATCTCTCTGTTCTAGGAAAGTTCAGATCTCACTGACACTGTGCACAGCATTGTCAGTTCAGGGGGTCAAACTGATCTGCTTCATTTTGAAACAGGATTTAGGATGCAGTTCTTACTGTTTAGAAATGTTTAGGACTCAACACAAGTGTCTAGAGTTGCACAGGAATGGGTTTATTTTTAAAATTCTCATCCAGAGCAAGTAGATGGCCTAGTTATGAATGAGAAAAAGCTGCAGCAGGAGTTGGCTCACTCAAAACTGACCCCCTGTCTTTCTAATTCTGGGCTTGTGGAGCCAGGGCAGAGAAAACATCAGGGAATTTTAGCAAGGACTTACAGGCTCTGAATATGTTTGTGTTCTCTGAATAGTTAGTGATGGTTTAGCTGTGGGTGTGTGGAACTGTTGCTGAATTTGCAGTGATGGTTTAAGCTTTTGTGCCAGCAGCAGTCACTGTCCTGCACAGCTCCGAGGGCCCAGGGAAGGCTCCCAAGCCCTCCCCAGCACAGCCAGGCACTCCAGGGGCTGTGTGCGGAGCAGGACCCGCCCTGCAGGGCTCCAGCGCAGATCACAGGGGCTGTGCCCACCCGAGGAAGCAATAATGAGAGAGGGAGGGATGCACTTCACAGCTTCCCGGCAGAGCAGCGAGCGTGGCAGCATACTGCTGATGTGCAGGGAGCCCCGAAGGCAATTACTGCTGCCTCATTAAAAGGATTAAAACCACCTTCTCTTCAGACTTAGAACCTTCTCCGTGTTGGCTCTGCAGGCTTTCTGAAAGTGGTTGAACAAGAAATCAAGTTGTGGTTTGGTTTAGCTTTTGTAAGAGTACTATTTAAAAAGGACCTACTTCTAAATCAGAAAAAAAACCTGTCTTTTCAATAGGTATTGTTGTTAATTGTGAAGTAAAATGTACAGAGACACCTTGTTCCTCTTGGCTTTCAAGTGTTTCCATGCTATTAAAAAAATACTTGTAAGCTGAAGCCAGTTCAATTAGGAAGCCTTTGAAAGAATCTTTCTCCAAGATGTATTAAATTTACTCAGATTTTTTTCCCCTTATGCAATCAAACACGTTATCCTTCATGGGTTAAATTCTAAAACTTACTTCTACCTGGGCAAATTCAGTTTTAGTTTTAATGATGAAGTAGCTGCAGTTCAGCTCCAAGTTTTGAAATTCAAAATACAACCTATTAAATGATGTGGTAGTAGCAAATACACATTGATAATTATGCTATTGCTAAACATTTTGATTTGGATAGATGAAAGTTCTGGAGTTTTTGCTTCTACCACACAATCTTGGTGTTAGGTATTAGTTTCCCCTCAATATGCATTTACACCATTTCCTCATTTGAGTAATCACTACCTCATTTGAATGAAACTTTAAAATTGCATAATTCTGTCTCTGAAATTCTGTAAAAGACAATATTCATTTGAATTTGACTCTCAAATTCTTACCAGATGGTTGGATAAAGTTTCTATTTATGAACAGTCTGTTCATGAGTAGGAAATCCTCATGTGATCACTATGGGGATGAGATTTTTGGGGTGTTTCAGGAGTGTGCCAGCACTGATCCACAGCAGCCCACTGGGAGCTAAACAGTGTGTGATAGGGACAGACCATGCCTTCAGGGAGCCTGACACAAAATTAACACTTGGAGAAGTGGTAACAGGCAGAAGAGGAGGTTCTGAGGAAAGTCTGAGGTCTTTCCTCACTAAAAAATGATACTCATAAAACTTTTATAGCCATTTCAAGTGCTTAGTTTAGGGAAACAGGGTGTTATTTATTGGCCCAGGTTTAGGGGGATTTTTTGTTTCCTCTCTGAAAAGAGAGGATGTAGAGTGTATGTTTTACTTGAGCTCTCACACTGATTGAGTCTCTGGTTTTGTTCATAAGGCTTTATATAAAGGACCACAAATAAGGATGCACACTGTGAAAATAATGTTTTTTCTGTATCTACCTGCTTCCTCTTTGTTTGTGGCACCAGGAGGAGTTCCAGTGCCTGTGTCTCCAGGAAGGCCCTGTCCTTATCCCAGCACATCTGCAAGAGGGTGAGCTGGTCCTTTCTGCACACTGATGGTATCTGACATGGAACTGGCCCAGGGAAATCCTCCAGGGGATTCCCACCATGCTGCCTTAGCTGCCCAGTGATCTGAACACCATGGCTGAGCCTTATCAGTGCTGTCACTGAGCAGCCACTGCCTGCCAGGCCGGGAGGGAGCATCTGGGAGAGCTGTGCAGGTGCCTCCAGTGCTTGGGTTAGGGACTGGGAGGAGCCTGCAGCGATGCTCTTTGTTCAGCACTCACTGGGCAGGGATAATTGCATCCGAGCTCATTTCCTCCTCTTTTTAACACACTCTGTTATTTGAAGTTCAAACTGGCTGTGACATTGATTCCTCCCTGGTGGCAGCTCTGCTCTTCACCAACAGGAAGTTTGCCTCTTGTGTGGTTGTTACCCACCAGCAGGATTTCCTTCTCAAGAGGGCTGTGCACACTAAAAATCTTCTCTGGATGTGTCTTCTGTCATCAGTCCTGTGCTTGAATTGTTCTTTATCGTGTCTCATGTAACTGATGGGGCTTTCAGAGTGTGTCTGAGCCAAGTCCAGAGCTCCATGTGTTGTGGGAGCCATGCTCAGTGAAATACAGCTTTCTCCTCTGGTAATGCTTGGCTAAATGGTCTTGCTGTTCCATGGATTAAATTTACATAACATCTTGTCTTCCGAGGTTTTTTCATTCATTTGGTGACAAGGCACAGTAGTTAATAGATCAAACCACAGCTACACTGAGGATGGAATTTCAGTCTCTGAAATGCTAAGACAACAGCTGTGCTCCCATGGGACAATGTAGATCACAAAGTCCTGGATAAAGTTTTTTTCATTTAAGTGGTTCTGGCTTAGAAACATGCTTCCAGGGCTGATTAAACCCAGACACTGAACATCTTTGGGAACTTCTGCAAATTATCTTTATGGAAAAACTCTTCTTACTGTTGGAATTACATCTGGATACCAGCTTTGTCCCAAGGAAACCCAGACAGCACCAAATAACTATTTTAAGGGAAAAAAATATGTATCTTTTTAAAGTAAAGGTGCCTCAAATATTTGATTTCTCAAGAAAGACACATGGCCAAGATTTTTATGGAATATGCTTTGGGCTTTACTAATTCTGACATAGAAAATATTCAGACAGTGCCATGGTAGATGAAATCAGGGCAAATACACTCAGAGGTCCTAAGAAAATCACAGCTGGTTGGTTGTTTCAGGATCTGACCCAGCAAAGATTGCAAACCATTCTGGAAATCAGAACTTTGGGTTTTACAGCCAAATCAATCTGATATTCTTTATTTTTTATCTAAGCCTAAGGGTCCTAGTGTTAAAGCTGATTTTCTGGTGGTATCAGCATTTTCATATTTAATTTGCCTGCAAGTGTGTGCCCAAATCTGCCATCTTTTTTTTTTTTTTTTTTTTTTTTTTTTTTTTTTTTTTTTTTTTTTTTAACATAAATGCTTTGCTTTCCCCCCCTAGTTTCTGTGTGGTAATGAGAACACTGCTAGATGGTCTAACCTCCAGATATTTTTCCTTAGTGACAGCTGGAAAATGTGCTCTCCAAGAAGTACTAGGCATAACAATAACCCAAAAGAGCTCCAGCTAAAAGGAATGTAGAAGCTTACAGCTACAAGCATGTTTTCAAGTGCAATCTAAGTAGGAGGCTACCAACTGTTGCTTTTTTTGTGAAGTAAATTTCCATGGCAGAAGGGAGGTGTCTGAGTGGACTGAAAATGTCCTAAAATATGTAAAAGAAAATATAGGCTACAGGAGGAAAGAAAATAGACTGGGTTTTAGTCTGCCCAAGCAAACTAAGGCAGAGCAGGCCCAGATTCAGGGGCTGGCCCTTGGTCACCCTTGCTGGTTAATTGTTGTGGCCTGAGCACAGAGTGAAGGGATGGCTGGGAATTCCTTTTTTCCTACTTGCACAGATCAAGAACCTCTGAAATGGCCAGGATTTTTGTTTAATGTCTGTTCCTTTAAAATTAATTTAAAATTACTGGGGCATTTACTGTTCTTGATCTGTCTACAGGCTGCAAGTGCTTATCTAGACTGAAAAGCTAAAATAAGCTCTCTTCTGTTGTCTCCCTCAGTATAAAAGGTACCAAGAATTAATGGTCAGGATAAGATATTTTGGTCTAAAAAGATTAAGCTCTTTTTCCTACTAAAGCACCTGCATAAATACAGCCAAATCCAGACTCAACAGATGATATAAATGTTACATGGTGTGACTCAGCAAAAGCACAGATGTCAGATCATAGGTGAATACTTTAATTCTAACTACTTTTGTCTGTCATATAGAAAAGTGTCATTACTAGCAAAGTCAGAAATTGTCAGTTTTGTCTTTTTTTACTATTTATTACATATTTTCAGTTCAGTTGTGAGTAGCTGTAAAAACTTCTCATGTGTGAAAGTGTGGGAATGTGTGTGCTACAATTCTGTTACTTTTATTCCGTACCACTTGCAGACTTTAAGTATAGTCAAGACCTTGTTTCTCTGCAATTCTCAGTCCATTATCTAAGTTCCAAAGTGAAACATTTCAAAGATGCTGTAAATTATTCTCTGGAACTAAATATGAATGAAAATTATCTAAACACCAAGGTTTGGCATGGCTACCTCGAGCTTTAAGCATCCTTTCTTTGATTGCTTTACAATGTGAAGCTATTGGGGAAAAAATGATAGGAAAGATCCTGTTGCTTTATTTAAGTGATAAGGCATTTGAAACCAGATTTGATAATTTGGAAGCAAGCAATAGCTGCAATTTAAAGGGAGTGGTATTATCTATTACTACAGTTTTGCAACAGATCTAAAATAACTAGAAGCTTCCATGGAAATACATTGGGAACCTGAGTGCATAACCCCCTTAAACTAATGGGCTAGGGTCCTCAGGGGAGGAGAGGGGCCTGGAGGGGGTGAACTGTAATCCAGTTTTTATAGATCTGTTACTGCAGTTCTCTCTGTAGTGTCAGAATACCCTCCTGCAAGCTGCTGCTTTTCTGTCAGCAGGGAGTGGCACAAGTCTGCCTTCAAAATAAAATGTGGGCCTAAATCTTGTTCTCCAAATGCAATAAAGGTGGAATATTTTGAGTGACTCCATCCATCAGTGGAGGGCAGGAAAGAATCCTCTGTGTGCCATCTCTTCCATGTGTTAGTCCAGCTCTGGACGTTTTTGTACTGACATGCTCAGGATCTCGTTTCAGTAACTGATATGAAATTCAAGGAGAAGGGAAGGGAGCAGCCATGTGTGTGTCTATGGGCCAGCAGGTCTGTCAGCCTCTTTCCCAGGGGAGTTCTGAGGAAAGTCCCTGGTAGCAAACCCAAAAGCAAGACTAGAAACTCTCCCTCTTTCATCAGTGCCTGTTTTAGAGTCAAGTGCTGCTGCAAAGGAGATCGAGGAATTTGGATTCCTCACGTACTTTCAGGCTGCAAAATTAATTTGATACCTTCTGCTGCCTTTGACACCAGATAGGGTCTGAAAAGGGCTTCACCATCTGTGTTTGTGTTGGCTTGGTCTTTGCATGTCTGGTGGGTTAGTCCCACAAGTATTTCTCTGTGGATTTTGCTTAAGAGCCTTAGCTGATGCATTTTTGCATGTTCCATTGTCTCTTCACATAGCAAATGCACTGAAAGCCTTTAACAAGTCCCAGACATTTCCATCTCTTGCTGTAGGGAGGTCTAAAACAGGATGGATGGTAAAACTCTCCAGTCTATCTGATGTTGCTGAGCATTCTTTGAACTTAGTAGTAACTCCACACTGCATTCATGGACAGACAAAATGCTCCAGAACCCTCTCTGCCTTATGTAGAATTTCAGCTTTTCTGTCTATATATTGCATTTTAACAGATATGTAGCATAAACAGCTTTCCTGGTCACAAAACTGTACAAAACCAGGTGTCCTGGTTACAAACTTGTCTTGAAGAAATCTCTTCAAGACTTCTCTTGAAGTCTTGGGACATGCTTCTATTCTATTATAAAGCCATATTTAACCATTTTTTATTTGGTAAGTATGCCTGGTAAATCAAGAGGCAGGAGATTCATTGCATGCAAAATGGTTGCAACAACTGAGACAGAGAAGGGACATGAGTTTTGTCAGAGAGAAGTTTTGAGGAAGAAAGAAATTTGTGCATGGAATCTTAGTAATGAAGCAGTTTTCCTCACTAAACACCCAGTGGCACTTCAGGATAAGACTTCTACCTAGGAGAGGAATGGGCATTCTCAGCCTTCAAAAACAGGAACCAGGCTGTATTTGGACCAGGGCAGATACAAGCTGGTAAGTGCATTTAAGAAATAGAAATAAAAAAGAATAAATATTTAACATACATTTTAAATCACCAAAATACTTTCTAATGCTGAAATGGACAATAAGTTTACTTTCTGCATGTGGCAAGTTCCTAATAAAGTAAATCAAGAAGGAAGCTGAAACCCAGGTGGGAATCTCACACTACCTTGTATGCTTGAATTTATTGAAAATTAATAGAGTTTCTTGACCTGCTGTTGAGTTCTCACAGGTCAACTTCACACTGATTTCTATGAAATCTAGAATTTAGATTTGGATGTGTACAAGCTGCAGACACAAGTAAACTCTGTTTAGACAGAGTCAGGTAATTTTCCCAAGAAATGTAAAGAAGAAATGCCTTTCCAGGAATTTCCTGTTAAATAGTAGCCTCTCTATGAATTTAAACTTCAAGAGCTGGTACCCTGTTGAATAGGGCTGTATTGTTATGGGGACAAAATGGTGGGCAACTGAAGCAGCTTTAAAATGTAAATGTAGCTTTTCTTTTATGTCCAGATATCTCTCTCAAAGATATCAGATTTATGTGTTGCAAAAATAAAACTACAACAACTAAGTTACATTTATGGGGGGACAAAGAGAAACAAAATTGGAACCATATGTTCAGAACTAAGTTATTACTCCTTTCACAAATGGTTTGTTGTACAGCTTTTTTCAGAATTATCCCAGATAAGTATTCTGTTGATGACAAGTTGGAATTAAATTAGGATAATACACCCTGCATTATTAAAAAAAAAAAAAAGTAAAATAAACAAAAGTATCTTTCTGGCTAAAGGTTAGTTGTCACCTTAAAGAATTTTTGGTTTAGGTTATTAAAGCACTCAATAATGATTGGCTGCCCCTGGGAGACATTTGTAATATTTTATTCCATGTAAACATATGGATTCAATTTAGTCAAAGGACATTGTGAGTGAAAGCTGGCCTCTCTCCAGTGCACTGCAATAGGTGTCTGGAGGTTTGAATACTTCGTTTGCATTACTCTTATGAGATAAAAATTACCATCAATCCAACTAATTGAGATCCAGTAAGTGCCCTTTAATACTAAGAGTCATAAGAAAAAATTGAAAATTAAATTCAAGTTCACATGCAGAATGCTGCTGCAGTGTAATAATCATAGGATTTACAGGAGAGGTGTACGAAACCTTTTCAGGAATCACTTTGCACAGATATGGCAATAAAATAATTTCTAATTCAGACTAGCGGAAGTTTTCACTCAGAATTGATTTTTGAGTTTTGCCATTTGATATCATAACAGAAATACTGTTAAGCTGCTTTGTTACCCTTTCACAAATGGCTGATTTATTTTCTTCAAGAGTAAATGAATTTGGGCCTTTATGACCAAGCCAAGGCAGTACCAAGCATCTCCTTTTGAGGTACCAAATACCGCATCAACACTGTCATGGATCCATGAAGAAAAACATCTCTTGATAACCATAATATTGATGGTTTTGGCTCTGAGCACCAGGCACCATGAAAGACATCAATATTGTTGATTAGTTAGTGAACAAATTTAATTCCTGAGCTATAGCTGTAACTTCAAAGTGATGGGCCTTCTTGATTGAATTTAAGTTTCATGGTCAAGTCACATTTATTTTGCAATTTATAACAACCTGGGAGGCTGTTCCCAGATGCAGTGAAAGCCTTTGGGGGAACAAGGAGCTGGGTGGGGAGAGCTTGAACTGAGCACATGCACTCCAGCCTGCATTCACATTCTCTGGCTTTCAGCAGAAATTTTCTGTCCTGGATTCCATGCAATTTTGCAGTACTTGGTATTAAGGAAATGAAATAATTGCATTTCAATTTGTAAAATTACCACATGCCAATATCTTACAGGTTATAAAGATTAACTCAGTAAATTTCCCACTTGTGGAAGGTGTTGCCTCAGGTTTGATTAAGCACTGTCACATCCTTGTAAGGTGTGCAGTTCCTACTGTGCAGCTGCTTTGGCTTGGGGCACCAATCCTGCATGCTCTCACCTACTTCCCCTGGGTTTTGGAACTGCATTTTTGGCATTAATCAGTTGTCAAAACATAACTGTCCACTACCATTGTGATGATTCAAGATTTCACTTCTGCTTTGGCTTCCCATTCATCACGCGCAGATATTCTCACAGATGTTCTCTGTTAGTTCGAAATAAATTTTTAAAATAATTTGAATCAGTATATGATCCACAATCTTGCTAAACACTAAATGCTGTAGGTGTGGTCCTAAGGCCAGGGAGATCCTTCAGAGCCAGCTGGTGGATCAGGCCAACCTCTGACACATTGGCTCAGATGTGCTCTCTGACTTTCACTTCAAAATTCCAACATTAGGGGGAATTGTAGAATATTTGCTAACTGGCAAGAAAGGGAAAATATAAAAATGCTCGGAAATCAAACAGTATATATGAATGCAAAGGACTCCATATTGGGGTTTTTTGCAATATCTTCTTAAATTTTATGGTATAGCAATTGGGATGTGCAGAACACGGATACAATATTCATTCCATGTGCATCAACTGTCTGAATATCCCTTGCCATGGACCTTATGAGGGGTTTTCCTTGAGATTCTGTTTACAAAAATGATCAGTCCAGAGTTTTGAAGCATAGAAATACACTCACTTTTTGACTGTCCCTCTGCAATTTTCCATGGCTTGATAGAAAACACAGCCATCAAAGCAAGTGAAAGGTTGTTCTTGGCCTCCTTCCCAGTTTGCAGTAGGTGAAGGTCCATGGAACTTTGGTATCCAGGTCCTTGGGGGGGATGTGGGTGCATACCTGGACTATATAAACCATAATAAATCACTTATTTTAAACATAGTTGGTCCTTTTTCTTGGCATCTAAATGACTGAGATTGTGCTGTATTTATTTTGTCTCTTCCTAAATGTTGTATTGAAAAGGAACAGATTCTTCCCTGCCCATTTCCTCCTATGAATTCATTTCAGTATTTTTATTTCTAAGCTTTTTTTCAGGTTATTCAGAGGTATAATGGGCTAAGTTTCCAAAGTAGTATAACCATTTTTTCACTGATTTTCCAATTATATGGTATAGAAGCTCCACCAATCATATTTATCAGCATCCATAGCAAAAGTGTGGAGTATTACATGTGCCACTAACATTTTATTCCCCAAAAGTTATGGGCAGAAAATAAGAATGCAAACAAGCACTAAATCTAAGCTAAAGGAAACAAGGCCAACTGCTATAATAGTGAGATTTGAATGTGACAGCTGCCTGGCAATACCATGGCAGAAAACTCTACAACATTACTGGTGACAAAGAAAATCAGGAGTGCTGGTTGTTCTTGAACCACTGCACAAAATGGTGGAAATTAAAACCTTTCTGATGTTTCCTTAAGTACAAATGGAAAAAGAACAAACAGTCAGAGATTCTTTGCAAGTCAAGTCATTTCCAGCTATAGTCTTGCTTCCCTGTATTTTGTAAAGGTACTTGAATTCCTCAGTTCAGGGGATTGCCCGAGTCATGCAAGTACTTGTTATGGAAAGACAACACTTGTGTTTACACTGCTTTGACTTTCAGCAAAGGTCAGCTGCTCCCACCAAGCTGTACCTTTTCATGCAAGGAGTTTGCAGGAGTTCTGTGAGCCTTGTCACTGTGAACTTGTAGCCTTGGTGCTCTGCCAGGGGCTGGGACTCTCATGTGTGAGCTTAAACCCTGTGCAGAACCTTGCAAAAATCAAACAAAGCATTTTGTTGCCTGCAGACATACCGAGGAGCTCAGTGGATTAGTTCTCACTTCCTTCTCACTCCACAAGCCACTGTCATTTTCAGGCCCTATGGAACTTCCTGATTGCAGCACTCCCTCCCTGACAGTGAATAAAACAGTATTTAGCACACCATGTCTGAATAGCTCAGTGTCTAATTTTAAATATGTTTTTCAATGCCATTTTTGTGTCTCTGTTTTTTTCAGTAGCTTAAATGAGGTCAAAGTCTTTGTGCCTTTTGTACAATGCAGGCTAATATATCTCAGTAATCCAGGCATCAATTTGATAAGGGATTTAGGAGAGGTCTTCAGTCCCCATTTTGCCTCCAGGTGTCCACTGGGTAAAGAAAAAAACAAAAAAACAGCAAAACAAAGAAAGCCACAAAACTGTTTGAAAGCTCTATTTCTGGCTGAGTGCACATTTTAGCAGGCTCCTGATTTATTTATTGTGTTTGACCTGGCTGGCTGCTGGAGCTATGGAGATACTCTGAGTGCTGCAGGAAATCAGCTGCAGAAAATGTCAGGCATTCTGCTGGTCTCAGACAGATGCAGGTGCAGGATTACACAGGGGTCTGTGCACTGTTTTCCTGGGATGGAGCAGTGCTTGCTCCAGCCACTGGCTCACCCCTCTGTTGGCACGTGCCTCTTTGGAACTGTGCTTTTCCAGGTTTGCTGGGAGCAGGGGAAAGTTTGGTTCATACGTCTTCTGTCAATATTAACCCAGAGAAGGCTGATCTTTGCACCAACTTTCTTTTTCAAGCACAGGATCCTCATTTATCCTCTATCCTCTGATGTATTTTTGGGGTGACGTAATCCCTATGCTGTTATTTTTCTATAAATGAACAGCACTTTGAAAGAATCATTGTTTCTAAAAGTGGGTTAAGGTATCACTTTAAGATCTTTGCAAGATCTCTCTGTTTGGAGGTTTAAATTTAGAAACCTGTGCTGTCATTAAAAAAAAAAAAAAAAAAGTTGCTTTTCATCTGCTTTCCCCCTGGCTCCCAGGAGCCAGTCTCGATGTAGCAGACACTTCACTGCTATTTCCTTTTCAAATCTAGGACAGTGAAGCTGTGACACTTTTCAAAGTCCCAATGTCCTTGTTAATATTTCTTTGTGCTGTGAGTGAAGGTAAAGCTTATGCAGGAAGTGTCCTAGTTTCCAGTTCCTAATTCCAGCAGAAAAACTTCAGAAAAACAGAAGTTTGACAGCTTCTGGTATTGCTGTATATTAAATCATATATATTGTGGTGTGTAAAAGCCTTGTGCAATATGGAGCAGATGAAATGCAAAACCATGATAGTTTATGATCACTTGTAAAATATTTTATGGCTACTTTTGTGAGAGTTTCAAACCTTCACAATAATTTAACTGAGATGCAACTGTCTGGTATGTGAGCACTTCTGAATGGCTCTCTAGCACCAGAAAGACATTTTCATACTGGAGTTAATTCAGCAAAAGACCACTAAGATAACCAGGGAATTGAAGTACATGGTACACAAAGAGAGGCTGAGAAAATCTGGTTATTTGAGCCTGAAGGAGAGAAAGTGAAGGGGAAACCTTATTGTTCTCTTCTTCTGTTTAATAGGAAAGTGCAGAGGGTGACTCCTCCCAGGGGTGCAGAGCTGTAGGATGAGAGACAAAGCATGTAAACTGGATCACAGTAAATTTCAGTCACACAGGAAATGTTCTCATTGTGAGGGTGCTCAAACACTGGAACAGGTGACCAGACAAGTCATGGGATCTTTGTCCGTGGAGAGCTGGATGGGATAAAACCCAGTTCCACCAGATCTAATTGCACCTGCTTTGAAAAGGGGGTTGGACCCAAGTTGTTTTCTTTCTGTGACTGAGCAAAGCATTTGGTGCTGGTTTTGTCACAAGAATAAGGCACCATGTCTTTCGAATAAAAGCTTAAACATTTTTAGAGTTGCTGGAAAATGGGGAGCTCCAGATGCACCAGCTCTGGTCACACTTTCTTGTGCTCTCCCTTCTCTGTACTCATGCAGCATTAACAGAGATTGGACAAATAATACAGGAACAATCAACAGGCTAATGCCACAATGCCTTTGCACAGGGTTTGACCTGGCCAGCAGAGCGTGTTAAAACCCTATTTGTGTGTGACTTTTGGTCCATGCTGAGGAACAGTGGGGTCATGAGTGACAGTGTTTTGAATTCAGCAGAGGAAAGCTCCAATGAGATTTGAGTTTTTAACCACCAATGATAGGAATGTGTGCCTCACACAGAAATTCCTACTTTCAGCTGTTTTATATTACCCTGTAAAAATTGCTCAGAAATATAAATACGCACATACACACTTATTTTGCTAAGTTTAATCTCAACAATGTTTTAAATTGTTGCTGGAGCAGAGACTTAATTCAAAAAATGAAAGTGAATACAAAGGAAATGAAATTCAACATTCTGATCCCTGTGCTCCTAGTTTTATCCACTCACCAGTCAAAATCAGTTATTTCCTCCTGTGAGAAGCAAAGCTGGGATACTGATGGTCCTCCCCACTGACTGCATTATGTTTTCAACTCATGCTAGAGGGAAAAAATTCTTCAAGTCTAAACCATTATAGCTTTTGCTTTCTGAAATGAAAGATTAATGGCTCCTACTTCCTTGCTATAAAGCACTCCTTTTAATTCTTCTCTGGTATAAGAATTTTCTTCACTTTTTCTACCACTTGGCAGGAGGCAAAGTTTTGTACAGTATCTGTAAGACTTCTGGACAATCAGCAAATCCTACTAAAGTTTATTTGAAGAAAACTGAGTGGCTTTTGTAAGAATAATTGATTATACATAGTGGGGACATTTCTGCTACGGGACAAATACTGTTTTCCTACATGTTCACTGACCTTGGTGGGACTGCCAGTGTGCTACTGAGCTCCTCAGGATAAGATATGACTGAATATTGGTGTTATCCAGAAGTGCTGAATATATAAAAGGCTGGATTCTAACACTTGTACTGTAATTATTCTCTGTCCTTATCTATGTAACTTAGGAAGTCAGTATGGGGTAGAAACAGAAGGAGGAGGAAAGGGTCATCACTTCTGAATAAGGCAGGTATTTAGAAGATGGCAGTAGTATTAAAAATGAGGGTACAAGAAATACATCCCTTTGAAGTGGTAGCATCTACATGGCATGCTGCAGGTTTTTGGTTTTAAAACTAACATCTCTGAGTACTGGGAGTGGGGAAAAAAGGAAACAAATCAAGTCTTGGGGGGTTTGTCTTTCTTCTGTACAATTTCAAAATAGAGATGAACACATCACTGAGTTCCATAAACCAAATACCCCTCTATGCAATCCCAGTAAATCAGCAGAATTGCATCATGATCTAGTTACCTCTGCAATTTGGACTACATGACATTGAGTTCAAGGTGCTCATATATCAGGGGAATAGATATGTCACCCTTGGAAGATATTGGCATGTCAACTAGTTTGCTTCAGGGTCATAAGTTGATGTGGAACACTATTTGGAAAGCCTTCCTTTGGGAAACTCCCTCCTGAGTATGTGAGTTCAAAAGGAAATATTAATAAATGTGAATACTGAGAGGGGAGGACATATTCTTTGCAGTTCTGCAAAATGAAAAGTAAAGGGAGATCTATCAGTTCCTGAGAAAGAATGTATTGGGAATAATGTTATAAGTCATTTATTAGGCATCCTATAAATGCCTCTTCTTTGAAGCAAACTGTACTGATATTCCCTGCCACAAATGCTGAGGAGAAGGAATGTGGCTGAAATAAACAATTTTTAAGTTCTGAAGGTATAATGTACAGAGCAGGATGTACTCAGACAAGATGGTAAGTGGGATGGACAGAGCTTTTGCTGCGATTTGGGACAATTTAGCTTAAAGCAGGAGGCAGCTGACACACAAGTGATCCCCATGCCCAGGGTCTCTCTGTTCCAGCACTGTGTTGCTCTTGAAAGCAAAGTGGAGGAAGAAAGCAGGTGTGGTTCCACCACCTTTAAACCAGTCCACTTCTTAGGGTCAGCCAAACCAATGGGAGGGACTTGTGCTGTGTGTGACCTTTCCCTGATACACAAACTGCAATTGCATCTTCATGTGCACAGTTCCATCCCCATGCATGGCACACCATTTCTGTGTCAGTGGGCTTTGACCCACCCACACTCTGCATCCTGACCTTTGCACGAGCTGGATGTAAAGAAATTAAACCAGGCTGTGTATTGAGCTTTTCTGGCCCTGGAATGGGTCAAGATCAGTTCAATGGCTGCAGCAGGCTAAGCTCAGGTTCTCTGAGGGGAGTGAAAGGCCAGCAGGGGAAGAATGGTGGAACATTTAAGCACAATTGGCATATACTTTTCAAGAGAAATTAAAGGTGCTCTGGCAACACCTGGAAGTCCTAAAATCTCTGAAAAATAAATCTAAGTAAACTCTAGGCTTTAAGCTCCCTCTGCAGTGGCCTGTAGAAGCACAGTGTGTTAAAGATAGCAGGCATTCTCATTTTTATCCTGTATCACATTATACAGCTGTCTGTAGTTGGTGATATGAGCAGAACATATTGAATACATTTATTTATGAAGCATTTAATGTTAAAATCTTCGATATTATCACTAACTTTTAGCTTATATTGTCTTCATACTTGCTAGAAGCATTTAATATCCAGATTGATACATATTGCTCTTCTTAAATCCTGATTCACAATACAAAATCTTGATGGCATAATAACTTACATTAGGACCTGATATTTATTTTGCTTCCCTTTACAGTTAAAGGGGTTTGATGAGATCCTGCCCTCTTTCACCAGCTGCTCAAATTGTCAGCTTTCTCACCACTGTCCAGTTTCTAGCAAAGTGGTGAGGGTAGGATGTTTTCTTATTGTATTTGTGGCATAAGTAATCAGATGGCACAAGTGCTTAAATTCCAATCCAGTCCAGAGGCTGGACCTGATTGGTTTCACTGCACACAGAGTTCATGTTTGTTGGTAATCGTGTTTTCTTGTCATACCACTGAAATAGCCAATCTTACTGCACTAAGTGTGGAAGTACAGCTAATATAAGTAGCTAATTACTATATGGTGTTACAGCTCAGCCTCTCTTTCTTAATGGACTTAGCCTTGCCAGGGCTAAATCTTCACTAATGATGTAATCTTTGCTCATGTGGCTTCAAAAATACCTAGCCAAATAGTGCAAGATCTTACATAAATAATAGTGAATAATCTGAGGTAGCTAGCAGTTCATTATGGTGTGGCAGGAGCTTGATGGAGTGCTGACAAATGGGTTGCAAAAATGACAGGCAGTGTTTCCAGAAAATGTGAAGTGGTGACATTGTTTTCCATTGTGGATTTGACTCAGAAGATTGGAACTTGACTTCTGGCCTTCATATCCAACAATTTTTGGCAGCATATCACTGTATAAATAAACCTGCTTAGTTCTTTTATTATGGTTAGTTTCCCAGATCATGTCAAAGTACATGAAATACATTTTAAAATTATATTACCTTTTATCTCGAACATTTTGATTGTTATTATTTCAATATTCTTCATTCTGACATGAAAAATATAGAAATATGTTTTTGATATTGTTATATTTGGGTTAATCAAGCCCTTGTACTTTCTGTGGGAAACAATGGGAAAGGTTATCTGTATCATAACACAGCTGAATATTTCTGCTTTGTCCAATGCTGTGAGATTAGGTGTTCCTGCATGGCAGACTTGAATCTATCCTGGCTCACAGTTTGAACCCTTGACACCCCCTGCCCCATTAGAAATGAATGCTGGAAAAATACAGGATATGTACAAGTTGTATTTTGGGGGGAAATCAGAACTATGAGAAGTGATCCAGAGATTCTGATGAGAGATGGGCACAGCAAGTTCACTTGTAGGCATTTTTGTACTCTGGATTGTAATACAAGCATGGGCAATCTTATAAATTTCTACTATGCAGCAGTTATATTAATTACAGGACATAAGATGTTCACATATCACTCAACTACTGAGAGAGAGAGAAGAATGTTGATTGTAACAAATCAATACAGACAGATAAATAAAGAGGACAGCAAGGAACATAGTGCTCACATAGTCTTTGTCAGGATAGATGCTGCCCCCATGTTCCCTTGAAGGCTTAAGAGAGGATTTCATTCTTGTACAGGAAAACTCTGACTTACATTTAAAGATTCATCTTATGGTCATTGTGTGTGGGATGAATTTGTTGGTATGACAGACATGTTCTTTGAAACATCACTGAGCTGCTACCCAAGAAGTTCCTCACTTGTATTGTGAGCTGTTCCATTGTTCCACAATGGAATCAGAAAGCTCTGGATCTGTTAAAATGGAGAATCTATTCACTAGAGTGGGAAGTTATTACATTTACCATAATCTCATCTTCCTGTGTGAGCTATATAAAAACATTCCCTCCATTCCCCATGATTAATTTGCAGATGTGCAGTGTATTTTATGTCTCTAATAATGAAATTATTTCAGATCTTACTGTGGATGAAATTAGATTGTGGTCACTGGAAAGAAGACCCCATTCTGGTCATATGAAGTCCAAAAGCTTATTATTTAATCATTTGCAAGTGTTTCAGTTGTGTTTTTAAGGGTATTACTTTCCTGTTTAAGTTATCCCCTAGGCAAGAGGTGCAGATGCTTTCACTGTTCTCTGTTCCTCAAGAGATCAACCTAATGCAGATTTGCATCACCTTGAACAGAGGCCTCAGACCAGGCACTCTCTCTGTTATGTTCTGTTCCATGTCTTGCTTCAGTTTAGAAAGTCCCTTCTGATTGTGTAGACTCTCATACACAATTCTCCAAACTGGAACTTGTCATATTAAGGTTAGTCAGGTAAAGTGAATAGCCGGATGTTGATGATGAATTCCAGTTCCTGCTGTGATATCCAGATATATGTGTTAATGGTCCTTTCTATTTCTTCACAAGTTCTCTTTGTTTGCCTTTTATTTAGTCAGGCTCTTCAGTAAAATGCTGAGGGAAAGAAAAGAAAAATATGATGGATTATGCAGTAACTGAGCGAGTTAATTCATAGCCACTTAAATGCATAGCTTTAAATTATATTATACCCTTTCTTATCCTTTACTTCATTCCTGTAGAGAATTAAGAGTATGTGCACAGTGAATCAATTAAATTACAGGTAGCAATCTCTTTCCAGCTGAGAAATTCGAAGGCTTGAGCAATTAGTCTGCCTGTTAGGCTCAAATCACTCAAGCTAGGGAGACACTAACACAGGCTTTGCTAGAAATTCTCCTGCAAATGGAAAAGGTTTGACGCAGTCACCTTGCCCATGTTTCTGAAGGAATACAATACAATTCAATTTTTCCTGAAGACTGTCAACAAGTACCAGGGGAGTTCCTTGAAGATCTGAGGCCTGGCAAATTGTACCTGTGTTGATGGAGGACAAACAGTGCCCAAAACTACTGAGGAAAATTGTAAAATAGCTTCACACTTTCAGCCCTCCTCTAGCAACTATTGAAACCTATGGGAGATTTTTCATGAATTATAGCTCAGAATGCTGGCAGATATGTGCAAATTAATTATGGCAGCATTTTCCACTCCCTCCATGAAACTATAAATAGGATGCAGAATATCCATGCAGTTTTTTCTCTACCAATGTACTACCATGAGAGGGACAAAACTATTAACTTTAAATGCATTGTATGCATTAGCCTGGGAGATCCAGCTAGCTATAGCTCAGCTCTTCATGCTCAGTCCCCAAATCTTTCTGCTTATGTGGTGTGTAGACAGTAAAGAGCTGTGCTCCCCCAGCACAAACAGGGTACAAATCTTTCCTGCCATTCACATAATTCTGATAGCATGGGGATTTGGGGCCTGTTATAAGTTTTATAAGCTTTTATAAGTTATATACATTCTTCATGCATTTAACTCTGTTTATAGAGAAGCATGAGGCACATGAAGTTCTGCTTCTTTGGAAGATGGAACTTGGCATAAGACACTCAGGGAATGGACAGGGCCTCACAGTTTCTCCATGAGACCAGAGATACACCAGAAGAAATGTCCTAATCTTTTCCCAAACCAGACAGAGATCTTCCTGATAAAACAGGCCTTTCTTAAGGAAGGTCTTTCAGACATCAAGCATGAAAATTACTCCTTTTCAGCAAAGGAATACAGCAAAGGCAGCAGATACTCTTCTGTGCCTATGGATAGAAAGTAACAGAGAGGAAGTGGTAGAACCCAGAGGAAACAGAAGCCTTATCTTAGTAAAAAACAGTGAATAAGATCCAGTAGGGTTTCTCTGTAAGAGATGTAATATGGCTGATGTGGGCACCTCATGAAAAATGGAGAGTTTGTAAGTGAATCTGTGTGTAAGCCGGTGGTGATGCCAAGGGATTCTTCTGTTTGAACTTGTAGCTGTCAAATGTGAAATGGTTTCCAAAACCACACTGAGGATTGACTCTTAGTACTGTAATTAGTGCAGACTTCTCAACAAATACACAAAGGAAGAGAAAGAGAAAAAAATAAAAGCTGTATTTCTAAGATTCTATATCTGTGCTTGATAGTAAATGAACATGTATGCACAGAGTAAATGTTCATATATATAAACATTCTGATACTTCCCTCTGCTGATGCCTGTCTTGCTAAAATTGGGATTTTCTCCCTAGACAGTGACTTGGAGAACATGATCCCTTTCTGAGATCATCTGCTTCTGTTCTGCACAATAAACCATGCTCCTTCTCAGATCCATTCACAGCCCCTCTGCCAATGTCTGTCAACTCTCAATGTTCCTGAATGGTTAAATCTTTTACCCAATAACCTCACCACAGTATGATCAATGCCTTTTAGTTACTTAATTCAAATGTTCATGTTTTTCTTATGCCTCTCCTCATGCTTTGAATAAGTTTTTGCAAATCCAAAAATCTGTTATTTTCATTCAAACACCAGCAAACATTTTGTCCCTCGTAATTTTTAGTCATACCTACAAACAAAAGATAAACATCAGGATGTCACATACTGTGCTACTTCCTATATTGCTTGCTTTTGTGGTCCTGCCACTTTCTTTTGTCTGTATTCTCTTTTCACTCTCCCATTTTATACAAAAGTGTGTGTGGGATAGGAGTGTCCTCCTAACTTTATATTCATTGAACAACTGGCACTGAAGCCCTGGCTTGTGATTAGGATTCATAGGCATGGTACATGTAAAAAAAAAAACAAAAAACAAAATAAATTAAAAAATATAAAAACCTATATAATTTAGGCTGGTGTGAAACTGGAATTGATACTGTTAAGGCTCTGTAAAGAGATCTATGACTAAAGACATCTGAATATCCAATTGCATATTTTACCTAATACATTTTTGTGTCTTGTAATTTGAAGAAGTGTCCAGTTGTAGTCTGGATAGTTGAAAGAATAAAATTGAGTCTTTCATCACAAAAACTGAAGGTGGTGTGGGCTTAGCATGTACGTCTTAGTCAGGGGGTTTGCTTGTAAGGAACGTCTGTGACATCAGAAGGGTAAGTGTCCATCAGCATTCTAATGTCCTGGTTGTTCAAAAGGGTTACTCCATAAATTATGGTCATGAGGACTTGGATTTTTCATAGGCCTTTTGTAGGAAATGCAAGGAGTGCACATCAAACAAACCAGTCTCTTTTTCTTATGCACACATGAAGGCAAAAATTGCAATTGGGAAGTGCAGTGGCTGTTCCAACATCCCCCAGGCCAACACAGAATCTGCTGATGGAAACAGAGACACAGGATTTCATGTCCTATTTTGCTTTTCTTGTTAACTGTCTGAATTTGGGCTATCCTAGAATATGGAAGACTGGTAATGTTTTATTAAATATGTGCAAAAGTAGATGTATCAGAGCATTCACAGATTATGTTTGTCTAGGTGAAACTTGGTTTATCAGACTGCTAAAACAGTGTAATGCATACATTACTCATAGTTTATGTTGTAGATAACATAATCCTTTTGATGTAGGAAATAACATCTGTCAGATCTCCAAAACAGCAAATGATATTTTTTTAGCTAAGCCTTGTAACTTGTCTGTATGAGTAATAATGTGTATTTCAGCACTTGGTCTAAGCTGGTCTCTGCTGGTGAACCAAAAAAACCCCATCACTCAGGAACTCATTTCAAAGGCACAGAAACAGCATTTCTTTGCCTACTGGCTGAAATTAGTTAGTTGTTTAGTGTTTTAACTGTGTTAAGACAGAACACATCTTTACATCTTGATGTCACTGCAATGGCAGTTCAGAACTCAAGGCAAAAACGTGAAAAACTGGGAATGGCTTAGCAAAGGGTCTCAGACCAAGAATTGGTTACTTTTTTCTCCATCAGCACAAGAGATGCAATTGATAACCTCTGTCCTTAATTTGTATTCATAACGTGCAGACATTTATCTCCTTCCTAGGATCAGTCCTGCCACCATCCTCTTTGGGGTAAGTGGCTTTTGGGGCAGTATTTTAAATATGGTTATGGGCTTGACACACAAGCTTAGGCTGCTGGGACCATGTATTTAGTGTTACTGACATAAAAAGGTACCTTCCTACCACCCTGTCCCTATTTGTGCTGGTTTTAGTTTATATTGTATAAAATCATGTTGGAAAAGGTTTTGCATAGTAAGAAGGGTTTTGTTATGGTTTCATTAAGCACCATGTTATAACAAAGTTACAGAACTAGAAAGCTCCAGAGATAAATGAAATTTAAAATACTTTGTGAGGATTTATGTGAGCATGTACACAGTTCAGAAGGCCTCTGGCACTAATAAACCCCAGTGTCTATCCTGTAACTAGATTAAATTCATTTCCATTAGAATTCAGCAGATGCAGCAGCCAGGGGTTGTTTTTCATTCCCAGGGGGTACCTTCTCCTTGATGGAAACTCCAGAGACCCTTTTGCTTTTCAGTGTCTAATTGGTAGACAGCAATCAGGGAGGTGACAATAAAACTGAGCTTATAGTAAACACCAGTTAAAAAAGGAGGAAAGAGTTGAAGTGGACACGGCTTAAAGTAGTTTCTTAATGGACTGCACAACTAAAATGAAAAAGGAAGATTTGAAACTGTGAAAAACACAATGCCCAATTCAAAAATTTGAACCTGGATAGTGGAATAAAACAATTGCAGAGAGAGCAGCCATTGTAAAAGATACTAAATTGTCAAAATGAAATCAGAAAGGAGAGGTGGCAGATTAAGGAGTTGGAATCAAGAAGTTCATTCCTGTTTTCCAGGAATATGCTGAAATTTATCTCTGCATCAAAAAAAAATTCACAACAAAACCCCAAAACTTTGAATGCAGCTCTGTAGGAACTCTACAGTCAACAATGACAAGAAATTTGATAGGTAAAATAGTTGGATTTTCTGAATGAACTCTAACTCCTTGCTAAAAGCAGTTTTACAGCTGCTTTGATGTGCAGCTGGAGAAGATTCTGCTGTGGTTAGTTACCAGGATAGGTCACATTCCAGACCTTCCCATTGTAATACTCTTCTAAGGACCATTTATTGGAAGCCCATGGATGAAATTTATTGATTGTGAAAATTATTGTCTGTAATGTGATGACTGAAGGGACATGTTTGCTGAAACTATTGGAGTCACTTTGTTTGAGATTTGTCCCTGAATAGTGTAGTTTAGAATACATACAGAGAGAATTATTTTATTGCCATTTATTTTATGGCAGTAGATTTCCCCACCACACATCCAAACTTTCTGAATGTGTAGGATGGCTAACAGTAAGAACAGCTCTGCAGCAAGAAATTCCCATGTCCTGGAGCTTAAGCTCTTCTAAACAAATCAGGGATTTTTGCATTAGCACTCTATTCAGAATTTTTAAGGTAGCATGTGTTACAATAATAAATTAAGAAATGGGAAGATTGAGACTGTGCAAACCTCTGCTTGATATGATACAGCTCCAGTGGCATATTATTCAAAATAAGGAGATGGTGTTACTGCAGGTTCCCAGGTGCTGTGCATCAGGCTGAGCAGGCAGCCAGGGCTGTAGTATTTTATCACGTCTCCAAGTGCCTCCCTGGGGTGGGCCTGCTGGAATGCAATCCTGTCTGCAGGATCCCTGTGGTAACAAATGCACTGAGCAATGCTTCTCCTTATCCCCACTGGGCCAGCCAGCACAGAGTTTGCTCCATAATTATGAAAAAGGATGTGTGTTTCACTGTGCAGATGTTCAAATGATGTACTTGCTTTCTTCCATTTAGAGAGAAAGAAACTTTTTAGCAGTATCACAGTGAACACAGGCACAGCTTGCAAAGGATTTCTGTTTAATATCTTATTGAATGTTGTTACCATGTCACCCAAAAATACTTTGGAAGATGATATCTTTCTGCAGCTGACAAGCTATAAATTTTCTCTCAGGCAGCTCTGCAAATGTGTGATCTTCCCAAGAGCTTTTCATTTTAAGCAAATGTGCAAAATAATCAAAAGAAGTATGGATTTATTTATAACTACCTAAGAGATTTTACATTCAATTTTGGGCTTACTTTGGTGTAAATGCCTAATTTTAAATGAATCAAGTCTAATAATTTTACAAAAGCCTTTCACTTCGGCCAGGGAGCTGTCCTCTCCATAGAACTGAGAGAAGAAAAAAACCCACCCTCAAAATCCAAACCAAAAAGCAGTAACAGGAATTAAAAACCCAACATTTAGTAGGGAAGACATTATTGATGGTTAATGTCACCATTCTAATTAGGATGGTGAACCTTTTCTTGTCATATGACATTTTTTTAATCATTCTGTTGCAAACCAGACTGTTTTAATTATTTTTCCCTTTTTCTTACAACACTGTTAAAATAGCCCTGTTGTATAAAAAGAAGCCTGTGCCTCAAAATCTTTCATGTGCAGCACCAGCAATCCATGGGGAGGCTGGAAACAGAGGTGCCACAATGGTAAATGATATGACAGTAGGCAGGAAAAAAGATGTGTGCAGTATGAATTAGGCATTTATATCAAAGAACATTATAATGCCTCGAGCTTCCTCTGTACTCAGGTGTGAAAAACAGAATGTTATCTCTTGTAATTTTCCCCCTTCTCTGGTAAATCAGAAGTGTCAGGGATAATGCATGTAATCAGATTTCTTTGAGGCTGACAGCTTCCTCAGTGCTTCACCCACACTGATTTTATAATCCTCATTACACTCTGTGGTGTCTGCTTGGACTATCTCCCAGTAAAATTAACAGGAATGTTGAATGACAAAGGATACCTGGCAATAAATATCCTTACCTTGCACTGTTCCCAAATCACCTCATGTAAAGTGTTATATTTATAACACTTATAAACTATAATTTGCTGGTGTATTTCTGGTGATAAGTCTTCATTGACATTGATAATGTTTTTAAAACCTATTTTAAACAGAAATGGGAATGGGAATAAAGTTGACCCTTACTGCACTGTATAATCTTGCTGCATTTGCACCTTGGTGACCATGAGAACTCTGCTGAAAAATTACTAACAAGAGGAAAATTCAGAACTCTCCAGTCACCCATCAATGAAAGCTGAAAGCAAACCTTTCTTCTTTGTCCAGGCTTCCCATGGTAGTGCTCCCATTCTTACTGATTCATGCAGAAAATGAAAACCAGGAGACTTTTTGTCCCTGTCTGTATGGACAGAGGAAGAAAAGAGGGAAAAAGAGTGGAAGCATGACCATTTTCTTTGGAGGTGTTCTGAAAATGCTCCTTTTCTGGCAAATGTTTGTGCCTGTGCTCAGTCACAGGCCTGAGTGCAGTCAATGAGTAAAGGCAGAACAGGAGAACAATGAAACATTTATGTGCACTGAGGGAGCTGGAACCAGCAGGAGCTGGTAGACGTGGCAGGATCTCAGCAAGGTGTTAATCATGTGCCTTGGGAGACTCCTTGCAAGTACAGAAATGGGGATTAGTGCCTGTTTTCTCATCAGCAGACTTGAAGAGAAGCCATTGGCCTCTGTCAGAGGCATTTCACAAAAGCAAAAATGGGATTTGCAAGCAAGGAAAGTGATGCCACTTTCTTTTTCTCTCTAACATGTTCATTGCATATTTCATAAATAGGCTTATGACAAAGACATACCTAAATCCTATACAGGTCTCTCATTTTGGGAAGGCTCAAAATGTTTGCTCTTTGCCTGAGCAACGAGCAACAGTATAATGAAACAACCTTTATGAATTTAGAGAAAAAGTACCTTTAATGTGCTTGGTATGGGACTATACCTCAGCAAATTAACTTATTTATGCCAGCTACAACTGTTTGTTGTTTGCTTCTGTATTAAAGTAAAGATTTGTTGAGTCTGGTGGAGGACTTTTTAAAATATAATGTTCAGCTTTAGCTGGCACCTGATTATTTGCATATAGAGATCATCTGTCAAAGTAATTTACATCTGGTAATAGTCCCAGATTTAAAACAAAACAACAAAAAATATCCACCAAAAAACCAACCTGTTTAATGGATGACTTATTACTTTCTATTGTTTCTAATTACATATGACTAGCCACTATTGTTGTTCTTCATGTCATGGTGCAATACTAATTTCTTCCATCCAGCCATAACCTCCTAAGAAGCTTACCAAAAGAAAATCCTCAAAAAACCCTTGTTCAGTCTTACAGACATGGAAATTTCAAAAGTGGAAAAGTTATGATATATGTTTTTCATTATTTTAAAATAAATTTTTTATCCTGTAGTTGGCTTAATGAATTGGCCTGTAGTTATGAACCAATTTCTACATTGGATCATGTGACCACAATTTCTCCAATACTATTTAATGCTTTATAATTACACATCTCATTTTTCACTCAGAAGAATTTAAATGAAGCCTGCATATTTACATAGTACGACCTGCATGACTCAGGAGATTTTGATTGGTTTTAAAGGCTTTTAAATTTAATTATTTGGAATGTAAAATAGGTCAGGGCTGATTGGAATTTTATTTTTTCTAATGACTAGTTATAGATTTTTGCAAAATAACTTGATGGTCCTCAGCCTCTCCTTGGATTCATACTGATCCTCAGGAGGGCTGGCTCTTTGTGTGGCTGAGAGTGTACTCCTGCTGCCTTGAAAATCAGAGCTTGTTTTAAAACATTATTTAGATTAATTATACAGGCACTCAGTCACTTGCTTCCCTCCTAAAACTGGAAGGTAATAATTGCCTAGAAATGAGCTGATCACAGATATTTCTGTGGAGCTCGATGACCTCAGCTGGTACATGAGGACC
The DNA here is from genome assembly GCF_035770615.1 of Melospiza melodia melodia. Lineage (NCBI taxonomy): Eukaryota > Metazoa > Chordata > Aves > Passeriformes > Passerellidae > Melospiza > Melospiza melodia. The sequence continues at coordinate 9,660,127 of NC_086206.1, read as the reverse complement.
ATCAAATCCAACAGTCTAACATAACATGAGCTTCCAAATGAAACATTTAAGATACTAAGAGTGGGATTCGATTTGCCTTCTGAAACTTTAGGTCTTCTCAAAGTTTTGTTTGTTCCCTTATTTTAGGGGAATCCAAATTTGAGGGAATTGCTTGCATACTGCAGATATTAGAGGCAGCCTTGCAGGAAAAAATCCCCAAGACTTCTGTCACATGAGTATTTACCAATAAAATTAATGCATGCCCAAGGCTGTGCAGGTCAAGAGTGGGATATCACTACCTTCTGACAAACTAGGTATTCAATGTATACAACATTGCTTTTTTGTAGAGTTCTTCTTAGCTCAGAATTTTATTGCTATGCAAAATGTGCAGTTCAAGGACACATATGAAAGAGCTATCAATGTCTCTCTGTAAAAATAAGTTTCTTTTTTAATTAGCTGCTTTAAGTAGTCATACCATTCTTTCACTTTCTTGCTGCCAGAAGGTCCTTAAATAAAGTGTTTGGGAATACTGATGTTTAGCAGGCAGGGCAGTGAAGAAAATAAATTAACACTCCCAAACTCATCCCACTGCAGAATGAAGAGATCAGTAGAGATCTTAGATGTCCTTTTGTAATATGTGTAAGCACTAATTTTTAATTAGTGTACTGTTGCCTTTGGGTACTTCAATTAGGCAAGCCTCAAAAATAAGGGTGTTTTGTTGGACACTCTGTACTCAGTTTTCTTAATGGCCCAATATTCTCATTTTGATATATAATAAAAAAATACTTAGGATAGGACACTGGGTAAAAATGAATTCATTACTTTTAGAGACTTTGATAAGCTGTCAGTAGAAAATCACTTAAGCATGTGTATATTTCCTCGCTTCAGTGTTGTTACAGACAGGCTTAGAAATGAGTTTATGTTTGGGTGCTTTGTTTAGGGTGGAGGCATTTAGCTCCCAGAACTGTGTTACTCTGACTGATCAGAAACAGTCTTTCTGCCTAAGAAATCAAATCCAGACAAGCATTTGAGTAGCCAATTTATCCTCTGATAATCATGTTTCATCTCAAGAGAAAGATGCTATATGTTGCTCTTACTTTCTTCATTTGTGAAGCAAAAATGGGTTTTAAAGAAACATAAAGTAATCACCAATCACTTTTCACATAAAAATTCATATATCCTATAATAATTTGTGAACTTAGTAAAATGGTACAGTAACTCATATTAGCAGTGTGAACAAGTTTATCCCTTTTACTCAATGGATGTGAAGTAACAGGGCTTTTCAGAATGAGGACACTGTCCAAAGTTTAAAGGAGAGAAAGTGTATTTTATTATATAAAATGAAATTAAGAATTACAGACATTTATTGTGAAATAAGAAGACACAGTAAGGCCATTCAACTATGGGACAGCATACCCCTAGAACTTCAAGGACAGTGGTATTATACACTTCCACACTGACAGCAGGTACATTTCTAGTAAACAATGCACACAAAAGTAATGTCAATACATTAGTAAAATTTGATGTTAAAACTACTGACTTCAGTTTGAAATTATTGTACTAACAGAAATTATTATATTAACTGCTAATTTAATGGCTTCCCCATAGAATCAGCCTTTATTACTCAGCATTTAGAAGGGCCTCAGATGGAGTGCTGTGCCCAGTTGCCAGAACTAAGGTCAAAAATAATGAAGGAAGCAGCTACAGAGTATGCAGAGAGCAAAACCAAGAATGATCAGAGGCCTTGCAGTGGTCATCTACAGATGGAAAGGAATTGATGTAATGTACTGGAGAGGAAAGTATTCAAAAACAGGAAAGTGAAAAAAAAGCTTCAGTGTTCACTGAAGTGTTTCAAGAATGAGCTGAAATTATAATGGGAGATTTAGATTATATATCACAGGGAGAACCAAGTAATGGTAAGGACAGGCAAACATCAGAAGAGGTTTAAACATTTCTGCTGTGGGAGGACTTTTATGAGCTGCTTAAACAAACACCTGGTAGGAACAACAAAGGCATGGCTGATCCTACCTGGCAGCAGCAGCATGGAGTGGATGATGCATCTTTGAGCCCTCATTTCCTACAGTGATGAAGGCTGTGCCACCTCGCCATGGGGTCTGTTCCAGCCTTCCCTCACTACTCACTCTGACCCTGTGGGCAACGACGGCCCAGTTCCAGGGAGGAATGAGTCCCAAACACTCTGAAGTTCCTGTAGCTTCCTTGCTAAATGTGGAGGGAAAGCTGAACTAACTGGTGGTGTTGCTGCTGCCTCTGGTGTGCTGGAAGGGCTGGGAGTGAGGGCTGGGTGAGGGAGCAGTGCTGGGACACAGCAGCTGCCTTGGCTGTCCCTCTGAGGCACCTGCAGCCACAGGCACCTGAGCCCTGCTGCCACCTGGGTTAGGGCAGGGGGGCAAGCTGGTGGCACTGCAGGAACATGGGAATGAATTGGGCAAGAAAAGAGAAGAAAATCCCATTAGAAACGGGGTTTAATTACTTTCACTGCTCAAGAAACGAGTTTCACTCAGGGAAAAGCAAGTGTTTGTTTGGATGCTGTTGTTTCATGGTGACCAACCAGCAACGCATCGATCTGGTACAGGACTTGTCTTTTTTTAGCAAAAGTGTGTGTTTCCAGGATCAGAGTGTTACCCACAGAGATACTTTGTACAAACCACACAGATTACCGGAACTGATAAGCATTGTGGTTGTCATCTCTAAAAATACCAATTGCTACTATAATAGCTGCTTTTTACCTTGCTCTCTATAGGATGGTACCTTTTTTAGAAGCTTCCACTGGTGAATAGACCTCCATATGTTTAAAAATACATCAAATGATTAGCCCTACTCTGTACTAAAATTGAAGGTGGGGAAAAAAACTTTGATATTGAAAATATGTTGCTTCAGGATTGTATCCTTTCTATTCAGGACAAAAATAATATTTTACTTCATCATATCTCTTTAAGTATTCAATAAGTCAGCCCAACTATGAGTTGGCAGTCATTGCCATGTGTATCACCCCTCATGAATACCTAAAGCAAAAGGCTTAATAACGACTGCATAGCTACAAGGTGTGCAGGGAGAAATTATGTGCAAAGAAGTTAAACTCTTGTAGTTGGCCATCCTTTGACAATAAATAATTGATATTATCTATACTTGTGAGGATTCTTAAATAGTGCATCTGGTACATACTGCACTGCATCGCTACAGTGATGTATTTCTGAGAATCTGCCTTAAAATTAATCACAAAATTCTCTGAATAGGAGCAGACTTGGCAGATTCAACACGGGAATGTTATACAAAAAGAAGTGCTTTACTGGTCATCAAAAGGAATGAGGATGATAGTGAGAACCATCTGGATAATCAAATAAACTGGCCAAGAAAATGCTTCAGTCATTCAGAAAATGGAAATAAGACAGCAAATACATATTTTTAAATATTTTACTGAAAATAAAACAAACAGTGGCTCTCCTCTGGCAAACCTCTGAATAGCTTCAGTAAATGAGCATGGTCCTAATCCAACAAAGCATATGCAAGCACAATGGTAACTACATTTACTTCATCCAGCTAACGTGTTGAAAGTTACATTTGTATTTAGGGCACTGCTGGATGGGGACCTAACCTGAATTATGCAGTCTTTGAACAGAGACTGAAGGAGGGGTTTGTTTTTAGCAGCGCATTAAAAGCACCAGAATGCCCCCGTGCCGGACGTTCCCGGCCTCTCTGCGAGAGGCCCCTCTGCGGGCTCTTTCATTTTCTACCACACAATCCCGAGCCCTTGTGACAGTCCCCGCGTGGTCCCGGCGGCGCGGAGCCCGCGGTGCCCGACCCTCGCTGCCCGGGCACGGCGGGGCCGCCACGACCGCGGGGCCGCGGCAGCGCCCGGGGCCCGTGGGGGCTGCGGGGGGCCCGAGCGGCCCCGGGGCGGCGCAGGTGAGGGGCGGCGGTGCCGGGCCGGGGCGGGCGGCGGTGCCGGGGGCGCGGAGGGCAGCGCGGCCTTTGTTCCCGGCCGGGCGCGGGGCAGAGCGCGGCCCGCGCGTGCGCGGGAGGGGGGGGGGCGCCGGCGGGAGCGCGCCCGTGGTGCGCGCGCGCGCGCGGAGGCGGCGGCGGCAGGATCGCTCGGGCGCAGCCGGCGCGTGCCCGCGGCGCAGGGAGCGAGCGAGCGAGGCAGGGAGGGAGGCGGGGAGCGCGCGGTGGGCTCGGGCCGCGCACGGAGCGTCTCGGCCGGAGCGGCGCAGCGCAGTCGGCCCGCACGGAGCCGCCATCGGGGGAGCCAAGGCCGCCTCAGCGGGTCCCGCCCTGCCCGGCGCCCACAGGTGAGCGGCGTGGGGAGAGCGAGGGGCAGCGGGAGCGGCCGGCCCCGCGCGGCCCTCAGCCCCCGCCCGGGCCCCGCCGCCGCCCGCGGGAGGCCCCGGCGCGGCCGCGGGGCTGCCTCGGGACGAGGCCCCTGCGCGGCCTAAGCGCGGCCCGGGCGGGCGGTGCTGTGTGGCGGCCGCGGCTCGGGGGAGCGGGGCGCGGCGAGGCCTGCCGGAGCGGCGGCCCCGAGCCCTTCCGCCGGGCCATTGTGTGCAGGCGGAGGCGGCGGGCCGGGCCGGGCCTGCGCCGCCCGGGCCGGGGCTGCCCCTTTGTGGGCTCGGCCTCGGCCCCGCCGCGCTTTGTGCTCGGGGAGCGCCGCGGGCTCGGCGCGGCCCGGGGAGGCGGCCTGGCCCCTGCGAGCTCCCGGCGGGCCCGGCCGCCGCAGGAACGGGCTGGCGGCCGGGGTAAATGTGCCGCTGGATGCCCCTCGCCGGCATCACCGACAGGGCTGCTCGCTCTTACCTAATCCCGTGAGGGCAACGAGGGAGGGAGATTTTTGCCCATCCTGCGGCTTCCCCTTAAAAGATGAAAAGGCCGAGGACCTTCGTGCCTTCCCCTTCTCCACGGTTTTAAAAGGACGGGAGAAAACAGCGTTTGTAGGGAAAGGCAAAGCATCTCACGTATTTCTTCAGGAGGAGAACCAAGTTTATTTTCCTGTGGTGAGCTGGTGGCACTTTTATTTTATGCTTACATTAATACAGTATTTCTCCAGTATTCTCCTTGCGCCCTCCTTTTCAGCCAGTCTGGGTGAATATTGCCTTGTCTTTATAATGAGCAGCCTACTCATAGTCTAAATAAATAGTTAAAATGATTTGATTTTTTTAAGGTGGCACATAGCTGTCTGTTAGGAAGCTCATGGCTAATTGGACTAGGTCGTGAAGGACACGGGATATTCCACGCTCGGGACATAGTTTCAGTTGTCTGTTTATCTCCCTTCTAAACTAAGACTAGCACGGTACATTCCAGAGGGGGAGGGAAATGGAAGGGACTCATCTCAACCCTGATTTAATCAAGCTGGTCTGCAAGAAGATTTGAGTTATTGGAGTGCAGGTACACTAATACAGAGGTTTTTAGGGTAAAGCTTGGATCTCTGGACTGTTCGTTGCACGAAATTACTTTGAGGAGTATACCTGAAGTAAAAATCGAGTGCTAGAAATTAGGTTCTTTTCAATGGAGACTAATGTTCTTAAGTAACCTTTGCTCTCTTCACAGCAGTGAAAAACATAGAGGAAAGCACAAGAATAAGACCTATCCGTCAGTGATACAGTTTTAGAAATCTGTTGTCACCTAAGAATTCTGAACCTGATGAAATGGTGGCGTTTTTGACCTGAAAGTGCATGTCCAGATGAAGTGGCTGAACTGTTACTGTGCCATTTCTATTGATAAGGTTTTAATGCCATAGTCCAGTTAGACTGTAGTAGAGGAGTTAGCTCAGAAATTCAGCAGCTCCAGCTAAGTAGGTGTGAACTAAGGAAAGTGAATACTTTAAATAACAAGAGTACTTTTCATACTTAGGCTTGAGTAGAGTTGCTGCTCTTTGCTTTGTGTGAATTGAGAAAGAAATCCTGCTCAAATGTCAGACACCTGCCTCTAATGTGGAAAAGGGGAGCATGTGCCCATATTCATGTGAGAAGCAAATCTTTGGTCAGAAAATTCAGAGAAATCCAATAGGACAGTTTTATGAACTGTGGTCTTCAGATGAAACATTCTGGAGGGCTGTGCATGCAGCTGCTATCAGAAATAGGATGTTCCTAATTTTAATTTAGAATCACTTTGCTTTATTTTTCATATGTAGTCGTGCTTTTAGTCTTGTAACTGTCAGCTCTAAAAGCTGGACTGAGTTTTGCCAAATGGATTTTTAGTGTCTTTTTTGCTTTAATACTTGTCTTATTTTCAGGAGCTAAACTGAAGCAGAATAGTCAAGGTAAATGAGTGATATTTGAAATTGTTGCCACATAAAGAACTCAGTTCTGCCGTTGTGGTGCATGTAGGCAGTGTGCAGCAGGCAGGGTGTGCTGTGTTTGCAGCTGCTGCCTGTGGTCACCTGAATTGCTGCTCAGGGCTGTCGGTGCTACCTGCTGCAGAAAGCACCGCGCCGGAGCGGGGATGTTGGCAGGCTCGAGTTCATCTCAGCCATCACGTGGTGCCCGAAGCTCAGGATCTCAGCTCCAGAGTTTGCAGTCTTAAATGTCATGAGCATTGTACATGCAGATTTCTTTTCTTTTCTGTTGCTTTGGTTTTTGAGTGGAAATCAGCATTTTAAAAAGGGAAAGGTAGTTGTGATTTAAAAAAAAATAGTAAGAGGTTTTGGGGGGTTTTTGTGGTTTTTTTTTTTTTTTTTTTTTTGGTTTACTTTGACAAAATACACAACAGAGACAAATTGTTGCCTTAATAAAATGCTTTCATTAATAAGAATTTTTCATTAGTAAGAAAGATTTGTTGTAAGCAGGTTACTCTTTTTGAAAGTGTACATACTCTTCCTTTCCTAAATGTTCAATGGCATGGTAAAAATGTAATTTTGATGTGTGTTTTCTGTGTACATTATCACATTGTGGGCTAGAAATTGGAAGATATGCATAAGTGCTGAGTTGTTATCATGAGGTGTTACTTCAGGTGTACCTGAGATTTTGCTGTTAGCACTTTATTGCATCTAAGCAAAAATCTTCCTGTGTCAGTGACCTGGGGGTGTTTGACATGCCAGGGTACATTCAGCTGTTAACTTTACAGTGGAGTTAGGGAACACAGAAGCCAGCATTAATGCCCCATTTAATTGAATTTAAGTTCTGTACCACTACAGAGAGAGATATTCTAATTCTGATCAAACTGCATGCCATGTTTCTGTGATGGCCAGCACAACTGTTATACATACATGCCTGTTTGAGTGACTGTATAAAATGATGATTCTTTGTGTTATCATAGGAATAATGAGAGATTTGGTTACTAATTCCACAATACTTTAATCAGATAAAGTGCTAGATAATTACAGCTAACCAAATGGTCCACTTCTGATTTTTACTTGTTCTTCTTTATAGAAGCTGAATATGAAAAGTGAGGTTGTCTGTGTGTTCAGGGAGGAAGTAAAATGCTACTTAAATTATAAAATCTGTATTTGTCCTCTTGCACCTGGAAAAAATAATTATAAAATTAGCATGGATATATTCCAGGACAATTGATGTAAGAAGAGCAGTAAATTGCTCTATAGACAGTTGATGACCTTTTCCCCTTTTTGGTCTGCCTTATCCAGAAACACATTTTTATCTCTTCTCGTACCAATAGATGACCTTGCTGGACGTGAAGAAAAACAAGGAGAGTGTAGTGATAACTTGGCTGCTTAAAAAATTACTCATCCACTCCTTAAAAGTGAAAGAGAAGTTCTTTGAAGTGTGGTTTGTGTGGCTGGGGTGGTTTAACCCCAGCTGGCAGCTCAGTACCACACTGCCTCTCTCTTCACTTCCCCACCTGCGGGATCAAGGAGAGAATTGCAAGAGTAAGAGCACAAAAACCTCCTGGATTGAGATAAAGACAGTATAATAGGTGAAGGAGGAGCTGCACACCCAAACAAAGCAAATCAAGGAGTTCCTTCAGCACTTCCCATGAGCAAGGCAGGTGTTCAGCCATCCCCAGCAGAGCAGGGATCCATCGTGCTGGTGGTTACCTGGGGGGACAAATGCCATCACTGCAGACATCCCCCCTTCCTCTCCTTCCCTCCAGCTTTATCTGCTGGCTGTGATGCAGATGGTGTGGAACATCCCTCTGCTCAGCTGGTCACCTGTCCTGCCTGTGTCCCCTCCCAGGGTGTTGTGCTCAGCCTCCCCACTGCTGGGCTGGTGTGAGAAGCAGGAAAGGCCTTGACTGTGTGCAGGAGCTGCTCAGCAATAGCAAACCCATCTCTATTTATCAGCTCTGCTTCCAGCACAAACCCAAAGCAGCCCTGTCCCAGCCACTGCAAAGAAAGTGAACTCTACCCAAAGCAAAAGTAGCACAGTGGCATGAAGTCCTTAAATATTCTAAAGTTCTTTCTGAAATTCTTGCGCATAGTATTGAACAGAGCAAAAAGTAATTTAGTCTTTGAAGAAAGACAACAGTCACTTTTCAAGATTTTTTTAATGCTGTCAAGGAGGAGCATTAGAATGCCACTGCTTGTAAGAGTTACTTTCAAATACATGTTCAGATGAAGTATGTTGAAGGAAAATTATTCTTAAAATTTTGCTAATGTATGGATTGTGTGAAGGTTTTAACTGGAGTAGGGGTATTTTAAAGCAATTTGGTGTTAAACTGCAAGAAGGAAAGCTTGAAAATAAATTGCATAAAAATTTCTAGAATTGGTGTCTAGCTTAGAAATGTGCATGTGTTAAAAGGCTTATCTTTGTTGTTTGCTCTGTGTTACAGATCTTTCATGAGGGAAAGTTACATGTCTTATATATTTTACAAGGGGATGACAACTGCAATACAAGGCATCAGTTTTGTAAATCTTGGTACAGGTTGCTTTATGCTGAAGTGTGATGCAGGTATTAGTTTGAAGTGGGGTTTAAAAGATTTTTTTTCCCTATGATTTTTTTCAAAAGTCTGTTAGTCCTAAAAACTGTGGTTAGTTGTTGTGAGGAGGAGAAATCACGGCAGGTGTAGCACCCACAGGCTGTGGCACAGCCAGGACAGTTCTGTTCTGCTGGGCTGCCAGCGGTGCCTTGCAGTGTGGCTGCTCCCATGGCAATGTGAAATGGAGCAGTTTCAGTGCCAAGTTCAGCTGAAAAGTGAACCTGTGAGGAGAGGGTGATGTTCCCAGTGCCCTTCCCAGGGCAGCTGGCACCGTGGGGCCTGAGTTTGTCCCTGCAGGAGGTGCCACCCTCTGTCACCGCGGCTGCGCTGCCAGGGCAGGCTCAGAGCTGGGCAAGGATGGCTGGGCCTCCATTGCCTCATGCTTTGGTGCTTCCTGGGCTGCCAGGGAACTGCTCAGGTGCTTGTGCAAGACTGGTCTTGTTCAACACATTACCTTAAAGAGAAAGAAAATCAGGGGGTAAAAAGCAGGCAGCACAACCACTCTGTTTGGTGGCAGCCTGCTTTTGTTTGTTGTGGAAATGGTGGAATTGCACTCCAGCATCCCCTGTGTGTGTGCCTGGTGTCATGGAGCCTGCATCTGGTGGGTCATTCTTCATGCTATAGATAAACCATTTTCTTGTAGTGCTGTGTGAAAGCTCTTAAGAAATGTTGTAACTGAGCAGTTATCTTAGAAGTGCTATTAAAATATTTAAGACCTTAAAATATGGCATGTTGCTACTTTGAAAGGTAGTGACTGTAACTCCTTTCTGTAAAAATGGACTCTTGATTTTTTTTTTGAAACCTCATTACCTTCTGTCTTTTTTTATTTACCAACAGGGGTCTGCTACAGTTTTTATATTTAATCTTCATTTAATGTTAAATTAATTAGCATTAATTAATGCTAATTAATTTAACATTAATTACCTAATGTTGTTTTGAAAATCATGTGGTAAACATGCTTTGATTGCATTTTGTGTGATACCTGTATGACCCCAGTTTAAGGTGTAAAAGAGAAACTTCTCAGTTTAAAGCTGATCACTTTTGCCTCTATTTGAGCCTTAAGTCTTGCTTCTTTCTGTCTCACAAGGTGCATGTGCAATTGTCTTCTTGTAAATGTTGTAAAAATGCTCTGCTCAACGAACATTTTGGTTTCTGAATGACTGTTTATTTTGAAATATATATGCACATGTATTTATATAGAAGTCTTTAGAGTCATAAAACTGCTTTCATTCACAGGAACTTTCCCCCTTTTTGTGCATGAAGGCATCAGCACAGTTGGGAGTTAATTTGTATAGGGTTCATCTCTCCATGGTCGATATCTGTGTGATTGCACAAGTGCCCTAAGGATGTAATTTGGAGACTGGTTGCACAGGTGTGACTAGGGAATCATTTGGCTGGCAGATGTTGATGGTGTACTATGAAATTTTAGTGTGGCTTTGTGCTGGGTCAAGTCAAATTATTTAGAAAGGAAATTTTACAGGTAAAAAAATATGCATTCTGTAATAGAAGCTAAGATGGACATTCTTCCAAAGCAGCACCTGTAAAACAAGTAATTTTAAGAGCACTTTTGCTCATATTGAAAACAGCTGCTGACCTAAACAGTTTTGTTTAAAAGTAATGTGTTCTGCTTAAACAAAAGTTGTTGTTCCTTGTACAGTCATAGTTCTCCCATGCATGCAAAGGTGCTCATGTAGTTATGGAGTTGAGTGTAGGGAAAAAGAGGATTTCATTGAAAGCTGTTTTATAATGTGCATGTGGGGAAGTAGATGTAAGGTTGTCTATGAAACTTTAATTTTTTTATTTCTCATTTTTTTGAATGCTTGATCTTCCAGCCTGTTCTGGTTTTAGACAGAATTTTCTATTCTGCTTTGGACAGTGATTCTTGGCTAAGAGTTGATGTTAGAGATTCAGCACTGCAACAGACTCAAGTTTTGATTTTGAATACATAACAGAAGAGAGGAAAGTTTTTTGCAGAGAAAGACAGTGATAGGTCTTGAATTTAGAAAGTGCAGATAAAGAGAACATGAAGTAGCAGAAAAATATGTCTACTCCTGTCATTTCCAAACCATTTATAATATCTTGTGTTTTAACTTCTGGTGCAGACTCAGGCCTGACTTCAGAGTGATTATGACAGAATTTTAATTTTGTATGCTATGAAGCAATTCCCAAGCAATACAAATAAGTGAGATAGTGTGTACATTTTACTTGACATTTGAGATGTACCTGATCAGAATTTAATGGCAATAAAAGAACATATAATTCTCTTGCCCAAGAGCTTTTTTTCCTTCTGAATTTAAATAACTTGCTTGACAATCTGGGTACTTGGAGCTTCACAAAAGACACTGAGGGAATTTTTTTGATAATTCAAGGATCCCTCCAAAGAAAGGTTACTTAACTTTTCATAAAATCAGGAGGGCCTTCAGATTAGATACAATAGAGGTGGTGAGAAGGGTGTTGCCAATGTTTTCATAATTTGTGTCTTTGATGTACAAAATACTGGAATGAGTAGAGAGCAGTTATCCATATGTGAGCAGGAGTTTGAAAGTAAACTGTGATTGAAGTCTGATGATGGTGGACTACAAAAACTGAGATGTTAAATAATTTAACAGTGTCTTTTAGTGTGTAATGGTATTCAGTTATTACTGAAGTAAATTTGAATAGGGTCTAACAGGGTTAACTTGGTATCCTTATCAAGTAATTTCAGTCTTTTTGCATTAATGTGTCAGACTCACAGCTACTTGTGGTAGTTTAAAACCTGTAAAAGGCAGGGAAGTACTTGTTGTGGTGACTCAGAAACTCGTGACAAAACAGGAACTAGCCCTAGGTCTGCCTTGCCACAGACTTGTGCTCTGCACCACTGATCGTGGGTTTGGGTGGCTTTTTTTTAAAGGTTTCAAGGAATGCTCAATGTTTCCATGCACCATGGTGGGCGGGGACATCAGCTGCTGCCCCCAGCTCTGCTCCTTGGACATTTCCTGGGACTGCTCTTCCTCGGGAGTTAAAGCTGCATTTCAGAGCTGAGGGTTTGATGAGAGAGAAGCTGTAGAGCTGTTGCTCTCTGCAGCAGTGTAACCAGCCTTGGCTGCAGAGCTGTCAGTAGCCGAGCGTGAGAATTTGATTAACATTTTAATAATGATTTAAAAAATATTAATTATTGCGGCAATTGAATTTTCATGCAATAATATTACAGGAAAAGTTGATTCAGAATTGAGGAGTGGGGAAAAGCTAAGTCACTGCAATAAAACAGAATTGGTTCTAATGGAGGCACATGGGCTTCAAAGAATAGGTTCCAGAAACACAAGGCAGGCAGAAAATGGGAGGTTAAAGAAATGAAGTACTGAAAAGTGTGGAACCATCAGAAATGCAAAAGTCCCACTGTAGTTTTGTACTACTTTTACTAAAGTCTTACATAGTCTAAGCTCAGTCCTTTCTGTTTTCTACCTGTGGTGTATCAACAAAGTACAAAAACCTGTGGCCCACCTTACGTTGCCACAGCTTTCATTTTGAATTAATATGCATAGTAGGAAAATTTTAGTTCCAAAATTTGGAAATGTCTGTTTTAAAAATACAGACTTGTTCCTTTACTTTTAAAAGTTGTGTGTTTTATTCTCCTTGTGGTGTGTGTCTCTGATAAATGAATGCATTTATCTTTATCAGACATTCTTCTAATAGTTCTTACTTTTGAAGATTATTTAAAAAAAACAGATTTGTAAAAAGTGTCACTCAGACTAGGGATTCTGTAGTTTAGTACCAGAGATTCTGAAAAATTAGTAATTTCTGAGGTGTTAAAAGCTAGGCTTCCAGTGCCACTAGAGTGTGTTCTGTGGTGCTGGATGTATTTGTGTAGGATCCATAGCTGACACACCTTGTGGCACCATGGTCTGTGCTCTGCAGTATCTTCATTCTCCAAGCCCTCCCCTACTCATTTGCCCTCCTGGGTTTAGATTGCCATACTTTACACAGGCTCCACTGTCACCAGGGCTGCATACAGCAATACAGAACAAGTGAAGCATCCCAAGAAGAAGTGATTATTTAAAGTGGAAGTATGTACAAACCTAAGGCATGAACAAGATGGAGGCATCTTTATAAAAGCAGTCAATGTATGTCATCCTGTCCTGGCTTCCTACAGAGGGGCTTTCTGTGTCATGGGTCAGTCTCCTGTAGGGCAGCCTCTATTTGTAGGTCTCTTTGATTAGGTCTAGTTATTTTGATAGTCTGCTCCCTGCTACTGTTGAGTTATGCAGGAAAAATATTGAGCATAAATAGGTCTTGAATTTGAGTTGGAATAGTTATCACAGAAGGCCTTGGTAAGTGAAGGCACATCAGAGTCCAGGTACTTCTTTTAGCTGAGCCTGACTGAATTCAGGTGAGAGCTCCCATGCCACACCCTCCTCCCTGTGTGTGCCCCAGACACAGCAGTGGTGATGCAATATTGCATGGCAATTACAGCATGCACTGAGGAGTGTAGGGTTTGCAAAATCAGACTGAGGGAAGAAACACAGCCCCCAAATTGTCACACATGGTAGGATTTGCTGTTACTGTTTATAGAGGGGGGTTGGTTATTTTTTTTTCTTTCCTTTTAAAAAAAATTCTAACAGAGTGTAATTGTATACAGAGCCCATCTATGATGCCTTGTAGAACAATTGAGTGCTTCCTGTTTAGAGACTTCTGAATGGCAGTATGTGTCAGAGCATGAAAAATACCTGGCTTTCCTCTTGTCTGTTGCTCTTACTAGTTCACTCTGTAGCTGATCCTTCTGTGTGCCTGCCTTACTTTCTATTGCAGCATTGTATGTCCAGAACTTTTAAAAAGGTAGCTGTCTCCCTGTGTTTATAGATAGTACTGGGCTGAACTGTTGAAGGATGATTCTGACACAGCTCAATTCAGTGTGTTCTGTGCACAGTGAACAGAAACTAGATACTACTAAAAATAAAATAAAAATCTTTTCCCTGTTACTTAGTTTGCATAGAGTTATCTGTATTTTTCATATGAAGTTTTCTTTAGTTTCTTAGATGCTCTGGTTTCTGCCATCCTTATTTTGAGACAGCAGGCTGCAGGCAGACACGCCCTGTTGGGTTTCTGAGCGGGCTCCGGGGGCACAGGTGCCAGGTTGGGTCCATCCCATGGTTATGGGGCTGTGGGGTCCCTGGGGGCAGCTCTGGCTGTCCTGTGGCAAGGAGAGCTCTGGCCACTGGCTGCACTGGGGATACAGAGCTGGGGAAGCAGGGAAGAGAGGGCTCTTGTCAGACAGCACCACCAGGTGCAGTGCAGGACACAGCCTGGAGCAGTGTTTCTCTATCACCAGCTCATACCTCTCTGCTCGGTGGGATTTGGCAGTGTCACAGCAAGACAAGTTATTTGCCTGTTTTTAAAAAGGAAAAATATGGTCAAGTCCAATATGGAAGTGGTCCATGATCTTTTTAATGCAGGCGTTTGGTTTTGATTTGTATTTAAAGAGTGGTTTTTCCCTGTATTTTTGTTTAGCTGTATATAGTTTCAGAATGAAATTTGGGGATTCATCAGGTTTTTTGGCAGAGTGTTGTTCCTCAGCTTTCCTTCCCTCACAAGATTGAGGTACCATAGCAGCGTGGGCTCCAGTGTTCTGTGCAAAGGTGCATGTTGAAGCTCTGTTTGAATGGAGAAGGTTATTCACTTGCTGGAATTGAAGTTCTTTGTTGCGTTTAAAATTGAACACTTCAGTCATAGTAGTTAGTTACTGTGATTTTGATGTGGTCATTCTATGTCTTCTACAGCATACAGTTCCTTCCTAATTTTACCTTATAAAGTTGTTGGAAAGAAAATGTTTAAGAGCTGGAGAAAAACCTCTCCTGGGCTGATGCTGAATATTGCAGCTTATCTCCACAGGAGAAATGGTGAGCAACAGCAGTGAGGCAGAAGTCAAACAGCACTGACCTAAGTCAGGTGTTTGCACTGAGTTAGAAATAGGTCACAGATTTGGAGGGTGTCACAATGCTGTTGGTGTTTCCATGGCTGTGTTTGTGTCTGCATCTGCCAGTGGGGTGTGCTGAGCTCGGAGAGGGGCAGGACAGGCACTGCCATGGCTCCATTGGGATCGTGAGGGAGCACGTGTGGGACACACCAGAAACGGGGGGTGTCAGGGACTGGGGAACAAAGACAATTCCATGGTTCTATAAATCTGTTGGGATTTCCCTTCCTGGTGGTTGGAAAATGGGGTTGGTAGGGAATGTCTTGAGATGCAAGGAAAAAGCTGCCTGCAGTTTCAGGCAGACTGGGTCACTGCAAGGTAGAGGGAAATGGTCTAATTGTGTATGAAAGAGAGATGAACTGGACAGATGATATTTTGGCAAAGGAAATCATCAAGTCTTGACTCAATTTTGTTTATTTTGGTCTCATTTTATAATTGTCAGTTACATTGGATTGATCTAGCTTTTACTTGTTATGCAGGAAAAGAGAAGCCCTGAGGTGTCTGAAATAACAAATAGCATAGTTAAGGGCACCAAAGAAAAAGAGTGTCTGCAAGGGTTGAAAAAAATTAGTCAAAACCATGTATAGAGACTAAATTGTATTATATAGTTGATTAATAATTTATGTCATGAACTGTCTTCTAAAAATTCTGAAGTAGGGCAGCAGGTCCAGAGGCTGGGTCTGAGCAGGGGTGCACGTCTGTCCTGCCTGTATTTGATCCTGACCATCCCAGGCCCTTGGGATCCAACATCTCCCAAGAGCTGGGAAAGAGAAACTGATACACTGCAAAAGGCAGAGCCCTGGGCCCTAAAATGTCTTTGAAATTAAATAAAATTAAAAATACTAGTTTCTTTAAAAATATTGGCAATATTTTCTCTGATATGTTTTATGTTTAATGAGTATTTTCAACCTTTCATTTAGCTTTTGGGTTTTGACATTCTTTGGCTTGTGTTATGTCTTGAAGAAAGTAACTTTGTGTTTTTCACAACTTCATCCTATTCTCATATCCAGTGCTCTCTAGCAGTATTGTGTGTTAAAAAGTCTTATTCTCAAATATGAATGTACTGTTGAAAAAGATGAAAGATTTTCTATCACTTTGTTGGTGGCTGTAATGCATTAAGGGTGCACTTTGAATGGGAGTTCCTGAATGGAGTTAGTTTTGAAATGTTATAGAAAAAATTATGTTGTTGCATCACATACAGACAATTGTGATTAATTTTTTTCTGTCCTTTTATTACTCTTATATGAGACTTTTTCCCTTCCAGCCATTAAGATGACTACACAGAACTTTGGTGTGTGTTTTTTTCCCCAAACTAATATTCAGTTACGCTTTCAAAAGCTAGCCAAAATGCTAAACTCAAGTCTAATCTAAGTGATATGGGTGAGGATATGAGAGAAGGTGTGCTATTTGATGTGAGAGAAGTGGATGATGCTAAGTTGAATTTGTCAGAGGTGCCCTGCATTCCAGTGAAGCACAGATGTGATTTTTAGAATGTGTCTGGAGCTAACACCTTGATAAGGTGAGAAGGTGGAAGAGTATCAGTCTGGTCCTGTTTATCATTGATAACTCCCTGGCACATGAGGCACACGATCTTTTTCAGCTTTTTCAAACTACTTTCTGTGCACCTATGTCTCAGCAGAGCTTTTTAACCAGTGGTTTGGTTGTGCTTCCCATTGCCCCGGGATTTTGGCTCTGTGTCCGGGTCCCAATGGCTTTGTCCCCAGGCACTGTGCAGCCGGTGGCGCTGCCACACGAGGGGTGGCACCTGGCCACATGCTCTTAGTTCCTCAAAAGCTGTTTCCGTGCAGTTTTGCTTCAGCTTTTCTGTTCTGCTTGTAAACTCTCTTGACTCTTACCCAGTGGGATGCTGTATATTGCAGGTTTGCGGGTGAGACTGAAGGAAGCCTTGTATTGAGTGGGCAGGTTTTCTTTGTAGCAATTGGCATTATTTGCAGTGCTGATAAAAGTCTTCTGGAAAAGGACTTGGATTTCAAATAGTAGGAAAGCATTTTTAAAGATAATTATCTTTACTCAGATTTTGTGGCCTTACTTTTTATGTGACCACAACAGTTTATCTCTGTGTTTGTTCTGTACCCTCCACTGAAATTTGTTACTTCTGTGACCTTACCATCATTACATCAGCGTTCCATAATGTCTAAGCTTTTCTGAGCAAAGTGTGTGTATCGCAAGTGTGTTGACTTGGCTTCCAACGGCTTTATCCTTGTACCTGCTCTAGTTTTTTTAATAGTCCAAGCTGATAATCAAATACACCACATTGTTTTAGTTCTGTTGGTCATCTTTTCCTTGAGATTATGCTTTTGCTTAATTAAGTAATATTTATACAGGTGGAGAAAATTCCTGTTGAACAGGACTTTACAGATCCATAGTGAAAGATGCTCATCTCAGGAATATCCTTGAAATAGTAGGAAGTGATTTTCATGTCTTAGCATAGTTTTGAATGGAAGCTGTAGCTTTTTCTAGCAGTTATTTGGGGGAGGCGGCGGGCTTTCTCCGTGCGCACGTGTGAGGCTGGGCCGGGCCTGCGGGGTGTGTGGGGCGGCCGGGCCGGGCCGGGCCGGATCTCGGCGCCACGGCGGGGCGGGGCCGGCTCCCGGTTCCGCGGGAAGGGCGGGGCCGGCTCCCGGTTCCGCGGGAAGGGCGGGGCCGAGCCGCGTCCTCCCCGGAGGCGGTGGCGGGCGGGGCGGGGCCGTCCCGGCCGGCAGTGCCGGGGGAAGCTCGGGGAACCATTTTGGGGCGCGGGGCCGGAGCGCGGCCGCGCATGGGGGCGCTGGGCCCCGCCCGGGGCGGTGACATCCGGGCGCCGCGCGGGGCCCCCCGGCTGCCGCGGGGTTTGGGGCGCCGCCACCGCCCGGCCCGCGGCCCCAGCCCGCCCGTGCTGCGCGGACGCGCCATGAGCTCCTCCGCGCCCCATGACGGGCAGATCCGCCTCCAGCGGGCCGTACTCCTGGAAGGGCGTCTGGTCTGCGTGCTTGCCGGGGAGTAAAGCCTGCAAGGGGAAAGGTAGCGCCGTTTGCATTGCCTTGTGCGCAGTATTTAACGCTGGGCTTGTAGGAGATGTGGAGTTACGTCCCGCGGGAGGTCTCGGTAGCCTGTGCATGTCACCTTTCCCAGAACAGTGTTGAGAATGCTTTTAGCAACAGGTCGGTGCTTTCTAGATGTTACCAGGAGCACCTTTCCTTGATTTAGAGCTAGGAGATCTTCAGATGCGTTTTTCCCTTTTCACTCTTACTGTTGTGTAAATCTTTTTGAATACGTGTAGTCCCTTTTGATAACTGGAGTTAAAGGACCTAATACTCTTGAAAATGACACCTTAGTGTTCCTTAGTTTGTCCCTGTTGCTTAGAAGCTTGTTCCTAACGTGTGCAAATAAAGATAATGAAATAGCAAATATTGCATATAAGTGTTTTTACCTGTACTAAGGGGTTTGTAACTAAAAATATATTTAAACTTTATCTCCAGTTCTGTAGTTGTTTTTCCTGGGTTTGTAATTGTATTGTTTTCATAGTTTGGTGGGTTAAATGTATTCCACTGTTAAAACTTCTCCTTGTGATTAACTTGTAACTTTTGAGATAGCCATAAAAGATGTATTATTCATCTTGTGTGTTAACAAGAGTGATGAAAATGTAGGCTTTGGGCAGGTTTAGGCTTGGTAAATTACAGTTTATAGCATTATGCCGTGTCTTTCCTGCATGCTAATCCCAGTGGTCTGGTTCAGAGATTGCTCCTCGCTTCCAATGCCGCTCCTGTGAGTGCTGTGGAAGGTGTGTGTGAAGGCTGCTCACACAGGAGCACTGCTGACACAGTTCTGTTCTCCAGTGCCTCTGTACCTTAGAAAGCTCGGGTGGGAAGTGCATCTGTGCACAAGGTCTTTCACAAAGTTTTAGGTTGCTTCATTGAACTGTTGCATGGGCTCAGCGAGGTGTAATTAAAGGCAGCAGAGCTCACCCAGCTTGTCAAGCTGCCCAGGGAACTGGTCTGACACAGTGGCTTTCACCAGCGTTATCTGCAGGTTATGGAGGATCCCTGCATCAGGATGTACAGGGTCAGGCAAGAGGAAGCACACACAGCTTTTCTGAAATGTGTGTGTTTGCAGTATTTGAAGGGAAGCTTCTCCCAGAACTTTGCATCTGAATATGCTTGTTATTTCTGAGCTCTTCCCGAGCGATCAGTGTGATCAGCACTGGTTGTCCCGTGTCCATGGCTTGTTCTGGAGCACAGAACTGCAGGGTGCCCCCACCTGCAGCTGCTGGGACACAGAGCAGGGCAGCTGGCAGGGCCTTGCTGCTCCATCCCCCGGCTGCTGCAGCATCACTGCCCCAGGACACATGCTGGATTTGTCACAGACATCCTAAACTTCTCATCTGAGCTGGAATGCCTCATAGTGGGAAGACACAGCCAAAAGACACAAACATCCTTGTCGTATCTCTACAGGATCAGCTATGGCCCAGCACTGAAAACTGCTGCATGGGTGTTTTTCCTAAGTATTTCTAGACCACCAAGACTGAGATGGAGGAAGAGTTTGGTGGGTTAGGAAGATGCTGTCAGTGGGACTTGTGAGACTCATAAAATCAGTGTCTGAGAATTGTATCTTAGACACTCATACTTCTCCAGCTCTGGGGAGAGGTACTTCTGTAGAGGAATTTGGACTTGTCTGTCTCTTGTTACTTTTTAAATGTCAAGGACTAAGTCATTTTGCAAGGAGGAATCTCTTAGTTCCTCTGCTTTGTGCCCTGAACAGTGCATGTCTTGCAAAAGCATGCACAGTATGCTGCTCTGAGCTGTCTGGTCCAAGTATGAGTAAGTTTGTGGGTGAAATGATGCTAAATATGGGAAGCTTGCCTATTGCCTAGTATTCCCATGTCAAATAGCAAGGAGATTAAAGATGAGGTTTATTTTGAGAGCTTTATACGTACGTGACAGATCCAGAGCTGGTTGTACTCACAGAGAGGCACTTAGGGTGGCTGAGAATTGTACTGTGTAACAGAAGCCAATTTTGGATAGCATTTTATTTAACTGCCCTTTACCTACAAAGGTATGGTTTATTTTTTCAAAACTGTGTTTATTTTTTCAGATAGTGCTAGTAATTTCTTTTCCACAAGAAGGAGGAGAGTTTGGAGTGCAGGAAAACATAAGATGTTAAGAAATGTGGTTGGTACTTGTTCCACATCTGTGGAATGCTTGAGCAAGCTGTTTGGTCAGACAGCTGTCACCTTTGTCTGGGGACATTGGAGAGGGCAGAAGTTCAGTAGGAGCTCCACTGAACATAGAACTTCATCAAGAGGGACTGAAAATGTCTGAGTATTTACATGGTACAATGAATTCTCAAATTTAGCAAGTTTGAATTTTTAATCTTATTTGGGAAATTAGATAAAGTAATTGCTTTGGGGTTTTTCTTTCTGGTATGCTCCCAAATGGTTTAGTAAAGGAAGCTGAAGCAGTGGCTGTGCTTTACAAGCTGTGGGCCTCTGTAGCAAAGTAATGAAAATGAAGAGTCACTGTCCTATCCTGGGGAAAAAAGTAGGGTAGTAATTGTCTGAGCTGTGTTTTTCAACTTTTTAAAAATAAATTACACTGTAAGCATGGTTACTGAGAAGTCACATCCAGAAGATAGATTTTTTCCATTAAAAATGCCTCATTTCTCATACACAACAGCTTAGAATTGTTCCATACACAGAGCTGATACGTACAAGTGATCTGGGTGAAGCATTTCATAAATGCAATATTAAAAAAACGAACCAACAATAACAAGCATTTTATTTTTAGCATGTTTTTACTCCCCTCCCTTGCAGCTTCCAGTAGGTAAATGCCACTTCAGAACAGTGAGCAGAACTTCTTCACTTGTTGTTTAGATGTCACGCGAGTGTCTGTGCCGTATGTGCACAGCTGATCTACACATACCGAGTGCAGTTTGTAGTACCTGGGAGGGGGTTGCTTTCATTGCTGTCTTACTGTCTCTTGAAGCTTTGTGAGTCAGGAAATGCTGTGTGCATGGCAGTGAAGTGTGCTGAGATCTGAACTGTGTGTTGTGTGCTCTGTTGCAGAAATGAGCCGTCAGACCGCCACAGCCCTACCCACAGGTACCTCCAAGTGCACGCCATCGCAGAGGGTGCCCGCGCTGACGGGCACCACCGCCTCCAACAATGACTTGGCCAGTCTCTTTGAGTGTCCCGTGTGCTTTGACTATGTGCTGCCACCCATCCTGCAGTGTCAGAGCGGCCACCTGGTCTGTAGCAACTGTCGGCCCAAGCTCACGTGCTGCCCCACCTGCCGCGGCCCGCTGGGCTCCATCCGGAACCTGGCCATGGAGAAAGTTGCCAATTCCGTACTATTCCCGTGTAAATACGCCTCCTCCGGCTGCGAGATAACTTTGCCACACACAGAGAAAGCAGACCACGAGGAGCTGTGTGAGTTTAGGCCTTACTCCTGTCCCTGTCCCGGTGCTTCGTGTAAATGGCAAGGCTCTCTGGATGCCGTCATGCCGCACCTGATGCATCAGCACAAGTCAATTACGACGCTGCAGGGAGAAGATATAGTGTTCCTGGCCACGGACATTAATCTTCCTGGTGCTGTTGACTGGGTTATGATGCAGTCTTGTTTTGGCTTTCATTTCATGCTAGTGTTGGAGAAACAGGAAAAGTATGATGGTCACCAGCAGTTCTTTGCAATTGTACAGCTGATAGGAACGCGCAAGCAAGCGGAAAACTTTGCTTATCGACTCGAGCTAAACGGGCATAGGCGGCGATTGACTTGGGAAGCAACTCCTCGATCCATTCATGAGGGCATTGCAACAGCCATTATGAATAGTGACTGTCTAGTCTTTGACACCAGCATTGCACAGCTCTTTGCAGAAAATGGCAATTTAGGCATCAACGTAACTATATCCATGTGTTGAAATGGCAATCGAACCTCTTCAGGCCAGTGTTTAAAACCGTTGCATTTAATTTAGCAGAAATAGGGTAACCATCTTTGACTGTCAGACAAATTATTTGGTAGATGGAGGGTAGACATAAATGAAGGTAAATAAAAGGAAAGGCTGTTAAATTACAGGAAGCAGTTGCATGTAGTAACTAATATATTTAAAATAAGTCAACAGTAAACCACTGAAAATATATATACACCCAAAATGGGCATCTTTTGTATTAAGAATTGATTCTACAGGAAATGTTGTAAAATAATTCTAAAACTTGTTTGTAGATTGATTGTACTGTTGAAAAGGATACTGTTTCGTGTTTTTGTTTGTGTTTTTTCCTCCCCCTTTGACTGACAAGCCATGTTGAGCGGTCTGGTCCTGGCCGCTGCTTCCCCTCCTCCTCCCCACCCCCCCTTTGTAAGTCACTACATAGTATTGCTGCTGTTTGTGTATATTTTTTGTGTATTTGCTAATTTTTATTAACTTCTAGTTTTTCATTAAATAAATATGACTTTCTTTTCTGTAATTCAGGTTTTTCTCTTTTTTGTATCTTTTTAAGATTAATTACAGGTGTCATCTTTTGATATGCATAATTGCTATGGTAAAACTTATATTTCTGTATGTTTGGTAAATTTTGTCTCTTTCCAGTAGTCAATTCATTGGTGATACTGTTCTTAATTGAGCTATTTGTGAATGTACTGAACTCGAAAGGAGTGCTTATGTTCAAAGATGTGTCAGGAAAGACAGCTCCTTTAAAAACAGGTCTAGATGTTGTTGTACTTTGAGTTATCTTCTAACAAAAATGAAACAATTATTAAGAACTTTCCGAATTTGAAAAAAAAAAAAAAGCAATTCACATTTCAAATTTAGAGATGCTTAGAAAATTGATTGCATCCTCGTATTTGTTGGTTTGCGGTACAAAGGAAGTACTGTATTACACACTATTGTAATTATAAAAGCAGACCATTTGTCTAAAAAAAAAAGGCAGTCAGAGTGAGATGTTTTCAGTCTTTTTATATTTGTCATTAAAAGATTACCTGGCAAATGAAAAAAAAACACAGCCAACTTCTGCTTTTTGCTTTAGCTCAAAGTTTGACACATTGATGCTCTTGCTCAGTTTCTTGTCTTCATGTCTTTTGGTTGTTACTAAAGCAACTGTCTGGAACTGACTTTTGTATCTCATTTTGGTGACATGATCCACATGACAATGCAGATAAATCTCTTCCAGGTGTGACTGACCAGCCCTAAAGGCTTTGGAAGGATACTGGGCTTTGTGCAGACTGCCTGTATGTGCAAACCTGAACCACGAATGTAAATGGGATTTGTGTTACAAAGCAGACCCGGACAGGAGCAGGGAAAGCTGTTCCACCTCAGCAGGAAGGAAACCTTTGTCAGAGTGAGAGGTGGCAGCCGTGTCGGGGAGCTGGTCTGGCTGTTGGCTACTTTTGTAACACATTAAAATACAGTTTTACTGTGCACTGTCTTAACTTTCTTATCAGAAGTTGATCTGTTAGGACAACTCTTGTTCTTACTGTTTTTGATGCATGATGAGGTAAGTAGTTCTACAGGTAAGGAACATAAAATCCATTGGGTTGGATTAATAAAATACTACAGAAATAGTTGGCTTCATGTAGTAAGGTTTCACTCTGAAAATTTGATACTTAAGACTGTTTGAACTGTGCACAGATGTAATTTAAAAGATGTACTGGTACCTTGTGACAGTAGATAAATGCTTCCAAAACTCCTGCAATCTAGCATTTTTTTTCTTTTTGAATATACAGCCAACTGTTTGCAGTTTTCTAAATTCAGTCATTATTCTCACCTAAGTAAGCTTGTCTATATTTACCTCCAGTGTGTCTTCAGCAGAAAGTTGGCTAAATACTCTTTAGAGGAGCCCCCATCTGTCTCCCTTGCCTCCCTGGTGCCTGCCTGGCTGTGCTGAGGGAGCGTGGTGGGAACGTGTGTGGGCCCTGAGAGGCCAGGGCTGTGCAGGGCTGGTCACTGCTGAGCTGGGGAGGCCTCAGCTGGGGCTGTGTCACCCCTGAGCCCTTGTGCTGAGCCACGGCAGGCTGAAGGTCAGGGCTGTGCCCTGGAAGGGGCCTTCAGGAATGGCCTTTGCAGTGAGCTTTAGCTGTGCTCAGACAGGTTTGTTCATGTTTCACAGAGGACAAGAGCTATAGCATAACTACTGTATGCTGACTTACTGTAATGTAAATTAGTATTGCTCCATTTGGTGTTAAATAATTGTGTAAAACCTTTAATATCCATCATCAGATGGAATTATGAAATCACCCTTGGGCCCAGATCCTCAACAGTATTAAAAGCCTAAAGAGTGAGGATCTGGTAAGTCAACTACACTGTTATATATGAAAAAAAGAAACCATACTAGAAGTCTGTACAGTTTACTACCTTATCTAAAATAAATGGTGTATTAAAGCCTGGCATTGTCTTAACATTAGCTGTTTATTTTAGAAAGTGCTGTTTTACTTTGCTGTATTGGGAGGAGTATTCAAATTTGTCTCTAAAAGATGAAACACAGTAAATCTTGCATTTGTCTGCTAGCACTACCTCCATGGTTTTTCATTGCCCTTTTGGAAAAAAAAAGGCCTTAAAATGTTTGACAAATGTGGATGTAAATGTTTTGATTCTGTTGTGACAGTTCCTGCTAGTTCTTGTTTGCAGTAGTGGTTTAAAATTAAAGCAGGTGAATGGTTTTGTATTGCTGCCTGTCCTGTTGTTTTACCCAGAATCTTTTCCAAGCTGCTGTGATAAAGCAGGAAGTGTTCCAGTGGGATAGTTACTGTCTGTAGCTGTTTACAGTGTGGATAGAGGAAAGGACTTTGATAAGCTTCAGCTGTTTTGGGGTATTTTTCTGAGGGACACAAGTTGAATCTCTGCTCCATCTAACTGTTCTAAGCAGATACTCCCCAGGGTATTGGCATCCCTTCACTCTGCACTGCTCTGGCTCACTGCTGCACGGCATTACTGTGCTCAGTGCTCAGTGGAAGCAAAACAAAAGGCTCCAAAGTGAGGCTGTAGTGGCTGCTGTAATGGGTCCTGCTTATGCTGGCTCAAAGGAATCTCAGCTCAGTAACAGAACCTCCCCAGCTCTGGCAGCAGGGACAGGAAGAGCTGGCACTGAATGCCTGGCATTGTCCTCAGGGTGCCATTACACCCCTCACCTTCAGGTGGAGTCCATGGGGATGAGGCTTAGGAATTGGGGTGATGTGTCAGACTTAAAGTCATCCTTTAACTTTCTGGGGAGCAGCTCCCTGTTGACCATGCTGGAAACTTTTTTTTTTTGTTGTCCTTATTCTCTTCTAAAAAAATGCAGATTTGTTTTGTCCATGTGTAAACAGACTGTGCTGGAATTCCAAGCATGTCATTGCTCTCACAGTGCAGAGCAGTGCAGGATTGCTTCTCCATCTGTTTGGTAAAGGATTTTTCCCTCCTGGTTTGATCAAAAACAAAGCAGCAGCACAGAGTTACCAGGCTGGGGTCTTACCCAGGGGAAAATGTCTTTGCACTTCTTCCCTGCCCATTTCTCATGAGGCAGAACATGTCCTGAGGCTGGGGCTGTTGGCTGTAGTCTCAGAACATACTTGTGAGTGACTAAGGGTGCAGCTCTTAAAATACTGACACAGAAGCAGGTTTTATTTTTATCATTTTATTAGATTAGGTCTTTTGTCAAAGTTGTAAAATCTTTTGTAAAATAGGTGTTGAAATTCCCACTGAATTGATTTCAATCAGTGCTGTTCTATTCCAGGTAAATCAGCTTTGTTATCTACAAAAATGAAAGCAAAGCAAACTCTTTACTTTTGATTTTTAGGCAGCTTCTAGAATAGGCTGTTGTGACCAGTACAGCTTGTGTTTCATAAGCACTTTGGGGGTTGTTTCAGAACCAGTGAGCAAGAGAAGGATGTAACAACACCCAGGATTTGCTTGTGGGGCTGCCCCTGGAATAAAGAATCACTCACTGAAGCACATTCCTCACTGAGGTTCAAGGGGAGATAAGAGACAAAGCTATCACAGGACAGGGAGGCTGCCAGACTTCTTGAACCTTAATTACTCACACTGAATAAAGATTCAGAATTTTCTTGGCATTGTTCAAATGGATTTAATTTCCATAGGTGAACCTCCAAGCATGGGGATCCCAGAACCAAGTGGGTTTGTGGTGGGTAGGAATGAAGGACATGCACTGTGCCCCCCAACATTCCTGGGTTTTCATTAAGGCCTCATGCACACTCCACCCCCCCTGCTGCTGCTGCAGGGACAGCTGTGCAGATGGAACTGATGTGTTCTCTCCCTTCCTACACAACAATTCCTACACTTCAGTTCTGGCATTGCTTCCTGCATTTGAAAAATAGAACAAACTAGAACCAAGTGCTAAAAGAACTTCCTAACTTCATTTATTAGGCCACAGTGCTTCTCTTCAGGTGCGTTAAGCATATTTTTTTTAGATTTCAAAAACCTTATTTTCCCCAGATACTGCTGCTCCTTAGCACATCATTATTCATTATGATTACAGATATTTTGTAAATAAGTAAACCTGCACTAAATCAGTTTGCTTTTTGTAACAACCCCACCTATGACCCCCCTCCTGCTGCACATTATTCCCTCTTCAAGGATGTGACCAGCTGCTGCCATGTACACACCTAGGTGCCAGACAGGCTAAGGAATTCTTTCTCATGCTCAAATCCATCAGGAAATGAGATTCAAGATTCTTTGCTGATAAAAAGCAGCAAATGCCCCTAAAGTGCAATTCCAGGTTCATAACTGCAGCAGCATCTCCCTTTTGATGGCACCTACACCCCCATTCAAAGCCATTTAGCTCATAGTTGTACCTGATACCTAAATGTAGCTGAAAGAGATCAAGGACTGTGGAACTGGAGAGAGCAGTGCCCCCAGCCTGGCTGCCTAGAGCTTGGAGTTGAGGTGCTCCAGGCTGGCCTTGACCGCGAAGCCGCCGTCGAAGGCGGCGTTGAGCACCTGGTCCAGGCAGGAGGCCAGCACGAAGCTCAGCTCCTGCCGCACGGGCGCCGCGATCTCCTCCAGGTCCTTCTCGTTCCTCTGCGGCAGGATAATTCTCTTCAGGCCAGCGCGGTGTGCTGCCAGCACTTTGTCTTTGATGCCCCCCACCTAAGGAGGAGAAGAGACAGATGTATAAAAACTGAACTAATTGAATCAAATAATTATTGTAGCAGCACGTCAGGAGTTAAATTTTGAGGAAAGGTTCTGCCTCCCTCAGTCATTTAGGAAAGCAATTAAAATGCAGTCAGAGTTGTAGCTCATCATGTGCTTAATGAGGGAAGTATGTTAATATGCTACAGTATTCTTTCTGTAACAGCTAATAACCAGAGAAAAATACATTTAGGAGTGAGGTACGAGAGAATCAATATTGCTTTTCAGGAATTTCTATAACAAAAGTGGCGTTCACTCTGTTTTTTTTAATATCACGTGCTGAAATCCAGCACCTTCATTAGAACAGAAGGTTTTTCAGATAAAGGCAGTGTTAGATTTAGAGGGAAAAGAGTCCTAAGGCAGCAATGTCCCATGAAAAATAACTTGAGCTGTACAACAAAATATGCACAGCAAAGCAAACCTGTGTTCAGGAGTGGAGAGGCTCCACCGAGCCTCCTGGTTGAGTTGCTAATGAGATGCAAACAGGGGTTAAATTACATTTTTCTTACAGCTGCAGCTTCTTCCCCCAAACTCCTTCCTATTCCTAAAGACCATCTTAGAGCAGAAACTTGTAATTTTACAAGGCTTTAGAGAGAGGAAGGGCCTGTATTGCAGTACAAAGGGCAAAGCCTGGCTGCTGTGACAGGGGCAGAGGTGACCCCAGAGCTCCGGGCCGTGCTGCACACCCAGCAGCAAGGGCAGCCCCTGGCACAGCCCTGGCACCTCAGTCACTGGGAACAGCAAGATTGCACACTGCCTTGGGGAAGGAGGGTTAATATTTACAGGTCCCTTATCTCTGCACACAGCTTTAGCAGCAGGCACAGTCAGGACAGGGTGGCTGCAGGGCTAAGCTGGCTCCCACCTGTCACTGCAGGGTGCTGTGGCCTGTCCTGTCACTCTGTCCCCACAGCCTCCCAGGCCTGCCATGGCACCTCTGCTTCTGTCTCCTCTGCAGGAAACAAAAGCCTGCCCCTGATTTCCAGCTTCATCCTCCTCCTCTCCATCATTTGGAGAGATGGTAACTCCCATATTGGCTTCAGCCCCCATGGCAGGCCCCACTGACACTTTGAACTGAACTCTGTTTGTCTGAATGCCTTCTCTGCCTTCATGCTTTGACAAAGCTTTATGGAAACCCCATCTGGCTCAGCTACAGCCAAGGATCAACATTCAAGAGAAACCTAAAAGGAGCTCCATGGATTGAGGAGTAACCTGTATGCAGTCACTGTGAGAGCTCTAAGTCACAACTTTTCAAAGACACCAGAACCAACAGTCTGAGGAAGCACATTTAGAAACTGCACTGCAGGCTCAGAGCCACCTTGCATTTTAAGACTCTGAGGTTTTGTTTCTAAGTAGACATTTAATGTATGTTCCCAAAAAGCCAGACCAAGGCTGGCTTTAGCTTGAAAGGCAAAGCAGGAGTGGGGCAGTCCTGCAGCAGCCTGGCCTCCTGCAACTGCACCAGCAGAGACCACATTGCTGCAAAGGAATGATCCAGCAAGGCTCTGGATCCACGCTTTTCTGAGTGGCTATAAACAGATTTTATACCCAAAATAGGGAGCATGAATAGAACTTAGCTCTTTTCTCCAATGATGCTTACTGGAAGAACAAGGCCTCTCAGTGTAATTTCTCCTGTCATGGCTACATCTGAGCACACCAGCCGCCCACTGAAGAGTGAAGCAAGGCAGGTTACTATGGTAACACCAGCAGATGGTCCATCTTTTGTGACAGCTCCAGCTGGGAAGTGCAGATGGATGTCAGTGTTGTCAAGGAGATCAAAACTTCCAGAAGCTTAAGGAAAAAAAGAATGATTTGAATGTTAAAAATCTAAACCCATTTTGTTCCTGGTCTTTATTCTAAAAGCCCACCAAGAACTAAAAGCCTTGGCACTATTTACTAACAGTAGGCTGGAAAAAAAAAACAATATTGCAGGAAAAAACAACAAAGAAATCCCAATGAGCTTTCCTACATCCAGATTCCTAGAAAAAACTGTAACATGATAACCAATAAGCTTGGCATTTGCATTTGCATGCATTGGGAAATTGAGAATAGGGATTAATGTGGAAACCAAGGACTTTCCACATAGAATTTTTATGTCCCAAACCATCACTGTCAATGTTCAGAGAACACTTCACAGAAACTCACATTTATAATCAAGTGGAACTCTTATTTATGTCCTTTCACCTGTGATGGAGTACATGGAGTGTAAACCATAAAGGTAAACATGCACACAGGTAATCCCTGCAGCATTTCATACATTAATTACATTTTGGTTTTTAATCTATCTAACTTACACAAATAGTGGAAGATACTGGTCAATTATTTGCCTGATCAGCAGATGATCAATCTAGAAAGCACTTTTCTACAAGTCCTGGGAGGTTCAGACAAAAAATAGTTAAAATGTTCTTGTCCTATTGCACTGCAGTTCCACAGCTGCCATACAAACCCAACACTCTCAAAATACTAAAACTTAGACTAAAAAACCTTTTAACAGAACCTGTCAGAGAAAAGCTACAGACTTCCATATCTGTCTCCATCATGACAATCCTGCTGGAAAGCTTGAGTGTAAAAACGAGTCACAGGCAGTGTCTGCCACAAGCAAGGAGAAGCAGCGTGGCACTGAGGCTGCCCACAGCACTCCAGGCTGGGCAGGGAGACACAGCTCATGTTCTGCCAGGCCACAGCCACCCTGGCTTGGCAGCAGCTGGGAAAGAACAGCACAAAGGCCCTGTGGGGCTGATGTCATCTCCAGGGCAGCACTGCTGGCTGGAAGCCTTTGTCTGTTGCTGTGCCCAGCCCAGGGTGGCAGGGCAGGTGGCACAGCAGGTCCCTCACCGTTGGTGAGCTGGTATCTCTTGGCGTTGCTGCGCAGCCAGCTGATGGCCAGGTGAGCCGACTCCTTCATGACGTCCCCCAGCTGCCCGGTGAGTGTCAGCTGCCCCTCCCCCTCCATCCTGCTGGCCTCCACAAACATGATCTCCCCTCCCAGGGGCGTCCAGGCCAGCCCTATGGCCACCCCGGGCTGGTTCAGGCGCTCAGACACCTGAAGGGAAACACAGGAAGCGGTTTAGGAAACGGCCATAAAAAAATTGCAAAAACAATTCAATAGTTGGCTTTGAAACAACTGTGCCCATCAAAACACTGCAGTTAAGCCAAGTGTCTGATCTGTTATATTTTAATTTATTATTTAATGCAGCAGTAGTTCTGGATATGTGTAAACAGTAATTACACAAGAGGAGCTGTATGTGGCAGCTTAGCTTAAGGCCATGGCAAACATCTAGGTGTGTCGTTCTTGAAACTTTCCCTGCCCCCAAAAACACCCTAAGAATCTTTTTCCTCAAAGGACTTCAAGTATTCAGTCAATCCTGACAATGTTTATGTGACTTAACCCATCTACTGGAGTGTGTTTGCCCTGTTATTCCTGTGACAAAGCCACTTTTGCTCCCCTGTGTTCCCCACAAGCCCTTTTGAAGGTGGTGGCACTGACTGAGCTGTGGCCAGCCAAGCCCCTGATGTTGTTCCCTGCAGACTTTTACAAACACTTTGGAACAGCAGAACTGTGACTGTGTTCCCAGGCCAGGTGAGGGGACACCTGACAGAGCCTTTAGGGGTTACAGCAGCCAAGCAATCAATCAGCAGCTCCACTGGCAGCCACAGGCAAGGAACCCACACAGCCCCTCCTCCTCCTCCCCTGGGCTCTCCTTACCTGAGCACTGGCAGCAGCACCCTGCCCTCTGCTTCCATTATTAGCATCATTTGGCTAAGAAGGCTCTTTCTTTTCCTAGCATTAGAACTGTGTGTTTCACTTCTATGGTATCAAAATACCTCACCAAGCTTTTTCATCCCTGATAACATCAGCTCCTATATCCATTCCCTGTGTGTTGTTAGTTACAGTGATTTTCTCTGATTATTGCAGTCACTGCTCAGTAGCTCAGGTTAACAAAGTCAGCTCATCCTGGTCACACTGCAGTCCAACAAGGCTGGAACATTCCCCTTTGCACTGCACACTGCTATTCTGGCAAACCATTCAAGGTGAGATGAACACAATCAACTGTCCACAGCCTCTCTCAGCCCAAAGCAGCCAGCAACAAGGTTTATTGATCTGGGGGTTTTGTTTCAGTTCTTTTAGACTGTGCTCTGCATCAACTGGCAACAGTTTAGAGACTTTGAGAGCTCAGGGGCAGAACACAGCAAATGGAAGAACAAATTAAACCCAAATGGTTCTAACAGACTCAGCACAGGCTCCCTCCTCTATCCTCAGACTAAGGCAGGTCCCTCCTCGTCCTTTCACAGGTCAGTTGAGATCTGCTAAGAGAAACTGCCTGTGCAGTAGGTGTTGATCACCTTTGGACCATTGTTCCGTGCATTACCTGGTGCCTCCAGAGCCAAGCAACCCCTCCTGCTGTCCTGGAGAGAGACTGGAGCACCCCTGCTGCAAGCTGAGCCTTTCTGAGCCTGCTGGCAGGCACACGTGGCAAATGCCCTGGCAGCCTGGAGATGTGGCTGCAGAAAAGCCCCCTGGAAACCCCCACACACAGCCAGAGCCACAGAACCCCAACACTCAGGGGAAAGCACCCTGGACCACATGAGAGACCCACAAGACTGAATCACTCCTGGCACCTCTGAATAATTTCTTCTCACCCTAAGTCAGATGAATTTAAATTAGAATAAACCCTTTCTTACACTTTCTAATCAGCTAAATTAAAAATGACCATTTGAATCAGCTGATGGCTGCTGATGTCTGTCAGGTGATGAAGATGCCACTGAGCAATGGAGTCTTGAGATCTGAAAATGTTTGTAGATGAGACCAACCCAGCTGTACCCTGAGTACATGAACATACTGTCAGATGCATTTTAGCTGCCTGGATACTGCAAAATTTAAGTCTTAACATTCAGCACAGTGATTTATTTTAGAGTATTTCAGGCTAACAGCTGCAGTTTTGGAGCTACACCAAGTCAGTGCAATGGACAGAAGCTGGGAAGTCCCTGATTCCCAATGGGAGATGAGAACCAGTTCAGTCACTTGCTGGCCTTGAGCACATTTGTTTTCCTTCCACAGGTTCTCCCAGCCCGACTGTACCAACATTTTTTCTTCTCCTCTGATTCATTCCCTGGCAAATCACTGCTGGCAAAGCACATTAACAGTGGCTTCCCTCTGAGGGAGGAGGATTTCCCAGAAATATCACCACAAGACTGACAGTTCTTAGACAAATATGCCAATCTAAACCTGTACTTTGGACAGGTTTTGCTTCTGAAAGACACCCTGCTGTTTTTCCCTGATTAAATTGTGCATGGCCCTTGAAACAGAGCCATTCTTTTATGGCATCTGCACTTCCATTTCCTAGAACAGGCCACCTCCCTGACCTGCAGCTTCTGTCCCTTCAACTTCACTCAAGTTATGGGGATATAAACCAATCCTGATGGGCCTTCCTGTGGTGCCAACAACCTTTGTTACTCAAGCAGAATTAAGGCTTGAAAGAAAAAAAAAAAAAGCTAAAAAATTTCCTCATACATCAACTAAAATCCAAGCCAAAAATACAAATAGTTTGTTATAAACCCACTGGATATTTTAGAAACCCTTTCCCCCAAAAGTGTGCTGTGCTGAAACATTTCATTAAATCTTCTGCACTTTAAACTGATGAGATTATTCTTTCAAAGCCTCACTATGTGATTAATTCCAGCATTTGTTCTGTAGGGAGACACATAAGATTATTTATTTGTGATAAATGAATTAATCCAGCAAGCAGGAGCTGAATATTCTGTCCCATCTTCCTGCTGGGAGAGCTGTGCAGACAAGAGCCAAGTAATGCCCTGGAAAGGTGAAAGATGAATCCCTGGCTCAGGAATTCCCTGGAGGACAACAGATCAATGAAGTCATGTCATGTTTTCAGTTCCATTTGCTCAGCCTCATGCAGGTACTGACACAGTGGCTGCCTCATTGTGTCTTTGTTTCAGCTGCTGAGAAATGGCAAAATGCAGGCCCAGGGTGAAGCTCTCAGGCCAGACCCAGAGAGGAGACCCAGCCTGACCCTACAGAGCAGCCAAGCTCAGAGCAGAAACTCTGCTCCTCCAAAGAACCTTGGGGGGACTTGAGAAAATTCTAAGGAGTAGCTGGGAAATTTCCTTAAAATAGGAGTTATGTTGTTATTGAGCAATTTACATGGAAAAAACCAAAGTGTGTACTGAAAAATATTCACTCAGTCAACACAGCAAATAGTACATGAAAAGAAATCCTGGGCTTGGGGAACTGATCTGTGTGGATTCTCTTCTTCTTCTATTAATGCACTAAATTTGCCTTCTAAATATAGAAATGTTAAAAAAACCTTTTGAAACAGAAGTCACAAGCTTCAACCAATCTTATTTCAGTTTAGAGGCCAGCAGATCCATGAAATGCTTATCTGCAAATTTATGGCATCTATTGTGGACCCCACAAGAAATAAACAAAAACCCACCAAAGATAACTCCCAGCTAGCACTCCTGTGTTTGTACACTTGAAATTAAGAACCACACTTTAATTACTTAATCCTACAGAAAAGACAAAATAGCAGAAATTCTTTTCCAACACAGCCACATTACCAAATTTAAATGAATGATCAACTCCAGAAACAAAAGTGACACCAGGTGGGACACCTAAGAAAAGTCCCATATTAGCACTGAATTCCTACATTTGTGTCATCTTCCTGCAGGGTACAGAGACTTCTGAGAGTTGGAAAGAACAAATGTAAGCTGCTGACCATTCAGTCATTTGCCTAAAGAGTAAATTCTTCTAATTTCTGAAAGTAAAATACCAGATCACCAAAGAACCCCTGGGAATGCCCTCAGCCCAGAGCCACCAGTCCCTTGGTCATTTATCCTCCCTGCCACTGTCCCATGCTGCCACCCCATCTGGCACACCCACTGGCACTGCCTCCTGCCAGTCTGTCTCCTCATCTCTGCCCCTTCCTTAACAATCTCTGCCATGATAAAATCTTCATATCCAAAAGAATCAGTTCAGGTCTAAAAGCTGATCCATTGCTTAACAATCATTCATTTTCTCCTGCTATCCCAATCACCTTGCCCCCTTTTTGTTCTTTAAGTCCCACTGGAAGTCTGGTCCTCTGATTTAGGAGAAAATAATTGTAAGAGGAAAGTTCTCAGGAACAGAGAATAACTGTCAGTGTCACTGTCACTGAAATGAGAATCCCAAACTAACAAACTACTTTAACTGATGGCATTTCCAGAGAAAGGAGCAAAATACAGATGGGGGAAAGCAAAAAATGTGAAATATGCCTATTGAGGAGCAGAGCTGGGTGCCTGACTGATCATAAAACATTTTAATAGCTAAGAGTCACATTAACCTAAAGAATGTCTGAGAACTTCTGGTGCAAACTGAAGTGGTTTTAATACCCAACAATGCTGCCTGGCTTTAAGGAGGTATGAGGAGCAGTCCTTAGCACAGCTGCTGCAGAGACAGGATTCCTGGGCTCTACTTTTGGCTTCTTTCCCAAGACCACCAAACATCCCCCACACAAAAGCAAAATTGTTTCAAACTGAAACAACACTACCACATTCTTCAGCACTGCTGCAGGAACCTTTGCTAACAGAAAAGTCAGGGCATTATGTCATTTATGTACCCTGAATTAAAAGAAAAGAAAAGCTTTAGGTGAAAACACACTTTGTGCAACATAAAGAAACACAGTGCTGTTACTGACATATTTTGAAGTTATTACCATTGTACAGGCTCAGTCAATAGCAATAATCCTATCAGCCACAAACAGCATCAAACAGAAACAAATGAGCATGTTACCTCCATGTCATACATGGGGGGCCCCAGGATATCCTTCAGAGCATGGAAATCAATTAAAATTGGCATTTCAGGTGGCAGAGCCAGGTCAGCTGTGTCACTGATGGATTCTGGTTTGGCATCTTCTGTGACATGTTCTTTGCAATCTAAGGGAAGAAAATCTAATTTAGCATTTGTAATAGTCTTTCCTAGACAGAGGAATTTTTTTAAAAATGGTGACAGAGAAAAATAAAACATGCAATGAAATGCTCAGTAAGTTCAGGAAAATGTGCTCAAACCATCTCTCACAAAACCTTGTCAAATTAAAGATAATATAGCATGAAATGTAATTATTAAGCCTAAATATGTTCTAAGTGTTCATCAAAGATAAAATTAAATCTAGAGCACTGACAGAGATGCAACTCATCAGCTTAAGTGCATTTTAAACTAATTCAAATAGCAAAACACATTAGGCTCATTTAAGACTTTACATTTTTCAGTAGATTTGTGCAGAAAAGCAGTATTTCACAGAATCACAACAGTTTGGGCTGTAAAGGACCTTAAAGCTGATCTTGCTTTAGGGTCTTGCAGGGCACCTTCCACCATGCCAGGCTGCTCAGAGCCCTGTCCAAGCTGGCCTTGGACACTGCCAGGGATGGGGCAGCCTCAGCCTCTCTGGGAGCCCGTGCAGGGCCTGCCCACCCTCCCAGGGAAGGGTTAATTCCTGCAGGAGGGATCAGGTGCAGGTGGTGTAACAGAGAATGTGCAGCTGAACAGTTCTGGGGGCAGCTCTGGCAGGGCAGGAACTCCTGTCCTTTCCTGAGTGCTTCCAGCTGTGCCCCAGCACAGAGCCCCTGCAGCACAGGCTCTGATGTGACATTTCCCACATTGGTTTTTGTCTCCTAGGACTTTTAAGGCTTTCTCAGTCATAGAAGGGTTTGGGTTGGAAGGGACCCCTAGAGATCATCAGCCCAAGTCCCCACCACACACAGGGACACCTTCCACCTACTCAGGCTGCTTAACTCACAAAACTGACATCTCCTGTCTGTTCAACACCAGCTCAGAACACAACACCTACAGGCCTTGTGCAGTGAAAAAATCTCCAGTTTGGTGTAATGGCCTGTGGCTTTTGTCTTGAAATACTGCACACACTGAGGGCTCTGTTCTTTCCTTTGTTGAAGGAGATATTGCTAAGGTGCCATGCTCAATAACCAGCAGCAGCAAAAAATTCCTCCAAGGTCCAATTACCAGACATTTTCAGCAACACCTCCAGGCATGACATACTCTTGAGGAAGGGCTATAAACCCCCAGCAGCCTGACACTTCTGAATGCAATATACTCAAGTGTCACCCAGGAGGGACCAACAATTACAGCAGCAGTTATGGGTTCAGCAAGGGGCTCCTCCCTTCCTTCACTCACAGCAGGAGTGGATCTCTTACCTGTACAGTGGCTTCCTTAGCAGAATTGCCTTCAAATCTCTGTCTTCTCTTTTTATACAGAAATGAACTATAGTGTTCACAGGGAATGCCCCATGGAAGGGAGGAATGATGAGGACTCTATTGGTATCAGAAGGCTAATTAATTACTTAATTGTACTATATTATTCTATACTGTATTACATTGCATCTAAACTGAATCTGCCAAGCACTCAACTCTGCACACACTGCACAGCATCTTGTGACTGTCAGCCCACAGTCCTCACACACACACACACCTGGCCCTGACAGGCCAAGGAAACAAAACACCATCACTGTGGGTAAACAATCTCCATATTGCATTCTACTTTGGCACAAACACAGGCACAGCAAATGAGATAAGAATTGTGTTTTCTTTCTCTCAGGTTCAGAGAATGTGAAATCCAGAAATATTCTTGGGAAGAACTGTGCCTTGCTTTTCTCTGGGAAGAGAAATGTGGTGCCAGTGAACTGCAATGGGAACCACGTGAATGCCAGAGCCTCACCCAGCCTGCAGAGGAGCTGTTTGCAAGGCTGAGCTCCAGAATGGCAGCCCCTGGCAGGGCCTGACACTGCACAGTCCCCAGGAACTGGGAGCAGAGGCACAATGCAAGCAGGGAATCATCTCCCCACACATCTGATCCAGGTGCAAGAGGCTTACCATTTCTCAAGAGCCCTGAGCAGTGTTTCAGTGAAACATGTCAGAGAAATGAAGAATGCTTGGACAATGCAGCTGTTGCTGAGGCTCTGTGGCTCTCTCAGGGCAGTGCTCCCTGCCTGGGGCTGTCCTGCACACACAGAGTGAGGACTGTTGTTCCCAGCCCAACACACAGCTGAAGTCTGCATTACACAGCAGTGTACACTGAGCTTCAGGACTCCTGCACCAGATTCTGGATCCAAATATGGGTTGTTTACTTTCTTTGACTCTTTCTAATTTTAGTTTGAAAAGGAGCTTTCTGGTTCTTCCTCTGCACATCAATGCATGCACAGTAACTGAAGATCCAAGAGTCCAAACAAGTAGAGAAAACCACAAATCACTGATCTGATCTATTTACCATAACATGAAGAGGTGGTCAGTGGTGCAGCAGCAATTCTCAGAACAGATGAATGAGGCTGTCTCCTTTCACAAGATCCAAACTTTCCTGTTATTAATCCTGTACATAGAGACCTTTTCACAGATAATTTTGTGACTGTGCAATTCTCACTAATGCCTTAACAGAGCATCAAGGGAAACACTGCACATCACCATTAACATGAGAGCACCTCAGCTTTCATTCAGGACTCCCATCTAACAGTTCTTACCCAACAGCCACTAATCTTCATGGTCCAACTCACTGCTCCATGGCTGAATCCCATTCCTCTGCTGCAAACACTGCCCCAGTCACATGCCTCCTGTTGTTCCAGCATGTCTCTCTGCTTTTGTTAAACTGCTATTTTTGTACATAATAAATTCAAAGACATAAATACTGGCAAGTCTAGGAAGCTTGACCCTGCATGCTATTCTTGCAATTCAGACTGCAATTTCAACTCTATTTGATAATCTGAGATGCAATCCATATTTCAAAACAAAACTGAGTTTAAAACCAGCTGCTTTTGTTTTATACCAAGATTTTACTGCCTAACAAACACAAATGTATTTATTTCACCTAGTTCTGTATTACAGCAGAAGAGACAAACTCCTCATAAACAAATCAGGGAAGTTGAGGCCACCTGATTAAAGAAATCAAACTCTTTTCTTTATCTGATCAAATGAGTAGATCCCATTTTATGATCTGTAACAGTAACAAACTCCAGACTTTTTAGAGAAATGTTAAACTAAATTCTGTCACTATCTAATTTTCTGTAAAAGCAGTGATGTCTAAAATGTAATTACAAACTCTAATTTTTTCTTTGAAGGAAAAAGCCATCTCCCTTTATCATCTTTACACAGGTGCTGACTATGAGGAATCTATGCAGACAAAGTAATTAAGATTTCCACTAACAATGACAAATTGTGTTCCTTACCTTCCCCAGACTAACAGCCATAAACCACAGCACAAGCTAAATGGCATATTTATCTAAAACAAGACACTTAAATTCAGCTTTCCAGAAACAGAACTTCTCATTAGGACAGCAGCTTAATCATCTTACAGTCTGAGACAAGTTGGCAAAATAAACTGAAAGGTCAAAAAGTGCCCTCAGCAGAGCTCCAAAGTGCACTGGAGGAACCACCTGCTGCTCTGCTGTTACATGGCTGCTTACACAAAAGCAGCATGGTATTGAGTTGTTTTACCATTTAAAATTGTAATACTAAAAATAAACAACACATAACCCTCCCCAAGTAACCAAAAATAAGTTCAAAAAACAACCAACCAAAAAAAAGATTGTTTGTAAAATTTTCCAAGCAGAATCTGCAGCTACTCAAAGATCACAATGTTCTTCAGGAATCTGTCTTTGCAAGGTCCCAAAATAAAACAAAGTCCCACATGTAAATAACAGATTTGTAAGAAAATGGACTCCTAAAAAAACATACTGACAATGAACTACTAAATGTAATTAAAGATTTAATGTTAATAGACATTTCATGGCACAAAGATTTAAAAAAATAAGACTGCTACCTTCTACAGATGTAATGAAAATGAGAGAATACACAAGTCTAAAACCTCCTCAACATGTAGGAATTTCTCATCTCCTCACAGAACAGATTTAAATTAAGCACTGGCAACACAAGTCTTAAACCCAAAGACTTCTAGCCACACTTACTGACCAAGATAGAAAAAGAGAAGTCTAACATTTTAAAGTAGTTTTTAACACAACACTGATTTGCTGGATTGCTACAGAGATATAAAAAAGAGCATCACCATGATGGACAAGGTTTCAAGTCTGTGGGCAATTAAAAGGATAATAACATTCTTTCTGTCTCATCTGACTTAGCAGCAGATGCTTCAGCACACAACAGACTCAGAATTCTTTTAGCCCCTCCAAAGTAAAAACCCCCCAAAACTGCATTCAGGTAGAGAAGGATGGGATTGCCTCTGCTGACATTCAACAGTTCACATTCAAAGCCAGCCATAACATGAAACTGCTCCCTAAAAGCAACATTCCACTGTCAAACTTCAATCTTATGCACCAAACTTTTAGGAACTGTTTCTTTAGGAAGGGAACAATTTCCTGGGACCCTAATCCTGTTTGCAGTTACTTACATGCTTAAATTTAATGCTATGTGCATTTCTCCCCACAGCACCAGAAAAGTTCTCTTTCCACAAAATAATTGCATTCCACCATTAGTGACCTACAATAACAATGTGTACTTGAAACACTTGAAGGTGAGGTGCTCATGCAGGAATATTTAGATAAATTAACATGGAAAAAATAACACTTTAAAAACTAATTTGTATTGAAGCCAAACTTCTCAGGACACTTTTTGTCTTTTTGACTTCCTACAGAGAAGTCATTCCAAGCCATTTTCAGAAATTTCAGAAAAAGGCCCTCACTGCAGAGCTGGAAGCTCTGCAAGGTCAGCAGAGCTCAGACCTGAGTACCTGCAGTCACTCCACCCTGGACTGAGGCTCAGCAGATTCCATGTGGCAGTTCACATTGACCACTACAGTCAAACTTGCATTTCATTTCAAACCAAGTGTTTCATCCACAAGGAGTGTAACAAACTGCTCTGTATTGCTGGGTTATGGAAATATTTGAGTACGTTTAAAGCCTTGGATTCAACATAAATACAATCCTCATGTCATCTCTTTTAGTTATGAAATATTACCTGTCCTAAATCTCCCTCTGGGTCTGAATTAGACAAATTGTTTTTTACTCTGGGTTTCAAATGCTGTATCATGATCTGATGCCTTAGTGCACAGTTGCTGCGTTGTATTCTCAAGGCAGTTGCACTAAAATAGGAAAGAGAGTTTCACATATTTTTGTGACTTCTAGAATTTCTACTAGTGTCAAAAGACTCAAGGAGTGTCCCATAAATCTGAGCTGGTGTTTCAGTGAAATTTCAGCCAGCACTGCTGTGCACAGGGACAACTCCCCAGAGAGCTCTGAAAAACACTGCAGTTCCCTGTGCACACTCAACAACTGACACAAACCAACATCCCTGCACTCACCAACCTCTCCAGAAAGCTCAGGAGTCACAGGAGCAAGGGAGGCACTCCAAGCTGCCCCTGCATTTCAGGGGTGCATTTCTGGAAGTGCTGAACCCAGGCTGAGAGAGCCCCCAGCTGTGCAGGGCAGTGCCCTCCCTTCCCAGAGCCCACTGCCACACAGGGGCAGAACCCTCACCTTTACACAGCCCTGACGGCAGCTGCTCTCCCTGCAGCTAACACCCTGACTGAATCAATGCAACGCTGCAAAGCCTGGGATTCTACCACCTAGTGTCCTGAACGCTAACTACAACCCCCGGCAGAGGCACTCAGCTGAACAAACACAACACACCATGGGAGGATTTGGCCGTGCTCTGGCTCAGGAATAAATTCTGTTTAGCAGGCAAAGCAAGCCTGCATCTGCCCTCTTCTAGTCACAGCTCAAGGCACACCAATGCACTAACTGCAGAGTGTCAGTCTCACATCAGCAACACACAAACGCAGGAAGCAAAAATGACTTCTAGGAATTTTTAGAGAGATAAAGAAAAAAAATTCCAGAAATTATTCTAAATGAAACTATTAAGGGATGAGAACTTGATTAACTAATCTTCCAGAGTCATTCATTATATGAAATAAAAATTCATCATCATGATGCAGAACTGCACAAATGTCCACTAATCAACAGGAGGAAAAAAGGCCAAAGAAATCAATTTAGACTACAAGTCCCATTATTTGCATCAACTTGCAAGTATCTGGAGATATTTACAAGCTTTGTTTTGAACACTTAGTTGTTTCCAACCTACGGAATGAAAATAAAAATATTTTTTAAAAGGCTCCTACTCTCATATACTCCCAGCAAATGACACACTGTAAAAACACACCAGGGTGTAAGCACAGTGTGAGTACAAAATAAAACCCACTCTGCAGATTGCACCATTCTGTACAAAGTTTCACTGCAGAGATACCTGTCCCTCAGACTGCCTTTTATTAATACAGCTTTTTCTTATGGACAGTTTTCACTTCAGAAGTACAAGGCAACTCTTCACAGCTCATTTCTTTCTTAACTCCAAACTGGGTCAACCAAAAATGCCAGCATTTTGCTCCCTTCTGAAGCACTGGGGCTGCTATTTTCACTTAGCTTTGGTAAGTTGCAAGTCCAGAACTAATTTTAACAGTGTATAATTTTAACAGTGTAAATACCTCAGTTGCAAGCACAGTGCTAATTTTAACATGGTAAATAACTCTCTCACTGGATTGAGATGTCTAATACAGTTCCTTTTTGTTACTTGCCTTAATAATAAAGTGTTTCTTCTTACAGTACCATGAGTTGTGCTCTAAACTTACCTCTTGTCTATTTTACCAGAATACCTGAAGAGCAGAACATCTCTTTTTATTCAGCAGCTGCATTAGACTCTGAAGCACATTTCAGACACAGCTACCTACTTTGCAAATATGACTTGTCAAAGTTACCACCCAGAAGGTGCAGCAGCCAGGACACCTGGCACTGCCTGGTGCTGCTGAGCTGGGCCAGCACAGCCCAAGGCTCAGCACTCACAATCACAGAAACATCAACAAATCAGTGTTTGACTTCAAAGTCCATCAGAGCACAGAAGGTACAGAACACACACACAATACTGAAAGGAAAGCATTGGTAGATGTCTTAAAAGCTCTGCCTTTTAGTGTAGATGGGATGATTTAAACTGCAGGATGGCTCATGGATTCAGTACTGCTGCTGTGAGAGCTCACTGCCTTCAAGCCAAACACTCAGAGAAAACCAAGCTGAACCTGCTTCAGCAAACACTGCAAAACTGCAAAACTCAACGTTCTTATATTACAGTTGTCACAGACATTACAGTGATCCTAGAACACTCAACTCACTTCATCCTTCCCTCTCCTATTTCCAGACTAGAAAGAGACCTGCCTTTACTGGTGAAGCAGTTACCTGGGTATTTTTGCTGTTTGAGAGTTTTGTGTTTAGTTTTCTTTCAGTCTGTTTGATGACTGGAAATGAAAAAACACTGCCTGTACACATGGGAAACAAGAGCAGACTAACTGTGGCTGAGAAGTTACCAAAGCTTTGAGAGACTTTGAATAAGCATGGTCTTAACTGGCACATAAAACAATTCTAATTTCAGAACCCTTCATGTAGACAATTTTTTTAGTGTACAACCAAATAACCAGATTGAGTTCTGAGCTAGTAGGAACTACAGCCATGCTTAGAGAAGAAGTGAAAGATTTGCATTAAAAAACCTAGGAAGACATACACAAATCATAGCTGCATCCCTAAGACATAAAACAGATGCACTGAACTCATCAATCACCTAACTCAGCAGGCTGAAACTACTGAAATTATGTCCTAAGTCATAATTCAGCACTAAAGCTGTACATAATAATATTGTCACACTATCTGCCAGGCTTTTGAAAACAAGAGTCCTTAAAGAAGAATAAAACAGGAGAAAAAGCTGCTACATTAGAAGTTCCCTTTTTAACAAAACATGCCAAAGATACACACCTTCTCCTTCCCCCAGCTCAGCACGATCTGGCTTTGCCTCTTTGTGCTGCCCTTCTGCCACCTTCACAGCCACAGCCCTGCAGATGGCTCCCAGCTTCCGATCCAGGGCCCGCACTCCCGCCTCGCGCGTGTACCTGGGGGAGAGAACAGCTGGGCTGGGCTCTGCAGGACACAGCTCTGCAAGGAACACTCTCCTCACCAAACACACAGCCACACAAATGGATGGCAAATGGACCAAAACCTTGGGCTACTCCAGTACAGAGGAAAAAAAGAATTTGTTTTTATCAAAATAATTGCGGTTGCTGATAAAGTTGTAGATAAATTACTGAGCGGGAAGACATGACTAACAGCTGGTGCCAAACATTCATGAAATGCTAACCAAAGAGCTCTTCCTGATGCACAAAAATTAAAAGGAAGAATTATTTTAAAACTTAAAATATACAGCTCACTGGAAGTTGAGGAGCTGGCCATGAAAAAACATTTTGTTTTAGTCTATGAACTAAAAGGAAGCACCAGGCAGTAACACTACACAAAACAGCCAAAATACTGCTCATAAAATACTTCAATTCATTGAATCAGTACACTTTTTCCATTGGAAATGAGCTGGTTTCAAGTTCCAAAGATGTTTTGATCAATACATTTGCTGTCATGTCTAACAAAAACCCCAGTTCTAATGAATAGAAGCTATTTAAAAACCCTGTATTTTATTTTTTTAAACCTAATTCAAAATCTAAACAAATGTACCCATCAAGTCACAAGGGAAAAAAGGAAGCCTAATTTCCATTTTTTGTATGAAAATGATAGAAATAT
This sequence comes from Melospiza melodia melodia, assembly GCF_035770615.1. Taxonomy (NCBI): domain Eukaryota; kingdom Metazoa; phylum Chordata; class Aves; order Passeriformes; family Passerellidae; genus Melospiza; species Melospiza melodia. The sequence goes on along the minus strand of NC_086206.1, from coordinate 9,616,606 downwards.
AACATGGTTCTTTAAACTACATGTTATCTGCTGCCAGGGCCATGGCTTCACACAGTGCAGCCACACCAGCCTCAGGGGTCCCTGTTTATTCAGGGCCTTGGCAATTGTGTCAGCACAAGTGACTGTGAGCCACACCTGGAGAGCAGGAGCAAGGAATTCTCTACAGAAAGGATGTTCTCTAGAGGAGGCAAGAGCTGGGGAAAGAGCAATTCCATAAGCTACCAACTCTTGAACTGCTGAAGCTATTAAGGACAATACATATTAAGATATATTTGTATTACCACTTTATAAACTGGTTTATAAAAGAAGGTATTTACACTGAAAGCAATGAACAGATTTACCTGGTAATTATGCCCAAAGTGGTTACTTGGGGAATCTGTATTTGCTGTGGAGTCAGCCCATGTAGTTCAAGCTGTTTAGGAATTAAGTGTCTATGTGCAATTTCAATTTTTTCTTCTTGTGTGTATCCTTCAAAAAAAAAAGGCATTTATTTATTAATGATCTTTTTGCTTACATACTACAATATAATCAAATCTCTTATCTTTTACAAATCTTTTACAATGATTGAATTTAAGAAAAAACCTCCCCCAGCTATAATTTACAAGGCTGTTGGTATGATCCTTTGTGGCTATTCATAACTTCATGCAAACAAGAAGAGAATTTTAGTTTTTCAAAGACGTTTTTCTCCACTGGAATCTTAAAAAGATGCATCAGCCAAGTGACCATCAGAATACAAACTAATCAATGAAGGAAAATATCATTACAGAATGTATCCATGTATCACCACAGACCTGGAACTGAATTTTCCTGAGTGCTAAATGCTTTAAAATCATTTTCTTGAGTGCTAATGCAATGGTAAATACTATTCTTGGGACAGAGGCATCCTGCCTTGTCCCTTTTAATGACCTCAGCCATGCACTCCAGATTCCTGGCAGGCTTTCCTTAAGGAGCTGCCTTTCATTTCAGCAAGAACACCCCCAACTTGTTTAAGGACCTGCAGCAGCCATGCAGTGAAGGCACTGCAGTGTTACCTGGCACCTGGATAACCTCCATTCTGTCCAGCAGGGCAGGTGGGATTGTGGCTGTGGTGTTGGCTGTGGCTATGAAAAGCACTTGGGACAGGTCAAAGGCTACATTTAGGTAGTGATCAGTGAAACTGTGATTTTGTTCTGGATCCAAGACCTTAACAAGAGTGAACACAAAAAAGTCACACGATTGTTTATTCAGAAGTAAATAAAATATGCACATGTTTATTATATTCCATTTGGATCTGTCCCATCTGACTTTACAGTAATGAAATACATTATGGATATCACTAAACCCTGGCCTTGCCTGGATTACCCTGTGACTACATGTCACATCACAGGTACAGCTCAAAAAGCCACTTCCCTGAGTTGTGGCTGCCCTTTTCTAGAGGTGCTGCAGCGTTTCCCCAGCCATCAAGCACCTCCATGACCCTTCTCACATGGCAGAGTGTCCCTTGAAGGACTCACAGCAACCTTGGAAAAGCAGCCCACGTGGTCCCACAGAACAAGGAGAATTCTCCCAAGTAATCCCTGACTCCAGCCCTCACCTGCTGCTGGCAGCTCTTACTCTAAGCTTACCTCTTACTCCTACACCAGCCCATGAGATCTCCCTTGTGAGACCAAGGGGGAGAACACAATCCCAGCCTTAGCTGCTGTCACAAAATCACCTGCCCCACTCTTTCTGCTTTGTCCAGGTTTATTACTAAAGGAGCAGTACAAGTTCTTACTGCCCACAACATGCCAGGCAAGCTCTGACCCTTGGTGAGCCTTGGCCTTCACAACACAATTGTTTTTCTTTTTGTTCCAAAACAACTGAGACAAAACTGAACAAAGCACTGCAGACCAAAAACACAGTCTGACCAAGCTCAAAAATCTACTGATTACAAGTAGAGCTTCAATAACTGTGTTGTCTTCCTATTGGTTTTAGTAGAACTTATGTGTGCTAATGCAACACTTGCCTGAATTTAAGATTAGGTGATAAATATTCAATCCGTATGTGGAACACAAGGGTGTTAAGATGCTGTCTTGTAGATTTTTTAACAGTGCCACAAATGGGAAGTTCACTGTACACAGCAATGTACTCCTGGCTCCTGTATCACCTGAGAACCACCTTTGCCTCACACCCCCTTGAAGTGCAGCCACACTCTTCCTTCCCACATGATGAATGATCAATGCTACAGCCACACAAATAATTCTCATGTCACAAATAATGGGACCCATGCATCTCCTGAGAAACAGCACTCCACTGTCAAAATAACTTCTCTGCCTACACCCAAATGAATGCACACAACCTGAATTATAGCCAAGAACAGTGGTGATAATTAAAAAAAACAACTGAATTTGGGGACTTGTTTGATAGTTATAAAATAAACAATTCTGAATTTTCATTACTCTTCAATTCTCCTCAGGCTTTGAAAAATTAAAAATCTTTTCAAAAAATTAATGATCAGAACAAACTTAAAAAATTCTTCTATTACAGAATGCCAGATTCACAGCTGACTTTCCCAAAAAACAGAATAAATTTGGATTCTATTTTGAAGTGCTGCAAAGATTTAAGAGCAGTTACACATTCCCCTTAATAGTGAAATCTTAAAACATACTGAAGCATATGCTCCAATTCTGAGCCTAGGGCTGAACTCAGTGAATGCCATTGTGCACTGGCTCTAAGCTACTCAAAATCTTCTCTTCAGCAAGAAGCTGCTGTCATTTACTCCCTTCTTTACAAACCAAGGCAAAGGCCTTGAAGAATCCTGACAAGCCAAGTCCACTGATACATAATTCAGAGCTGTGCCTCACCTCAGCCCAGCCCTGAACCACAGGGAGACACAACAACAGGCAGGGAATGCAAGCACAGCAGCTACAAACTGGCTTCAAAACAAGCAGGTCTATACCAAATATTAGCTTCCCACACAAAGTCTACTCTTGCAAATTTTTCTAAACTGTTTTAAATAGCTAATCCTAATTCAACTTACTTCTTTTTTTTTAATACCAGTATCTCCACAGAATTCTAGTCTATCTGCTGAAGTGTTTGCAATTCCAAAGCTGCTGAAAAACAATGTATTCTAACAGACCAAATTGGCATTTTGACACTTTTATTTACATGCATGTTTCTCTCTCCTTCTAGTCTGCAACTAGAAATCCTTATGAACCTGCTAAGTGCCAAGCTGGTGATGAGAATGTTATTTATGAAGATATATAAAATATTGATGCAAAAAATACCATCCAATAAAGATAATGGAAACGGTAATCCAAACCAACTCGGATTATATCTAAAAATGTGAATTATCTGAGAGTTTTTTACAAGGGCTGGAGATCCTCTGGACTCATAATTCCTTGTCATGGTAACTGTTTTTTAGAATAAGATACAAAGCAATGTCCTGCCTCTGTATTTCAAACAGACTTTCCAAAGCAAATAGAACTGTTCTTCAGTGAGGTATCTGTGCTGAAGTTCAAGCTCAAAAGTTTTCCAAGATACTCAACTAATACAGAAATATGAAGTACAAAAAGAACATTCAGTGCACAAAATATCTTGGCTAATTTATGACAGATAGCTCACATGCATACAAAGGCTTCTCTGTAACAGCCTTTTATTACCACAAAATCCAGAATAAATTCCACGAACATTTAATTGCCTGGCTATGCTCCTGGTCTAATTTCCCTGCATACAAATAGTCAGTATCAGGCACTTGGATCCATTTCTGTTTTCTTCTGGTTTTAACAGAGGTCATCTAAATTTAGACTAAAATATTCCTTTGTTAATGAACAGTAACTGGAAATGAAGACATTCTGTCTTGCTGAAGCAACAGCTCTGCAGAAGCATTAGAACTAGGCACATATGCAGCAATTAGAAAGCACCAAGCTTTGCTCCCAAGCTCACAGGGATGGCAATTTTCTTCCTGAACGTGCCTGTTGTGGACAGCAAGAATTTAACACACCTACACATTAAGGAATAAAGGATGTGCCTTTCACACTTAATGGTGGCACTTAGCAGACAGGCAGCAGTGTGAACAGCAGATGCAGCAGTTAGGTGACCACTGACTACTGTTTGCTCTCCAGCATAACCCCACCTCTGCTCCCTCCAGATGGACCTTCCAACCACACAAACCACGAGAAGCAGAAGAAAACGAAGCTGTTATGTCCAGCCGTGAGACATCTGTCCATTAGAAGAGGTAAAGCACCTGCTTCAGGATGTTTAGCCAGCAGCAGTGAGATACAGAGATCTCACAGGGGAGCAGCCCAGCCATGGTTAATAGAGCAATTACTTCTCCAGATGCAACTAATGGGCAATTAGCAGGGCTTACATAAACCCTGCAGCCCAGGCAGGCAGTGGGAAGTGAACCTTATGAGGTTTAGCTGGAAAAATCCATGACAGGAGCAGAGCTGAATATCCCTGAGAATATGGTTTTAAAAGATGGAAAACAGAAACATCTCAAAGCAGTAACAAAGTACCAGAATTCCAACACAACCAATTAAACAGGTATTCATTAAATTTGTTTGCCTTCAAAAATGACACAAGAGAAAACCACAATTGTTCTCTAGTGAAGGGCAGGGAATGAAAAAAAAATTATAAACCCAGCAAAGTTTGAATAAAATTACCAATATTAATATACAGATCTAGATTCATGATTGGAACACTCTTTCCAAGAAATCCCAAATCATTGTGTCTGCATAGCAAACAACAGCCAGCTAAATAGAAAAATTTGATTTTCAGGTATTTTTATCCATTCATTGACTAGAATTAGGACAGCTTAGTTCAAGTATCTAAAAGACAAATGACAGGAGCAGTATCAGCAAACTCAGAAACAGAAAGCATTACACTTTCAGCAAAGTGTAAATAAAATCCCTCAGAGGAATAGCACAAGGAACAATGTATTTATTACACTTCTCTGCTTGTTTTCTTCGCACTTTGAGGCCCTTCATGCACCCTAAAAAAGTGTACTACACTCTTGGTAAATGCACAGGTAAAGGACCATAACTGTCATTTTTAAAAGCCAAAGAAGTGAAGCCACGCTATTTTCTAGTACATTTAAATTACTACTAGTTCGTGTTAACATGCAAAGATCAAAACAGAGCTCTCAAACCACAGCCTGTTCATACACTGATTTTCAAAGAACTCCTTGGCCTTGTCAAAACAGTAATTTTCCACTATCTAGCAGGAAGAAAATAATGACGTTTGTAGGAAGTCAATTGACACTTCATTTGCAGAATGTCATACAGCATCCAGATGAGCTCATGACACCTTAATTTAAGTAGCATTTTTCATATTTAAATCACTGCATTAAGCACTGTCAGTCAAGAGAGTCATTAGAATGACTCTGTAGGCAAATACTATCAGAACCACTTTCACCCCCACCTACTAAAGCTACCACACCTCAGGTCTGACAAGTGAGATGCTGCTGGGATTATCCCTCAGTCACTTCTGTGACAGCAAGCCAGGCTAGCTCAAATAACGTGGGTATTCTTTACTAATGCCTCTCCTTTAGGCTGAAACAGGTACAGAGCCATGCCAGAAGCAGTGCAGCTGCAACAGAGGGAACATGGCAGCCCCTGGGGCAGAGAGAACACAAAAGAGAAGGCAGAGTGTAAAACTACAGCAGTACAAGGAATCTCTAAGCATGCACAATACTAAAACCATCACATGCATCAGTGCTGCATCTGCCCTGGCAGCCTCAACAATTCAGCCTGGCCCAGCCCCTCTGTGCCAGCACCTCCCTCATTCTCTCCTCTGCCATCCCTGCTGGCACAGGAAGATGGACACAGCCTTCTTCTGCCCAGGGAAAGGCAATGCTTTGTCTCTTCCCCACACCTGAGGACATGCTCCTTCCTCTCTCCTGCAAACTGCCAGAATAAAAGCACTGAACGTGCATGAAGCAGTGGAGAAGGGAATTGTAATAGGATATCACGTCACACTCCAGAAAATGGAAACTGGGATGAAGGTTCTGACAACTCCTTACTGTTGTCTGCTACAGGATGAATGAAGCTTGCAAGGCACAGGTCTCAATTTATCTTCCTCATGATCACTCCAGTTTTGGCCTCCTGAAAGCCCAACTAACCTAATTAATAATATCTCAACACTTGATGAGATTTACAAAATATTCCAACAGTATCTCATTCACCAAAGTCATCAATTGAATCTCTGGAATGTTCTGTCTTTAGGCAATCAACTTTGACAACTCTAAAACCTTAGTGATAAAATAACTGTAATATGTGCTTCAAAAATCAGGAGAATTCATATCTGAGTGCCAGAAGTTCAGAAAAAATGCACTCATGGAAAACCTGACTCTCATAGAAAGCTAACACTCATCACACCATAATCAGCCAAACACTCATCACACTATAATCAGTCAAGGAGTGGGAACCTGTGACTTACATGAAAAATCCAAGTTCAGAAAGTTAATTGCAACACTAATTAAAGAAATGCTCCTAAAAGAACATGCATCTAGTCCATATTATGCACTGGGTAAACTGCTTAGCTCCAATATAAGCTGGTACCATCAAAAGCTTCAAAAATATATTGAAGTTGTTCCAATAAAGAAAGGGAAAACTTGAAGAAGTCTAGTCTAGGTCCTCTACAGGTCTTTCTTAGCTAACAATATAGATTATTAAAAATCAATGTCTTGAAGACCCCAAATAAGTGATGGTCAGGGCTTGAACACTATTTAAATACAGAAACCACCCCAAAATCTATCCTTGTGTTCCAGTACAGCTCACTAAGATTTCTATTAATTAGCCACAGCATCTGCACTGTGCCCAAGGAACTGACAGAAAGCCACCCATGTCAGAACTCAGCAGCTGATATTGGAATAACAGAGCTGGCACACTCAGACCTTCTTTTGTCCAGCGAATCTTCTGAGTCCAGTTTAATTCTTTTAAAATCAAATGAAACAATGCTTGCAGTTTAACACCTCTTACCTCAAGCAAGGCTGCTGCAGGATCCCCCTGCAAGCTCTTTGCCAGCTTATCCACCTCATCCAAGAGGAAAACAGGATTGTTCACCCCCACAGTCTTCAGCCCATTGATGATCCTGCCAGGCATGCTGCCCACGTAGGTGCGCCTGGAAAGGAAAGGGGATGGGGAACAGGGGTGACACAGGGAACAGGAGCAGCAACATCAAAGATATCACAAATAAAACTCCAGGCAAAACAGAAGAACAAGGAGCACTTCAACAATTCTTGCTTTTTTTGCAAAAATTTGCAGAATACTTGATAAAAACATGGGATATACAACAGTGCTATACAAGCAATTGTAATAGCAGATGAAAATTTGAGTTCCATGGTGAACGAGCTGCTTTGCAAAGATAATAATTTGAATTAAAGTGTATCCAATCTTTATAGCTTGTGGACATCTTAACAAGCTCCAGGACCAGCATCATTGTACTGTAAGAACAAGCAGAAGCAGATTTGGGAACCTTATTAATAAAAACATTTTCATAATTACAATGCTGGGATTTTGTTATCACAACAAAGTTCACACAGCATGTTACAAAAGAGAGCAAAATTCCAATTATGCTGAACTGTCAATGTCCCCTTAACAGCATGGTTTAATACACACCCACCAAAAAGAACAGTATTTACTGTCATTTCAATATGAAATGAAAAGCTGAACACTGCAATGGAACAAAAAATGACGAGTTTGAATTTATTTAGCAAATCAGTAACATTTTTTTCCCATAACACACACAGAGCACAACTACATTTCACAGATGTATATAACCCCTGTTTGCTGCATTTATACACTCATTTCTGCCTGTGCCATTACTACTCAAAGCACTATAATTAAGAGCATGTAATTCTGAGAAGAAAGAGATACACTAAGTGCTGAATTACAGATCTGGCTCATGACCCTCCCAAAGCAGACAAGCAGAACAGGCCTGCTTTGCCATACGATCTGGTTCACTACTGTCCAAAATAAATAGGATGACATTTACAAACATTAAACCAAAAATACCGCAGGACTAATTTCAAAAAATACTAGAGATGACTTTAAATATATAAAAAACCCCAAAACCCAACAAAAACAGAACCCAAACCACACAGCAATGATGTCAGTTCCATGTAATATTTAACCACTGAGGAAACAAATTGCAGTAAATAAAATTTAATTTTAATTTAATTCTAGATATGACAAAAAATAAAAGGTTTTAAGATCTTCTAAACAGCCAGCAGTGCAGGAGAAATTCAGTTTGCCTGTTACCCCTTCCTGAGGCAGCTGCTAAAGACTGAAGCAGCCAGCAGGCAAGAGTTCCTCCCTTCAGTGCTTTTGTGCAGTCTCAGTGTGCAGAAAGGAGGGGATTCTCTCAGGAGGCTGAGCTGTGGAACGTTCATTACAGATCAGCACTCTGCATGGGGAGCTCTCACACAGCCAGCCTCCTCCTCCTCCTCCATCTGCACACCCACAGCCCTGCCAGGACAGGGAAAGCATCCCACAGAGTGCATTCTGAATGAGGAGACTCAGTCACAGCTGCAGGTCACACAAGTGAATCACTTACCAGTGTAAATAAATGTGTCGCTGTAGCAGTTTGGGAATTCCTTTGGTTTTTGGGGGGATTTGGGTTTTTTTCAGTTATGGGTTTGGGTTCTTTTCTTTTTGTGGTTTTGGTTTTGTTTGGTGGTGGTAATTTTGTTCTCCTCCGGATTGTTTTTACCACAAGATACTCCCTGCACTTGAGAATAATTTTATATGCTTCAGAGACAATGCAGCCCAACTGTTTCAGTATTTTGCTTATGGTAGTAATAGGGTAACATAATTAGGTAAACATCAAACATTCTTTGCTCTTGCTTGCTAAATTATTCTCAAGTGCATGCTTTAAAACATTACACTTTTTGAATGCATGTTTGTGTTTTTAGATACACAGTTTCACTTGGTCCTTTGAATCCCATAAAGATTTGAGCTATCCATGTTCCACTGAGTTTTATGGAAGAGGCTGGTTTGTAAACTAAATGAAGGCAAACAGATGCAGTAGTCTAAATCTGTAGTACCTCTTCATTTACTAGACATGGACCAATAGCTACTTTATTATACTAATAATCAAATGCTTGAGCTCTCCAAAGTTATTAGGGGAACACATCTCAACAAAAGAATCCTTGGTAAGGCAGGCCCTGCAGGTATTTACATATAAAACCAGCCAGAATATATTAGAAGCAGATATGGTCATTTATCTGTCTGGCTGTTAACCTTTGCCTTCTAAGATGTGAAACTAAATGCTAATGTTTAGGAACACTATCACTGAATGTGATGCTGATTTCATTATTTTTGCTGGGGTTGAAAGGAGGTTAAACAATATCCTACATTGCTTTGCTCATTTTTTGATGCAGTTTCTTTCCCTGCATTAAACCCAGATGACAGTCAGCTTTCCCCACTCAAAACAGGAAGCACAAAGCAGGTTTCCTACTTACCTCACTGTGTAGCAACACTTAAAAAACCCAACCCCTTGAGAGCTCCAGGCAGAGGTCTGCAACTTAGTATCTTTTATATACAGTGAAAAAGTGCCTTTAAACAAAACACTAGAGTGGTATAGTATATCATCAGGCACTGTGTATCCTAGAAAATGTAAAAAAACAGGTGGGGAATCCAACCTTCTTGGTTCTCCCAAAGTAAACTGGGAAAGCCTAGGAAATAGAAGCCTTAAAGCAGTGGTAGATTTATTCAAAGAAATAAAGAAGACTCACTTTCTTCAGAGTGATCTCAAGACAAGTAGTTTTAAATAATTTTTAACTGCAGGGCTAGAAAAGGATAACAAAGGTAACACCACTGTTTCTGAAAGTCCTTGCACAAGGTCACAGCCTTTTTGGTTTTTTTTGTGCAAGGCCAGAGATTGCATCCACTCAAGGGCTTCACAAATCTATCTCTGCTTTGTACTTGTCTAACAAAGCCCATTCCTCTCCCCGGTGAAGCTGTTTGAAGTTTGTTTCTCTCTGGTGCAAGAAGGGCTGTGAGGGAAGTTCTGCCAGCACAGCTGTCCTGGTGAGGAATCCATCTGTGCTCAAACAGCTGCACCTGAACAAGGCTTCAGCAAAGGCAGAAGTGAACTGTCCAAGCTTCTGAAACTGCAAAGCAGTGGTAAAACAGGAAGGAGTGCTTCACATGAAGGTGAGAAACAGAGCTTCACACTTACCTCACCAGCACCACTATAAATAAATGGCACAATTACATCTTTCCTTTTCAGAAATAGAAAAAACACACAACAGAGAAGATCATACATTTCCTGTGTGATACAAAATATCAATACCCAGGAGATTTTAAAAGCAATGAGCTTCTTGGAAGAAAGTTCTATGTCATTCTTCAGAGGAGAGTGGTTTGTGGGGTTTTTTTCTTTTTTCTTTTTTTTTTAATACAAGTAAATGACAAATGTAAACCAACATACTTTAACACATGATATAGATGAGGGGTAAATGCAGACAACAGCTGAAAGATGTCTGATCAAGGAGTTCTGGTTTGGTACCAAGAGGATGATTTCATTCTGGGAATGCAGAGCAATGCCTGCCCACTCTTCACTCAATCACTGAAGGATTCCCGAGCTGGATCCCACAGGATCCCCAGTGAAATGGCCAAACCTGGGCAGCTCCAAGTGCCACACTGCCACACCAGGTGGGACAGCACAGTCACTGGTACAGCACAGCCCAGCCTGCTGCTCTCCCACAGCCTGGTCTGCTCAATCTCTCACTCTGCACCTTTCCCCAAAGTGAACAAGTGAAAGCTATTCCAGGCACTGTTTGCTTGCCAGTCAAGCTGCAGCAGTTCCTTTTGAATGTTCCAGTACATTTGGTACATTTTTCTACATGTTCAGTACATCAGTAGGCACATACAGTACTGTTCTCCTGCAATGTTAATGGAATCCTTAACTTAAGCCCCAAAGCCCAATAAGGAGCTTTTAGAAGAAAAAAATCTAAGTCTTTAAGGTGTAATATTAGAAAATCAGCCTGCTCAACAGTGAAACTCAGAAAACAGCAGTCTGTGTCTGCTGCACCTCCAGACCACCTCCCTCTGACTGCCAACGTGGATTCACCTGACTGGGAGTAACTTGAAGGATTTATTCACACAAAAGGACACTACAGAGCTCTACAGAAAAGCTGTAGTTCTAATCTGATTAAATCTTACTCTGAGAAAGAGGAAAACTAACCAAAGGAGAATTTAAAATCCAGTATGCAACAGGTGGGTTTGATGTTAGTTATGAAAAAACTGGAAAAAGCAGTTGGCTACAAAGGACTCTTGGTACCAACTGCTCTGAAGTTCATCTTTAAACTATACACTTGCTTGTTGAACAGTAACCACACAGTATTCTTGCTAATTCTAGATTACATTTTCCTTTGCTGGTGAAAAATAAAATCTCTTAGCAAATATTTCGCACTGGCTAATTTAATACATTTTTAATATGAAATTTATAAGTTAGCCTCTAACATGAATTAATAACTTAATCATGCCCTCAAAAATGTGTGACAGCCACAAACACCAGAATTAAAAAGTTTTTTAGAGGCTCTCTCATATGACTCTCCCTGTCTTTACTCTTTATGAGGTCTAAGCACAAGATAGGAAATTTGACTTCAAGCTCAAGATGTGGTTTCCCTGTCACAAAGGATTGAGTCCTGCTCTGCTCTGGAAAAGTTACTTTCCATAATGCTGAGTATTCCACAGCCTCTAGTGGCTTCACTTCGAATAGCACATGTTGTTGAGTCACATTTTAAGTTGTTTTTAGGACATTCTATTTTAGGTGTATCCTACTGAGAGTAGCTGCATAGCCACTGGGCAAAATTAACTCTTAGACAGCATCAAAAAAATAACTGATAGCTTTTAATTCACAGTATTCACCTACTGCTGTAAGGAGAAATTTTATTCAATAACACGACTTAAAGAAAACATGACTAAAATTCATTATTCCAGATTTTCTACACTGAATGCAATAAGCATAAAATATGTGTAATGGAAACAAAAATGCTGCAGTGAGGTTTGGCAGTTACTTGTCTACTACCCATTCATTATGCCTCCAGGTGCAAGGATGGAGGAATGGACTAATACAAATTTAAAAGACTAAACAGTAGATACATAAAGAGCCCAATATCAAAAACAGTCCTAAGGAATGTCATCCAAAAAATCTCCTTTGAAACCTGCCAGCTTTGGTGTTCTTGCATAAATATACTTTTGATATAGGAAAACAGTGCAAAAACAAGTCCATTGCTATCCTCTAGTAACTTGCATGTATCACTCCAAGTTTCCTCTTGACTTTTAGCAGCAAACATGGTTATGAAGGAACGTATTGCTACCACAGGTAACACTGGATAATTAAATCTTTACATCTGTCTTAAAAAGCAAAAAAATCAAGACTTTACATTAAATTTCCTACAGAATTTTACTTCAAAGTGCTAAAATAACTGGAGATGAAATCCATTCCCTAAGAAAATAGAAAGCAGCAGCAGGAGGAAAGAATAAAGGCTGTACAACAGTACTAAACATCCATTCTCTCCTAAGTAACACCACTGAATACCAGGGAAAATCAATAAATACCTACCATTGTTTCATAGAAGCAAAAATTCTCTGTATTGGCTGAACAGTGAAAACAATCAATACATTCTGCAAAGAAAAAATGCAATTAGGAAAAGAAGAAGTAATTACCTGTGGCCTCGAATATCAGACTGATCACAGACTCCTCCTAAAGCAATCCTGTGGAATTCTCGACCCAGAGTCTTTGCAATTGATCTTCCAACACTGGTTTTACCAACTCCTGGGGGCCCCACAAAACAAAGAATGGGTCCCTTGAGGTTGTTTTTAAGCTGTCGCACAGCCAAGTACTCCAACACTCTCTTCTTCAGTTTCTCCATGGCGTAATGGTCGTTGTCCAGGACGATGCGAGCGGCGCGGATCTCCAGGCGGTCTGGGACGGACACAGCACGGGGATCAATCAGCACATCTGCCTTGGAAATGGGGACAACTGATCCCACAGAGGAACAGATCCCCTCAGCAGGGCAACCCCCCAGCTCACACACAGTGCTTCTCTAAAACAAGGTACTAAAGTCTTCTTTAATCTCCTTTTTAGCTTGGATGTCATTATCACGATTTTCTATTTCTGTATTCATGTGTGTTTTTATTCACTGTTGCTACAGAGTTCAAAGTAGCAATCACATGGGTCACACTCACAAACTTTGCTTAAAGTAAAACCACCAAACTTCACATGACACAGCATAATTTTAAAAGATCAAAGAGCAACTTCCACCAAAAAACATTCTGCTAGGACATGGCTGTCAACAAACATTTTACTCATTTGGGGATTCGTTGAATAATACTGCAAAGTAAATGTAGGCAGATCTTTTTACAGTTTCATGATTAAAGAAAATATTTACAAGATTTGTAAACAGCCAGAGCTCTATTTCAAACCAGCAACAACTCATCACTACAAGTACCACCGGAAGGGTAGAGAGGGACATGCAGATGTGCTAAGTCCACCTTGTGCAAAGTAATTTTGCCCATTTAATCTACTTGTGCTGGTCAGATGTCTGTTGGTCATGTTTGGTTTCCTACTCTTCCCTCACTCTCCATTTTTGCACACTCTATCTGTATTAACAGTATCACCCTCTACTCACAACTCCAAAAATTATGGTATGAAGCAGACAATGTTTTTTACTACTCCCCAAGCTGTAATTATTAAAATTAACTACAGTTGTGCTTTTTTATCCTTTGGTTTCTTACCACACTTGCTTAAGATAAACCAGAATCTTCTTCAGAAAGATCAATGTTACAGAAATTCCCAAAGGGGCTTTTTGTCTGACATATAAAAAATAATTAGATGCTCATTTCTTTGATACATACTGGCACAAATTGTAATTAGTAACACCTTCATTTTTTAATGAAACTATTTTTAACACTTTTAAAATCCTCATTCTTAGACATACAACTGCACTACACAGGCTACTCAGTGTACAGCTCTCACTGAAGTCTAATGGTTTACCTGGCTTACAGTAACTTACCAACAATGTTTTTACAAGACTGAACTAATTCACAGTGTTTACGTGATATTTACTTGTCCTAAAACATTTGTGCACAAGAATCACCACTAAGAGAAGGGTTTACCTTTTGTACTCTTGTTCCATGGCAATTCTACCATCAGTTCCAAGTAATTTCTTGTCAAAGCATATTCTGGCATTGACTGAGGCATCTTCTTTAATCTGGAAATGTAAGTACAGAATTCAAAAGGCCAACCAGAAATTAAATGCAAAGGAAGCCTATACTGCACTGCAAAGCAGCAACTGCTGCCTGAGGTTTAAAATCACTTCAAGAACACAACCAACATAAACATATATCAAACAGGAAAAGGTCTGCAAGATTTGTTCTAAATTTTAAAGAAACCACCATTTAAAAGCCTCCTACCTTTTTATTTCTTTAAGACAAACTTTAAGAGCTTGTTCTGACATACTGGATGTTCTAATCTTTTTTTCTAGCATGACAACATCATCATGATCTTCTTCTTCCTCTTCATCTTCTGTAATGCTCCCATGACTGATTCTTCTATTAGGACGAATGGCTACAACCTGTGCAATGGAAACAGAGCCACAGAATTGCACCAGTCTTGGGTTTTAAATAAGCTGTGGACTTTGGCTCTGAATGAAAATCATGGCAAAAACAGGTAAGGTACACAGAAGAATTCAGAAATCCAGAAAGTGTTAACTCCAGAAATTAACTTCAAAAAGTGTTATTGGTGCTTCTTTAAAAAGTTACAGTTCTTTATAAATTTTCTAAGTAAGTTTATTGTATAGCCTAAACTCTCAAACAGCACAAAACAAGAACAAAACTGAAAGGAGCTATTTGTGATATTTCAAGCACTGCAGCCCATCATATTAAGCAGAAAAATAGGTAAATCTCTCTTGCTCCATTTTACAACACCCATTCTTTATCTGTAGTTCAAAAGCTGCCACTCATCTGCAATGCCCTCAGTAAACAATACACCTTTCACTGCACAGGCCAGAACTCACTGGCTGCATACCATGCACATGAACTGAGGAATCTGAGCATTCATTTCATGTCACAAAGCACTCAAATTAAAAAAAAATTAAATTTAAAAAACATTAAAATAAAGCCCAGGCAGTTTTAAACAAATATTTTGTATTTTGTGTATCTTCAGAGCCAAAGTTGCCAGCTGTGGCTACACATTAAAAATACACAGATTAAAATTAAGCATTCATTAGCCTATTTAAAAAGTGCATCTTACTTATTTAGATTGTTTAAGTATTCCACATTTAAAGCTCCATACCCTTTTATCATCATCCTGTTTGGACTTTCTTGTTTTCTGAAGCAGCTTCAGGCCTTCAATCTGTCTAACAAGCAATGGTATGGTCATCTTGAACCGCTCTTCCAGCCTAACAGCATCTAAAATCTGAGAGCAGGGAATTGTAAGCAACCAACAAGTTCACAGTGATGGATCCTCACTCTGGGGAAAGGGAGGCACTGCTACTGTCTTTTGGCCAGAGGTACAGAATAGATGGATGGAGGAAAACAGGTAGCAAGAAAAGCAAGGAGAATACAGCACACAAAATCTAGCCCTCAAGGGTATGGATGCCTGAACTACAAAGTACTTCAAACTAGAGAAAATTCTCTTACCCTGCCTAGTTTTAAAACACCTCAATATTTCAGTTGTATTTTCTGTAGCAAGCATCTATCAATGTTCTATTTTTCAATTACTGGGCCTCAGCAAAGAGATGGCCCTGCTAAAAAAGTTACAGCATCATCTCCTTGGGTAACCCAGGGGAAAAAATCACCTTGTGCCTTAAGGTTTTCATTCAGAGATTTTTTGTTTATTTTGTCTTTCTAATACTTTGCACACAATTTCATTTTCATATGAAATTAAGTTAATGTGTGGAAATGGGTAGAATTCTGTTCCTCTGTATTTCCACAGCTTCCACCAGCTGCTCTTTTCTTTAGAACTTCTAAAAATTAAAAAGTGACACACAAATACCTAACATAGCTTCCTCCAGCAGGATATTCAACTATAGTACACACCTTCCCTTCACATTATACTGCATTAATTTCTACTTGTGGTGCTTTGAAAGAACCTAACACACTTTCAATTCCAGGTGCAGCACAAGCAGTTAGAGAAGAAAAGGAACAACTTCCAAAACACAGCAAGCAAATACAGAAATCAGATGAATAAGCACCAAGGTCATAAAGATAATTTTTGCACAGATTTACTTTGATATATGATAGAAATGAAATTTAACCACTGTCTCAGTGTTTAAAGAAACCCAGACTTCAAGATGTTTTTTAAAATATTTAAATCTAATACTAAAAGTATTTTAATTCTGAAGTTATTAGTAATACTGATCAGTCAGCTGGGATAAATAAGAAAAGTTTCAACACAACCTGAAGAAAGATTTATCATCTTTACTATGAGAACTCCATGCTCTACTTAATTAAGTTTAATAAAGTGAACCATTTCCAAGATTTCCCAACTAGATCTATTTACCTTAAGAGAGCTCTCCCACATGCATATAAACACTTTAACAACACCATCAAACCATTTTGCAAGCACTCATGCTCAGTTGTAACACAAAACCCTGCTGGCATAATGTTATCACTGTACAGTCACAAGTGTAAGCAATTCCAAAATTACCTAAAAGTGAGTGACTCTAAAAGGCAGCACACCTAACTAGCAGTGAAAGTGCTGAAGCAGAAGACAATACCTGCAGCTTCTCCTGGTTGGTAGTTCGGATGATGGAGGTCAGGATATCTGGCAGAGCTTCCCTGGGCAGATTGTCCAGGAGGCGCCGGAGCTTTGCCACTGCAGGCACGGACATGTCCAGCATCTCCACCAGCTACAACACACAAGGAACAACACTGATGGCTGCTGGGCTCCTTCTGGAACGATCTCAGTGCCTCTCTGACCTAAACACAACTGTGTCTTTCAGTGTGAAGCATGTCCAGGTGGTTTGCCAAAAAGCTACTGAAAGAAGTTCACCAAAGGTTCACAGATGAGGCACTAACTCAGCATAGAGCGCCAAGACTTTGAGCTTTCTGCTTGTTTCAGAAGTTCAAAAGTATCATTGTTGTTTGCAGCATTTTTTTCAATATATAGATCTCCTATTTCCCCCACATACCCAGATTAAAAACTTCCCCGTCACTCTTTTACAATACATCCTTTAAATTCTGATTCACTATACTTCTATCATATATATTTTCTTATCTCTCTGTAAAAATTGATTAAATCTTTTACTAGAATGTATCTATGGTGTTGCTATATACGAAACACCAACTTATCATAGCACCAACACAAGCAGTTGCACAAGATTCAGCTGCAATGAGCTGGGCAGACACCCTGGAACTTGGCACAGAAACCTCAAGCTGTAACAGCAGCATTTATTTTGTAGCAGAAATACTGAAACTCTACTAGTTGCTGAAAAATATAGGAACTAGAGATACAGAAGGGCAGATAGGAAACAAATAAAGAGCCCAAGTACACCCACAGGTTATGTGACACACAAGAATGAAACAAATTACCTGTACTGCATACTTGTAGAATTGCTCTGACAGCTCTCCAAGCTCCTCCTCAGATTTATGGCCATTAGTGAACTGCTCCAGTCGATCCAACTGCTGCACCTCAGCAACGGGATAGGGCTTCTCCTTCAGCAGCTGCAGGACCTGGAACCGGCACAGGCCTGTCACCAGCAACGTGTAATGGGGCTTGGGCCAGTTGCTACCAACCACCTGAACTGCCAGGGCAGCAGTGCCAATCCTAGAAACAGATCACATCTTGTATTATCTGCCACCTTCCACAGAACATTTTGAGTGCCCCCTATCAGAAGCAACCAAGCTGTAGTTTGCAAGACCTTGATGGGGCATAGTTCCTATTGTGAAACAAAATCAAATTATCCAATTCCCTTTGTAACACAGACTACAAAACCAAACCCTAAAACCTGAACCCAAATGAGTTAAAAATGAAATAAGGTACTGTAATATCAGTTACACAATTTAGAAACATATGTAAGTTTTTCATAATGGATCTGGCTGTGGACAGGCACACTGACATTTCTGCTGAAGCAATATACAAGGGGAAAAGGGAGTGTCTGTAAATGACAGCTCTTCCCAGCCTTGAACTGAATCAATATTTTAGATCATCGGACCTACTGAAGCATATTTACAACAGAAGTTATCTTCTTTCAACATCTGCCTAAGTCCATGATATGATAAAGTTCGAAGAGTAAGGGTTACATCATGTTAGTTCCACCAGACAGAAATATAATTGTTTTTATTTTATGTGAACTAAGCCAATAGCTGTGTTACCTATTAGGTGAAAAATCCTATGGTTAACAGCTGCGACAGCCCTAGAGCTGCGTTCTTTCGTCTTATTTTGCCCGGCCACCTCAGCCTCTTTTCAAAGTTCCCCTCCGGCCAGCCCGTCCCCGGCACCTCGCCCGCTGGGTCGGTTGTGTGACCGGGTTTCGGGGAGGGCAGAGGCGTCTCCCGGGGCCGGCGGAGCGGGGCGGCCCCGCGGGAGGACCCCACGGCGAGCCCCGGCCGGGGAGGCCGGGCCGGGCTCCGGGGTCCCGCAGGCCGCGAGGGCGGCAGGAGAGCCGGGCCGAGGCGCACCTGTGCAGGTTGGGCAGGTCGTCGCAGTCGGACGTGGGGTCGCTGGTGTTGGGGATGACGCCGATGATGGTGCTCCGCAGCGAGGTGCCCTTCAGCAGCCGGCTGCGCACCAGCTGCATGTTGCGCGGCGAGTCCACGCTGGTGCGCATGGTGGAGCCGGGCAGCAGCACGCTCTCGTGCGTGAGCAGCAGCGGCAGCCGGCTGGGGATCTGGATAGCGCTGCCCGCCGCCATGGCGGCTCGCCACTCTCACCCTGCCTGCGCCCCTCACGCCGGCCCCGCCGCCATGGCAGCCCGGCCCCTCACGCGCCGCGGCCCCGCCCCCTACGGGCGCCGGCAGGGACCGGCCGCTCCCGCCCCGCCCGCTGCGCCCTCTGGTGGCGGCGGCCGTGCTGCCCCCGGGCCTGGCCTCGAATCGCCCCCATCGCTCCAGAATCGGTCCGGCCGCTCCCGAGGCGCTCCCGCCGCTCCTACTGCCGCTCTCGGGGCCTCTCGGGTCCGGTCTCCTTGCAAACAGCGAACCGAACAGGTCCCCTTCAGTCCCGCCGAGGCCGCTGGGCCGCCGGCAGGTGTCAGGCTGGCACTGGCAATGGCTGTGGGCTGAGCGCTCTGAGGAGTGCTAAGGGCTCCGACACTGGAGAGGGAGCGTGTGACAAATCGGTTTTTAAGTGGGACGGCTACGAGGTGAAATCCCCCTTTTTGTCGGTTTTTACACACATCTGCTCTCCTGCATCCGCGCTCCGGGTCGAAGGGCTCAGCATCCTGGATCCGGCTGGAAGGAGCTCCGGAGATCACCCAGTCGCAGCCCCTGCCAAGGCAGGCTCACCTGGCGCAGCTGGCACAGGAACGCCCCCGGTGGGTTTGACGTGCGCAGGTGAAAGGGCTCCAAGCACTGAGGCCCTATGGAGAGTTCAGACAAAAATGTAGGGTTTAGAAACTTTCTTTTTTTATTTTCCCCCCGTTGGTAAATGAGGTGCAATATCAAAATTGCATAACGCAGTGAACTAGGTTAGTCAATCTCTTGTTAATCACTGCCTTGCATGACTCCTGCTGAACAAAGGTAATCCTGTACAGAGGGGAAATCACAGCAGCAGCAAACTGACAATTTGAAATGCAAAAGGATAGCTGCAGTTAAAACCTTGCTTATAATCATGGGGTTTATTAAAACCTTCATCTGTTGTTTCACTGGAAAATACACAGTAATATGGAAATACCACCAATATATTTAAATGCAAGAAGTTATTACAGCTGAGAAAAATATCTTCTAAAGCTACCACCTCAGGTACCTTAGAAAGAAGCTGGAATTTAATGTACTATTCAACATGACATTTAGAAAACATTAATATAAAAGGGCACATAACACATGTGGAAAGTGTTTTGTGAATTTCCCAATGTTAAATATAATTACTCTGTAAACATATATTCAACACTTACAAATGTTTAAGCATCTCTAACTATATTTGTTTGGAATACAAACACAAACTAAACCTAAAGGTTAAATATTTGCTCATCATGTTTATTGAGTAATTTTCTCAGTTTGAGTATTTTGATTAAAAAGAATCTACAAATGGTATAATGTTTATTCTGCAGACTACCGTTTTCTACTTCCTTCAGAGATGACTGGTTTCTGTTGTCATTAACAATAGTTTCTTAATTAATTCCGGAGCTATATCAAAAAGTCTCAATTATTATAATTAATTTTAAATTCCTTTCCGTTTCTCCTGAGCAACTCTTAAACCCAGGGCTGTGTTTTACTGTGTGTACTAAGAAATACTAGAGGGTCACATCCTGATTATGATGTCGAGATAGTACTGGATCCCTCAAATTGTATTTTGCTTAAATACAAATAGATCACATTTGAGCAACAACCTTTCAGAATGTTTTTCTAGGCTAGCTGAACATTTCTTGACACCTGAAGCAGTGTAGCAGTAAGTATTAAGTTAAGCCTCCAACTTGGGGAATATAAGATTAAAAGGGACAATTGCCACGGGGTCTGACCTCCTCTAACTCTCACCAGCAACTTCTGCATCAAGTCCATGGTTTTTGACTTCCACAGTGTCTCAAAGGCATTCAGCCTTGGTTATGAGTGACTGCAAGAGAGCACCTGTCACCTCTGTGGGTGTGCTGTTCAGTAGTTGATTACCTGGTTAAAATTGGCACCTTGCAAATTTTACTTGTACTCCTGGCTTCCAGAGACTGGCTTCTGTTGTACCCAACAGACTGAAGAGTTGCCTCCTATAATAAATATCATTCCTCAGTGACCACAACCAGTGCTCCATGATTGAGTCATGGCTTAACTTTGAGCTTCTCTTTCTCAGTTTTTAAATAAAGTCTCATCCTCCTTAAAATGTGGGTAGCCTATAACTGCAGCAATCATCTTGCAGATGTTATATAAATGCCATATAATACCCTCTTAGTGTTTGCATTCAATGTTCCCTGCCTGTGAAATCCTGTGTGAAGGTTGTTTGGCTGCAGCCCCATTTCACACAGCTCAGGTGGTCCTGCTTTGGTCTGGGTGCAGCACAAGCCTGGCTGAAGGAGATGGGTGACAGGGACCACTCTAGCAGATGCTGCAGGGCACCTGTGCTCCCCAGTTCATAAATCTGTGTCCTGCAGGGTCCCCTGCTTCCTCTCTCTGAAGCTGGGCTGACACAACAGCTGGAGCCCACAGAATTTTCATTGGTAGAACAGCTGGGCTCTGGTTTAGGTCCCAGTTAAGCATGTAACTAGTGGTATTCATTTCATGTGCTCCAGAGACTGACAGCACAGCCATGCTCTTCCTGAGCTCCTTGGAACACCATACTAAGGATTTTGCAAAAATGATCTTCTCAAGACCTAGTTCTTTAAAAAGGATTGCAATTCCAGATATCTATAATTTATGCCTGTAAAACTCATATACATTTTCCTCTCCCCCCAGCTCTGCATTATTTCTTCTGTTTACAGAAACAGAAAAGAGAGCTCAGTATTTCCAAAATCCAAGACCAAGCTACCTCACAGGGAAGACTTGAGGTTAATATGTTTGAGATTAAAGCTCAGTAATTTTCTCCTAAGATGTGCACACACTTCTCTTCTGCCCCCTCACTGGCACTCTTTAAAGCTCTCAAGCCCTCTGCAGCTATTTTATAAAACAAGATTCTCAGTCTGTCATCAGACTTTCCCTTTCTCATACTGCTTCTATTTCATTCTCACAGATTGTTTGATGCAGTGATGTTCTTTAGGAACTACTTCTCTTCAGTCTCAACTGCTATATCTATAAATCAAAAAGTTTTCCCATTTTCTTTTCAAATTCTTTCTCTATACTGTGTGAAAACTTAAGAGCCTCTCTTAACAATTACATAATCTGGCTCTAAATCCAACAAAACAATATTTCTTAAAGATGCTGTGAAAATATGCTTTGAAGTGACTCAGGGTCTGTTTCTATACATCAGTTAATAAGAGATATCCAATAAGAACTATACAAGCTTGGTGCAATATGAAGAATTTACTGTCAGGGTTTTGAAATGCTTGTTATAATAAAACATGCATTTTGTGAATTCTGAGGTGAGGGTTATATGGATGCATGGTCTGTGCACAGGTGGACTTCATAACTTCTCTGTTCTTTAGAGTATTTTCCTCAATAATATTTCCTCCAACCCAGATGCTTCCTACCATCTTGGCCTGCATCACAAATACTTCAAATATCTTTAAAATAACATAATTAGGAAGGAGGTTTATGTAAGGTTATTGAAATGATGTAATAATATAACTGAACTGCATTTTAAAGTGCATTTATTTTAATGTCCAACTTTTCTACTCTGTGTAAGGTCAAAGTGCAAGTTTTAAAATCTGTTTTTAAATGTAGTCTTTGTTATTATTTGTACCCTCAATCATTCCTCCTTTGCACAAAAGAATTTGGTTTTTTTCAGATCCTGATTGATTAAAAAGCTCCAGTTGGTTATGTAAGAACAGCACATGGAGCACACACCAGGAGCTGCTGGCAGCACTTTACTGACTAACAGAGTGAGAGACCTTTCAGGCATTGCTGGAGCTCTGTGGAGGATTCTTTATGGCAACTGTAAAATGTGTTTGGAGTAAGTGCTAACAGACCTCACCAGAGCAGCTGAACTTAAAGGCTTAATCTTTTATTCAAAAGTATGAGTGAACTCCAAGAAAGGGACAGGGGGAGGTACACAGGAAGAGGAATTCAAATTACTGTTAAAAATTGAAATTTGAGCTAGAATAGCATGGGGCAGAGAGAGTTCTCACCTGCCTTGCCTAACCAGATTTTCACACCGGATATATCCATACCACAAAAAAATAAGGAATCAGAGGAACTTCTAAAGGACAGAAAATATCCATGGGAAATTAAAGCAATGCCATCAGTAGAGCTGTGCTGGTGAGGATACAGCTGAAGGAATTGAAAAGAAATTTCATTCACACTTAGTTTTGCTGCACACAATACCATACTACCTGGAATATATTTTTTTTTTCTCTTTAATCTGCATACTGCCAAATCAGCCTTTTTAGAGAACTGCTAGTAAGAGATAAAAATATGTTCCCTTAGTATAATGCAACTGAATGAAAGAGGTGAAAACGCTACATTTGAGGCTCAGACATATTTGGTAAGGTTTCGTAAGCCTAACCCTCTGGTTTTTTAACCTCATAAAGTGGAAAAAATTTTGCCACCAAAGATGAGAAATATGGAAAATAGTGGAGTTACTGCCACAGCTTATTGAAATAAATACTCTTCCAAGTCAAACTCAGTCATATTTGTAGTCAATATTTTAGTGAAGCAACAGTTTGAAGGAGCTGCAGAATCACATTTTTATGTCTTTCTTACCCAAGGGAGCATTTTCTTTCCCATTGTTCCAAAGAAATTTGCTGACTGACATCTAAAAATGCATGCAAATGTTCTGAAGTAATTTTAGGGTTTGACCTTACAGAAAGTCCACATAGACTGTGGGATGGAGCCCAGAATTATTCCATAGACATAAGCACAGTAAAGTTTGGGAAATAGGCTGCCTGGTCTGAATTTAGTTACTCTTCTGAGTTTCCAACAGTTTGAGAGGATATTAACTGCAGGCTGTAGGTCAATCAATTCAAGGATGTTTTCCTACCTGATCCCTTTCAAATCTGCAGGATAATGATTCTCTACATGAACCACAACCTGCTCTGATTTCAGTTATTCAAACAAATTTTATCAACGTTATTCAATTGTTCAGAGGTGAAACCCTTAAAAATTGAAGTTAATAGAAGCAATTATCTATGTCTGAATTAGCAAAATAATCCTTCTCATTCTTTGCTGTTGTACCTGCACTCTGCCTTTTGGCAGGGCTGTGTTACACAGTCACCCAACCCCTCAGTGCCAGTTTGACCACAATACAAATGAGGGGAGTCATTAGTCAAAATGCTATCCATCATTTCATCTTCACAAATATTGTTAAGATGCCAAATGTTATAAATATTGTTCCAGCCACTGCATTGATTTAAAGCCACTAAGTAATCATAACTGTGTACTCCCTGAGGATGTTCCAGGAAATTATGTACTAGAACCAATTTCCTCTCTAATATAGTTGTGGAAATTCAGGTCAGGTAGCCACTGACCTCATTGTCTGAAATTCTGAAATCTCCACAGCACAAACATTTAATGTGTACATGGCAACAACATTGCTGCTCTGTGCTGGTTCCTCTAATGTACATAAATCAAGTTAAACTAACCACATTCCATATTTTTCATAGAAATTATTGCATTAGCTAAGCACAAGAGCATCCACAGTTCAACATTTTTCCCCTGTTGACCCTCTTGTAGAATATTGTGATACAGAAAATACAAAACATGGCAGATAAAGGTACATCTGTTTTTACCTATTGCCTCTTTGTAAAACTTTCACGTGTACAAACTTATTTTCAGTACATAGTATAAAAACTAAAAATCCTTACCAGTTCCAAAAATCCCGGGAGTCTTGCCAAAAACTGCTGTAAATAAAAATAGATAAAAAAGAAAGACAGGAATCTTCAACATTATAAAGTCTATAATAAATAGCTGAGAATGTTTTGTGATTTATAAATATGAGATTTACTGAGTCACTGTGATCTGTATAATTTTCTTAAACTGGACAGATATTGCAGCTTCATGATGATGCATGAAGCACACTTCAGAACTGGCCTCAGTGAAGAGCCTTCCATTTAATTAGCAGTTTCTCTGGTACCATCCGAGACAGCAAGACATGTTACCAACATGACTTCTGTCTCTAATTCAATCATTTATTTTGGGATTATTTCTTCATGCTAGGAAGAAGAAAACAAAATCCTAGATGCATTTCAAAATGGACTACAAATTAGGAGATGAAAAAACAATCTTGATTTCCCCTCACCTCTGCATAAAACTTGACATTTTACTCCACTTTGTTCTCCTCACAGTAATTTGCTTTTATGGCCACTTTTGCCAGAGAGACAAACAATCTCTGTTGATTTATCTAGTCACCTCTGGAAAGCATTAATATTGATAGAGTGAAAATATGTCAAGCAGGTTCCTTTCCACTTAAGGAATTTTCCCCTGAATTATGGAAATGCAGAAGAAAAGAAAGAGCAATGCTGGGCTTTTTGTGTTCATTTAGAAGCTGTTTGAGAAGGGAGGAGCACATTTCTGTCCACTGCACTGAAGAAAGCCCAGCAGCTTCAGTTCTGGCATGCAAATAGGAATGGCAGCAATGGCTTTGTTCTCATGCACCCAGTCCATAGCAGCAGGAATGGCGGTGCCATGCACATTCCAGAGCAATGCAGGGGCACAGCACTGAGAACTCACCCAGCACTGCCTGCCTTGCAGCAGCCACTGAGAACCAAGACATTGCTGCTAAATAAAAATGTCGAATAATGGACATATAGCTAATTTTTTAAAATTTAGACACAGATTAATATCTCAGTTTCCTACCAACACTTGTTTATTGTTTGTAGTTTTTGTATAAAACGTCTAGAATTTACAATAGATTTTTTTAAAGTAGCTTGCACATAGAAATAGAAGAAAAGCCTGACTGTTTTATTGCAAATACAGGGAATATTGTCTTCAACCTCATCTGCTTCAAGAGTTGCTGAACCCTGCCGGGCTGCCCAGCACCCTGAGGAACAAAGGCGGCGCCGAAGCCCTCCCAAAATGGCGCCCGCGTGTGGGGAGGCAGAGGGGCAATGGCGGACAAACCCCCCCTGGGCTCAGCCTTGGCCCGAACACAAAACCGGGCAGCTGCCGGAGCTGCTGCAGCACTTGTGGAGCAGCAGGCGGGAATCTGTGGCACAGCCTGGGAGCTGCGGCCCCTCGGCGAGAGGCTCGCCCGGAGCCACGGCGCTGTCTGTGCGGGGTCGGTGCTGCCGCCCGCTGCCCTCTGCAGCCCCGCGCGGGCTCCATCGCTGCCGCTGCGGCCGTTCCCGGGCCCTTGGGCTGCGGGGGGAAGAAGGGCTCTCAGCAGGCACCCAAAGGGCCCCGACACCTCGGGCCCCGTCCTGCCCACAGGCCTTGTGAAATTCAGCCGGCAGTGCCGCTGCTCGGCCGCCGCTGCTGCCACCCAAAGCACGCCCAGAGCGAGCCCCGGCCCGGGGGAAGCCGGGGAAGCGCGTGGCCCGCGCGGCCACAGCTCTGCCGCCACCAGGCAAAGGTGGCAGGGCGCAGCCTGGGGCCTGAGAGAGCATGGGCACTCACTGCATAACGTGCGGCTCGGGGAAAATGTGCTCTCCGTGTTACTGCTAAAGATGGCCTCCAATAAACTAGCTGACAGTGCAAGCAATACATTTTATTTCTTCATTTCTTTCCTACAAAAATGTCTTACACCGTTTGGGTATTGGACAAAAGTCCATCAAGTCCGTTACATTTGAAACAAGGGAAAATTTTTTTATTGATTTATTTACAGATTCTAGTATCCTAAAAAACTAACAGCTTGCAAACATTGAAACACTATTTTAAACAAGGTTTAATTGAGTAAAGTACTATGGAGATTACAAAGAACAAGACCTTTAGTGGATATCATATCACATTTAGATAGCATTACATTTTCTACTTTCATTGCTCCACGTTCTACATGCTATTGATGAACAACTTTACTAATATTCTTATTTCATTAAGATATTCTTTACAATATTCTTTACAATATTCTTATATTCTATTCTTAAAAAGAAATCTGCTTAAACATCTAGATACAATCTGCATTTGGAAAGGTAAAATATCTAGTCTAACAATGAATACTACTCTATGGCCTAGAATAAACCTGTGCACCTTGACACAGCATTACATTTGCTACGTTTACTGAACTTCTTCCTATTTACGAAAAATTTTACTTCTATTCCTGTACTATTTTTCTTATATTCCTAATCTCTATACATAAAATAAAAACTTCCTAAACGTCTAAAATACAATCTGGTTCTGGGAAGGTAAAAACATCCAGCCTGGGAATGAATACATCCAGTGCATTCCCTGGGTGCACTTCTGTCCCAAAGTGTCTTGTGGGAAGGGCTTGGCAGATGCATTGACCGTCCCTTCAATCCCGTGTCCTCTGAATTCTGCGTCTCCTTCAGAACGAGACACGGATCCGGAGGCCTAACGTCAGCCAGCCTGTCACCGTAGGGTGCATCCTCCTCCTCCTTCTCCTCCTCCTCCTCTTCCTCTTCCTCCTCCTCCTTCTCTTCCTTCCGGGCTCTGGTGGAGTTTCTCCGCCATCAGAGCCGTCATCGTAGCCAGGGTCGCCGTGCCTGGGCAGCCAGTAGGCGGCAAAGAGCACGAGCAGCATCTCTGCAGAGACCCAGAACCACCAGTGCTGGCAGGCCGAGAGCCACAGGCTCCCCTGGGCGCTTTCGGGCTCCTCCTGGCTGCGCTGCAGCATCTCCAGCCGCAGGGCCATCTCCTGGCTGCGCTGCTCCTCGCGGTGCAGCATCTCCAGCACCAGGGCCATCTCCCGGCTGTGCTGCTCCTCTTGCTGCCGCAGGAGCTCCAGCACCAGGGACATCTCCTGTCTGTGCTGCACCTCGTGCTGCTGCAGGAGCTCCACGGTCACCTGCACGCTCGGGTCATTCATCTGCACCAGGAAGTGCAACACGCTCAGCAGCGCCGTGATTTGGGTGAAGATCCCAGCCATGGTCTGCAGGGATGAGGGACAGAAGGGGCTCAGCAGGGCTGCCAGGGACACGGCTCCTGGGCTAGTGGGGCAGGACATGCAGGGCCCTGGCAATGGATGGCAGAGGGAGCTCAAGGGAAAGCTCGGGCCACATCCCTGCGGCCCCGCTGCTGCTGGCACCCGCTCTGCCCAAGGTGGCCCCTGCACCCTCAGCCCAGCCCCAAAGCCCCCCATGGCAGCCACTGCTGCCGGCCCAGGCCTTGTCCAGCAGAGCCTTCCCCCTGCTGCCGCACTCACCGCTGCCTCGAGACGCACTGACAGTCAGCACTGCCGGCCCTGTCCTGGAGCTCCCGGCGACGGTTCCATGGCTTGGCCTCCGTGATGTCACAGGCCATGGAAGCCAACGGCAC
The DNA here is from genome assembly GCF_035770615.1 of Melospiza melodia melodia. Taxonomy (NCBI): domain Eukaryota; kingdom Metazoa; phylum Chordata; class Aves; order Passeriformes; family Passerellidae; genus Melospiza; species Melospiza melodia. Next base: position 9,588,533 of record NC_086206.1, on the reverse strand, counting down.
AGCCCGGCCATGGAGCCCAAGGGCACAGCCTGGCCATGGCCGTTGGCCCTGCCTCTGCTGCAGGCAGGGCACCCAGCACCTGCCATCCACGGACCTGAGAGTCCTGCAGGCACCTCTAGTGCCTCTATTGCTGCCGTCCCTAACAACTCATAAGATGTAGCATAAAATCCCCAGGATATTTTATGTTCCAAACTACTCAAAGACCATGATCCAGACCCAGCAGCCTTTGAACTGCAGAGTAAGCTCAGCTTTGAGCTGAATAATTCCATGCTCCTGTGCTACAATCATCGTTCTTCAAACCAGAAATCTCTAGAAACATTCCCTCTACTGTGGCCTTGTCATTCTCCAAAACAGAAATCTCTAGAAACATTCCCTTTACTGCGGCCTTGTCATTCTCCAAACCAGAAATCTCTAGAAACATTCCCTTTACTGTGGCCTCTCACCCCCTGATGTAAGCCAAGGTGCAATGAATATACACACACATGCTTATATTCTGTTGGAACATTTTCTGTATTTATCTCCAAAGATAACATTTTGTCATGGCAGGAAAAAATCCCTCTAGAGGTACTTCTAAAGTTTTTTCCATTTTTGCCTCAAAGAATAATCTTAACAAGAAGCTCTGGAAATGGAATATTAACAGAATGACTAATTCAGCACCACGTAAGGCAGATGGACAAGTGAGGGCTCTCCCCTTCAGAAATACGAACCTAGTTTAATAATGATGACGCCTAGCCCCAGCAAAGCAAACTAAGTTGCACGAGTAAGTGAAAAATTAAATGCAGAAACAAACAGATGAAATGTCATTAGCTGCAATATTATGAAAGTGTCTTAGCTTGTTTTTAAGTGGGTCATCGTGTTGCCAAGATAATGTTTAGGCCCCACCGCAAGAGGCAAAAAAATAACTGATGATGAGGAGCTACAAAGTTGCTGAACCCTGCCGGGCTGCCCAGCACCCTGAGGAACAAAAGCGGCGCGGAAGCCCTCCCAAAATGGCGCCCGCGTGTGGGGAGGCAGAGGGGCAATGGCGGACAAACCCCCCCTGGGCTCAACCTTGGCCCGAACACAAAACCGGGCAGCTGCCGGAGCTGCTGCAGCACTTGTGGAGCAGCAGGCGGGAATCTGTGGCACAGGCTGGGAGCTGCGGCCCCTCGGCGAGAGGCTCGCCCGGAGCCACGGCGCTGTCTGTGCGGGGTCGGTGCTGCCGCCCGCTGCCCTCTGCAGCCCCGCGCGGGCTCCATCGCTGCCGCTGCGGCCGTTCCCGGGCCCTTGGGCTGCGGGGGGAAGAAGGGCTCTCAGCAGGCACCCAAAGGGCCCCGACACCTCGGGCCCCGTCCTGCCCACAGGCCTTGTGAAATTCAGCCGGCAGTGCCGCTGCTCGGCCGCCGCTGCTGCCACCCAAAGCACGCCCAGAGCGAGCCCCGGCCCGGGGGAAGCCGGGGAAGCGCGCGGCCCGCGCGGCCACAGCTCTGCCGCCACCAGGCAAAGGTGGCAGGGCGCAGCCTGGGGCCTGAGAGAGCATGGGCACTCACTGCATAACGTGCAGCTCGGGGAAAATGTGCTCTCCGTGTTACTGCTAAAGACGGCTTCCAATAAACTAGCTGACAGTTCAAGAAATACATTTTATTTCTTCATTTCTTTCCTACAAAAATGTTTTACACCGGAAAGTCCATCAAGTATATTACTTTTGAAACAAGGGAATTTTTTTTTATTGATTTATTAACAGATTCTAGCATCTTAAAAAAGTACAGCTTGCAAACATTGAAACAAAACAAAGGTTTAATTGAGTAAAAACATTTTAATTGAGTAAATACTATGGAGATTACAAAGAACAAGACCTTTAGTGGATATCATATCACATTTAGATTGCATTACATTTTCTACTTTCATAGATCCAAGTTCTACATGCTATTGCTGAACAACTTTACTAATATTCTTATTTCATGAAGATATTCTTTACAATATTCTTATATTCTATTCTTAAAAGGAAAACTTCTTAAACATCTAGATACAATCTGCATTTGGAAAGGTAAAATATCTAGTCTAACAATGAATACTACTCTATGGCCTAGAATAAACCTGTGCACCTTGACACAGCATTACATTTGCTACTTTTACTGAACTTCCTATTTACGAAAAATTTTACTTCTATTCCTGTACTATTTTTCTTATATTCCTAATCTCTATACATAAAATAAAAACTTCCTAAACGTCTAAAATACAATCTGGTTCTGGGAAGGTAAAAACATCCAGCCTGGGAATGAATACATCCAGTGCATTCCCTGGGTGCACTTCTGTCCCAAAGTGTCTTGTGGGAAGGGCTTGGCAGATGCATTGACCGTCCCTTCAATCCCGTGTCCTCTGAATTCTGCGTCTCCTTCAGAACGAGACACGGATCCGGAGGCCTAACGTCAGCCAGCCTGTCACCGTAGGGTGCATCCTCCTCCTCCTTCTCCTCCTCCTCCTCTTCCTCTTCCTCCTCCTCCTTCTCTTCCTTCCGGGCTCTGGTGGAGTTTCTCCGCCATCAGAGCCGTCATCGTAGCCAGGGTCGCCGTGCCTGGGCAGCCAGTAGGCGGCAAAGAGCACGAGCAGCATCTCTGCAGAGACCCAGAACCACCAGTGCTGGCAGGCCGAGAGCCACAGGCTCCCCTGGGCGCTTTCGGGCTCCTCCTGGCTGCGCTGCAGCATCTCCAGCCGCAGGGCCATCTCCTGGCTGCGCTGCTCCTCGCGGTGCAGCATCTCCAGCACCAGGGCCATCTCCCGGCTTTGCTGCTCCTCTTGCTGCCGCAGGAGCTCCAGCACCAGGGACATCTCCTGTCTGTGCTGCACCTCGTGCTGCTGCAGGAGCTCCACGGTCACCTGCACGCTCGGGTCATTCATCTGCACCAGGAAGTGCAACACGCTCAGCAGCGCCGAGATTTGGGTGAAGATCCCAGCCATGGTCTGCAGGGAGAGGGACAGAAAGGGCTCAGCAGGGCTGCCAGGGACACGGCTCCTGGGCTAGTGGGGCAGGACATGCAGGGCCCTGGCAATGGATGGCAGAGGGAGCTCAAGGGAAAGCTCGGGCCACATCCCTGCGGCCCCACTGCAGCTGGCACCCGCTCTGCCCAAGGTGGCCCCTGCACCCTCAGCCCAGCCCCAAAGCCCCCCATGGCAGCCGCTGCTGCCGGCCCAGGCCTTGTCCAGCAGAGCCTTCCCCCTGCTGCCGCACTCACCGCTGCCTCGAGCCGCACTGACAGTCAGCACTGCCGGCCCTGTCCTGGAGCTCCCGGCGACGGTTCCATGGCTTGGCCTCCGTGATGTCACAGGCCATGGAAGCCAACGGCACAGCCCGGCCATGGAGCCCAAGGGCACAGCCTGGCCATGGCCGTTGGCCCTGCCTCTGCTGCAGGCAGGGCACCCAGCACCTGCCATCCACGGACCTGAGAGTCCTGCAGGCACCTCTAGTGCCTCTATTGCTGCCGTCCCTAACAACTCATAAGATGTAGCATAAAATCCCCAGGATATTTTATGTTCCAAACTACTCAAAGACCATGATCCAGACCCAGCAGCCTTTGAACTGCAGAGTAAGCTCAGCTTTGAGCTGAATAATTCCATGCTCCTGTGCTACAATCATCGTTCTCCAAACCAGAAATCTCTAGAAACATTCCCTTTACTGTGGCCTTGTCATTCTCCAAACCAGAAATCTCTAGAAACATTCCCTTTACTGTGGCCTCTCACCCCCTGATGTATGCAAAGGTGCAATGAATATACACACACATGCATATATTCCGTTGGAACATTTTCTGTATTTATCTCCAAAGATAACATTTTTGCATGGCAGGAAAAAATCCCTCTAGAGGTACTTCTAAAGTTTTTTTCCATTTTTGCACCAAAGAATAATCTTAACAAGAAGCTCTGGAAATGGAATATTAACAGAATGACTAATTCAGCACCATGTAAGGCAGATGGACAAGTGAGGGCTCTCCTCTTCAGAAATATGAACCTAGTTTAAAAATTATGACGCCTAGCCCCACCAAAACAAACTAAGTTGCATCAGGAAGTGAAAAATTAAATGCAGAAACAAACAGATTAAATGTCATTAGCTGCAGTACTATGAAAGTGTCTTAGCTTGTTTTTAAGTGGGTCAGCGTGTTGCCAAGACAATGTTTAGGCCCCACCGCAAGAGGCAAAAAAATAACTGATGATGAGGAGCTACAAAGTTGCTGAACCCTGCCGGGCTGCCCAGCACCCTGAGGAACAAAGGCGGCGCGGAAGCCCTCCCAAAATGGCGCCCGCGTGTGGGGAGGCAGAGGGGCAATGGCGGACAAACCCCCCCTGGGCTCAGCCTTGGCCCGAACACAAAACCGGGCAGCTGCCGGAGCTGCTGCAGCACTTGTGGAGCAGCAGGCGGGAATCTGTGGCACAGCCTGAGAGCTGCGGCCCCTCGGCGAGAGGCTCGCCCGGAGCCACGGCGCTGTCTGTGCGGGGTCGGTGCTGCCGCCCGCTGCCCTCTGCAGCCCCGCGCGGGCTCCATCGCTGCCGCTGCGGCCGTTCCCGGGCCCTTGGGCTGCGGGGGGAAGAAGGGCTCTCAGCAGGCACCCAAAGGGCCCCGACACCTCGGGCCCCGTCCTGCCCACAGGCCTTGTGAAATTCAGCCGGCAGTGCCGCTGCTCGGCCGCCGCTGCTGCCACCCAAAGCACGCCCAGAGCGAGCCCCGGCCCGGGGGAAGCCAGGGAAGCGCGTGGCCCGCGCGGCCACAGCTCTGCCGCCACCAGGCAAAGGTGGCAGGGCGCAGCCTGGGGCCTGAGAGAGCATGGGCACTCACTGCATAACGTGCGGCTCGGGGAAAATGTGCTCTCCGTGTTACTGCTAAAGACGGCTTCCAATAAACTAGCTGACAGTTCAAGAAATACATTTTATTTTTTCATTTCTTTCCTACAAAAATGTTTTACACCGGAAAGTCCATCAAGTATATTACTTTTGAAACAAGGGAATTTTTTTATTGATTTATTAACAGATTCTAGCATCTTAAAAAAGTACAGCTTGCAAACATTGAAACAAAACAAAGGTTTAATTGAGTAAAAACATTTTAATTGAGTAAAGCACTATGGAGATTACAAAGAACAAGACCTTTAGTGGATATCATAGCACATTTAGATTGCATTACATTTTCTACTTTCATAGATCCAAGTTCTACATGCTATTGCTGAACAACTTTACTAATATTCTTATTTCATGAAGATATTCTTTACAATATTCTTATATTCTACTCTTAAAAGGAAAACTTCTTAAACATCTAGATACAATCTGCATTTGGAAAGGTAAAATATCTAGTCTAACAATGAATACTACTCTATGGCCTAGAATAAACCTGTGCACCTTGACACAGCATTACATTTGCTACTTTTACTGAACTTCTTCCTATTTACGAAAAATTTTACTTCTATTCCTGTACTATTTTTCTTATATTCCTATTCTCTATACATAAAATAAAAACTTCCTAAACGTCTAAAATACAATCTGGTTCTGGGAAGGTAAAAACATCCAGCCTGGGAATGAATACATCCAGTGCATTCCCTGGGTGCACTTCTGTCCCAAAGTGTCTTGTGGGAAGGGCTTGGCAGATGCATTGACCGTCCCTTCAATCCCGTGTCCTCTGAATTCTGCGTCTCCTTCAGAACGGGACACGGATCCGGAGGCCTGACGTCATCCAGCCTGTCACCGCAGTCTGCATCCTCTTCCTCCTCCTCCTCCTCCTCCTCCTTCCGGGCTCTGGTGGAGTTTCTCCGCCATCAGAGCCGTCATCGTCGTAGCCAGGGTCGCCGTGCCTGGGCAGCCAGTAGGCGGCAAAGAGCACGAGCAGCATCTCTGCAGAGACCCAGAACCACCAGTGCTGGCAGGCCGAGAGCCACAGGCTCTCCTGGGCGCTTTCGGGCTCCTCCTGGCTGCGCTGCAGCATCTCCAGCCGCAGGGCCATCTCCTGGCTGCGCTGCTCCTCGCGGTGCAGCCTCTCCAGCACCAGGGCCATCTCCCGGCTGTGCTGCTCCTCGTTCCGCCACAGGAGCTCCAGCACCAGGGACATCTCCTGTCTGTGCTGCACCTCGTGCTGCTGCAGGAGCTCCACGGTCACCTGCACGCCCTGGTTATTCGTCTGCACCAGCAACTGGAACACGCTCAGCAGCGCCGTGATTTGGGTGAAGATCCCAGCCATGGTCTGCAGGGAGAGGGACAGAAGGGGCTCAGCAGGGCTGCCAGGGACACGGCTCCTGGGCTAGTGGGGCAGGACATGCAGGGCCCTGGCAATGGATGGCAGAGGGAGCTCAAGGGAAAGCTCGGGCCACATCCCTGCGGCCCCGCTGCAGCTGGCACCCGCTCTGCCCAAGGTGGCCCCTGCACCCTCAGCCCAGCCCCAAAGCCCCCCATGGCAGCCGCTGCTGCCGGCCCAGGCCTTGTCCAGCAGAGCCTTCCCCCTGCTGCCGCACTCACCGCTGCCTCGAGCCGCACTGACAGTCAGCACTGCCGGCCCTGTCCTGGAGCTCCCGGCGACGGTTCCATGGCTTGGCCTCCGTGATGTCACAGGCCATGGAAGCCAACGGCACAGCCCGGCCATGGAGCCCAAGGGCACAGCCTGGCCATGGCCGTTGGCCCTGCCTCTGCTGCAGGCAGGGCACCCAGCACCTGCCATCCACGGACCTGAGAGTCCTGCAGGCACCTCTAGTGCCTCTATTGCTGCCGTCCCTAACAACTCATAAGATGTAGCATAAAATCCCCAGGAAATCCTAGAACATACAGCAGACCTTTTATTGGAAATAATCCCTTCATATTTCAGTAGTTCTCTTTCTGTAGGTTTATATATATCTATATCTATATATCTAAGGAATGATTAATATATTTCATAAATATATAAATTACATTTATATTCCTCATCAAGTAGTTATTAACATGCAGCTCTGTCATTACACAAGACTTTTTAGGTCCTAAAGCTTTTCTCCCCACCTTCCTTCACTTACATACTGCAATGATTACAAAAAGGGAAACTTGACATTTCTTAGTGAGCAAAAGTGACCTGTAAGAAAAAATAAAATGTAATAGAAGTCACAGTAGCAATCAAATATTCAGTGGTTAAATTTGGAGCATATATGCTTGGAAAAATATGCATAAAATGAGGTATCACAAATACCACTTTTCAAAGTGTGACACAAGGTTCATTACATTTCTACTTTGTAACACTTATGACCTATTATCTTTTTATGTTAATTTTTTCTCAGATATTTTAGTATAAGGATATAAGGCTTTTACAGCTTGATTGCAGATGAAGATGGCTAAATTCACAATTGAATTTCAATGAGTGGCAATTTCATTAACTGCTAAGTGTACCCAAATAAAGAATGAGATTTTAACATGCATTAAATTGATTACAATGTACTATTGGGAAACAGCTTTTGAAACAACCACCTAAGGCATAAAAAACTGTGATTCAAATAGTGAACACAACTATAATTGTGGGTTGTTTCCAATATCAGTTCACAAAAACAAGGTGAATTAATGTAGTTTCTGAAACATTTTATAAAGAAGGATCTTTATATATTCCTCTTCTGAGATCTTTTTCCTAATAAAAGACAAAGACAACAAAACATCAGAAATAATCTCAAGAGGGTAGTATTTTTTTTGCTCCATCCCAGTGGAACAGAAGGCCTCTGTAACATATCTGGAGATTCAGATTTCTTTTCACAGTCCTATTCCTCCAAATTTAGTTTTCCTAAATTGTCGGTTTCTATGTTTCTCTTGCTGGCTGTTTTAGGTTGATTTATGCCCGGAGATAGCTCAGGGATGCCACTTGCTCGGTTTCTCGGCTGTTTAGGTGTTCTGGAAAGGCCCGGGGTGGCCTTGGACAGCCCGGCGCTTCAAAGGACGAGGAGAGACTTCAGATCTTGTTTCGGTCTCGGTCTTTATTAATTGTTTATCTAAAAGATTTTCTTTCAGCCCGACAGAGGTCTGCACAGCAAGTCAGCCATGGGCACACTCCGCAGCCCCCGGGGCGGTCACTTATCTTTATACCCGAAGTTACGTGTACAATATTTATAATTTTTCCCCAATACCTTCTACTCTTATTAACCGGTGCACTTCTAGTAAAGACCAATCCCAAAGTGCCACCATCACCACAGAAGATGGAGGCCAAGAAGAAGAAGAAGAAGGACAGGACACGCCCCAATTCCTCCATCTTACTTCTTTAGACCCCCCTGTACAGAAATCCTAAACCTTGTGTTTTATACTCTAACTTATCCCTTCACCATTCACCCAGTAAAATCCTCCCATCCTCATACACGTGTCGTCTCCTGTGTAGGATCAAAGTCCTGGCACCAGACACTTCTGGCAACACTCCAGGACTCCCGAGCCCCCCAAGGGTGGTCTCGGCCACTCTGCACCTTCATCCTGAGGTGCTGAGATCCCACACTAAATCACTGGGGGCCTTTTAAAATCTGTTACAGTTTTGTAACAAAATGAAACCAAACAATACCTAAAAAGAAAACCAAGTTTTGCTAATGCTTTCTCAATGCATGCTTTTCCCTGACATCTGGTACCTGATTCACATCCAGTTCAAATGTTCCAAGCACCTAAACTCTTTATATTCATAATTCCAACCATTTTAAAATCCAGACTCTGTCTTAACAACCATGACACACAAATAATAGTCTCAAAATCACATGGTTCTTCAGAGACTTTGAATTTTGTAACTGATCTTGGAGCATACTAAAGGTGCTGACCTTTAAAGCCTGTAAAGACTTTTATTATTTGTACCATTATTTTCTCTCTGATTTTGAGATACTTATAAAACTCCCAAATCTGCTCCTTTTCCTTATTCTAATCAAGTGACTGATAGTGCCTTAATAATTCTACTCACAATCTCTTTGCTGTTAAAGATATGTAGACCTCCATGAAAAACTCAGATCTTTCTTTAAGTCACACGTATTTAACTCAATCTTTTCTCATAAATTATTCCCTTATTCTCCAAGTAACTTTTCGTGCAGTTTTTTAAACTCATTTCAATTTCCCTAATAAGCATCAATCTTGAAATGCTGATAGAAAGACAGATAAGGAGAACCAGTTTTATGGGACATATAGAACTGGCTGCCATGCCCATGTTGGCTTAAGATAACTATTAAAGGCAACAGTGACTGTGAAAATGGGATGAAAAAGGCAAATAATCCACCTGATAAATCTGTAACCCCACTGTTAGGGCAAACTGGCTTATTAAGGAAAAAAAATCCTGTACCTTGTATATACTAAGTAAAAGCTTATGTCAAGTCTATAACTTGCTGGTTTGTAAATGCTCAAAATTTCAAAGAGTGCTGCTTGTCCAAAATGTAAGCTAGAAAGTGTAACAATTTATCTCTTCTCATACAATCTGTAATTTTAGAACTAAAGAGAATACCACAGGTCTCACAGTAGGAAACAGCTGCAATTTTACAAAAAACACATCAAAGCAAGATGAAGGACTGAACCTCAGTCATGGAGCTGTATGGTTCAGAGCACACATACTACAATTAAAAATGCACTAAATTTTATTCAGATGGGGAAAAATAAGAAATACTGAAGTCATACTTTCTGATACAATTATGTGGTCTATATACAACCTAGAGTTAGGTATGGAAATTCTTCCTCATGGAGCTAAAACTGAAATATTACAATTCATACTAAAATGCATCCAATTATGCTGCCATTTAAGAAGGGAGAAAAAATAAAAGAGAAAGACTAGATTTCAAAATGCTTATAATTTTTTAAGTGAAGAGAACCAAAACTGTGTTGTAGGAACAATCTTTTTGTAGCAATTTATTAATAAAATTAACCCTAAGAAGAAAAGTCTTCAAACATAGCCTACTTTGTGTCTCAGGATTTCTTTCACACACTTATGTTTCTTAAAAATTCTGCAGAGCAGCACATGTTTAGCTGCAGTCAAGTCTGTTTCAGATGTGAGTTTGTAGCCTGTCAGAATCCTGTCAGAGGTGGAGGCCTGAGGATCCAACATGCCCTTGGTTGTATCCATGTGCTCTCCTAAGCACAATCATCTTTGGGATGTATTTTCCTTCTACTGCTGGATTTGCCTCTAATAACCTGAAATAAACTGTGCAATATGTACTCCTCATGGAAGTACTACTACTTATAAATAGCTCTGTGTTTTACCATCTTTTAATATTTTTCTTCTACTGCTAATAAAGTTACATCACATCCTGTCAGATTTAGCAATCAAGCTGGTAAAGCAATGAAACAGAGAGAGGTCCACTGAGCATCTTCATAAGGAAATTCTCATTAACAGGCTCAGGAGAATGATTGTGTTCCCTTCTGCCATTTCAGTGTGATGACTGCCTGAGAGTCATTTACAGTCCATTAACAAGGGCCAGTGTCTCAGCTGGGGTGGATTGAAGAGAATGAAGCTCTATTATATTATAGCTGCTAAGCATCTGTTACTGAATGTTACAGGCAGTTTCCAAATGGTGAATTAAGTGCAGAATTTTGCCTGTTTTTTTCTCTGATCGTGCATTTAAGAGCAAACATTCTGAAATGTTTTGAAATTAAGCATATTTTTTTAAGTGACTAATCCGTGATCTGCATTAAGGGATTCAAAATGCAAATGAAAAATTATGCTATGACTGATTAAACTAATCCAGCTACTCCAGAGGCATGCATTTCAAATTATATAGTTGCTGCTAATAATCAGAGCAAATGCTAATGTGATCAGTCACAAAAGTGATATAATCAGGGCAGCCTGGTACACAGCTACTTTGCTCCCCTTAAGATTTCATCCTTCTCTTGTAAAAAACTTGGAATGAGAATGACCCACTTCCAAACTGCACAAGAGGAGAGCTCTGTATGCCAGTTTATAATAGATCAGTTATTCCCTGACCTGACCTGTGCTGAGAAAGGTCTTTTCCTTGGCTGGAGAAGTAGCTGTCAGAAGGATACATTTAAACAGAAGTTTTCTATATTTATATTCCTCTCAACTCACACTGAAGATCGTATATTAATTTCTCCAAGTGTACATTTTGGCTAAACAATTGATAACTGCAACTTTTATTTCAGGTTTGGGAAAGATGGGATTACAGCCTTCAGAAAGATTTGGAATCAAATGCTGTAGCCCAAAAAAATTGTTAAATCTGGGGGGCAGCTGAAATCATAAAGGACCTTTCTACCCATTTTCCATCTGCCCCTTTTACTACCTGCTGATCATCTCTGAAAAGTACTGATTAGCTAACCCATTTTGAAAACTAAGAAAAATCTCATGTGATTTATCTGAGTCAGATAAAGAACAATATGCAGAATTTTAGGAAATATACAGCACTTTGCCTGAGCAATAGCCATTTTGTCAAATGCTATGAAGTAATTTTGAATGCAAGTTACTAATGCCCACAAGATTGAATGCTATCTTTTCTTTTTTTCCTTCCCTTCAGCAGCTTTAAACAGCCACAATCCATTTTTTTTCCAGAATTCCCTGCACTAATATGTCTTTTTCTGTTAAAAATTGTAATTTTAGTGACTCTTGGACTGAAGATGGAACAACTGAAGTAGCAAATGACATAAAATTGAAATCTAAATTTCCTGCAAATGTCCCTAAATTTTGGGATTATGTCTATGAGGTTATGCCTAACTCTTTGTGGGAATAGTTTCTTATATTATTAGCAAAATCAGCAAAGATCACGAGACAGGTGCCAATGCTCTTTTATGAAGATGTGAAACATGAAAATCAGTAACTGAAACACTAACAGCAAAAAAAAAAAAAAAAAAAAAAAAAAAAAAGAAACAAAAAAAAGAAACAAAAGCACAGAATAAAGCTTCACAAAATTTGTGTGGGGTTTAATGATTACGCTCCATGGAATGCTAAAACTATATCAGGTAAGTAAACCCTGATCTGATTATGAGCACAGCCTTATACTCATGGATCAGTTGTAATTTTGCTGTAACAGTGTTTTGTCTAGGTATCCATCCTCTAATTTGTGTAGTTTGCTCTTCCCCCTGCATAGATGAAAGAGGTCTGGTGATCAGCAAAAAGGAATCATCTTTGTGCTTGTTGTTTATGCCAGAAGAGATATTTATTTGTTGGATGATCCCCTACCAGCAGTTAATGCACATGTTGGAAAGCTTATTTTGGAACAAGGCATGAAAGCTGCTCTTAAATAAAAAAATATCAATAAATAAAAACAATACTGTTGGCACTGATTTGACTACAGGAGGTAAATAGGGGTCTTTTTATTTCACTTATGAATGCTGTGGTATAAAATATGCATATCTATTTTCGTAAAATAGTAACAATTCTTCAAAAAGTGTATGCAAATAAGTATCAGAGAGACACCACTTTCCCTTTAGAAATGGAGCAGAAAGCAAACAATACATCTGAAGGTTGCTGTAGTGCAGGCAGAAGAGAGGGAGTAGCAGGTAAATACAAAGCATTTGAGTTTTCAAGGGGAGAGAGATTTTTGTGACAAATTCACTATGAAGATCAGTAACAAGATAATATTAACATTAAAAACTGATTTTAACTTCATGGCTATTACCTGTTGAAATGAACTGAGCTTATTAGTTCTGTCAGTCTCATCTCAAGAAAAGACCAATCTACATGGCTTCACATTTGTTTCTTTTGATTTTGAGTATTTTTCATGGCCTTTGTTTGTTTGCAAAGAGTAAGTACCTTTCAGAAAGTAAAAAAATTGTCCCTAAAAAAAAATTAGCTGATGTACAAATGTCCAAGTTCCCAACTGTTTAAAAATATAAATCATTAAATTAAAATAACATTTCCTTTTTTGTGTGTGTGGGGTTGGTTTTTTTTTTTTTTTTTTTGGCAAGCTAACTAATTGTCTTGGATCCCCAAGGTAAAATAAGGACACTAAACGAGAGCTAATATTTACCAGTTGTGTCACCTCTGTGTGTTCTGCCCACTGATCATTCCAGAACAGTTTAAACAAAAGCTTAAGCTGTCTGTCTTCACTGACAACTCATTTCTTTGAACTTGTACACTGGCTTGACCTGATTCCTGGTTTGCCCCAACACAATCCTGGAACTTGATATTCCTGCAGTTTCAATAAACAGGCAGAAGCACACTTCTACTTCATCATCTCCCATGGCAAAAAAACCCCTCACCAGTCTTTGAGATCAAAGATATTGTAGCATTCCACCTATGACACTGGTTATGGTAGTGAGTTTAGCTATTTGAAGGCCATATTAAGCAATTCCTTAACTAACTGTAGTTTCTGAGTATTCAGTAATCTATGAAATCTATAGATTTCTTCCTCTTGAACTTGCCCAGTCTGCCTTTGGAACTACATAAAGCACAGACAGTAAATTCCAGAGATTTATTGCCTATGCTATAAAGAATCCATCAGCTTTGGCTCAGAAAAGTTTTGGGCATCCCAATTATCACTGACCATCTAGTTCCTACCCATCTTGCTTGGTTTGTTCTCATCTTTTCAGATCTCTCTTACATCATCCCTTAGCAATTTTCTTTATAGCTTGAAGGTTCATTTCAAGATGACAAATCACTTTTTAATCTATAAAAATTCTGCCCTGCCAGTTCAATTCAGAAAAATAGAAAAGGGGAAGGCAGAGGGGGAAATGAATCTATAACTACTTGTCTATGGAACAAAATTTGGCTTTTGCATTTCTTCTTATTGACATTTTGTTTTGTCAAGGATGAGAAGGGGAAAATGGAATATCAATGCAGTTCTCTATGCAGACCTACTCATCATTCCAAGTAAGTACATATAATTTATTATAATTTGTTAGACAGTCAATAAGTGCTACAAAATGGAAGGAGTAGTCACATACAGCAGCACTTACCAAAGGCAAGGACTCTGTGTATGAATAAGTACATTTCAAAAAAAGTTCCTGCGAAATAGCTACCACAAAGGCACTTTTATGTGGTTATTGTGCTAAAGTTTGCTTGATATTGGCAGACATTAGCACAAAAACAACCACATTTTGTTCTACAAAGCATTTTGGATTGCAGCTCCTGCGAACCACCTGGAGCTCTGCATCCAGCTCCTGGCTCCTCAGCACAAGGAAGTCATGGGCCTGTTGGAACTGGTCCAGAAGGGTCAAAAAACAGTTCAGAGGGATGGAACACCTCTCCTATAGGCAAGAGTTGAGAAAATTGGGGTTTTCTCTTTTTTTTTTTGCCTGGAAAGGAGAAGACTCCAGGGAGACTTTATTGTAGTCTTGCAAGACTTGAAGGAGGCCTATAGGAAAGCAGTTCCTGTAGCAAGGGGCAATGGTGTCAAACTAAAGGAGAGTAAATTCAGAGTAAATGAGCAAGGAAGAGGATTTTTATGATGAGGGTTGTAAAACACTGGCATAGGATGCCCAGAGAGGTGGGAGATGCCCTATCCCTTGAACCATTCAAGGTCAGGTTGGGTGGAGCTCTGACAAACCTGATCTAGTTGAAGATGTCCCTACTCATTCATAAGAGTTGGATTGGAAGAGCTTTAAATGTCCCTTCCAACCCTAAACTACTCCATGATTCTGTGTAACTTGACAAATGCATAGGGGCCATGTGAAACTAAAGGAAAGGAAGGAAGAGATGTAGCAACAGGGCTGACAACTGCAGACACCTACATTATGGATACCTGAAGCAGATTATATGAGTTACAGCCTTTTGCATCAGATTTGCTATTACAATACAAAAAGTACCACCTATAAAAGCTCTTACTCAGTTAATCTTCATAAAATGTCAAAAAGCCTCTAACAGGGTGTCTCAGTGAAGCCATCACTCTGTGTAACCTCAGTCTGCAACAGCCTCTCTAATCTGCTTTCACTGATGTTGCTGTTATTTGTGTACAAGACACAGAGCTAAGTGGAGTAGTAGATTTTGCTATGAAATCATCACATCCTTGATATCCTGACTCTAATGCTTTTCTTTATTTTTCCTTACCTATGAAAGCAACAGGAAGACTTTCAGACTTGAAGAAATTTATTTTCCTTTCAAAAGCATTACTTAAGAATGTGCTTTATAAATGTTCATATTGTAAAAGCTGTAATAAAATTGTGTGCTTCTCCTATAATTTTAAACTCTACCATCTGATTCTGTTCTTTCCCATTATCCACAGAATTTACAGAGTCCAGTGAGTTTCTGTGGTACAATTCCCACTGGCAGCCTAATGAACCATTTTTGCTAATAATACACAAGAATTGGATGTGAGCCCTCCATCTCACACTGAGAATTTTTTGCAGCAGTTTGAAATCTCCTTTATTCTAGTCAAAATAGCTCTTGTTTTTCTTTTTCTGCTAATTGCAGTTGCTATCATAGATATCAGTCTGGGGTTTGTTTATACTGTTTAAGTAAGTCAATGTACTATTCCTTCAAGATATTTTTAGTGGTTTCAATTGTCCTTTTTGTTTGACCAAGAGAAATTTATAGCACATCCTTTTGATTTTTAGCCTTAATCTTCAATTCTTTTGTAAAGGGTTATCAGAAGCTGAGAACAGTAGAACCAAGTATCCTATATAGTAGGCACATTCAGCAGGGCAAGCTGTCAATTATTGTCTGCTTTTTGCACAAAGGGCTCTGGTTAAACCATTTTTTCTGATGTAGTCAAGTGTCTCCATGTGTGCAGAGTGTGATTACAAAGGTTGCTGTCCAGCACTGCTGCCTGTTCACCCAGAGTCCTGCAGCCATCCACAAAGATCAGAAATAGGCCGGGTTAGAATGGCAGACTGAAGTGGCTGGAAATTCTCTGCTGTAGCACATGGTAGAGAGCACCCAGCAATGCAAGAATTTAGAAATTTCAAAGCTCATTTCTCCCCTTCAGTCATCACTCCAGAGAACACAGGTGTCCCCTTTTGAAGAGTGTATTCTTGATTAGGTGTGCTGCTATTCTTCAAGTATCTCTCCCCTTCTGACAATACCTATTAAAGCATTTTCACTTTTTCTTGTATGTTTTGCCACACTTCAATATTCCCAAAACAGCAGTAATGAAAGGACACAAAATAATGTAAGAGAGGTTTTGCAAGGGAAAAGATCTTGCATTATTTTGTTATTAGTGTATTATGAGTACTGAAACACAACAGGAGATTATGAATACAAAAAAGGTATCAGTAACATTCTCTATGCTAAAAGCTTCAGGGAAGAGATGGGGACAAAGGAGACAGAAGTAGCAAGTGCAGAAAGAGTTTTCAACTGACCTGAGATAACCTGAAGGGAACCAATTCAAGTGCTGGTAACTACTCCCTCAAACAGGTTTTTGAAGGCATCCTAAGATAGATGTGTTAAAACTGCAAGTTGTAAGGCTGTCCTAACTCTCTACATGCCAAACCTACATAAAATTGTCACTCTGCTCAGTGACAGGGGACTACCTTCTTTCTTCTTGCAGATTTCTGAGGGTGCAGGGTATTTTAAAACTCAATTTTACACTAAATTGAAAGCAGAACTCAGCTGATAAGAAAAATCAAAGCAGAGGCCAGAAGAACATGTAGAGTTCTGCATTCTTGGGATATTCAGGCAAAATTACAGAGCACAAATGAGCAGAGGGCTGTCACTGTGCACACACTGCAACATTTCAGTTCAGATCACTGCATGAGACAGCATCATTAACATTAACAAATGATCAGCTGTGGTTTACAGCCAGGGCTTTTACAGCTAGTAAAACTGCTAGTACAGTTTGCATTTCTACTGTTTCAGGTTTTTTCCTGAGAATTATCTAAGAACTAAGCAGAATGAAGACCAGCAGATCTCCACTGCTGTCTCATACAGACTCCTCTGTGCAAGGTCTCACTGTAATTCATGCTATGAAAAAAAGACAACTCTATCAATCAGTAAGACAAATACAGTTGAACATTCTGTATTTAATTTTTGCTCTAATTTAGATAGGCAATGCTGCCTTTAAATTCTGCTGGTTGTGGACACTCTAGGCTGATAACCCCATTCAACAGAGTGATAAAACACAGTTTTTTCATCAGTGTTACCGAGCTACACAAGCTGCAACAATCCTGGAGCTTTCTCAATTTACAAATCAAGCAGTAACATGAATGCCACCCATTTCCACTACAGACCTTCTGTAGAATTCAGCACCATGAAATCCAGTCTCACTTTGCCAATCTTTAAACATAGCATATATTTTTACCCTTGAGTTTTAAGCAGCCTTTTGAAATGTTTCAAAGAGAGAAGGCTGGGGATCATTAGAGGGTTCAGATGCTGCTAACATGTATCCTCACCAAAGCTCTCCCGAGGTTTGAGCAGACCCAGCAGGCACAGGAGAATTCACTGCAGTTCACTGGTAGCCAGTGATCCATCAGGCCAATTAAAACAGGCTGATCTAGCAGGGTTCCAAACAGGGACATAGCAATATGGTGGAGACCAGAGGTGCTCTCATTGTCAGACAGAAATTGGAAATGGGATGGCTCCCACCACATAGAGGTTTGATTCTCAGAAACACACAATTTCAGCAAGACAGGATCATTCTCCTCAAACTTCCCATCTCCAGAGTTCCTTGACTAATCTTTTGTCTAATCTGTAGACAAAGACATACATATAAAACTTAATGCATAATTGTCTTTTCTACGTTTGAGCAGAATTTAGCTTCAATTTCCATGCTTGCAGAGAATTTTTCACTGAATTTACTGAAGTAATTTTACACATCAATCTGTCTGCCAGACTTAGTAAAAAACCGGTAATACTACCATATTAAATGTTAGTCCTTTATATTCAGTAAATAGAAAAAAAAAAACAAGGAAGTCTCAAGAAAACGCTTCTCAAAGTGATAAACATTCCATTGGCAATACAGGGCATCTTTCTGTGCCTTGGAAAAGGATGTTTGTTGTTCAGCACAGTTCTGCATGTAGCTCATCTGCGTGTCACTATTACTGAATATGGATTTCATCTCAAATTAATGTCCTCTATAACATATCAAACTTGCTTTTAATATCTTCTTAAAATGAGCTTGGAACTATTTCATTAAAGGCAAAGCATGGGCTGTATTTTCTTTCAGTACCTGTATCCTATTCAGTAAAGTAAGTCCCAAATCTGATTACTTTCCTTGAGTGCTGGTAAAAAAAATCAACAAAAATCCCAAAAACTCTGGGTGTTTAGGATGCATAAACATAACTCAATTTTTTTAGAATGCATGAGAGAAAATTATTTTCAGTTTGATTCATTTCATAAAAGGAATTAGAATGGCTTTCTTCATTATAAGTAGAAATGTGTTACTATTGTCTTATCATCATTGTGCAATCTCAGGTTAGTGCCTCAGGTGGAGGGAGAGATGTTCAGTTTTGGGGGATTTTTATTCTTAAATAGTGTTTCAGCCTGCAAAAATTTCAAATAGGACCCTAACATGCAATAAGTATCTTTTTTCCATCTTAGCCTTTTTCAACTCAGTCTTTATTTAAGTTTAAAAGTTAGATATCTACTAAAAATGAACTTAGAGAAACAAACTCACTTTAGTAGCATTTACTATTTGATTGTTAGTGTTGCTACTATATGTATTTAGTTTTAAAATTCATGCTAAATGTTCTGTTTATTGGCTTTTAATAACTACATGAAATGTCCTTAAAGCAAGAAGGGAGGCCAGGAAAACACAAGATTTCATATCAAACTGAAAATTATTTTTCTAGCTACTGCAGTTTGGCAGTCTCCACAGGCAGTTCTAATAGCCTGGAAATTGCCCTGGGCTCTGTTGTTAAATTTTGTTGTTGATGAGCTTTTGTATTGCTTCACTCTTAAGCAGCCTTTTTCTTAGATTAGTCACTTTTCTTTCCTCAGCAAAGCTATTACAGCTAAAATGAAGAAAGAGTGATTTTCCAATAATTGTATCAGATTTTTTTCTCCTTAAATTATAGCTGAGTTGTCTCCTCCAGGTGTGTGTGAAAACAGGAACTGAAACAAACAAACAAAATCTACCTCACTTGAGAGATAATGGATTATGCCTTGCTAAGACCTACCTGTAAATATGGCAGCAAGACTCCAGTTTACACAGACACTTTAAATTCTGTTAAAAAGTGATAGCAGTGTTAAAGGCACCGTGCATGCATTACATGATAGACTTTTCTCCACTGTTTCTGAGACATATCCCTGACACCCCAAAACACTGAGTCACTGAACTCTCCCAAAGGCTGGCCAAGTCAACTAGAAAATACACTTAAAGATTATCAAATGGAATACAGAGAAAACAGTTCTGGGATTCTGCTAGTATACATATAAAAATGTAGGTTTTTCTTTAAAAATCTAGCCAGTGGTTATGGTTCCCAAAATGTTAATATTTAGACACTGGGAGAACATGTCCTTTTATCCCCTAGTAGGTTCTGTATTTGGGTGCAGAAAAATAGGAAGATGTTATTGAAAATACTGTATTATTGAAGTGAAGTGCATGGTTATTATTTTAAAATAATTGGTAATAATCTGATTTTACTACCTTGCATTTTGTCTTTTTAAAGGTTATCTCTTTGTCTTTCAGCTACAAACTAGATACTTTCTGCAGCTGTAGAGATGATCAGGTCTGGTAAGCACTTGAAACAACTTTTATGAAAGACACAGAATGTACTTTGAGGTTTCAGTCTGTTTTCTGATAAAAGCACTAAAATGAATTATGGCATATAATTATCATGAAGGCTATCACAGCAATGCTAAATGACTGCTCTCAGGAGTGCCAGTGTGCTACAAGCAGAACGTGCCCTGCTCCTCTCACCTTTGTGTGTGTGTACAATACAGCCAGAGACCCCTGACACAACTAGAAAATCAGACAAATGCACAGCGGAGCACAGTCAGTATAAAGAATATAAGAAAAGCACTGCTTTATATTTTTTTCACCACCCTCCAGATGTTAAAACTGCCAGGAAACCTTTAAGCAGCTAGAGAAAATGGATGGGCACAGCAGCTACCCTGCATGGCAGGAGCACTGCCTCAAAATACAGAGCTAATTGAAATTAATGTAGTTGAGTAAGAAATATGATCACTGTAATTATCTGAAACTTCAAATCAAATTCCAAATCAATGTGGCATATAATTCCACAGGTTAATGACACTAAGAGGTGTGAAGTGTTGCATTACTGGTCATACCTCATATATAGTATTTTTCTTATACTCTGTTAATTATGTAGGATTGAAATTATACTGCACAAGCTGTTTAAATACAGAAATTATTTAATCAAAGTGAAATTCACTGTTGATAGCTCAAAATTCAATTATTGCTTCCAGATGCCAATATTTGCCCAGCCTCCTTTACAGAAGGAATCCATGGATTACCAGCCAAGCCCCATCAGCTGCACAGGCAGTCAGTCATACTCTGAGCAGCTAGCAAGAGAGTTCACAGGAGGACCAGGTTTAGCAAAGGCTCTCTAGGGTTTCTCATTTATTTGCAGGACATTTGTTCAACCAAACAGGCACACACAGACCAGCAAAGCCTCCAACTATCCTCCCTCCCTGCAGCTGTGCAGCCTTTAAACTCCATGCAAACAGAACCATTATTACATTTCTTCTCCTGACTTTTGCTTATCCTCCCTCAGGGCTACTCAGACCCTTCTCAAGTTTTGAGCCTGAGCAGACAGCTAGAAAGAGGATCAGGGAGGCCTCTTCCATTGAAAAGCTGAAATCTTCTGACATTTAGTACTTCAGCCCAAAACACAGCTTCTCCCAGTGGGGCTGGCTGGCAAACACTGCTTGGTGCAGCCACTCCAGACACCAGCCAGGGCTCATTTTCTCACTCAGCAGCCCCATTTCCAGCCTCACAGCAAATCTGTGTTGCTGGATACTGAGCAGCAGGTGGTGTGCAAGGAATAGAGATTTTTATTTCATTTTTTATTTAAGATTTAATATTTTTTAATTTTGTCTCTGAACTATAATAAGGCTGTGGAGGCAATCTTTTTAGGTGTCCAATGTACCTTCTAAATCTCAAAAGCCAGAAGTATTGTTTTAATGGAGATATGGAAGAGAAGTCCAACTTCAGCAAAATGAACATTCCTCAATTAAAAACCAAAGCCCCAAAGATGTGAACATAAATGCTCCTGCTGTCTGTATCTAGACTGAAGAGGCCAGACTGCACACAGTAATATGTCAGATATTACTGACAATCCTTGCCATTTATAGGCTTGAATCCTGCTCACCCACAGAGATGCATTTCTCTACCAATTTTACAACAGCCAGACCAGTTCTCTGTCTTAGTTTATGTATGTCTAGAATTTGACAAATAGCACAGACCAGATTTATATAATTCCATTCCCAAATATCCAGAATGCAGAGTCCTTTGCTTTCCCATGGATGGTCATTCTCCTCATTTCAGATTCTAAGCAGTTCCTGTGGGCAGAGATTCTCAATGTCTCACAACAAAACACTGGCACAGCCACTCTGAACATCCAACTCCTACTGTTCACAGTGCTCTCTGGTTTTCCTCTGCTTACATTCAAAATGGACAGCTTCACCTATTCCATACTCCCAGCAACACAAAGCCAGCTAACCAAAAGCCATTAAAAAATCTGCTCCAATTAATTTTTAAGGCAAGTTTGTTGCCTTATCCCTGATTTCCCCAAGATCTCAGATATGTAAAAGTCAGTTACTGTATGAGCTCTGTGTTTGTAATCAGTATTATATTACAAATAAAAAGGGGCTGGAACAGTGTGCAGCCTTTTCTTTTACAAATAAACAAACACCCATTCCTTTATGAGGTAGAGTCTTTCATTCACTAACCCTACTTGACCAGAATAATTGGCATAAAAATTACACATCTCTGTGTTTAGCTCCATTTGAATAAATGTGAGCAATGTCAGTGTTAATTAAGTGTAGATCAAGAGCTATCGTTCCACTATTCAAAATGTAAATTCCCTCCCAAAGAGCTGTAAATAAGCAGTCACTGCTTTACACTGCACAAAACTGCAACTGAGCAAACCTGGAGAGCCACAGAGCCAATGTCAAAGAGCCTTTGACAAATCAGTTGGGCTGAAGATGGAAATAGCTTTGTAGATTCAGATATGCTCATTTTTTCCTTATTAACAGTCCTTCCTTACTAAATTAATTTCAGAGAGGCATCTAATGCAGCCCCCAAACCTTGTCTTGATTCTAGTTTTTCACGAGTGTCCAGATTTTCAGAATTGCTCATACCTATGTTCATGTATATACAACTGGAAAGGACTGGGAGGCAAATCCCTCAGTTCCAGCTTTAACATTTAAATGAAGCTAAACTTTCACAACTCATCAGCTGCCATTGTGATAGTCAATGCCAGTTTTTAACAGTTCTGAATATGATTTTTCTGAGGTTTTTCTTCTAAATAAAGGAAGTCTATTCTTAGCCCTGTATCCTGCTGAAATGCTAGAAGCTTCCAAACAGACTGAAATGGCCTTGCTTTCTGCTTTTACAAGTTTTTACACTAAAATCTACAGGGCTCTCTGCAGCCTTAAGCAAGGTAAAAGCTCTGCCATCTAAGATAAAAGTAGAAAATAGTGGAATAGGATACAAATGACATTTTCTAGCTCTTCCCCCAGTATAGCTACCTGAATTCATCCTAAGTTCATGACAGATACACAATGACTGAATCCCAGTGCAGAAACTATGTGCAACAGCTCACAAGATGTTTCTCTTCAATGCAAAGAAGAATAATATCCAGAGAGACAGACAAACTTCTAGATTTTAATGTCATTGTAACCAAATGAGAGAAGATTACTCCAGGTTTGGAGTGAATACTGGTTTCTAATTAGAAACATAGTTGTTGTATAAATAATATTTAATACTTAAACATCCAATCTCTTTTTTCTACATAAGACAGTTATAAATCTTAAACTATATTCAGCATCCTGCTGAGCATCAGCAACTTTTTATTCATTTTTTAGTTTCACAGATTTCAAAGTGCTTCCCAGCTGCATCAGGTCTGCTCCCACTGAGATTCTGAGCTGAAGATTCCATGGGACTTATTTTGGTGTTTGCAATCAAATTGCATTTAAGGTACTTCAGCAGAAGATATTATGTAAATTACTGTAGCATTTAACTGAGTCATAGTAATTGTGCAGTCATTGCTATGGAATTATGCCATGCATGATCAGAAAGTCTCTCTCTCCTACTTTCCAAACACCCAGACCCTGCTCCTTTTCCAGAGCTGGAAGTTTTTCAGCCACTGGGTGCTGCTCTCGTTAGAGAAAACAGAACATTGAAAAGAAAGCTCAGAGATCATTTCATGCCATGAACGTGCAGTTCCACCAGTCTCTGTCAAATCAGCTTTCTCCTTTGTAAAATAGTTTTTAAGAAAACTTTACCCCAGGTTTAGCACAGGGCTTGCTCCACTTGTTTCCTTTAGTCTGGGCTGTGACAGATCTTCCTTGAGATGCTAAGAATGGTAACAAGAAACCTGATTGTGCTCTAACACTTTCTTGCTTTCTTACATTGCAACATGTAAAACCAGGCTAAAAAAATCTTTATCTTTGGATTGAATGTACACATATTAAATGACTCAGCAATTTCTTATATTTTTACCCCCCAAAATTTGCTTGATTTTCAGCATTTTCATAGATATAACTTTATTTTTTTAAAGAAAGTAAGTACTGTAAAGTAGTTTCTTATCTCCTACCAGTTTCAATCTTTATGTAAATTCAATGGAAGTCTTATAATGTCATTCCAGCTTTTTCATTTTCTCATCACAAAATCTTCCCTGCTAGAATTCAGTGTACATAGAAAGAATTGTTTCTTTGCTAAATCAGAAGACTTAAGGAATGTACAGAAAAATGACAGATTTAATAATTTGCAGAGAGCATAGGTAATGCAACATTTGTTTCTGGGATAAAACCACTATATAACGAAAAAAGAAACAGATAAATATCTCTTACTGTCTTCCTGATATGGCCAAATAAAATGAATTCGCTCTTCAGTAGAAGACTCTTCACACACCTGTCCCACTCAAAAAGTACAGTATAAAGCCAGCTAAAGTTTTTTTTCCCCATATGCAATTATCAGTCAGCATTCCTATCTCAAAAAACAGACTCCAAACTTGTAATTGAGAGGAAAATCACCTATCCAAATAAACATTTCAGAGAAAGCATTTACTTCTGTTTAAGAAAAAAAATACTTTAATAGAGTAAAACATGCAAAATAAACCTAGGACTCTGTCCTGGACCCAAAATGCACGATTTCTGCTTTTTATGAACACAAATAATATTATACCTCTGTGGGATTGGTGAGACTTCTCCCGTTTATAGACAAAACTGAGCTCTACCATTACAGATTTAAATTACTGGTCATAACAAATCTGACACCCAAATGGGGTGCAGCAGTACAAACATATGAGTACATCTATCTGCACAGACCCCTATAATAATGTGTACACCTATAAATAGGTAGATCACATGTGTATCAGAAGAGACACG
This sequence comes from Melospiza melodia melodia, assembly GCF_035770615.1. Classification (NCBI taxonomy): domain Eukaryota; kingdom Metazoa; phylum Chordata; class Aves; order Passeriformes; family Passerellidae; genus Melospiza; species Melospiza melodia. Next base: position 9,564,235 of record NC_086206.1, on the reverse strand, counting down.
TCAGGTATATGAACAAAGAAGAGAATTTGAATTTCACAGCCTCTGCACTGGAAATAAGTGTTCCTTGGGGCTTAGACTGCATCTTGCTCTGTATACATTTTGTGTGGGGAAAAAAACTCAAAAATATACTATAAAAAGAGGAAATTCCAATTAATATTTGGTTAATAGCACTCTGAATCCAGACTGTAATACAGTCATCTGTAGGCTGCTCCATCTCCTCTAAATCTACTCTTCATTTGAACAAAATGGAAGAACTTGTTTCTAGACTGAAGTGACACTGCATGGCAGGACTTGGCAAGAGCAAGGGGACTGTTCCTGCCCAAAGGGCTACAGTCTGAACCAGCAGAGAAAAGGGTAAGACAAAATAAAACACAGAGTTAAAGTAACTGGCCAAAAACCACCTTAAAATCAAATTCTTTTTGCAATTTTTTATTTCTGTGTTTTTCTACTGCTTATTGCCCCACCTTGCATTTTCCCAGGAGTTAAACACACAGATATTTTTTGCTGATTATGTAGGTATGCCCACATTGTCATATTATAGGATAACAGAGCTGGAAATACAGTAACTTTCTCCACTGCCACTCAATGTAAAACCATACTATGGTTTGTTTGTTCCAGAAGAGTTTGTGCATGTCACCAGGGAAAGCCTGACTTTGGGGTTTAGGAGTAGAAAATGTCACTGTGCAGCCAGCCAAGCGTGAGGGGTAACAGTGAATGAGGACACAGTGTAAGTCAGTGTGCATGGAAACTACAGTGAGTGTCCTTGTTACTCCATGGAAGCAAAGGGAGGACTTGGGACACAAACCCAGGACACAGCAAGGATACACTGCTGTGTCAGATACACTGCTCCCAGATTTTTGTCTCATTTCAAGCTGCTAAAATGAATTAACATTTGGTAACGCCCGAGCAGCTCTTTGATATACAACAGAAGTAAAACATGTCTCTCTAATTCACTTTTGATTGATGTTGCTGAGCCTATGGGAATAGGAACTGTACAGCTGTGGTTGCAGACAGCTTTATTACTTTATTTATCCCTGTTCATTATGTTGAAGTGACAGAGAGAAAACGGGAAAGAGCTGTTTGGGATTCCTTTAAGTGTTTCCTTTCCTAACCCCCATGTCCCTCCCTGCAAAGGGCTCCTCAGAGGGGTCTGTCCTGATCTCATATCCATACAGTAATAAACCTGTTTAAGAGCATGACAATAAAATAAATGAGCATGTCAAAGCTCCATTGGGAAAAAGCCTCACTCTTCTCCTGGCTGCTTCACCAAATACAGAACAATGTGGAGTTTGAGATTTAATCCCATCACTTCCTTGGGGCTTTTGTTTGTTTGCTTTTAAAATACCAGAACTCCAGAAGAATGGCCTTCTTTACATCTCATACTCTATCCCCAAGCCCCTGGGCCCATCTTATTTGAAGGAAGTTCATTCCACACTGAATCTTTGAAAGAACCATTTGCTGCTTCCAGGATTCTTTATGTAAAATCATAAAAGGCCACAAAAACCTGAAAGCAAGAGCTTTTGTCATGACTGACCTCATGCATTTTACAGACTTCATTAGTGCCTACATTGGAATTGGTCAGTATTTCCCTGTCTCCAGTTCCTGCCACCTGAGCTTTATGAGCTGGATTGAAATACATGGTCTGATTTGACTTTAGGGATTTTTGCTGTTGCTGCTTTTGAGTGCAAAAACATTATGAGAAAAAATGAAGCAACAATGAGCTGATTTGTGGGCTCTTCAAAGGCTCAATAACAAATAAGAAAGCCTAGAAACATCACTGGAAGGGATCTGTAACTGCTGATGTCCACTTGTAACTCAAGAGTTTCACCTCACCTATCCACAGCTTCACCTCACCCATCCAGGTTTTCCAGCATTTGCATATGAAGAGCACGCACAAAAAACATGGAAGAGCACAGGCAGCAGAGACACAGAAGATTTTTTTGAACAGTGATACCATTCACAGACATGAGTGAAGTAACTTAATCTAAATGTAGGTGGCTCTGATTATCAAATTAAATGTTACAAGCTATTATAAAGCTTTCATAAATAGTAATCTAACAAATGAATATTTGTACATCTAAGATACATAAATCCTACAACTTCAGAATTTTCTTTACTCTCTGCTCTTTTGTGCAAATTGCAAGAACTAGGAAACATTTAGAGTATTAAAGATTCATTCTGTATCCCTTAAATGTAGAATTAGCTCCTCAGCCACACTGTGTTGGTAACAGTCCATGAAACATAAAAAGGTGATTTTCTTGCGCTTCAGTGGGAAAGAAAAGGTCAGGCAAAGAGGAAGAAAGGTGTTTTACACTTCTTTCTTGCAGAGTAGACTAGCACACAAACAGAGCACAATCTCACTATTATTTCTCAGAGGTTAAAGCATTGGAAGATGCAGATTGTCAGCAGCTGAGCTTTTTCTGAGCAGCTGGTATCCCTACAAATGCCTTACCTGGGGTGGTGAGGGTGTTGACACGAGAATCTCTGTGCCCTGGACATTAATACCAGATGAATTTATTATGACCACGTTATGTCAGTGAAAACAGTGCATCCAAATGAATTAGTGTTGCCATGGATAACTCAAAATGTCCAGTCAACTCCAATGCTGTTTATTTCAGATGGGAAGGGTCAATACTTCTGCACTCCAGAATGCTGCTTTTAATTCAAGTTAAATTATATACTCAGACTTTCTTGTTATAATGATTTCTTCCTTTTAAACTACTTTGACCTCCATAAAGTCTGTGCACATCTCAGGATGCTGAGTAGCTGGAGGCAGCAGCAAGAGCATCGTTCGGAAAATGTAAAAAGAGAAGCAATTTAAAGAAGATATTTCGCCTAATCTCCCATACTCTGTTGAAAAGATCCAATGAGTTACCAATAAGCCTGAGATTAGTTTCAAGTGAAGTGTCCCACATCACTGTTGCCAGTGGAATTGCTGAGTTACTTTTCTTTATCACACAAAGAAAATTCAAATCCTCCCAGACTTTCCTCACATTTATCCTGAGCCATAGAAAAATAATTTACCCACCACATAGCTCATTACACTTTTGGAGATAACGTAAAAATCTCTTTTAAAATTCTACATAATGTTGAAAGCATCACATTAAAACACTACTGGAGAACTCCATTCCAAACACCAATTTGCTTTGATGTTAGGAACAGTTAAGCTAAATCATGAGCTTCCAATGTGTTCCCAGATCTCTTGTCCTCATTGTGTTTGCCAGACTTTGAAGTCTGGGTGTGTGACTGTTTGGAAGGTAAAGCTCTGCTTAGTGGTAGGATTTATAGCAGAATCCATTTTGGGGTGAATCAAACTACACAGTGATTCATTTCTAAACCAGCCATGCAAAGTAATGAGACATCACAATCCATTCCACACCCTGAGACAGGCAAAGAGTGAACAGAGAATCACAGGATCATTAAGGCTGGAAAAGACCTCCAAGGTCACCGAGCCCAGCTGTCAACCCAGCACCACCATGTTCACCACTAAACCAAAAGCCACATCCACACATCTTCTGGACATTTCCAAGGACAGTGATTCAGCCACTTCCCTGGGCAGCCTGCTCCACTCTACAAACAAGCAGAGAGAGCTGCTGTGTGATGTGTTCAAGGTATCAGGCACAAGCATGATCCAAGATAAATACATCTTTAAATATTTGTATTTCTATTTCTTCCTGATGTTCCTTTATAGTTTAGAAATATAGCATCACTGAAAATGTATTCAAAACACTTCACTGAGCATGTGCATCTGTTTTTCCTGCTGGATTTAATTTAACATCACAACAGGCTAAGTATTACAGTAAAGGAATAAAATATGTTTTTCCAGGATTATTTATGCAAGCTGCACATAGGAAATGTAGGAAATTCACACTCAGTGTAATGGCACAATTAATGATCCCCTAAAAGTCCCCTCCAAGTGCAGCTGGACTGACCTGCAGCTATAGAAATTTCTGATACCTGCAACAGCCAGCTGAAATCACTGTTAACTATTCAACATCTGCATCCTTCAGTAGCTGGAATGGTAGGTGGTACCAGAAACCAGGCTTTGGAGAACAAAAAAGGTGGCCTAGCTCTTTATTTGATGCTGGTCCCAAATTAGACTTATAAGAGCAACTACCTGACAGAAACAGTCCCCTAAAATACATCATAAATACTCACTGGCTTTAATTTGCATCAGGCTGCCATTTACATACTTCATACACTGCTTGAACAGCTTTCTTTGGTCTTCAGGGAACACAAACCCAAGAGGTAAAAACAACACAGCCCACAACAGAGCCATTCATTTGCAACATCCCTGAAATACATCAGAGAAATGAGAAAAACATAAGTCCAGATTTCGCCTTGGAGTGTGTGCACAAACTTCCTATAAAGCCATTTAAAGTCAGATGCAAGCAAGCAGAAACAACTAGGAGAAATTATAATTAAGAATTCATATTCCATTTTATATCACTGAAGCTTCATCTTAATTGGCAGAATCCCAGATCTCCTACCCAGGGAACACCAATCCCTCTGTCTCTGGTGCAGTGTCCTCTCATCCAGAGTCACTGCACAGCAGGATAGAGCAAATTAAAAAAAACAAACCAACAACACTATTTCAACCTGCCTTTGCACATGCCCACAGGCATTTTGGAGAGTAAAGGAAAAAATCTGGGACTGAGTTCCTTGTATTTAGATATATTGTATTATCAGGAGGGGCCTTCTGTGGCTCTAAAAATAGAGAGGTTGGAGTAGACTGTACCCATTTTATCTCCAGCACCTCATCTGCCAGTTCCTGTGCCAGAAACTTCTGTCTTCCTCCTCTATCCCTGTCTTGTCCCTCAGCAAGGAGCCCTGCAGCCCCAGGGCAGGAACACAAAAATCCAAGGCACAGAAAAGTCAATGCTCTGTGCTCTGAGAACTGCACAGCCCTTTCAGGTCAGACAAAGAGGCTGGACAGTGGAAAAAATGTGAAGAGCTGGTCAGATAAAGAACACGGAGAGCCACTTGGTGGAGAAAGGATTCTAGACACATACACAACCTAAAACATGGCCCTTTGCCATCAGTTTTCACTTTTAAATGTTGAGGGGGGTGGGGGGTAGGTGGGGACAGCACACAAGCTTGAGTGAACCTGAAAGCTGTGAAGGGCAAAACTGAACCCAAGTTCATTTGCTAAACAAAGGCCTGATTGGATTTTCTGGTTATTTGCAGAAAAAAAAATGACACATCTGCATGTGTGTATTTCAACACACTGTCTCACAAATAACTATTTCTTCAGTTCTGTGTTCAAAAAGAAGAATGACAGATGTATTCTGAAAATAAGATGTGGTCCCCACATGAAGAAAAAGGAGAGAAAGGATGAATCACAATCATGAAATAGGATCCTACAGTGAGAGTCAAAGAGTTTTTAGCTGTGTTCTTGAAAAGAAAAGGCATGAAAGCAGTGAAACCATTAACAATTACTTCTACATACCCACTGCAAAGCCAGTATAAATGAAAAGTTAACAGGGAGGCACACATAACTTGATTTAAAATGCAGTTCCAGGAAAGAGACTTTTGTAAAAAAATAGCTTTTTAGAAATACTGAGGATAATAGGAACTGTAGGTGGATTCACAATATTATGTTCAATCACATTTCTGAAAAGCCTAAGATGAATTACAAAAAGTTATCTTAAACACCAAAGACCTTTCAAATCAAAATGAAGGAAAAAGTTAATTTTCAGGGAACTTCTCAAAATAGATCACTACCAATGGATGAGATTGTTAACAACTGAAGAATTTTTTCATGATCTGGATTTTTCCATTTGTTATTACAATTATTAAAAACTCATTGATAAAGAAATTAATTTCTTTAGTGTCATTCCCAACTCCTATATTTCCAAATTGCCTCTTTTACAGGACACCACTTGGCAATAAAATTGAATATGTAACAGTACACGAGGAGGACTGGAGTTCACCATCTAGATCTTAATAAACAACTGAAATATCCCATAATTTACATTTAACACCCACCAGTCAGTCCATTCTGGAAAATTCATGACAAGCTTTACTGATTGTATCAATAAAAACCGCCATTCCCAGCTTTCCATCATGCAAAACTGACATCTCTCAGCTTCTGTAGGAATTAAGGTAGCAAGTCAGGATTGGAAAGCACATTTTACCTTTGGAAATAATCTGTTCTAAAACACCAGAGTGATCTAAAATTCAAAAGGAGCAATACAGAGTTCTTTTTCTTAATGCTCTTAACAGCAGCAAGGAAATTGCATAAAGTTTCTATCATTTTACTGCAATGTTTGACATCAAACATCAACTCAATGAGAAAGAGATCTCAAATCAAATGTTTTCATCCCTTGTATTTTTCCCTACATTGCTCTTCCTCTCTCATTTTTCTTTCCTTTCCTTGCATTTCCTAGTGGTTTTTAGCACCTATATTCTCCATATATATTCTATATATATATTCTCCATACTCTCCACCCATTCCTCATGTTATCTCCTCCACCTTGTTTCAGTTTATCTTTCCCCCAATACAGATCCAGCTCTTGTGTGGTACCCTGTGGCCACACTACTGCTGATCCAACAGAAATTATATTTTGGCCCAAATATATGATGCTTATAAGAATATATCTCTTGTGGGAGAAAAGAAAAAATGCAGTGCATATGTCTTAATACAGGCAGTCAAAAGTTTTTTAAAACATCCATATGGTTCTTTTACAGCAGAAAGGAGAATGTTTTCTACATTTTATGCAATGTAAATTGGGGATAATTTAATCCCTTTTAGACTTTAACACCTTAGATTTCTACAAGTCCAAAGTATATTCGTGCATCTTCTGAAGAGGAGGATTTTACTGCAAAGCATCTGGGTTTGACTATTAGACATATTTAAATCTAGAATTCTGTGAATGAATCTTTTATCTCCAAGATTTTTACTATTTTTTGACATTTCTCTCTTTGACAGCTACACACTTTATGAAAAACAGTGCATCAGAAAAAAATGCAAATTCAGAAGCTCTCGCTCTCAAGCATTGTTTCACATATACATTTATTTCAATTTTATATATATTCTTAAAAATTAATATTATTAGAAGCTTTGCTATTTTGCTTCCCTTCATGATGGGACTGATCATGTCCTTGTCCAAAGCAGGGGGGCTTGAATTGGGTGATCCTTAAAAGTCCCTTTCAACCATCCTATGATTAAGCAAACCAAACAAGGATACTTGATTTAATATGACATGGCAGGACAGATCTAATATTTTTCAAGTGCAAAACCAATATTTAGTGTAATAGAAAGCTAATAGAAATCCTAAGTAAGATGCAAGGATAAATAAGATGCTAAGGAAATATCTTACTGTTTTACCTAAGTACATTTCAATACCTGATGAAATCCTACTACCTGGTGAATTCCTTTTGCAGCTGTTCTCAAGCTGAACAACAGAATAACAGATGAACACACAAAATGCTGAAGTCTCAAAAACTGTGATTTTCCCATAGGTGTAGTAGAGGTCAAATAAAAACTCTGAGTGTGCATTAATTACTTTGCAATAAAGCAAATACCAGTCAGAGAAAATGGTACATTTCAAAAGCAAAAAAAAAATGCAAAAACTAGCAAATACTTAATTAGCCACTGGCAATACTTTTAATGTAGCCAACAACAGAAATTTATGGAACATCTATTGCAATTGTTTTTACCTTATAGACTATACAGTTTCCATCAATTTAGACTGGAGATATATTCTGAGGATGAGATTTTTCAAAAATGTGATGTGCCATTTTAAGAACCAACCATAAATAACACCTATTTGAATAAAACACTGCAATTACATGAAATTATTCTGCCAGTTTTCCAGTCACTATAATTTTAAATGCAAAGTACAAGTTAGAACTAAAAAAAAATAAACAAAAAAGCCTTCAGTCAATTCATGCTTCTGTTCATGCTCAGGGAAAAAGAGCTCTGTGAAAGTAAAGTCAATCACATATAAATCAAAACAAAATTGAAAGTCAATAGTGAAATTTGATATGGCAGTTGAACACATGTATTGTCTTTGTAATAATGAACAGTTTCAGGTACAAGGCATGGAAACAGGAGAAGGTCAAACTGTCAATAGGTCCAACATGTATGGGCTGACAACAAAACTGTAAATATTTATGAATTCACAAGAAAATGAATTATTTGGAAGACAGCAGAAGGACCCAGATCTATGGATATTCAAGCCCACTACAGTGAGATCAGATCAGAGTAAGAGAACAGAATGCAGCACTTTCAGCCAGTGCTGCCCAGCCACAAATGGTGTTTCCAGTTTAGCCAAGTCCTAAACCCCAGCTCAGCAAGGCTCCACATAAAACTCAGGGCCAGCATTTTCCTAAGCATAGTTCCAGTTTGCACCTGGAGAGCTGGAAGGTCAGACAGAACAGCCAGCATCTACCTTCAAATATCACATACACTTACACCTGGATTAACATAATTCATCATGGTTAGGTCTGCAGTCAAACTAGAACAAGCTGATAGCCAAAGTCCAGCCTTAACTCTAGTCTGGACTAGGAAAAAATTCTTGTAGACTCTTAATAATAGTCAGGCCTGTTAATATTGAATGCTTTATATTATAGTGACTGTCTTCATGGGAAAACAGCTACTGCAGAAGCAGACTAAATTAGATAAAAGATTCAAGTTCAAAAATAGGTTACCTACAAAGTGTTTGCTCTTCCAATTAGCAACCCCCCTCCCACACACACTGATTTCATAGCAGTTTGCTGTAGGCTGGAATGGGACATGCTTGACTCATTATCATGGGATTTAAAAATTAGGTTTATATTCGATAACCCTTAAAAGAGTAAGAGAGAAGGAAACAGAGTCTTAACAGACTGACTAAATAGAATACACATCCTTTATTCTGGCATAAGAAATCACATCTACAATTTGTCATGAAAAAATCCATTAAGAATACCCCACAGCTAGAAAAAAACTCAAGCTGGTGCTAGGTTTTGATTACAGAGGAATAGAGCAGCTGTTCGTAGAAGGAAAATGAGAATACTTTGCCATTCTGCTCTTTTTCATTTTGCCAATAATATAGCTGCATTTTCACCTCCAGATTGGTAAATTTCAACACCAACAAGCAGGTCAGTAATTACATTTTTGTAATCTTTTTTTTTTATTTAACAGAAAAGCCTACTGAGATTCTGCCCAGTCACCTCAAACTCTCCTTTGTCCCTGTTCCAATGTACTTGATCCACTCAAATGTCACGTTTTCATCTCCAAAGCACACAGAGAACATTTTAAATTGGGTCTTTGAGCAAAACAAACCAAGGTGTCTATACTTGTTTCTTTCTTGCCCTTCCTTCCTAAAACCATAGGAATTGCCTTAAGAGGAAAAACAAAAGCATGTATCCTAGCTTCCCAAACCAGCCACTTTCCTCAATTTGATTAATTTCATTTCGGTACTTCTCAATACCGTGAAGTCTGATTTTCCCAAATCCAAGAATAAGAAATGGCTGGAGGGTTGGCAGGGAGCACTGAAGAGAAAAACACTTCCAGATGTTAATAAAGACTATGGTTGGGATATTCTTGTCACAAATTCCCACCTTTTTCCAGAGAACTCAGCTCTTCTAGTGAGTGCTGCATGGTTCTCCATATTCACATACCCTCTCAAATTTGCTGTGTGCTGCATGCCCTGCTTCTCCTGTTGGTTTCACCCCTTGTTTTCACAAATTTCTACTTTCTTCCATCCACCCTGGCTTAGCCAGGATATTTTTGGGGATAGCTATCTTCACTGTTATTCAATTCTTTTCTGTGTGCAGATGTATTTACTGTCAGAAAGCTGGGTTCTAGCAAGTGAAATGAAGACTGTGAGGAATTTGTTTTGTCACATTTTGAAACAGAGCACAAACAGCCCTTCTTCTGTGGCCTCTAAACACATGCCAAAATCTCCTAGTTCTTAAAGAATAGGAGCAGCAAAAAGTGCTCCTGGCTTGGTCAGCAGTTTGCTGGGTTACTTTTGTAACCTTTTTCTCCTTTGGTTTTTTCCCTGCAAAATGCAGAGGCAGTTCGGCACTCACAGCTGTCATGGTTATTATAAAAATGAAGTTTAAAATGCTCTGTGCCTTTTAGATTAAAGGTGCTAATGAGATGAGAAGTGCAATCATCATCTCAAGCCCAGCCTGTTGCACTTAAGCTGTTCATCCTTTGCTTTGATTACACAAAGCTTTATCAATGAGGTTTCTCTCTGGCTGCAGCAGCAGTAAGAGAGCACTGGCACATGCAGAGAAGCACACTGCACATCAAGTATCTGATTTTTAAAATGCATGTCTAATTTTCACAGGCCAAAGCCTTCCCATGAACTACAATTCAGCTGCCTGAATAATGCATACAAATGAGACAGGACTGCAAGCCTAACGATTTTTAAATGGGGTGTTATATGCAGAACATGTAAAAACTTTCCCATCTTAGATTGTAAAGCTGTCAAGGCACAGCTTTAGTCACTCTCAGTATAACAATATGAGTGTACCCAGCTGAAAACCTGAAACTCTCTGGAAACTTTTCTAAAATCATCAAATGATCAATGAGAACAGACTGCTACTCTTGACTTGATCATTCTCTCTCTGCTTGTCACATTCTTGCCATGACTGAATTCCAGGACACGTTCTCTGGCATGCAGCCCCTTCTTGTCTGCATTCAATTTCAACCCACTCCCAGCCAGATTATTTTAGATGATTATCATAGAATAGTTTGGGCTGGAAAGAACCTCAAAGGTCATCTAATTCCAACCCCTCTGCCAGGACCAGGGACACTTTAAACAAGTTATCCCAAAACTCCAGTGCTGATCACTTATTTGGGCTGCAATATTAATTTCTTATTCTATTAATAATAATTCCTAGTCATGAAGGGATGTAGGCTATGCTGTCCCATGGAAAGACTGGGTTCTCTACCTTTGTTTTCCCTTGTCACTCATTCCTTCTTTTAACTCTGGAAAACTGTGGTATTCTACAAAATTTTCCTTACCATGGGTACATGGGAGAAACACTTTCTATTACTGGGTCTGACCTGACCTTTTGGGACACTTGCAATCATTTATTTTATATGTACTTCAACTTATTCACATAAAATAAAAATAAAAAATGTAATATGCTTAAATATTTATGCATATCAGAATCTGTTACTGCTCTTGTAATTTCTATCTGTAAATCTCTGAAAAGACAACCTATCAAATCAAAACTTCTTTTTTTTTTTAATTAAACTGTATTTTCCTTACTGCTATTTTCTAACATAAAATTTAAGGACAGTTACTGATTCAACATCAGCGTGGCATCTTTTTTTCTCTACAGACATAAAGGACCACCAATTGGGACAGTATCCTAAAACAAGATATATAACTAGCCCAAATGGAACTGGCACATAATTATGATGATTTTATGACCTTCTGTGACTTGCCCTGAAAACCCTCTCTATGATGCTTTTACAAACTGATCTCATCCTTGTCAGTCACAGCCAGACTGTGAGTCTTTAATCAGTGCAGTCCTGCAGTCAGTGAGAGAAATGAACTCATACTCTGTGACAGATTATCAGTAGAATTTCAAAAAGAAGATTAATGAAAAAGTGTAAAAATAGAATAAGCAGTTGCCAAAAATGCAAAGGAATAAGGAGATGACCTTAAGTGGCCAAACCCAAAACCTTAGTGTAGAAGGCAAAACATCAGGATCACATGGCTTAACATTAAACAGTGGTGATCTTCCAATCTTCAAATGGTCACTAATCTACAGACATTAATATTAATGTATAAATACATTAATATATTAACCTATACAATCTACAGACACTCATCTGCATCATCCACAGAAAAGCCATACACTCCCATAATGACAAAGGCAAAGAGTTACATTCATGTGCAAGAAGAATTTCCATGCTTACAATTCCAGAGCTGCCCTCTAAATGCAGGTAACATTCTTTTCACAGTCAATACATAATTGCTCAAAATTATCAATGCTAACTAAAAATCAGCACCTCTGGATAGACTTGAGTTAAACAGTGGCTGTTTGTTGCAACTTTCAGGACACATATTTGGTGGGGCTTGAGTTTTGCTTGGCTTTTTAAAATATAAAACATACAAAGCTTCTTCCTAACTGTTCTACCATGCAAAGCCTGCATTTCCCACAGGCAGAGTATGCCTTAGCATTCATTAGATGGACAACATTGAACTTACTTAAAAATAGGCAAGCAGTGTCATAGCTCATTTGCTCTGATGCAATTGTGAGAAGATAGAGCCTGTATGCTCAACCACAGGGAACATCTGGCATAAAAACACTCAGCAGGAACCAAGTTTTGTATAAAACTAAGCACAGTGGTTTGGCAGGTGGGGGTTTTCATGCTGTAGGCAAATGGTAACCTACACCCCTTTTGTTTCTTGCATTGAAGCCTTGGCTGGAATTCAGATGTGGCACTTGGTGAGTTTTAGGAGTTTTCATGGAGACAGTCATGCAACGCATGCTTGCTTTTAACTAGCAAAAAACATCCTACATGAGATGGTATAAACTTAAACCAGCCCCAGCAGTGCTGAGAAGTGTGCTGAGTTATTTCAAGTGCCTCAACAAATCCATAGGAAAGCACTACCCACATAGACCCAGAAAACAGTAGCAGAGTAACGAGGGAAACATTAGAATTTGACATGGTTTTGAGTCACGTCTATAATAACATGTACAGCATTTTCTCCTCCTGTTTTTCATACCACTCTTCATTGTTTTCTTTATCATATTATGTTGTGCAGAACTGACACCATCATGCACCAAAATCATATATCTGAAGGGTGCTTGCCACAAAAAGTTTGATGTGTACAGTAACAGAATGCACACAAGTGAAGCTCCCCAGTATGAAACACTGCAGCAAAGCAGGTTTGATGAGAAACCTTCCTTGGCAGCCATCACAGCAGGTTCCCTTGAAGTATCTCAACTTCTATGAACCTTTAATAGAACCATGACAGACTCCTGTCAGAGATACAACAACTTTGTCCTGGAACTGGATTATTTGGGAAGATGCAGAGTCCACCTTCTGTGGGTAGACACAGACAGAAGACCTTGGCCACAGATCACCACCAAGATCACTGGAGCTGCTGAGCTAGAAATGACAACAACAACAATAATAATAACAATGTAATGAATCAAATAGTGTGTTTTCCAGGGTTACAAGTCTTCTTTTCGGGACCATGAGCAGAATCACTTCCTAAAACACCTCAGGAAATCTCTCTCTGGAGCAGTATCTATGATTTTCTTTTTGTTAGCTTGTAAAGTAATTAAGTGTGTGGAAAACCCTGATTTAATTCATATCCAGTAACACCTGGGTCTTTTCTATATATTAGACACTTGCTGTGATATATATGTGACACTTGCACATGATAGGAATGCTGGTCTGCAATTTCTGCTGTTCTAGAAACATCAAAAAGCATTTTGTTACCTAGAAACACACTAACCAACCTGTAATTTGCTGCATTATTTTCTGAAAGCTTATCTCTTTTTTTTCATGTTCAAATCATGGGGCAATCACATCTCTAAACAATCTATGAAAATACCCACATATAATGGATGATTATATATGTAAGTATATATAAAATAAGCATAGGATGCAGGTAAATTAATAATACCTTTTTCACTGTGTCATTGTGCAGAAATATTTCACAATAAACTAACATCAAACTCCTTAGAGCAGCTGGCTTTCAGCCTCATGAAATACCTTTGCACTGCCTCAGACATTTGTTTTTTAAACTGATCAATGTATGGGTTAGCTCCTTGATTCTGAAATGAGCATAAAGAGTTTGTTCAGAGGGGAAAAACAGTCAGTGGGGAATGTTCAGAGAGGAAGTATTACAAGAGCTTAGTAAACAGATATAAAAGTACAGCTTGAGGTAAGATTTTAGACAGCCACAGCAATAATAATGCTCTAAAAGGAAGCAAAACAAGATTTAGAGATACTGTGAATATAGATTTTAGAGCAAAGAAAATACAGACAAAAATGGAAGGAAGCCTTATGAAATGCAGAATGCTGGAACCCCAGAGGTCACACAATATAAGAGAGCCATGGGAACTGTGTGAATGGCAGGAGGAAATGAGAGTGAGCAGTGATGACAGCTGTGAGTCAGTAATGCCTTTAGCCACAAGGGTAATGCAGGGAAGGCATTTTTAATCAATAGCTCCAAGATCTTGGAAGGAGCTCTCTAATCCTAGGCCAGCAAAAGGAAAACATTAACAAGGTTCTCAAAATAAGCAGAAGGTGTGTTATTCAGTCAAAACCCTAAAACACACTCTTTCTGAAACACAGGTTCTCTTTACTCCCCTGTAACACCCAAGAATTTTCCTGCCTTAAAAGAATTTATGGATGAAACCTTGATAGCTCATACAAAGCATTGGGAAAATTTGTGTTGATTAACAGTCAGGAAGAACTGAAGAGTACCTGCTTTTGTTCCACTCTTGACACATATATGTGTAAAGATATATCCCTAGCAAGTGTCTGGCTTCTGCAACTCCAAATATCTTCAGTTGTTCTCTGATAGTCTGTAAATTCATCTTGGGACATTAAAACCTCCAAGACTGCAATCTTCATAATTCTCTTAACAAAATATTGCTGGTGGATTATTTCTCAGCCCTGTCTTGTTAAGCAAGGATGGAGAGCAGCTTCTCAAATCCACACTTATGTATTCATTGTCTTCTCTTGTTCTTTCAAAGCTTGTTTTGTACCTAATCTGCATTTAGATATCCCTGTACACATGTGGCTTTTATAAGTAATAGAAATCTGAGACAGCACCAAGAATTTCCTTTGCCTAAATGACACAGTAAGTGGGGGCAAAAAACCTCCACACCCAAAAGAGTTACCAAAAGACAAATAGATAAAGCAAAATTTTGAAATGATAGCATGTTTTAATAACTGTGAGTGTTTTGCTTCAATTTTTTCATTATTGGTAGAGACAAGTCATCAAATAAAATTATCTCAGGAGTGAAGAAAAAAAATCCAACATTTTCCCCTGGACATTGCAAATCAGTACAAATCTGTTTTCTTAGAATCTTTCAGGTCAGAGGGAGCCTTAGAAGGGGATCTAAGTCCAACATTTTTTCTTGAAACAGGAGAAGCATTGAATTCTGACAAGGTTGCTTAGATCTGTGTGTAAACAGGCCAGAAAAATTCCCAAGACACAGATTCCACAACCTTTCAGGGCAACATGTTCCCACCTCTCCCAGTCTCCAACTTTCACAATAGCTACAGCTTGGCAAATCTAACAGAGAAAAGCTTTGCAATGACATCTGCCAGTTCTCTCAGCTCTTTCAAACCCATCCCTTTTGGTTCTAGAGACACATGTAGCTCAAGTTCAACAAATCCCCACCGAGTCCCTGAAAGGTAATTACATTTGTCAGGAAAAAGCAGTCCTGGGTGATACAGTGACCTGATGGAGCAAAGAATCACATTAAAAATTAATTTTCTCTCACTAAAATATAAAAACCTTTTGGGCAGAGGGAGAAACCTTTTAGCCCCTTTGTAGCTAACAAAACAGCATCCCATCAACAGGTGGTCAAAACAAAGGACATGAGCTATTTCAGCAAGGCAGAAACTTATACATCTATCTGTGAGTTCAAGACTACATGCATTTGTAAAGCATTTTTAGGCTGATATTTCTAACACTAGGTGCTGATTTTGAAGATCAAGTTTGTTCTTAATAAATACTGTTATTTGGAGTTAATGCTTAAAGCCCACATTTGCAGATGAAACATCTACTTTAACTGTAGCTGAAACAACAGTAAAGAAAGGACAGCCCTAAGAATTGTACTAAGTTCAGTATTTAATAAAACATGAAATAACAGAAATTAGATACTGAGAAGCACTAATAATGATGATGATGACCCACATAAGTTATGGCAGTTTTATATCAACATAATTGCAGACAAATGCAACTATCAAATGAGAGTCAATTGATTTCAGCATCCCTTCAAATGTTATCAGTCTAATAAAGCTGGAGCCATTCTCAGTATCTGAAGTGTTTAAAATATCCCATATATTCTGACATTTCTTTTGTGCAGCAGGATCTTCTGTTTTGTCAACTAAAAGAATAAAACCAGTATCCATAACCACTTCTGTGGATACATTCATTTCAGAGAGCAGCCGGCCATGACAAGCTTCATTTATCATTTTTACCCAAACAAAGATAGGATTAAACACAGAAAGTTTAGGGTTTGCACCTCTGATTTGACTGTTACAAGATGTACTTATATACATACAAAAATTTTACAGATTCTCTAAATGACCACATTATTTTGCCTACCCTATCTGTCTTGTTATTGTAACCTCTTCAAAACACTGCAAAATGAAGGCTTTCACAAAAGCCATGCTAAAGGTACAGCTGATAGCAGACTCCAGGATGGAGGGATGAAGAAAACTCCCCAGAGCACATCTTAAACTGAATCACTTTTCTTTAGTAAAATCACCTACAAAGGAAACTCTCAAGGGTGTAAGCAGGAGATGGAATGCATAGACCTAAATTTTGATGACAAGACTTAGGCTTGTCCTCATAGAGTTTTAGTACAAAGTTTCAGTTTGGGTAGAACCCAAGACAGAGGTTATTGATTTTGTTATTAGCATATATCACTAAAGCCCACTACACAGGCTAAGGTGCCTCCATGTGTTAAATGTTTAATGCAGTTAGTTTAACTATAAACTATATCTGTCAGGAGGCAAGCAACCTCTCTTTGTGGCAGTCATGGCCTATTTTGTTTTGTTGATCTAAAAATAGTTGAAACTATTTATTACCATGTTCAGACAATAAATTGCATCCACATTTTACGTCTACAAATTCACTTCTCTGAAGGCAGTGTGAAGTCAATGTCAACAGCAAGAGATCCTGACTAAATTCCTGCAGCAGCCAATACTTCATATCTGCTGCAATAGAAAAATAACCCATCCAGAACCACAAGCTGCTATTTGTCTTACAGCTAGAACTTAAAATAGTGTCTTTAAATTGAAGCTGACGCACAAGCAAAAAACCCGCAGAGAAACAAAGCCCCGAACATGAGCACTGGGAGTGACAGCACCAGAGCACCACCCAGGCCTGATGGGATAAAGATGTCTGGAGATCTGCTGGCAAAGTGAAAAGCACTAGGAAAATATTACCAAACCACATAGCTCAGAGAGGTAATATATCTTTGACTTTTGCTCTTAACTGCTTCCTCAGGAAAAAAAAATCATCCAAAAAATGTAAATACCATGCAGGACAAATGTTAGATTTTTTTTTTTCATGTTATAACTGCCTCCAAGACCAGTAATTGGCATGTGAGCCACAGTATCAAATGCTGTAAAAGAACATAGCAAAATGTACCTCCTTTATGAATTTGCTTACTAGTCCACATGGAAAGCAGAGATATAAAAAGGGAAAGAAAAAAGAAAAGACTGTACCATAAGCTACAAGGGTAAAGGTCTCCTACTGCCATGTTAGTGCTGCAGGTCACTGCTCACTTACTATGCTGATGTGCTTCATATTTTCAATGGAGCTCTGACAGGGGATGCTGGAAAGCAAAGAAAACACAAGACAAAGATTAGATGGACAAAAAAACTTGACCATGAACAGAGAATTAAACCATCTCCTAAGCTGCCATTGAGGTGCAGTTGTGATTTTCCCTCTCTTCCCCTTCCAATGCGCTCTGAGGTGATTGCACAGCCTGCAGCACTTCCACAGGCAGGGCCAAAACCTCCTGCCCAGCCCCTGAGCACAGAGACAACTCCTCACACACAGACAGGGCCAGGCTGCAAAGTCAGTGACCAACTCCAGGGGGGAGTTTGTGTAAAACAATAAAGGACCGTGCAAAAAAGGCAAAACTGAGGGATACAAAAACCATACCTGCACCTATTAGGCTTAGAAAATCTTCTTCTTTTGGTATCCAAAAATAACATTTAAAGCAGCTAATTTTTTATTTAATGGCTATTCACTTTTTTCTCTTTCTCCTCACATTTCTTCCCTTTCAGCAAGCCCACCACCTCAGTATGTGTAAGTGTCCTTAGGAGGCATTTTCAGTGGGGAAGGCCAAGCAATAACATATGAAAGGGAACAGATCTCAGTGTATTACAAGTACAAACAAAGCAAAACAGAACTCTCAAGTGATGAAGCTAAAGCAAACAAATTCCTGGGGTTTACCACACTCACTTACATGCACATTAACTCATCTCTAACGTCACTTTGTTTTTTCAGGAGATTCCTAGAGGCTGACCTACAAGACACAATATGGGAAAATTAAGCTGTCTTGGACCTTTAAGAAATCAAACATCAGTAACTGAAATAAAGAACAAATTTCTAGATAGCAAGCACTACAGTAAACCTACAATAAAACAATTCATAATGTAAGAAGCCTTACAGATGGCATGAAGATAATTTTGACATGTAATCCAACATAGCATAAAACTAAATTAGATCTGTGGGACTTGGAAATTATAGTTCCATATGGCTGCCGTTACACTGAACCACAAGAGATTACTACCAAGTTTGTCAAGCTACTTAAAATAAAAATTTATTTTCTAAACAAGTAGGTTATAATAATTCTTCAGAAAAGACCCTAGTAAAGAAGTTGAAATTGAATGTTTAACATTTGTTGTGTTACTAAGAATATATGACTGACACTTTTATAAGTCAACATCATTAAAAGATTATGTACAAACTGATAAAAACACCGGAATCACATAAAATGGGTGTTGTGCATCAGCATTGCATGAACAGGGACAAAGGAGCAAAAGATGCTAAAATTAGCACGCAGAGGCACTCATGTGTTCTGTGTACCAACAAACTGTGGGCACCTGCTCCCTCACAAATGCATTCCAGGCCTAAGCATGTGAAGATTTTTCCACAACAGGAATTACTATCAGATCCATGTGCTAATAAAAACATTTGACATTGCTTTCCCTTGATCAGTAAATTGGCCTTAAAAATCCCAGAAGCCAGAAAAGGGGAGATGATTTCAGGGTGTCTGTGTTGCCCAAGCCTTCAGGGAGAGGAGACCCAAGCAGATACTTCTGACAGCACTGACACTGAGAAAAGATTGCAGGCAACTGCTTTTCTCTGGAAGATGCAAGTAGATGACAGGCTATAAAGTCTGCTGTGAGAACAGCAGATGGAAAACTGTTACATTTTTTAAAGTGCATTCTAGAGTATGTGTTAAATGGAAGCAGCAGGTCACCAACAAGATGTGCAAACAAAACCCAGCCAAGTGATTCGGTCTGACCTAGAAAGTGAAAATTCACAGTAAATTTGTCACATTTCAGCGCCATGTGCTGAATCAGCAATAGGATTTCCTACTCCCTATCTTTCCTTTCTTTCCTCTTCTAAAGAGATCACCTTCTAGCTGGTCTTGCTATCTAAATGACCACGTATTTTAACCAGCAAATGTTTTTCTTTTGATCCATTCAGCCACCTCTAGCAATTTATCAACAGCAACTTTGGCCTTTCTTCCTTTTAAATTTCCCTTTTTTACAAAATTGAAACATTAAAAATGCTTTATATGCCCAGTCTCACCCAAGTCCTTTAAAAATACAGCTACACAAACTCTGTAAAGGAGGAGCCACATGTTAATTGTCTTGGCTTTCCATATTGCCAAACAAAAGTGGCATTACATAACACATTTTCTCTCAACAGCTACATTGTCATCTTGCTTTTTTAACTACAGGCTGAAGTAACAGGAATAGTATGATGTGGTCTAAAATACACAGTAGCTATAAAATGCCACCTTGATTATTTACTACAGCATTTTCAGGCATTTGGGTGTGTTTACACAAAGAGTAACTAAAAATTCACCTGTATCAAACCAACAGCTTGAGAAACACATGGAGGACATGAGGAAGCAATTGTAAAATGCAACTCCTGAGCACTGAGGAACACAATCCTCCAGTCAGACAACCTGAATATGCATTCAGAGGAGCAGTCATAATTATGTCAAAAAAACAAGGGAGAATCCTATAAATGATTCACCACCAGCTATTTCCCCAGCCAGCCCTCGTGTTTCACACCTCTTTCCTTTCAGCAGAGGGAGCTGAAATGCAGCTCTGAGACCATCTGTACAGCCAAAGAGAGGTTTGAAGATGCTTTCAGGTCTAATATGCAGTAAAGGAGGAAAATATTCTCACAGCACTATTTTGGCTCTTCATATGGCTTGCCAATCTCCCCAGACTCCTGCAGCATTCATGGAAAATGAGGATCATCTAGAGAGGAAGCCTGAATCAGGGTCTTAATCACCATTCACATCCTCTCTGTCTTCAACACTGGCTGCAAAGCAAGCCTGTGAAAGCTACCTCGCTAACTTAAAGCCAAACAGCTGGACAGCAGAACAACTTTCCAAAATCTCCACCCAAGATACATAAAGAGCAACCACCACTTCAAGTGACAGCATTAAATTATGGACAGATAAAGATGGAGCATGAAGATCTGCTCAGATGCTCTGCAAAGCACAGCAGGGATACTGAAGAACCCAACAACTGAAGACACACAAATGTGACAATGACTTTGCTTTAATATTACAAATCTAGACACATCCTGAACACCTTGTATTTGGTGTCCCAATATGCTGGGAAATTAAAAGCAGCATAACACTGCAATAATTAAGTAATGTTTTATAATTTATGTATAGCTATAGAAATGCAACTGTACTAACTGAAATAGTATGATTTCTGTAGTTATAATTAATTAATTCATCTACCAATCTACAGCATATTTCATGGTCTTTGTTAAATGCTCCTCCAGGATGAAAAGATCCCACTGTCATGGTAATTGACCTTTGAAAAAAAAGACCCAAGGAACCAAACCAAAGCAAAAGCAATCTGAAATATACCACACATGCCACAAAGGAAAATCTTGCTAAGACAGTGTTAAATTGTTCAGGCATCTTTTGTACATGAGAAAAAAAGGGGAAAAACAAGTGAGGAGGTTCAATTAACCAGAATGTACTCTTCCTGTTACTCAGAGGAGCAAAACACAAAATTCATAGACTGAATAAATACTTCAGAAGTTTCTGATAAGAAATGTAACTCATGGTAACATGAAGTACAAATCTGAGTTCTAAGCTGTACTTTAAATTCTCGAGTTCTTCTCTTAACCACACGTGGCAAGAACTGAGGTGGTTGAGAAGTGATTGGTTCATTTATTTTTCCTGTAAGATGTTCTTTACATTCAAAAGTCTTGCTGCAGGGCAAAGAACCAAACTGACATGGGATGACACCAATTGCCCATGTGACAGAGCAGACACACACCAAATTTCAGAGATCATTATGTGCTGGATGCTGATTACTTCCCTGCTGAGCCTGATGTCACTTAACTGTTGCATTATGCACTCTGATCAGGAGAAGTGTTGGCAATTTGTTGAATTACTTTTTATTGAGAAACTGTCAAGACTGCTGTTCAGAACTATAAATTCTGCTTGCTTCTCAACTATTATTTCTGTTCCCAACTCAAGAACAATGACTAACACATAAGGGTCATAAAATGCAACAGGCAAGAATCAGATTTATTTCCTTTTTGTAATTATTTCTAAAAAGCCAAGCCCTGGATGCCAGAGACAATTCTCCCTGGATTAATTTTACTTTCTTTTTTTTTTTTTTTTCAAAGCAAATGTTCAATTTAATGTCTCAGACTAGACAATATCTCCCCTGTTCCTCTCCAGGCTCCTTGTCATATAGACAGCAGCTTATTTTCTTTGGTACCAACTCAACTTTGAATGCTCAACTTGATATGCTTCAGTCACTCTGCCTGCTCTGTTAAATCCTGTGGGTACAGCAGGGTGAAGATCACTGGGTAGAGAGGTGTAGGACCATACTTGGATGACAGCTCTAATGTTCTCTCACTAGCAGTCCTTTGGTGCAGTGCCAAGTGCCTTTCCTGAATAGAATGACATTCAAAGTACAATAAAAGTTGCCCTCAGACAGGCTCTAGAGTAGTCATTGAAATATTACATTTAATAGCTCTAGCAATTGGATACAAACATATCCTTAACATCTCAACCAGTATCAGTGATGATAAACCAGGTAAGAGAAACTGGCACAAACACAGGAATATCTAAAAAAACCATGAAACTAGCTCATCAGCAAGAAAATCCAGCCCATACTTCACTAGCTTCTTGGAAATCACTAATTCCATCATGAAAGCTGGAAAAATAGAGTGTTACATAGAGAGGAGCTTAAAGAAAAGATGATATTAATCTGTCCCATTAGGAGCTGAATGACTTCAAATGCTCATTTTGACTTGATAGACAGAGTGTCAAC
Source organism: Melospiza melodia melodia (assembly GCF_035770615.1). Lineage (NCBI taxonomy): Eukaryota > Metazoa > Chordata > Aves > Passeriformes > Passerellidae > Melospiza > Melospiza melodia. The sequence continues at coordinate 9,542,010 of NC_086206.1, read as the reverse complement.
AATATTATGTAGGTTTTTTTGTTTCTTTTTGGCTCTGTTTGTTCCAATTATATGGAACCTTAACTGCTACTGAGCTATTAAAAGGAATTCTAGTGGAGTTAAATCCCCAGACACAATTCACTTAGAAATACACTGGCACCAAGCATCTATTGTGTTCAAGAAATGAAGCTGTGTTTCACTGAGCCTTGTATCAGCAGTGGTGGGGCCAGCAGGACCAGGGCAGTGACTGTCCCCCTGTGCTGGGTACTGGTGAGGCCACTCCTCACACACTGGGTTCATTTTTGGCCACTCTCTGCAAAAGGCATTGGGGGCTGGAGCATGTCCAGGGCAGGGCTACAAAGCTGGGGAAGGGGCTGGGGCAGAAGTCTGATGTGCAGCTGGGAGAGCTGGGGGAGTTTAGCTGGAGAAAAGGCTCAGGAGCACCTTATGGCTCTCTAAAAGTTCCTGGCAGGAGTTTTTGGTGATGTGGGAGTTGGCCTCTTCTCCCAGGTAACAAGACAAGAGGAAATGGCCTCAAGCTGCATCAGAGGAGGTTTAGATTGGATATTAGGGGAAAATTATTCACTAAAGGGTTGTCAAGCATTGGTCCAGGCTGCCCAGGGAAGTGGTGGAACCACCATCCCCAGAGGTACTTAGCAGACACAGATGGGGCACTCAGGGCCATGGTTTGCTTGGCACTGCTGGGTAAATGATTCTGTGACTCTGCATCCCCTCTACACCATCATGAGGCTGCAGTGATTGTTCAGACAGTGACAGAATACTGAAACATCAGAAAGCAATAATAATAGAAATGACAAAGTTTCTCTGCCTAAAAGGAAGTAATCAGTTTTGAAGCTCTTTCAAATTTGTCTTTATAAATTTATAGAGAATGGATGTTATTATATACAAGTGTTTCAAAAATTACCTAATATGGAGAGAACATATTACTCTTCAGTGAGATAAGTGTTAAATGATAAACTGCTCCAGTGCTGACACAACATAAATATGCAGTATCCATCAATCCATAAATCTGCAAAGAGCTAATGTAAAAGCCGTGGATAAGAACTTTAGGAATAGTCAGTTTATGTCTCCAGTGATTAATATTGCCATGTATTACATGAACATAAACATGTCTGTCTCCATGGAAACACAATGCAATGCAAGTTGCAAATCTGCTTGTAGAATACCAACCAATAAATTGTCACTGAAATGAACAGGAATACTTACATGAAAGACTCAAAAGAATGTTGGCATAGCCATTTTTTCTGTAACTCTGTTCAAATGAATCTTTGGGAGGGGAAGAACCAAAACTGATGCTACCAACAATATCAAGTTTCTTTACCTCCTCTTCAGCAACCAGATCAGTTAATTTTCCATAGTTCATCATGAATATTAATACTCAGTTATGAAACATTGTTATCAACCTATTAGCCATAGAAAGAAAAATATTTAACTTGTTCTGAAAATTCTTTCTATTAATTTTCCCCCCTCTTTCTTTTCTTCTCTCTGGTTCCCCTCATTGCTTGCAGAAGATCCTCCACTGTAACTAAAAACAATGTATAGAGGGAGAGAGAAAGAAGTAAACCTCTCCTGGCTTTTTCATCTTCTGATTCTGAATCACACTGTTTGTCCCCAGTAGCTACAGGTTTTAAGCAGGCTAAGCATGCCTGCTCAAATCACAGCTCAGGAGGGTGGGTGACAGCTACTGAGAACAGTAGATGTTGTACATCTCCACTCTGTCAAGGGCTGACAGACTCCTTATCCCCAATTAGTGACTTGCCAGCTGGGTGAGTGGACACAACGTGCACTGAAAATTGTATGGTCAGAGTGCCAGGCACAAGGTCCAGCTGGCAGCCAGTCACAAATGGAAACAGATCCCCAGGGACCTGTGGGACAACTTCATTAACAGCCTGGATGACTGTCCAGAAGGCATTCTCTGCAAATGTGTGGGTGAGCACAAACAGGGGTCAGCACCCTGGGGTGCAGGGCTGCCTCTGAGGGCAACCTGGGGAGCATGGAAAAATGTGGTGACAAGAACATTAAGGTTCAACAAAATCAAGAGCAATTTTTTACATAAAACCATGGAATGGTTTGGGTTGAAAGGGACATTAAAGAACTGATTTTGTTGTTGGTTGTAGTTCCAACCATCTGCCATGGGCAGGGACACCTTCCACTAACCCAGGTTGCTCAAAGACCATCCCACACAGCCTTGAACACTTCCAAGGATGGGGCACCCACAGCTTCACTGGACAATGTGTTCCAGTGCCTCACAGTGAACAATGGCCCACGTGGAATGCAGTCAGTCCAGAACAACACAGCTGGGGACTGAGCAGGAAGCAGCTCTGCAGAAGAAACCTGGGGGTCCTGGGGGATGCAGAGGTGAACACAAGTGACAAACACATCCCTGCAGAAGAAAACAAGCCTCCTGCAGCCCAGGCTGAGGGAGCTGGAGGGGCCAGGGAAGGTCTCCTCTCCCTCTTTATCTGGCACTTGTGAGTCTGAATCTGGGGTTCTGTGTCCAGCTGTGGCTTTGCAGGACACACACACCAGAGTGTGTTCAGTGGAGGGTCACTGTGATGCTCAGGGACACAAGGACCTGGTAGGAGGATGCAGAGTAGACAAAGACTCTTCTTAAAGGTGCACAACAACAGTAGGACAAAGAGGTGCGAAGTTGGAAGATTGGAAATTCCTTTTTTAAAAAAATCAGATGTGTCAAATACTAGGACAATCACCCCAAGAGTTTATGGAATTGCCATCCTTGAAGGTGTTCAAAAACAAGCTGAAATTTTTTTCTGAGCAGCCTGATCTAACTCAATCTGCTTTGAGCAAGGGGTTACAACAGATGGGGAACTCTGGAGGTCTCTTCTAACTTAAAATGTTACACATCCAGACTCCTGGATAAAGATTCTTATCTTGTAATTGATTCTACACTCACTGGAACCCTTCACAGAATCCCAGCCCCTAAGTATCACTTCTGGCTGCTTTCCTCAAGTACCTTGTGATTTCAGATTGTGCATTTTATCCACTTTTGAGGGAGAACAGTCAATTGGAACACAGGCATTAAATTCTCCCAAGGACTCCCAGGTCTCCAACTTCAAACCAGGGTGACTCCCAAATGAAACAAAGACCCCTACAGCCTGAAATGTATCCACAGACTACAAAATGAAATTGAATCTACCACGCCTCTCTAAAGGCTATGGCTTAGTTTTCCTTTCCAGATTCAAACCCCACCAAAATTAATGAGAAATGATAAAGGTCCAGTAATCCTCTGTGTGAGTAAGTCATAGCCTGAGTCTAAGGGATGACCTGATGTCAGTGAATGTATAAACCACGATGAAGGAATTTTATAGTAACAAAGAGAGTGTGAATATAGCAGAAAGTAAGGGATTGTTGCCAGAGAAACAGAGATAAGCAAGGATGGTGTTGCCATAGCAACTGGGTGACATCAGAGTTTTCCTATTCAGTGCACTGGGTGATAATGAAGTGGTGAAACAGCAGCTTCTCTCTCTGCCGACTCCTGGGAGGTGGGCAGAACCCCAAGTTTGATTGTTTCACACTTAAGACATGTCTAATTAGGAGGTTTACAGGGTTTTTGACACCACCATGTTAGATCCTCTAATGTCTAGTTCCTGTGTGGGAGTCCAAGGAGAGTCACATTCATTCCAAAACAAAAGCATAGCCATTTCTCTGTCCCTCAGGAGCTAAAAGAGAATTCTAAAAGAGAATGAGGAGAGTCAAGGAAAAGATGGAAATATGGTCCACAGCACAGCACTGTGCCTCTCAGGCATCATCAGGCCACAGCTGATCAGCCAGCTGCACAATGAAATTTAGTACAGGATAAAATAAATTAGGTTATAACTCCTGCCAAATCAATGCTTATTTTTAAGCTTGTACATTTTCCAAGGATAATGGTGTCTTCCTGGACCACCTTGCAGCATAATGGACAATGCTTTAAAGACATTTATTTTAAATTTTTTTCTTTAACCTTGGAAAAACCTCTAGGTTGGAGGAATAAGATATTCTCAGTATTGTAGAGGGACAGTAAATGGAAAAGTATTTGTGATAATATAAATAGACATTTAAAAACCCTTCATATAACCCTATTCATAAAATGCAAAAAAACCCCAAACAATATTTTTATTTCAAATAATAAACACATCCCCAAGTAGGGACTTATATCAGTTTAGTCTGCTTCAAGGACTGAAAAAGCTGTGGTTTCATAGCTGTTGCAGAGAAATCCACAATATGAGTTGACATTTACTCTGCAAGAGGGACTACTGAATCTGCAATAAAACCCCACACTTTCCATCCACCTCAGCCTGGGCTATAACTCCTCTTTATTAAGTACACAACAATAAGCAAGGTCTGCACTTCATACATTGGTAAGTTGAGAGCTTTGTCAAATGAAATCGTGCAGGCTGCTTAGGCACCAGCAGCAAAGTAGCTACAGGATCAGAGCCCTCACTGCAAGCTGCAAAACCTCTCAAGGAGCTGAATAAATACCCAAAGAACTCAGTGAGTTGCTGGCTGCAATACTCCCCGTGAGACAGACAGATGGACAGATACACAGGACACACAGCCACAAGCTGTCTGGCCTGGGCAGAGCTATGTCACAGCAATGTCCCCTCACAGACATCCAGGTAAGACAGTCCTGGCAGGAAGAATTTATATTATGAGAGCATGAAAAACAGGAGACAGTCTCATAGAAGTGAATGAAAGTTCTTGGTAAAGCAAGGAACAATATAAATGTTTCTTAATAATACTATTATTTAGATTGTGTTAATACCTGGCATTATCTAAACTTCTGAAATGTTTAATATGCTTGATTTCTATAAAGTTGTATAATGCAGCTCAATTGGAATAATTTCTTGGTATTTGCAACAGCAAAGAGGGAAAAAGGAGTAATACAGAAGGAAAGGTATCTGACAAGTTTTGACTTCTGATCTTTGATCTCTCAGTTCTGTCTGGTAAGGAAGTAATTATCTGCAGCCAGAACTGAATTTCATTCTTATCCAAAGGTGACAGTCCTGCTGGATGTGACATGAATATCTAATGAGAAGTCCATGTGTTTAATCACTGCCTTGTGGCAGGAATACCATCTTGGGTCAAGACCCTCCTTGGATCTGACTACCCTGTGACAAGAATACTTTGCCATATCAAGTGGGTCATCAAGGCAGAATTATCTCCTGTATAAAACAACAAACAAGTAAAAAGGGCTTTGCAATATAAAAAGTTCAAAGCATCACAAGCAAGGCAATTTCAGTTCAAACAAACTTAGACTATGGAAAGTCAAAGAGCTTAGCAGAGATAAATATGACTCAACAAATCTCAGTGTGCCAATACAGAGTTAGATGTATCCAGCTGCAGTAGGGGACTGAAATCCATTTCTTGAGTAACATTTTTAGCATTCAGATACCAGTAGGGATGGTTGTAGATGGCTCAGTTCCTAAGGGAAAAATCCAGGAGACAGACTTTCAACATTCCATGTCTGTCTTTGTAGGATACTGCAAAGTATCTTATTACTTAAAAATCATCTCATGCAGTCATTTAAAGAATTTTTTTCCTCCTTTTAAGTGTTCTTTGCTGGTACCAAGGAGTCATTTTACTGCCAAAGAGCTGGATTCTGACAGCCCACACTAACGAGGAACAATGCAATGCTGAGGTTTAAAGGCCATGCTGAATCATACACCAATGAATTCTGCAAAGTGTGGGCTTCCAGACAGTGGCAATTTTGGATATAAAAAAGATTACAAAACAAACAATATAAATCAACATTGCAAAGCTTAATCAGGTTACTTTTTAGAAAGTGAAGCTAACTTTTTAAATGCCACTTTACAACAGGAAACCTTTCCTGGTAAACCTTTCCTGAGCAGTGCCCTGAATAGAAGCCTGGAGGTAAACAATGGCTGGGTTTAGATTTTCTAGATCACCTTACAAGAAATGCAGCCAGCTCCAGATAGCAATTCCCCTCTCCCACTTTATCTTGTTTATAAATTCACATCTGATAAGCAACATATCTAAAGACATTTCCTCTGCATGAAATACAACTAAAATGGAAATTGTTTTGTCTTGGGAAATGAAGTGAGGACTCAGATACAATAGCTTTCAATCTTCTTCCTCTCCCTGACTCCAGAGACAGTGGAAATCTCATTGGAATTTTGTCACCACCAATACATAGATGAAGTCACTGATTTCAGGATCTAAAAGCTACATAGAATGCCCAACTATTTCAATGAGGGGGTCTGCTGAAGAGGATTTTCATGTATCCCTCATGTCTTTTGGACCAAATGATTTATCAATTTGTGAAGGAGGAGAATGAGATGAGGAAGGGTTTTCCCCAGGACTGGGGGCAGAAGAGAAATGGTACAATCAGAGGAAGATCACATAAAATGACTTGTCTTCTCTCCTGAAGATGTTTGCACACAGTTCTGAATATATCCACTACTACACTAGTTGCTCTCTAAAGTAATTCCTAAGATCAAAACCAGTGGAATTTATGTGGAGTCTTTCAGTTACATCAACAGGCCCCACAGCTTCTTTATTTTGTCAAACAGGTGACACATTGAGCAATTTAGAAAAGATGAAGCCTGGCATTCCCCACCTGCAAACCATCTGTATCTAATTATCACAACACTAATGAGAATCATTATCAAGAGAGATTGAAGCAACAAAACCTGACTCTTACAGTACACTCTGCTCTTTTGGAAAGACAAGGGGAGTTGCAATGCAGCTCAAAGGAATTTGTTTCACTTACCTCTTACATCTGACTTCAGCTGCATAAGTGGCATTTGTCTTGTGCCATGGCATCTTGAATTTTTCATTGAAATAATACTATGCAGGCTGGGGGGAAAAAAAAGTTAAAAAAAATAAGTACTTAGTGTACAACATCATAATTTCTGATAGTCATATGCACCAAAATGAAAATGTTCATTTTCTACATGAAAAATGTAGAACAAGATATGTCTTTGGGAGTTGTTCAGTGAGAGATATTCTATGCATGATAAGGTTCATTCTGTGCACATTATAATATTGCCTTTTTCACTGAGGAAACACTGTAAAATCAAAGAAGATGTCTCATTTATAAAGTACAGGTTGATAATTTCTTAAATTGCTCAGGTATGTACAAGCACATTCAAATAGAACCCATAAGGAGACATAAACACTTTCTCAACAGACTGATTAATAGTGTTCTGGGAGAATTGATCATGTTTCTTTCTGCATAGTATGGAAAACTATTCCACTGGTTAGCTCTGAAAAAACTATTGTATAACATTTCTCAGGCACTCAATACACATATATGCAATATTTCCTTTCTAATAAAAGAAAGCCTTGTTTTCTGATGATAAGCTAACTTCATTTTCATTAGCTTCTCTGGAACTAGTAAGTAATTAGGAGTTCATCTTCATTCAATTTTTTTCAATAAGATGCCCAGTACTTCTGAGAACAAAAAATTTGATGCAGCTGGAATAAATCAAAATATTCCTAATGACCTGATTCATGCCAACTTATACAGAGAGCAATGCTGCAAGCACAATTTCTTAATAAACATCAGATCAATAGACAGTGCATGCCAACACTGAGCAATTATTCACTAGTAGAGCAGATTAGAAAAATTTAATTGGCTTTTTAAATTTCTACTTTGAAATTTCTTCTTTACTTCTGTATACTTTTTTAAGAGATAATATACACTTCCACTGTACTTTTTCCAAAGGAAATAATGTCTTTAGGATATCTGACTTTTTCTTTCTGCAAGCTTTTATTATTTGGCATCACAAATTTCTCATTTGGAATAACCAAATTCTGTCTTGCAGATAAAGCAGTGGACAGGGACTTTTTAAGACACCAATTACCATTTCAAAGCTTTGTCTTCACTTGTGTATGCACAGGCAGCAGTGCCTGTGTCCCAGTCCCAGGCCTATGAGACTTCAGAACTGATGTTTGAGAGCAGTTCAGTGGAGGTGCCTTTCTGAGCACCCTTCCCAGAGGAGCCCCCTGAGCAGCCAGCCCAGCTCCCAGCTGCTCCTCCAGGGCAATGGGACAAGCAACGTTCAGCTGCAAACTGAGGGCACAGCTATGTGTGAGACACTGGAAACCAAATCAAACCAAAGGAAATTCACTTCCAGTGCCAGATCCTCCTCACTGATGCTCCCCTTTTCCTTGAACTCCTGAGAACATCTATAGTCCCACAGGCAGGCTCTTGTTTGGATCAAAAATCCTGCAGTAAGAATTCTGCAAGCTGAGTAATGCCATATGAAAGAGTGAGAAGCAGGACCATAATTAGCCTTGCTTTTTATGGAATATTTTCCCTGTTATGTGATTCTTTGTGACTTGGACCACAGCCTGTGGTATAATCATTATTGTTACCTTTGAAGCACCATTTCCTTGCTTTATAAGTTACCTCTACAGTTCTTATAAATATGGTTACACCAAATAGGAATTTAAAGAGTTATAACTGAATAAAGTTAAGTAAACTCACTCATTTTTCAGGTTATCAATATATTGATCAGTTCAAGCTGAATATGGAGTCACTGGATAAGCAATTAAGGTGTGTGATCATCACATGAACCACCAGTTTTGTTTCCCAGATCAATCACAAAAATATAAATATCATAGTTCTGTTCCTCCCCTTTCCTTGTTCCTTCCCCTCCTCCTTCTGGACACGAGCTGTGGTGACACAAGGACCATTTCTGAGTACTCAGGGAAAGCAACCAAATTGCTTCCCCTGGAGTTAGGTGATCCTCATCCTCTATCCAAAACTGCTCCATCTCCAAAGAAAGCCTCTTGTCTAATAGAAACCATCCCAATCTGAAGTGTTCTTCTACAAGAAAACAAAATTATTTCTCAGACGCTACAAAAAACCTCATCTCTGTGTGAAAGTTCTTCTCTCCACTTAGAGGGAGAAGAAAAATAAATCATCATTTGATTCTTCTCTTTCCCACAGGGGAAGCAAAACATGCTCAGTGAAGGTCATTCTTCACTTTCTCCTCTGATTTACCACACAATTAATCCAAATGTGAGGTTTGATTTTAGTTCTTGGTTCCTTATGGCCATATTACTAAAAACTTTAATAGACTTACTATAAGAATTTTTTTACAGTTCTTGAATTCCATTTGCAGGGCCATGTAATGTGCTTAATAAAGCACCAACCAAGCCTCTGACCCCAGCACAAATTCACTCAAGTGAACAGAAAAACTGAAGAAAGGCAACAAACAAATTTTCATTTAATTCTGGAAAAATAATAATTTTGGTTTTGTATTATAAATATATTCTTACTACAGCTCCATTTCTTTCCTAGTTTAAATTCTTCAGTCTTCTATGTCTTTAAAAGGAAAGCTTTTGTCAAGTGGTCTTTTATGGCTTTTTTTCTTTCCAAAAGAGTGGGTTTTTTTAAACTAGATTACACTAAAGAAATCCTTACCAATCAAACTTGCAGCATAAGCATTGTTTCACTAAGGTGGGAAGCTACAGATGTTGCAATGACTGTGGCAGTTGAATGTTTCCTTGGGAGGCAGCAGCGCACAGCAGAGGGAG